>NC_136057.1:1817721769-1818374627 GCF_964261635.1 Lissotriton helveticus
GAGCTCTGTCTTCAGTAACTTGGCAGTTGTTCTCAGCTCTCAGAGCCTCCGTGATGAGCCGCAGAGAAATGTTTATGTAAAGGGAGGGCTACTGCTCCGACTCACACTAGCTTCCTTCGAATGTGGAGGGAGGAGGCTTGCAGCTCACTCCTTACGAAACTTGGCAGACGCTTGGCTCTTTCAATGAGCTCAGCGTTGGCAGCGACCCAATTTTAGGGAAGAAGAGACGAGTGAGAGGCTTGTCTCCTCTTAGTGATGTTTGACACTGAGCCAGTTCCTGGCTCTGAGGGGAGGGGTAGGTGAGCAAGGAGTGAGTTCGTAGCGAAGTTACCTCCCCAGCCCCTCTGACTTGTGTACAAAAAATTGTTCTTCCTTACAGTCAACACTAAAAGCTTCATTGACTTCAGATAATTCACGCTTGCAAATGAATATGTTTTTCCCTCAGTAGTGTAAACAGCATACTTGGCAGGAGTCTTGCTCTTGCAATGAGTTCAGCATTTGGCAGTCATTCAATCTCAGATCACAGTGAAGCCGGCTTGGTGTTGATTCAAAACTCCGAGCGCGGACATCTTTCTAGAGGGAGGGGCTGCTTCTAATAGGAGTGAGGAGTAGCGAGGCTCCAAGTTTTCTGTCTATGCTAGAATAATTTGGATTTTATTCAAATACATTTAGAGGACATATTGTAGGTGGTATGGTCATACTATTCCCGAGATTTAGAGTAGGATTTTTTTATACTGCAGAGCTTTTGGAAAAAGGTTTCCCCAAAATAAGAATTGTGCTTTTGAATTGACAATTCATTTTTTTTTTTTTTTTTTTTTTTATATAAATCGTTTTTGCTAGATTGTTGACAGTGAGCCCTAGCATCTACAGTCAGACACTAAAGGAAAGGCTAGACAGTATTCACATGCCTGCCAACACAGGACTGATACAGTACGTAGACGACATCCTAGTTACAGCACGATCAGACACAGAATGCGAGAATGCATCACTGACAGTTGCAATTCTGTGAAAAGCAAGTGGTGTCACACTTGCTTTCCAAGGAGGGTGGACAGCTAACACAAGATCACATACAGGTCATTACTAACCTTTCACAGCCCAAGACACAAAAGGAAGTACGTGCCTTTATTGGCCTCACTTCTTACTGTAGGCAATGGATTTCCCAGTATGCATATCTAGCCAACCACTCATACAGTTAACTACACAGGAGGCAGCCACTCTGACTGTACTCCCTAGGACACAAGAACACACCTTGGCATGTGAGGAATTAAAAAGAGCATTATATCACGCGCCATATTTTTATTTATTTTTACATTTGACTGTAGCGAGACTGACAGGATATGAACTGACATTATTTCAGCCACACATAGAGATCAGACGTTGTAACATTCTGAATCCTGCAACACTTTTGCCCTCAAGTACAGTAAATACACCACCACATGACTGTGTGGAAGTAATGAATATAGTGACAAGACCAAAAACAAGACCTGACAGATATTGTACGCTCTATGTAGATGGATCATGCATGAGAACGAGTGCAGGAGAGTTAGTAGCAGCGTATGCCGTGACCACAGAAGTCATAGAGACACAGAAAATAGACACACTGTCTGCACAAGCAGCAGAGCTCATTGCTCTGACACAAGCCTGCATAAGAGCTAAGCACTTGAAAGTGAACATTTATACAGACTCACAATATGCCTTTGGCGTAGTCTTGACCTCCCATGGGACCACGATTCAGCACGGCCAACTTATTCAAGCCCTGTTGGAAGCGATACATTTACCTACAGCCATTTCTATCCTGAAGTGCAAAGCTCACACCAAAGTTACAGACATCATTTCCCAGAGTAATGACCTGGCAGACCGAACAGCTAAACTTACAGCCCAGACACCAACAGACACGACAAGGACAGAGGTACCGTTACTGACAAAAAAAAGTATGACAGTCAGGGATCCCACTCAAGATGTACTCGACATACAGACACATGCCACTGCAGATGAGATAAAGAAATGGACTGAACAAGGAGGGGTCCAGACTGACCAAGGTTGGATGACTAAGGGAAAAAGTACATGGTTTCTTTCAGATTCTATGGTACAAATAATCATAAACACAACACATAGTCCCGCACGCTTAAGAGAAAAAGCAATGTTAGACAGCTTACAGAATATGCGAACATGTATGATCTGTTGTCAGTTCAATCCAGGTAAAGGCATTCCGGTGGAACAAGGCGGATTTCATCCTCCTGACCACCCTTTTGAGGTCCTCCAGATGGATTACATCCAAATGGACAGATGTAGAGGTTACAAATATGTGTTAGTAGTTATGTGTGCACTATCTAGATGGACATAAGCATATCCAGTTCCAGATTATACTGCTGTGACAACAGCCAGACAGTTAGTGCGTGAGTACTTCCCTAGGTATGGATTACCTCGTGTGATCTATTCAGATAACAGTCAGCCATTCTCCTCTGAATTAATGAAACAAGTGTCCGACACCCAGAAGCAGCAGGCCTTGATGAAAGACATAATCAGACAATTAAGACAAAAATTGCTAAGATCTGTGTAGAAAAAGGCGTGGATTGGATGGTGGCCTTGCCGGTTGCCCTCTTTTACATGCGTATGGTAGCTCATTCCAGAACAGGCCTATCTCCTTATGAAGTAGTGTTCGGTAGACCGCCAAATATGTGGGGTACGCCTATGCCAATGAGAATATCTGATGTTGACAGTAACATGCTGACAGATTACCTGGCTTCCTTGATTTCTGCACTACTCTCTTATTGTTCACAGGTTGCTGCTGCCTTCCCTGACAACACCCAGGTCAAGGAACACGCCATTGTCCCCGAGAATTGTGTATGCATCCGGAATTTTGATCGTTCAAGTCCCCTTGAGCCACGTTGGAAGACGCCGAAGTTGGTGGAAGGACGTAAAGGCCGAACTCACCTTCATCACTACAAAAGATACTTCGGACTATTTGGAACTTTGGAACTTTTATAAAGAACACTGACCTTTGCTAGAAAAGACTCCACAGCAGGAGTATAGGTTTAAGTTGCGATCTAGTAAGTCAGACGTAGTGTAATTGTTTAAGCCCACCCGGTGGTGAATCGGTTAGACTTGATTTCTGACATGTATAAGATCACATATGAGAATAGCAAGAAGAGAGATAAGAAGGAAAAATACTGCAAGATACTACGCAGTAGATGTCTAGTTACCTTGATCATTCTTTTTATTCTGTGCATTGTTATAATTGGTATCGGTTTAATGCTACATGTTTTCTTTCCCATTTCCTCACATATACATTCTTCCAGTAACAGCACTGTAGAGCATACATTCAGTGACCTGCCTCCTCATGAATTGTCATATCGACTTGCACTACGTAACAATACATTTATTCGTATGTTACACCATTCTCACCAGACCAGCAATGCGACTGATTGCTGGGTATGTGGCCAACTGCCCCCTTACCAGAAAACGAAGGGAGTCTTGCCCTTCTACCCATTACCGTTCTCACACAATGGTTCATGTGGAGCATGGTTTGCTCTAATGACCTCAATTGATAGAAAGTACATAGCTTATCCAGGTGGCTGGATATATGGAAACCTGAATAAAGTAATGAATGAAGCATGCCTTCCAGACAAAGACGGATTCCCCCAAAGAAAGGGAACCGATTTAGAGAATGAAGAGTACGAGCAGGGAAATGCATCTGTTAATTTTATAATGTTAAATGTTCAGCCCAAGCAAAATACAGGTCCACCGTTTATATCAGTCCTGCCAGCTAAAGGTGATTTACGTGTTAGTAAGAAAGGCTCAGTACTTATGGGACACAGCGAGTGTAACACTGTAGTGGAGTTTAATGATAAAGGACTTTATTCTTTCAAAACATCACGCCATACCTATTTCATTTGTGGTCAGACAGCCTATGTACATCTACCCTTAGACTGGGGTGGGACTTGTTATATAGCATTCTTATTGCCACCCGTTTTTCTAGCCCCATCCAATTATCATAGAGATTCACGACTAGAACATGTTAGACAAAAGAGAGAGACAGATTCCGCAGGGATCGATCAGACTGAAACAACTTGGGAGCAATATACAGATTTCAACAAAGGATTCTTTTTCTTCGTAGGTCCCGTCCAAAACAGTAAACTGATACACAGGTTAACAAGGACTCTTGAAACAGTTGTAAATATAACTGCATCTGCCCTGGCGAACTTGACCCAGGAACAGTCTGCTATTAGACTTGTCGTTCTTCAAAACCGCCTCGTTCTAGACGTCATCTTGGCGGATAGGGGCGGAGCTTGTAGAGTCATCCGATCTAGTTGTTGCATTTTCATCCCAGATAATGCACCATCTGTGTACGAAGCAATAACAAGGCTCCACAAAATTGCTCATGCCGTACATCAAGACCCAGGCACATGGACTTGGTCCAGTTGGTTCTGGGGTATAATATCAGCTTGGGGATGGAAGGTCATGTCCTTCCTAGGAATGGCCCTACTTATGGTATTTGGTTGCTGTCTCTGTCTGCAGTGTGGCCCGGCGATTTGCGGCCTGTGTGCTACTGCCTGTGTTCCCCATCCACGTAAACAAAGAGTTAAAGATGAACAAATGATTCTGTATGATGAACTATACGGTCTCATGAATATAGATGTATCCTGAAGGGTTACGTAGGGGACAAGGAGGGAATGAGGAAAATGAAATTTTGCCTGACCAAGATGCCCCCTACGTATACCCTATGTTACATGTGTGTGCATGTCATCCATGCATATTTCCTTGTAGTGGCCTGAATCACTAGGCCTCTGCATTCATGTCCTGCACTAGAAATGCCAGTCATCAAAGTCTCCCAAACGTTAAGGTAGCATAAGGCCCATGTATTTGCATTTCATGACTCCTGACACACTGAAAGCCACAAGAAGCCCAGCAAGAGGCCTGTCAAGACAGTATTATGAATAACAGTTATCTGTTGCTTTACAGATTCACATTACAGTCTGGTGAAGAAGGTACACAGAACCCATCTGCATAGATAGGGCCCAGCCATTCTGTCTCTGTTTAAGTGGATTACAGTGCTTGCATCCATAGAAAGCTCATGCAATGAACGAATAATCAGATAATACATCCCCTGACTCTAGATATCAGTTGTACTAGATGTGCTGGTCGCCTTGACACAAGAGATCTCTCTACTAGGTTGAAAGTCAGCTTCCTCCCAGTTACACGTCGATTGCACGTCATGCTCAAAGTTGCACAATTAGGGCATAGTTCCAGCTAGCTATCCAAACTCCTCCTCTAAGTACCCACCCACCTATGACACCTACCTATCACCTACCTATGACTCATCAAAGTGTACACCCACATGTTCTTATCTCTTTCTTTCTCTGCTCTGCCTCGAGCGTTCCTTCCTACGTCCTATGTACAAGATAAAATGTATATAACCCATGTTCAGTAAATAATTGTTAGATGACCCTTCCTGAGCCTCTGTGGTGATGGAACTGATTCTCCCTTTGACTCGAGTTATTGGAATAAAGCCCATTTAACTTGGACACCACGGATCCTGTCTCTCATTTGATGCATGATACTTTGTTAATGCCTAGAAATTCTGCCAGGGTAATATTTTATTTACCACACATGACTGCAGATTGTTCAGCCAGTTTAGCTGCAAAAGCTTCGTAAAGTTTTGCTTTGTGAATAGCTAATGAAGATTTTATGGGTTCAGTATCCTGATTATTCTTTATAGCATTTGTCAGTTTCTCTTCCCAACCTCGAACTACTTTGTATAGATGATCCATTTTGTCACGAATAGTTTTTTGTTTATTGATTGAATATGAAAGAGTCTCTCCTCTCCCACCCGCTTTAAAAGTGTCCCATACAATTTTAGAAGAGGCGCTTCCCCTGTTAAATTCAAAGAATTCCATAATCCACTTGCCCATATATTCTATGTATTTTGAGTCCGCCAACAATTTCCGGTCAAATGACCACTGGTTAAAGTTAGTACTAGGATAAGCTTTTAGCTCTATCATGATTGGGTTATGATCCGATATTACTCGGGGAAATAGCTCAAATATAGTGTTATCGATTAGGGAGGCTTCAATATAAAAATAATCCAACCGCACCATCTTCTGATGAGGAGCGGAGAAAAAAGTATAATCAGGTGATATAGGATTCTTAACGAATGCTACATCAGACAGGCCATATTCTCTTATTAAACCTTTTAAAGCTTTGTAAGTCTTTTTCTTTAAACCCGTATAATCGGCACTGCCATAGAGATACAGGCCCCCATACAGATGGATATTAAAAACGCCACAGAATATCAAGGGAGATGGCCATTGCGTTAGTTCTAAATTTAGAAAATTTAGAATTTCAGGATCATCTGTATTAGGAGCATAGATTGAGCAAATGGTGTAGGTTTTATTATCAATATTGAGTTCCAAGATAACCCATCTGCCACATGGATCAACCTTACTGCGCTTAAGAGAGCCCAACCCTCTTCTCATAAGTATTGCCACCCCTTTTGTGGTGGTTCCTTGACGTGTACAGGCCAATAGATGCATGCCTAGATCATTAAAACAATGCCGATCATTCCAGGTCAAATGCGATTCTTGTATACATAAAAGGTCTATTCGCATGGACTGTATCATCTGTGCACAGACCCCCCTCTTCTTTTTGTTATTTAACCCACACAGATTCCATGAACATATCCTTAGTTTCCCCAACATTTCATTTTAATAGGATACTCCCCAAAATAGAAACCAAGACCATTAGAACAAAAAATAGCGCACATCATTCCTTCTTGAGATTTCCAATGACGTATATCAACAAGCTGGGATTTGTGATTAGGTTTCATATTCATTATCAAAAAACTGCCACATCAAACAATATAATCTCTGCTTTAATTTTAGAAAACTTGCTCTTCACCTGATCAGTCTCACACCCTTCCCCTCCCCTTCCCTCCCTCTTAGCCACTCCCCTCCTCCACCCCCACCCAAAGAAAGGCAGAGGGACTAAAACGTCCCTCATCTTGATGATGATGTGAGATGCAACTTGTGTGACTCGCCACTAGACTACACTAAGACATCCAAGTGTATATGCTCTCCATCGTCTAAGAAAAGTGAATTAATATGTGAGGAATACAAGAAAAAAAATTAGACGTGAAGGAACTTGACTAATGAGTGATAGCACTATCTAAGACAATCATTACTGCTAGATATTCCAAAAGAGGAGAAAATATTAGTAGATAGGGTCTAAATTGAATCATATCGATGTAAGTAACTCTTTAGCTGCCCCCTCTGATGTTAAGAAATATGTTCTCTCCTTGAAGATAACCTTCAGTTTAGCGGGGTTAAGGAGGTAGGCCTGGGCTCCCTTTGCTTGAAACGATGGAATCAGCTGTCGAAGCTGCCATCTAAGTTGTACAGTAGAGTGACAAACCATTCTTTCAACATCCTTGTCCATCCCTGGCCACCAGAACTGCATTCTCAAATACTCTTTTGTCTTCACAATTCCAAGATGACCAGAGTGTGCATGACAAAGTAATTTATTTCGCACACCCAAAGGAGGAACACGTTTTGTACCCCTAACAAGAATCCATCCATGGGGCGTGGCTACGCGGCAGACCAAGATGGTTCCTCTGTAGCCCTCCAATCCTACCCCAATAATCTGCCACAATTATCCATTTTGTAAGTGCAGATCTCAACGACTGAAGGAGAGCTGTGCCCAACGCTGCAACCTGGGGCAACAACGGACATCGGGGGCCTGATTTACCCGCACTACAGTCCAGAGACTTTCCGCGCGTGAAAGCCGGGGTCTCGAGTTGTGGATCCTGCCGCCTGGGATGCTGAGGGTGCCGGCGTGCCACCTCCCCCTTCCCCGGTGCACCATACAGGAGCCGCGCAACATCCTTCCTAGCGGCCAACGTTCGATCACGGGATTACAGAGCCTTAGCTGGGCCCCTACCACCGAGCTTACAACGCCGGAGCGACTGTTGGCCGCGCGGGGCTAGGCATTGCAGCACGGCGGTGGACTCGCCCGGGGCCGCGACGGTGCTGTGGGCCTACCCCGCCCCCTTCGCTGCGTGGACCGGAGCCGTGTGTGGCTGACGCTGACAAAGAGACGCCGCCTGTGCCTGAGAGACCGCTCGAGTGCCGGCCTGGGCGGAGGTGGCACCTGGGAGGTGGCCTTGACTGCGAACTTCGTAGCCCATGGTCCGGTGGCTTGCGGGCCTCCCCCCCCCCCCCGGCCTGAGGCTGCTGCTTGCTGCTGGAAAGGTTGGAGCCCTTGAGGATGCCCATACAGAGGTTAGCAGTTTGGGTGCCCCCCCATCGCCCAAAGAGCTTTGTCTGTCCCAGCGGCTGAGGGCCCCTCGTGCTGCCTCCCTCTGGACCTTGCCTCCTCTGGCCCATGCCCCTTACCAGTGGTGCTGAGTCTGCGCTGCGGGGGACTGCGTGGGTCCGTGTGCCCCATACATTTCTATTCATGGCCTCCTGGACCGCTCTTGCCTGATCTGCTCCCTGTGGTTGGAGGGGCCGTCGCGACGTGCACAGAGGAGGGTGCCGCGACTAGAAGCACCATAGGGGAGCACGACCGGTACCCAACAGATTGTGCCCAGTGCGCTGGAGGCCCACCCTGAAGTGACTTTTTCACCACTGCCCTGCGATAACTTCTGTGTAGCACTTATCGGACACGCTTGTCAGCCAGTGCTTTTCCTGCCTTGTGTATAAACTCGACCCTCACCATGTCCAATGCGAAGGGCGCGAGGGCCTCTCAACAGAGCAGATTGGACCGCTACACCTGTCCATAGTCCGACCTCCCTGACAGGAAAGGGACTAGTGACAAACAGACTGGCGGCACGGAACAAGACTCCCCTGAACCTACAATGAAAGCCCTTATGGTGGCAATAACTGGGGTTCGCACTTCCATCAATGCCCTTTCAACTGAAGTGATGCTGATCAGGGCGGATCTCACAAAAAATCGGGAAAAGGTCAAACAGCTGAAACTCACCACTGCCAGCCTAGTGGAAAACACATCACAATTACAGACAGACGTAAGGGAGCTTCGGGCGTTCGAAGATTCGCTGAGGATAAGCTGGATGACTATGAGGGGCGCTTGCGATGCAACAACATCCGCGACCTGCCGCCGACCTGTTTATTGAAAACCTGATTGCTACGAAACTGCAGCCGAAGGGACTGTCCACACTGTTCATGGTTAAACGAGCACACAGGGTACCGGCGGGCCGCCAAAGGCTGGGTGCCCTGCCTCGTCCGATCCTGGCTAAACTGCTGAACTATAGAGATAGGGACACCATTCTGCAGGCGGCCAGGGACGCCCCGCCGATCCAGCTGGGCAACTCCGAAATCTCCTTCTTTCCTGACTTCACTCGTGCAGTGCAGATGCGCCGACGCTCCTTCCTGGATGTCAAGAGACAACTGCGGCAAAAGGGGCTCAAGTACGCCATGCTCTTTCCCGCCTGTTTGCGTGTGGAGATTGATGGCAAAACCAGGTTTTTGACTTTCCGGAGGTCGCATCTGACTGGCTGGACACCCTGAAAGGATCATCGGAATGAAGACCTTGAGTCCTTTGAAACGCAAGTATCCTTTGATCAGCCTGTCTCTGGCAGTACCAGGCCTCCCTTTTACTTTTTGGTCATGATTTCGCCCGCAGAACTCTGACATTCAATAACGCTGAACTGGGCACACGCTTCCTTTAGAAGCCAATGTTCCTTTTATGATATGATAATGTCAATATGCACCTAAAATCCATAACGGTGGGAGGGGAGGGCAAATGGGGCAGTAAGGCCTTCCCCCACGTTCTTCTTATAGTCACATAGTTGTGCGACAGGCACTCTGCATTTTTTATACATGGGCAGATCTGAGCCCAGAGTGCAGGGAAGCAGGGTGGGGGTTGTTGGGAAGGGTTGTTTTTTCCTGTTTATTGTATTTTGTTCCAGCTCGATTGTGTAACTTTTGTTCACAATGTAACATGTCACACTGCACGCACAAATACATGGGGGCACAGCGGAACAAGAAACTCAGAGTCCTAAGTTGGAATGTTAACGGGTTGGGGGACAGAATCAAAAGAACGGTGGTACTACAACATATCAAGAGATTTTCGCCAGACATTGTATTGCTCCAAGAAACCCATCTTATAGGCAATGTATGCAAGGCAATGCACAGGTATGGATACCACATGGTGGAACATGCGGGCTTCACGTCTAGCTCAAAAGGGGCGGGCATACTGCAGAGAAAATCATTCCCCATATCTGTTACATCCACGTATCTAGACGAGCGTGGGAGATACGCGGGGATCACAGGCACCTGGGAGGGCATCACTTTTACTTTCATGTCCATATATGCGCCGCCAGGGCTACAAGCCGCAACCTTCGCAGACCCCAGCGTCATATTGCTAGCGCTGCCTGAGGGGCACTTAGTATTAGGCGGAGATTTTAACTCAGTTTTGTCGGGCTTGCTTGACAGGCAACCTCCTCGCACACTACCCCAGGCCGCCAGGTCCTTTCTGAGGTTTTTAGAGGCGATGGGTTTAGTGGATGGTTGGAGAACTTACAACCCAGACAAGATCCAACACACTTTCCACTCTGGGGCCCACAATAGCCTTTCACACCTTGACTACATAACTTTCCCGGCTTCACAAGTCTCTACTATTCACGAGATCCGACATCTGGCCAATGGTATATCAGACCATTGCCCCCTATGGGTCCACATTGTCCTCGACCACACACAAGTGGGACGCATTGCACTTATTAATCCCTGTACCTCAAAAACTCAAAAATTCGTAAAGACCTCAGTAAATCCATAGACAACTACTTCCTGGAAAATGAGGGTACGGTAGAATCCCCCCAGACGTTGTGGGAGGCCTTTAAAACCGTGGTTCGGGGTCAGGCCCACTCTCTCATAGCAGGATCCAAAAAAGACAGGCTTAAAGCCATCTCGGAGGACGAACAAAAGATCTACCACCTCGAACAGGAAATAAGCACTGACGCCACCCTGGAAGCCCTGCACTCACTTCGTTTGTATCATGACGAATATTGGGCTCTGGCCACCGACCGTGCAAAGCTAATGGGGCAAGACAGGCTAGGCCGCATTAATGACTGGGGAGACAAGGCCAGGAAATGAATTGCCTGGCTTGACAAGAAAGAGCACGCCAGTAGACTCGTCCCTGAACTGAGAGACGCTGACGGATCCCCTTTCTTGGACCCCCAATCCATAGTCAATCACTTTGCAGCTCACTTTCACTCAGTCTACAGCTTGGTGGCGTCCTACACAGAGTCAGGCACCTCGGACCGCATCAGAGATATCTCCCTTCCAACGCTCTCTGAAACTGACCGAACTTTCATTGACAGCGCTCTTACCACGGACGAAATTGCATTGGCGATCCGAACACTCCAACCGGGCAAGGCTATTGGCCCTAATGGAATTCCAATTGAACTGTACAAGCTCCGCCCCGACAAATTAGCCCCTTATCTGAAACTCATGTATGAAGACAGCCTTGACAAAGGAGCGCTGCCCCGATCAGAGAATCGCCACTATAGTCACAATCCCCAAAGATGGAAAGCCAAAAACAGACTGCTCCTCCTACCGCCCCATATCCTTTCTGAACGCAGAACCCAAAATCCTAGCTAAAATACTCGCCAACAGACTGGTTAAAGTAATCAGGGATTTAGTGCACCCCGATCAATCAGGCTTTATGCCGCGAAGGAACACAGCTCTGAATCTGCGCAGACTGCATGGGGTGCTGGGTAGGGCTCTTACCATATGGGAAGATGCAGTCGTAGCCTCCTTAGATGCCACTATAGCATTTGATACACTTGAGTGGCCTTATCTCTTCGCAGTACTTGGGAAAATGAGATTCGGTCCGGTTTTCTGTCGATGGGTGCGTTTGCTGTATAGTGGGCCTACAGCTCAAGTTGTTGTTAATAAAAGGAAATCTGAGACATTCAAGCTCAGCCGGGGAACCCGTCAGGGGTGCCCCCTCTCACCGTTGCTATTCGCTCTAGCCCTCGAACCCCTTGCAGCATGGATCCGTAAGGACGTACTGATCCGAGGGATGCGATGGTCGGTGGACTAGGAAGACTGCATCTCCCTATACGCGGACAATATTCTCCTTTACCTTAGGTCACCCAAGAGATTCCTCATTGTCGTTTTTGACATCCTAGCCACCTTCGGCAGGTATTCCGGATTCGTGTGAACTTGCAGAAATCTCTCTTCTATGTTCTACACGGGGTCCTCCTCCATTACCCCGGAACTGCCCCATACCTATAGTCTCGGACGGCTTCAAATACCTAGGCATGCACATCTCTCTCGACCCACTGGTCAGACATGCCCGTAACCTTGCCCCCCCCTGCAACGACTCAGAAGTGACACCACACATTGGAAGACACTCCCGCTTTCGCTATTGGGTAGGGCGGCCCTTTTTAAAATGATGTCCTTACCTCGCTTTCTGTATGCCCTGCAAAACTCTGCCGATCCTGTCCCGAACATGTATTTGAAAGAGATCGAAGGGCTCCAGCGAGACCTTCTGTGGGGAGGAAGACCGCGTATTGCCATGCAAAAACATAAGCTCAGTTGGTATGACGGCGGTATTGGGTTACCTGATGTCAAGAGGTACTACTGGGCGGGGCACCTTACGGCTATTAATCATTGCACATACGGCCGTTCAGATGATCCGGGTTTCATTATGGACCGCTGGCTCCTCCAGAACGGGTCTTTTACCCATGCATTATACTCCAAACCGGACAGATACCCACTCACCGGCCCTACACAACACACAGTTAAAATTTGGCATGCTGCAACTAAATCCCTCGGCTGGAGTAATAAATTGACACGCCACTCCATTATGGGACTCGCAAAAACTAGGCGACTTGCGACAATCTAACGGCTTCGACAAGTGGGACCTAATCGGTATCTCCCACATCAGAGACTTGTGGAATTCTGAGGGCATGAAACCCTTTGCCTTGCTACAAAGCCAATACTCTCTCGTGAACTTGGAGCGCTTTCCCTACCTCCAAGCCCGGCACGCACTACAGACAACACTGCCCGTGACGTCACCCCCCAGAAACCTCCCCATTAGAGGACAGACTGTTGGACGGACACCTACCCGAGAAGGCCATCTCCCTTACATATTGGAAGCTGATCAATAACATAGGCGACCCCCTACTGGCACTGCGTGAGAAATGGACTAGGGATGGGTTTGAACTAGATGATGAGGACTGGCAGACGGCAGCCTCCTCCCCCAGGACTGTTGCTATCCCGGCACGGCTCCGCCTAGTACAACTAAAAATCCTTCACAGGGTGTACATGACTGGACCCCAATTAGTCCACATAGGTGGGCTAACAGACGACTTGTGTAGGCGGGGATGCACTCAGACAGGCACATTCATGCATATTCTCTGGCACTGTGACTTAATCCAAGAATACTGGCGTGCAATCCATGTGGTCATGAGCGAACCATTGGGGGTCGAAATCAAACCAGAAGCACCCAGGTGCTTTCTCAATGCCTGGGAACCAACTGACCTCACTACACATGCAACACAATGGGTCACTCTTGCTTGCATGATTGCCAAGAGGAATATAGCACAGCTCTGGGGGGCCACCCATGCACCCATGGTTACTGATTGGGAGAAAGACCTTGATTGGAGTATGTTACGTGAAAAAAACTTATATGTGGCCCTGGGCTGCCCCCGGAAATGGTCTAGGATATGGGCCCTTTGGAATGCATATCGTGGGGACATTTATACTCCCTCTCACGAATTGGACAGCGACGATTCACCCTCCCCGTGATTCCCACTGTATTATTCTATTGCAATCATATGCTTTTTCTTTTGTAACCTGCTGTACCCTACCCACTAATCATTGTGACAATGTACTTTTATGTCGAGATTGTTTAATAAAAAGAAAAAAATAAAGAATGCCATCCATAACTGACAATTCCTCACAAACTAAAGACCAAGGGTTCTCAAGATACTTGTTTTTTCCCAACCTAAGCAAATCCATAACTTTCATGATAACTTGGTCTTTTCCAATTTCAGTTTTCCACTCTGATTTATCCACAGCGCCCAAAGTGACTTCACAAACATTAACTACATCATCTACAAGACTCACATCATCCAAATCCACAACATCAACATCGACCAACCGAGATAAACAATCAGCTGACTTGTTAATAATACCTGGAATATAGTCTACATCAAAATCAAACTCCTGAAGTGAAATAATCCATGTCTTAATCCTTGAGGAGATAGAGTCTTACCCTTTTTTTCCCCAAAAACATCCTTAAGAGATTTGTGGTCTGACAGAACCTTCACTTTATTATCCCAAACCAAGTTTCAGAATTTCCTCAGGGCCCAAAAGATAGCTGAAGCCTCCTTCTTGATTACTGAATAGTTAAGTTCCGATCTTCTCAAACACCTGGATGCACAAGCAATCAAACTTTCTACACCATGATTCCTTTGAAGTAACACAACTCCTAAACCCTTTGCACTAGCATCCGTCAAAACAAGAGTTTCTTCACCTGGCACAAAAGCTTGTAAAGAGGGTGCTCTCATTAATTCTGCTTTGATGGACACAAACTCTCTGGCACACTCAATACTCCAGCCAAAACCCACACTTTTTCCCGTAAGCTTCCTAAGACTCCTAGTCTTGTCAGCATATCCCGGTATGAACTTACTGTAGAATTCTACCATACTAAGAAACGAGAGCAACTCCTCTTTGTTAGAAGACACACAAATCTTAACAATGGATTCCACTAAAGCTTTTTTAGGAAACACACCATGTACAGTGATACAATGACCTAAGTAATTCACTTCCTCCACAGCAAAATTGTATTTTTACTTCTTGAGGAGCAATCCAGCCTTCCTAAGACATTCACGAACAGCAAAAACTCTAGAAAAATGTTCAGTCTTTGTGCCTCCATAAATCAACAGATCGTCTTGATAGCACTTCACCCCTGCCATACCCTCTAGATCATTAGACATTATTCGCTGTAAAACAGACGCAGTAGAGACAAGCCCAAATGGCATCCTACGAAATTTAAAAGTTCCCATAGGCGTAACAAAGGCTGTCAAGTTCTGCAAAGGTTCATCCAACTCCACCTGATGGTAGGCGGAGGCAAGATCCAGCGTGGTGAAGCATTTAGCACCCACCAAAGTGCTAATCATCTCATCAATATTAGGCAGAGGAAACCTGTCCACAACTACCTCTGAACGTAAGTCAATGCAGAGGCGTAACTCACCACTGGCCTTCTTGGCAACGACTATGGGAGCCAACCACTCAGTTGCCTCAACAGCTCAATAACTTCCATGTCAACCAAGTGTTCAATCTCTTTCTGGACCCCTGCTTGTTCATTCAAAGGGACTCCTCTAACCGTTGAAACAACAGGAACAGCACCTTCTCTCAATTTAATATGATGTTTGTACCCTTTCAAACAACCTAATTTGTCACTAAATACATCAGCAAATCGTTCAGCTATGGCAGTGACTGAATCATCGACAACTTGAACTTGAGGAACAGAATTAGGATTCAGAAGAACACCAAGCAAACGTTGATGAGGCCACCCTAAAAGTGCATCTCCTTGCTTGGCTACATAAACTTTGCCAGCAGTCATACGTTCACTCAGTTCAATGCAAGCTACAAAATAACCAAGCATTTTTATTGGTAGCCCTCCATAACCTACAGGTGAGACATCACTTTTTATGAGAGAAACTTTATCTTTAAAATGCTGTTCATAGATGTCTTTACTAATCATGGTGAGATGTGAGCAAGAATCAAATGTCAACTCAAGCTGAACTCCATCAACAGTGACCACATGAGAGGGATGTTTAATTTCCTGCTCACCCACCTGATAAATTATTTTTTTTACGTGTGGCTGATCTTTTATCTGAGGTTGTTCTCTCTTTTTCACTTTACTTTTGCAACATTTTGCAAAGTGCCCCTTTCTACCACAAGTGTTGCAATTAAAACGCTGAGCAGGACAAAATGGAGCATTAGCTCTATGGCCTATTCTCCCACATCTGAAACAGGTGGAACTGTTGTCCAGCGAAGAGACACCCTCAGAAACACGTGAAGACTTGTCTCTATCACTGCCAACAGCTGTCTTGTTTTTTACAAGACAAACCACTTCTTCAACATTACTATCACCCACACTATTTGATTTGTTTTTTACGGTACTCAACTCGTCTACACATTTCATCATATGCTCCACACGTTTGGCAATATCTAGAACCTCATCCAAAGGAGGCTCGTCTTTCAACCATAATTCTTCTCTTATTTTGTCATGCACACATTTTAAGACAAACAGATCTCTTATCCTTTCTTCAATAGCACCACCAAATTTGCATGAGGAAGCAAGCTTCCTTAAAGCTGTGACAAACTCTTCAATAGATTTGTCTTTCTTCTGCTCTCGTAGGCCAAAATGATACCTCTCCATAATTGTACTCAATCGGGGAAGATTATGTAAATCCAACTGCAGTATACACATTTCATACTCATTTAAAGTTCTTTGGTCAGCAGCACTGAGCTCCGGCAAGTGCTCAAGAACTTCCTGACCTTCTCCCCCTGAAGTGTACAGTGTAACAATAAAGAATGTTTTCTCTCCGCACTTAAGTTAGTCCCACAAACATGTGCATAGTTATTAAAAATCTTCTTCCACTTTTGCCACTTTATCGGGGGTCCTCCTGGACTTGTTAAAAGAAAAAGTGGTTGTGTTACATTCTGCATACTGAATAAGTATAAAACCCTGAAACTAAAATTAACTTGAAACACACCTAAAGAAGAATAACATTGAACTGTGATGCGACAGTGCCAATGAATAATACCTGAATTTATGCAGCTAAAGAAGAGTATTTTTTGGGGAGAATTAATATCCAATTGTGAACTTGTAAACTTCTCCTCCTTCGTACAAGGACTTCTAAAGGAAAAAAAACAATATAACTTACTACTCCCAAAAGCTGGAGATAATATCCCAATTACTGCTGCACATGAATGTGACGCCAAAAATAATATATCTTTAAAAAATTGCCAACCTTCGAAAAGCTGAAAGTATTTCCAAAAATGTGATGACCAAAGACGAGCCTGTCACCGACGAAGTAAATATGTTCTCAACGTAGAAATTCTCTGAAACACAAAACGGAGGAAATAAAAAAGTGCTGATCATGGGATAAGTATGGTTACAATGCTATCCAAAGTAATCCATGCCAACAATCAAGATGTCCTCCATGCGTGCCAAAGCTTCTCCCAAAGCTTAAAAATGTCCGCTTTGCGTGATGACGCACTGTGAGAAGTTGGCCTGATGTGCAGTGCTCACTATTCTAGTGATCACTATATATCAGTCCAAACAACCCTTATTGATGATTGGTTGTAAGTCAACCTTATAGACCAGCTATCCTAGTAGCATGGATACGAGCAGTCTAAGGCTAAGACTCTAGAGGGCGTGTTAAGCCAGCTGTTTTACCATCACATTACCCCTTGAACACCCAGTGAAAGGACACCACACAAGTGTTATGAAAATAAACAATGTATTTATTAGAATCACAACAACCCTGTACTCTTTATGAGGACAGGGTGCTAAGCACACAACAAAACTCTTACGAAAATACTTTTAAGTTAGCACGTTACACAAATGCCCGAGGGGCACGAAAAACCATATACTTTCAAAGTGGAATGCGAATTACTAGCAGGTAAGTAACGATTCTCAGAGGCTTTGGGATCGCTAGGACTGGACTACTGAACCTTTAGATTACTAGCAGGAGGCCTAGGGAACTCGGGTGCAGAGTGTGCACTCTCACGCGGGATGCGGGACAAAGTCTATGGAAGCTAGAAAAGGCAAAGTTAGTGTTCACGGGCGAACCCGACCTGGTAGGAAGAAAACGACAGTGGATCCTGACCCTAGGATAGTGAGGCTATGCTGGGACACCGAAGTGCCGAAGTTACCTAGCCCAGGGGCTGCAGCTGCATAGGTCTGAAAAGACGTCGGGGATCTCGTTGCCGGACCAGGAGCCTGGAAGGAAGAAGTTGCTGGCAGGCGACCAGTGAAGGAAAGTTCGATGGATCCAAGCCTGGATCAAGGAAGAAGAAACCTGAAAGCAGAGGGGACCAAGTTCTTGAATCACTAGCCAGTGATTAAGTGGGCACCAGGATGGCACCGGGCGAAGTCACCGCAGTCAGGTGAGTGGGCGCTGCTGGGCTCTGCAGTCTCTCGGACCAGGAGGCGTTGTCGGCGACCAGGATGGAGGTGCGAGCTGTCCCACGGAGGATGAAGTCGTTGGCGTCGAAGTTACCCAGGATTGGGCAACAAGCCTTGGCTAATTCAAGCCCACGCGGTGGACTCAAAATGGCGTCTTGAGTGGACCAGGAGGGTCCGGGGTGCTCCTCTTCTGGGAGGGAGCAAGGGCCAGTCTGGAGCAACCAGACCAGCAGCAGAAATGTCGTCGGGCGTCGTCAGGGAGGCCACAAGCCAACGGGCTAGTAGCCAAACAACGCGGTGAGCAGCGGAAAGCAGAAGGGCCCCACGCAGATCGTGGAGATGCTGGGGGGCTGCTCTTCGGTGCTGGAGCTGCTCAGGGTGGGGGCTTCTCGGACCCCAAAGCACTCACCAGGAATTCACTCGGCGGGCTTGCTGGAAAGAAGTCGTGCAGTCTTGCAGATGGCCGGTCCCTTGAGGTCTCGTCGCACCCACGGTTCTCAGCTGGGCTGTAGAGGTGGGTAGAGGTCAGAGGTGCCAGGGAAGCCGGTTCTCGTCGAGCTGGGCAGTCGGATTCCGGAGGAAGGACTTACAGCAGACCGCAGTGTTCTTAGATGGTGCCTGCGGATGCAGGGTGACTACTCCTTAGTCACAAGGGAGAAATCTTAGGAAGAAGTCTTGAGTTCCTTTCGCAGAAAGTAGTTTCAGGATTCAAAGATGATCTGATTTGGAAGGGGGCCAGTCTCTACCTTTATCCTGTAAAAAGGGGCTGGCACGCGACTAAGTCCTGCCCTATGGGTGGGACTAGGAGGGGGGTGGTTACACCCACTTCCTTGGCGGGCTTTTCCCCAGCACAGGGTCTGGAGTGACCCTGGAACTGGTTCAAGCCGGCCTATGCACAGTGAGCACCGGGGTGCTACTTGCAGTCACCTTCCTCTAAAGCCCTGCCTACCTACAATACACAAAACCCTGTCTGGGACGGTGCTGGCACCGCCCCTGGCAGGAAACCCTTTGTCCTTATCTCCTGCTCTGGGAGGACTCCCAGCAGCAGGAGGGCAGACTTGTGTCTCGGTGGCAGCATCCATTTTGTGGATGCTAAGGCTCTGTCTGACTTTTAACCGGGTTATAGGTTACATGCATGTCGTGTCCCTCTAGAAGGGTGGAATGCTAACCCCGTCGCCAGAATTGGCGAGGGGTTAGTATTCCAATTCGTATGACACCTTACTCGACATGTTTTGATAAAGCGATACCAGAGTTGGCACATAACCGCGAGGATTATAATGCACTTAAGAGTATATGGTATGCGATATCATGGAAACGGCTAAGGGATGGATCCCGAAAGCCGCAGACAGGCTCAGCTCATGCTAGAGCACCATCTCACACGATTCCAAGCACTCTGCCTTCAGGATTGTTAAGGCCTGCCATAGGAGTGACTGATAGGAGATCTGTGTGTCCATTTTAGGGTTAGATATAGGTATACTATATCTAAAGCAAAGGGTGATTACACCACCTTGCCCCAGCTGTCAAGCAGCCAGTTGTGTCAGATTTGGATGGCCAGCCAGGGGTGGCATAATACATGCTGCAGCCCCTGGTAGGCCCTGGGTACACCTATGCCCTGGGTACCTAAGGTACACTGTACAGGGACTGGTAAGGTGACTCAGTATCCAATTTAGATATGTACCTAAGGTACATGGAATCCATTTTACAGAGAGAGCAGTAGGCCTGGGGTCCTGAATAGCAGGGCCCCAGGTCAACTAAATCAGAAAACCAGCAAAACACCAGGCAAAAAGTTGGGGGCAACCATAGTCAGGGGTCAACCTTCCTACACGCACTTATCCTCTTTTGGCGCCTCGCAAACAAAATGGACCCTTTTTATGTGACTACACACGTTGACACACTGGCAGCGCTCTTCAGCTGGAACATAAATGCGTTCCAACGCCTCCCAAGGCCTGTTGTTAATCATCCGGTGAAACGCAGATGTGTTTCACCACAGACCCCTCCCTTGGACCTCCTCAGCTCACTCCTCACTCGTAAACAATGTTCTGAGGAAGGCGTAATCTGCCACTGGAGAAGTATTTTGTTTACCTTCTCATCCGCAAAACAAACTGCCGCTGGAGGAGGTATATTTACAAGAAGATAATCTGATGAAGGGGAGAATGAGAGACACGCTTTCCTGGATGTTGGGTGAGAACTACTTCCATCGCCAAATTAATGTAGTGTCTTTTGCATAAGTAAGTTGAATCCACGCAGACTGTTGTAAGCAGGTCCAGTTTATTCACCTCAGCCATCAACAGCTAAAACATAACTGACAACTTAAGAACCTCCACACATAGAGATTCTACATAGAACCTACAACAAGATTCCACAGGGAACCAGGCATGATGTCACAAAACTCTCTCTTCTATTGAGCGAACTGCATAACATTTGCCTTGCTGTCAAACAAAGAGAGAAACAACTTTCAAACTGTTATCTTTCAGAAAAATAAACCACAGTCTGATAGTCAAGTCAAAGACGTGGTAAAGCAGTCCAAGGCAGAGAGAAGGACATAATGTGACAATTTCAGGCTGTTCCTGATCCAGCGACCTTTTTACCAGGCACTGTCTTAGGAAAGGTTGCAGAGATGTCCCGCTGATGCTAGGAGTAGAGTTTGGGTATTTTATGTTTTCACTCCTCACCATAGTCATTCTTATCTTGCACAGTCAAGTACAGTGGCTTGGAACATTCCGGAGTTGCAAGTGGGTACTGAGGTACAGGATTTGGCTACCAGAAGGAGCGCTTTAATACTACACCTCACTTTCCACTGCCACTTCCGAATTCATGGATTTCTTTCCTCTGGAAGTCATGTTTGGTTTGAACCACTGAAATCCAGCTTCACTTTATGGTTTAGTCGAACCTGTAAACAGAAGTGTACCTTTGTAACGCAATAACCATTTTAGAATGTAACCTGTCAAAACCATCCATTCAGTTTCTCAAAATTCACAAGAAACGTAACAAAATCTAACTATCAGATGCTTATGTCATACCTTATGTCTTAATAGAAAGTCAACTACCTATATCACAATGCTATTTTGTCATAAAATGTATATATCTTTAGAATGAGATACCTAAACGTCATGTCTTGTGCTTTTATCCTTCTGTCGTGTGCTGCTAAGCGAGCTGCCTAGCGGAGCTTGTTGAGGGCGCACACTGTGGCCCACTTTCCAGCCTGTGCTTTCTGGGCCTGCTCTCTGGAGATGGACTGCATCTATGCACACCCTTGGCAGCGTGCTGATAAGCTCCATACATCACTACACTAGGAGAGCAAAATACCGGTGGTGCCGGTAGAAATCCGATCAGTTGGCAACCCTAATGAGGGGACTGAAAGTTTGTTGCAGGATCAGCACATTATTTATTTCCTCTACCCTTCATCCCTGATTGATGCCATAATAGCAATAGTTTAACATATCTGAAACCCCACGCCAGCCGTCAATACAATGCTGAGTTACTCAGGGTGTCTTGGTATACATCCTGCTTTCAGACAACTCACTCCTCATTCTCATCACTCACCTTTCACTTTAACGCTCACCCTGCACTCACAGAGATAACACTGCTCACCATGCACTCTCATTGTTCACCCTCCTCCTTACCTGCACTCACATGAGCGCACCACTCACCCTGCATGCACACTTCACTCCACTCACTTGTCACTTTCACCGCTCACCATACACTCACAGGAATCACATTGCAGGCATGCTGTTACCCAACACTCACACCGTTCATCCTCCTCTTACCCTGCACTCACACAATCATACCGCCCACCTTGCACTCACAGCGACCACACTTCACTCATGTCCCTCGCCATGAACTAATTCCGTTCTCCCTCCCCTTACCCTCAGCACACCGCTCACCCTGCACTCACAGTGATCACCCTGCACTCACAGTGATCACACTGCACTCACACCACTCACCCTGCACTCACGCTTTTCACCATGTACTTACACGCGCACACCACTCACCCTTCACTCATGTAAGACTTCACTCTCCTGTCACTCTCACTGCTCACTTTGCAATTTCACTCAAACAAGCACATTTCCCACCATGCATTCATTCCTCCCACTCTGCACTTTCAACCCGCACCCAAACTTGTATGTCACATCACTTACCCTGCAGTCACTCCTCTCACCCTACTCTCACAGTGTCACATCGCTCACTGTGCATTCACAGAGGCACTCCTTTCACTCACACAGTTCACTCTTCACTCACATCTTCATGCACATCTTCACTCACATCTTCACTCACATGGGCACAGCCCTCACCCTGCACTCACACCACACAAACAAGCACAGCACTCACCCTGGAGTCATACCACTCACTCTGCACTTCCTCTTCTCATACAGGCACTCAGTTAATCCTGCCTGCACACAGGGACAATATTCTGCAGGAACTCATAGGGACACACCTGTCACTCTGCACTAACTCCTCTCACCATACACTCACCAATCACACTCACAGTTCTCCCTTCACTCTCGCTGCTTGTCCTGCACCACACACAGGCACACCACTCACTCTGCATTTACCCCGCTCACACCACCCTGCACTCTCTCCGCTCACTCTGCACGCACTCCTCTCACCCGACACTCATCTGGGCCCTCCTCTCAGATTGCATTCATGCAGCTCACCTGACACTAACATCTGCACATTTTTCACCCTTTACTTGTACCACTCACGCTGCATTCACTCACACTATTCACCATCACCCAGCGCTTACATGAGTACACCTCTTACTCTGCACATATATAAATTACACAACTCTCACGAACCTACACATATTTTTTTACAAAAGCACAGATAGAATACCTGCTCTTTCCTTGGTACAGATGCCTACTTAACTTCACCTTCAACAACGGGGCTGGTGCAAGCGGGGAAAGTGGACTCATAATGTGGAATAACACAAGGAGGGAGACTAGGGCTGAGGTTTTGGGGTATAGGACTTGATTGAGGATTGTGTGACATCTTCAACCATTCCCAGCTTGCCATTCACCACAATGCTTTATTCCAGGACACACATTTATTTTTTACATTACAAGTTGGGTCTCAAAAAACCCAAAGATGAAATCCGTGGTTGCTGAAGAAGTCAACCACTTCATAAGCTCAGTTGGATGCCATGATATTACATGTTAGAGCATAGATTAGTTAATGTTCAATACTGTAATCACTCGATCCACGTGTGAAATCAAATATATGACCTGCACAGCTATTTTAAGGAAGTACACTTTTCATTCACATCATACCTGTAACAAACATCGACAAGGCAATCTATTATTATTTTTGAATAGCGCATACAGAATATGTTTTTATTAAGTTTCACTAAACGACAAGGCAGGTATAGCAGAAGCAGCAGGGCAAGCTTTTCTAACACAAAAAAGGCCAATTGGCTAATGGAATTGTGAGTGGCACTGTGTCTGTGTGTGTGTGTGACAGAGTACTTAGCTATGAAAGAGTGCAAGAGATATAGTGAGAATGTGTGTGCGTGTGCTAGGTGTGCTGCTGGTTTGGCATACTGGAGGTTATCCTCACCTTATAGACAAGGGCACTAATCGCATATGGATGTGAGGTGTTACCTATGGCAAACTGTAGGCCCTGACATGCTTCTATGAAGACACCATCATTGGCTGTGGGGACTCGAGCTGTCTAACTAAGAAAGCTGCTAACCCAGCCATACGCAGCGGCAGGGACACAGAACATGCGCCACCACACCTGGTCAATGGCCTGACATGATGCACTTAATTCTTCGCTTAAGGGTGAATCCAGAGCAAAATGTTGGAATTGATATTTGAGGTAACTCTTGTTATAAGATTTCCTGTACTCATTTTATAGGGGGTGTCAATGGCACAATGCTGACCCTTGCATACCAGAGGGAATTTTTAGAGGTACCCATGATTGTGGCTGAAGTATCCATGGTACATTTCTGGCACTGTCAGATTGAATGTATTTCTTGGCATAAGGGGCTCACCCATGAAAAAACGAGGAACTTGGTATAGTGGAAGTTATTTCTGACTTAAGACATTTGAAAGAAATCTGATCTACTCCTAGGAAAAGCCAGGTTTCCCTTGTGCACCATGAAAGTACTGACCTATTTCATTAATGCCCTATAAGGGTCTGCAGTTTTTAGAAATTTGATCCCCAAAATTTCAAAAAGATCATAGGGAAGAAGTCTACTCTCCCTTAAAACATCTACAAGAAATTTGTTAAATTGTTTTGCCTGCTAGAATTTGGCAGAAGTATTACACCCCACCAATTACATAGATCGTTTCCCTCATATAATGGCTAGAGGTTAGCTCTGACCCCATTTCTGGAAATGTTTGTCCTGTTCCATTGCTGGGAACAGGACTGGCCTTAGGGCGGTGCGACCGGTGCAACCACACCTGACGTTGACATTGGTGGGGGGCACTTTGTTTAATAATAATTTTTAGTTTAAAAGCACATGAACTTCCTTGTGCATAAGACAGTTTTCAGGCAACAATAGAAATGTCAAGATAACTCTGGTGATTAATGTTCATACTAGTGAGCGTTCAGAATTTTGTCTAGTGGAAGCTTTGGCTCATAGTAAAATAGCGTAAAGGGTTAATGTGCCTGCTGCAAAAAACGTGTGCCATGCAGATCACAGAACTGAGTGTGAGCGAATTAGGAGTAGCACTATAAAAAAATATAAAAGATTTTTCCACATTTTGTCTAATTACTTTGTGAATGTAAATAACAATAAAACATACTTGTAAACTGTGACTACATGCCTGCCTTTCTCAATATTTCACTTCAAAACGATGCGACTGTATTCGTTCAACAGGTGTACAGTCTCACACAGCGTGCGATTTGTATGGCGTCACTGGAAAGTCCACAAGGTTGTTCCTGTAGAAATGTAGTGCCTCCTAGGCTGCTCCGTAGGTCCATGCTTCGCTTGTTAGGCCAATCCTGTTTTTTAGGTCGAGCCTAGCGTAGCAGCGCATGCGCTGCTCGCTCTGCGAGGCATATTATAGTATGGTATGTTTTAGAAGTGTAGTGGAAGCCCCGCCCATACTTTTCATTGGCTGGTGCCATTGTATTTGGTAAACGCTAGCTTCCGATTGATAAGCCTTCTTAGTCCCTCCTTGTTACAGCCCTGTCTCCTTTTGTACTGGATCTTTTACTTGCGGCATTAGACTGTCTCCTTCATTATTCGGTAAGCACTAGTTTTTTTGTTCATTCAGCTTTGGCTTCACCGGCCACCATGTACATAACTTAAGTATGCATGGGTACCGCGCTATAGCACAGCGCTAGTTTTTCATCTAAATGTTATTATTAATATAACTGGGAACCAGTATTTTGTTTTTAATAGTATTTGCATGAGGCACACTATGCTAGGACGGGCATCTGTCTTGTTTTAAGAGTCCCTTAACAAAATTGTTCTGCTTTTGAAGCTGGCTTGAAAATAACAAAGTCTGAGTAAACCCGTATATCACCCCTGTTACTTGAGAGGGCACCATGAGGTCCTCTTTCAGCACAAAGGGGATGTAGCCTCACGGACAGACCTGCCAATTCTGACGCTGGCAAACCAGGTTTGAGTCCTTGCATCTTTTCCACATCCCGTGATTCTGGGCACAGCACTCAATCTCCCCGTGCCTAAAAACATGAATCTGACCTTCTGTAACAACCTAGTGCTTGTGTAAAGCGCCCTAATGCTGGTCAAGCGTTATACAACAAAACGTGGCAGCAGCAAAGGTAAGGGATATAGGGTTAGCTTATGCAAATGCATCCCTTAAAGAACAAATATTACTTTACCCACTCCCAAAGGCTGCTAGCAGTCATTGCGCACTACCAGTACGCGGTCAGGAAATTTTACACATTGTAGCTGACACTTTCCCTAGACTGCCCGTACCATATGTTTTAAATTTATTTTATCTATAGCTTCTTTAGAAGCCTTTCAAAGCTAAAA
This sequence comes from Lissotriton helveticus, assembly GCF_964261635.1. Taxonomy (NCBI): domain Eukaryota; kingdom Metazoa; phylum Chordata; class Amphibia; order Caudata; family Salamandridae; genus Lissotriton; species Lissotriton helveticus. The sequence goes on from NC_136057.1 coordinate 1,817,747,886, forward strand.
ATATTCACTTCTTAACAGAAATAAAAGCATTTATGCCTTCATAGAATATATAATAATTTAGGAAAAAAAGACAACATTGCGGGAAGGATTCTGGGTAACATAAAGGAGTTAGTGTGTGTTTTTTGCCTGCTTAAAGAGTTGGTGTAGATATCTGTTTTGTGTTACTCAGACAGCAGGGCCCACAAACACATATGTTCAATTCAATTCCATTATCTTTATTGCATGATTAATTTAAATCTTTGCAGTAGAAAAACTACATTCAGAATTGGCCTGTGCAAAATATGCATTATTACAGTAAGATTAATTTAAAAATCATTTAAAATTGCAAGTATTCATACTATTGTGAAAAAAAGTAAAACGTGTGAAATTTCATTACTGTGCAAGGTTTAAGATACGATAAACGAGCCTAAAAAGTTCTGAATTGACGGTTGTTAAACAAGATCGATTCCCTGCTAATAGTTAGGCTAGTTCTGCATTTTGGTTGTGGCCTTCTGTAATCGATTTGTCAATTAGCGGTTAGATTTAACATGATTTTCGCTATACTCATGAATCAGACCAGTCTGCATGCTAACTGAATGTTAGCTATGTAACACCCCTGCGGTGTTTCAATTCTTTCTTAATAAGCTTCTAAGGGAGTATTTGGACCTCTTCGTTGTTGTTTACATAGACGGCATCCTCATATACTCCAACACAGAGGAAGAACACGTTGTCCATGTACGTTTGATACTGCAAGCACTACGTAAACATCGACTTTGTTGCAAGAATACCAAGTGCAAGTCCAATCACGACCACAGTAGAGTTCCTAGTGGTCATGCTCACCCCCTCAGGTCAAGTCATGGCCAAAAGGAAGGTCAAAGCTATCATGGATTGGCCAAATCTTCGTAACGTAAAGGAAATCCAGAGCCTGCTTGGGTTTGCGAACTTCTACAGAAGGTTTGTTATGTTATGTAAAAATATTTGTAAAGCGCAACTTCCACCATACGGTTTCTTGGCGCTGTGAGCATGTGGAGACAGATCAAGGGGGGATTTAGTCGTATGCTTTGCGAAACAGATGGGTTTTGAGAAGAGACCTGAAGTGAGGATAGGAAGCAGTAAACCTAAACTCTAAAGGGAGTGCATTCCAAAAGGAAGGGGCCAAAAAAGAAAATCTGAGACCACCATGTTTCTTACGCCTGAAAGCAGGAATATAAGAGATGCCTTTTTGGAATGGGGACAGTGGCTGATGGGAGCAGTACATCAGGTGACAGTATACTCTGACCATCGCAACCTCCAATTCATGAGGGCCGCTCGCAATCTCAACCCATGTCAACTTTTTGATGCCGTTTTTTGTAGAATATAATTTCATTGTGACCTTCCGGCCTGCTGTGGACAACAAGAAGGCGGACGCCCTCACTAGACAAGACACGTCTTCGCTTCCTTCTGATACCCCAGTCAATTCCATGATAGAGCCGAGTCGGGTATTATGTGCAGCACGAACCGATGATTTCTTGCAGAAAGTGAGACAGGGGGTACAATCATTTACCTGGAGAAGCTGGCTCAGGAGCCATCCGAAGTGGAAGAAGCGACAGGGACTACCTATGAAAGGAAAGCAAGTATTGGTCCCTGCGATCAGCATACGCAAAACTGTGTTATTTTGGTGTCATGACCTCCTGTGTGCGGGGCATGTATGAGGCACAAAGACTTTGGAGAAGGTGCTGCTCCAGTTTTGGTGGCCTTCCGTCCGCCCAGACATTTTGTTATGGGTGAAGGAATGCTCCACATGTGCCCAAATGAAAACCGACCATCAGGGAGCTCAAGACCTCCTACAGACCATGCCCACGCTGGAAGCCCCGTGGGAACGATTTTCTGTGGGCTTCATTGTGGGTTTACCCAAGGATCGAGGAAACACAGCCATCACAGTGGTCATAGACTATTTGTCCAAGATGGGCCATTTTATTGCGTGCAAACAAGCTCCTACGGCAAGTCAATTGGCCAAACTACTGTTGGTCAACATTGTTCGGCTCCATGGCCTTCCAAAGGTTATTGTTTCAGACAGAGGTCATTACTCAAGTACTACTTCACTTCACCTGCAAGCCCAAAATGTTTGCTACTAATCAAGCCAGAGTGGCTTTTCTGATCTCTTACTTGGGTGGTGAAGCGGCACAGTGGGCGGTCCCCATTGTGCGAAGAGACGACCCTCTCCTCTATGACTGGGACGAATTTAGGGTGAGCTTTGAGAAAACTTTTGATCGTCGGGCTGAGACGTTCTCCGTGGATAGAGATCTGCTAGAACTCAGGCAAGGCAATTCTGATCTGGTGAGTTATCTTAATAACTTTCGAAGACTCGTGGCAGAAACTGACTGGCCAGAATCCAAGCAGTCAGCTATCTTTTATCAAGGACTAACAGAGGAGCTCAAGGACGTTCTAGCTCAGATTGACCCCCAACCTAACACCTGTGCGGCCCTCAACGACCTTACCCTCCGTTTGGATCATAGGCTTAGGGAGAGCAAAGGAGAACACAAACAAAAAGATAAATATGTCCCGTTTGTTAATCCGTCATTGTCAGCGGAGAAACCTGCATTTTGACCTGGCGTGGAACCCTACTAAAACACTTTGTGGTTTCCATCATAGTGGAGTTTCCCCTCTACCTAACGGATAACCTTGCTATGTATAAGAATTGGGTGCTAGTGAATGGTATGGAAGTGTATGAATTGGTGTGAGTGTTGTATGATAGTCATATTGATGTTATGTAACCAGGGTATCATTTGCTCTTTTTTGCTTTTGTGTTTGTTTTGAATAACCTAAAATATGTCTTTTGTCGTTATTTAGAAAGTATTGTGGATATCTCTATGCATTGTACAGAATAGTGATTATTTAAAAAAACGTTTTTGAAAGATTTTCTATGTGTTGTACTCATGAAGAATGATAAAAAGAGTTGAACAACTTTTAAAACAAAGAAAGAATGAAATATGGAATAAAACAAATAAAGAATCTAAAAATAGAATCACTGAAAGTGTAATTGTTGTGTGTTGAAGGTCCTTGGAAAAAATTATGAACCATGCTTCAATTTTTAAAATATATAGGCTATGAGGGAATATATTAGTATTGTGTTCTTTCTGGTCCCCTCTTTTCCCTAGCCTTAAGTATCTTGAGAGGGGGTCCCCGTTTTCATGTTATTGAAACCTGCATTAAAACCAGAACAAATGGAGATCGGGACAGTGAGAGCATCACTAACCCTCAGTGAAAGAGACCATCGCCGCAAACAAGGCTGTGTCTGTACTGAGGGAAAAAAGGTCATATCCTTAGGGACTGTCCCGTTAAACCTAAGACCAGCCGATTCCGGCCAGGGTAAGTGGCTACAGTAAAATCTGAAAAGGGGGCCGAAAACTACAACGTTTGAGGATGCAGGAAGGGTTATCCCCAAGCAGTGATACGATCCTTTCGTTCAATACATTTGTCTCCATGGAGGCCGAACATTTCTTTATTACGATGGACATAAAAATTAAGCATAAGGAGACTCAACAAATAAGAGCCATGGTGGATTCAGGTGCTACAGGATGCTTTATGGATAGAGGGGTGGCAGTACGCTTAGGAGTTCAGTTTATTTGCAAACCCTCTCCAGAAATGGTGTACGCTATAGATGGCAAGGAACTTAAGTCAGGACCCATCGGACATTAACACTCCGGAGTATGAACTCACCTATGATGATTACCACCAAGAAAGGTTGTCGTTCAATATAATACAAGCGCCATATTATGGGATCATCTTGGGTCTTCTCTGGTTGAAGAAACACAAACCTACCATTCAATGGGCTAACAAAACTTTACGGTTTGATTCCTTATATTGCCAAATGCAATGCAACCAAGAGCTGGCCCGACCAGTTAGCATTTTGGCAACCAGACATCACATAGCCACAGCGGCAGAAAAGGAAGTTGTCCTACCCGAATGCTATGCATCATTTGACGACGTCTTCAGTGATACCAAAGCGGAGGAGCTTCCCCCACACAGAGACTACGACTGTAGAATAGACTTGATTCCTGGATCTGTGGTTCCGTGTGGGAGGATTTATGCCCTCACAGTGCCCGAGAACCTGTATCTACGAAAATACCTAGACAAACATTTGGAGCTGGGTTTTATTCGTCCGTCCAGGTCCCCAGCAGCATCTCCTCTTTTTTTCATCCCGAAAGCCAACGGAGATCTGAGATGCTGCATCGACTATAGGGCATTGAATGCCAGAACTGTAAAAAAACAGTATCCTCTTCATTTAATACCTGTATTGCTGGAGCAGGTGCGGTCAGCAGGCATTTACACGAAGCTGGATCTACGGGTGGCATACCACTTGGTCCGTATGCACAAGGGCGACGAGTGGAAGACTGCCTTTAAGACGCGGTATTGGCTATTTGAGTACCTTGTGATGCCCTTTGAGCTATGTAACGCTCCTGCGGTGTTTCAATTCTTTCTTAATGAGGTTCTAAGGGGGTATTTGGACCTCTTCGTTGTTGTTTACATAGACGACATCCTCATATACTCCAACACAGAGGAAGAACACGTTGCCCATGTACGTTTGATACTGCAAGCACTATGTAAACATCGGCTGTATTGCAAGATTACCAAGTGCGAGTTCCACGCGACCATGGTAGAGTTCCTAGGGGTCATGCTCACCCCCTCAGGTCAAGTCATGGCCAAAAGGAAGGTAAAAGCCATCATGGATTGGCCAAATCCTCGTAACGTAAAGGAAATCCAGAGCCTGCTTGGGTTTGCGAACTTCTACAGAAGGTTTATACGACAATTCTCGGGTATGGTTGCCCCCCTGACTCGATTGACAAGAAAGAAGACACCTTTCCTGTGGACAGAAGAAACCCAGAAAGCGTTCGACCTTCTCAAAAATTCGTTTATGACAGCCCCAGTTCTCACACATGCCAACCCAAATCTGCCATTCATTGTGGAGGCTGATGCGTCCGAAGTCGCTGTAGGAGCTGTCCTTTCCCAACGGCATGAAACAACCGGTTACCTTTATCCTATCGCATTCATGTCTTGGAAACTGAATACTGCGGAATAAAACTATACAATCGCAGAAAAGGAACTCTTGGCTATAAGAGATGCCTTTTTGGAATGGAGACATTGGCTGATGGGAGCAGTACATCAGGTGACAGTATACTCTGACCATCGCAGCCTCCAATTAATGAGGGCCGCTCGCAATCTCAACCCACGTCAACTTTTGGATGCCGTTTTTTGCAGAATATAATTTCATTGTGACCTTCCGGCCTGCTGTGGACAACAAGAAGGCGGACGCCCTCACTAGACAAGACACGTCTTTGCTTCCTTCTGATACCCTATTCAATTCCATAATAGAGCCGAGTCGGGTATTATGTGCAGCCCAAACCGATGATTTCTTGCAGAAAGTGAGAAAGGGGGTACAATCATTTACCTGGAGAAGCTGGCTCAGGAGCCATCGGAGTGGAAGAACCGACAGGGACTACCTATGAAAGGAAAGTAAGTATTGGTCCCTACGATCAGCTTACGCAAAACTGTGTTTTTTTGCTGTCATGGCCTCCCGTGTGCGGGACATGTAGGAAGCACAAAGACTTTGGAGAAGGTGCTGCGCCAGTTTTGGTGGCCTTCCGTCCGCCCAGACATTTTGTTATGGGTGAAGGAATGCTCCACGTGTGCCCAAATGAAACCGGCCATCAGCGAGCTCAAGGCCTCCTACAGACCATGCCCACGCTGGAAGCCCCGTGGGAACGATTCTCTGTGGACTTCATTGTGGGTTTACCCAAGGATCAAGGAAACACAGCCATCACAGTGGTCATAGACTATTTGTCCAAGATGGGCCATTTTATTGCGTGCAAACAAGCTCCTACGGCAAGTCAACTGGCCAAACTACTGTTGGTCAACATTGTTCGGCTCCATGGCCTGCCAAAGGTTATTGTTTCAGACAGAGGGGCCCAATTCACAGCTGGCTTCTGTAAAACCTGGTGCTCTGAGCTGCAGATCGCTTCTTCACTTTCAACGAGCTTTCACCCCCAGACCGAAGGCCAAACGGAGTGGCTGAACCAAACTCTCAAACAGTTCCTTAGGTGTTATGTCGACACTAATACTTATGTGTGGGTGGATTGGTTATGGGTAGCTGAGATAGCCTATAACAGCGCCAAGCACTCTTCCATGCTACACACTCCTTTTTTTAGCTGGACTCCAGGGAACGTTGGTAATTCCATCGTTCCCTGTGAACTGACTTATTTCTATCCAAGATCCCTGGTGATACCTACAATGCATCCAGGGGTTCTCCCTGGTCCATGGATTAAGCCATTCACATTATCTAACAACCAGTATATGTTGCCCAATCCTATGACTGTTGAAAATGCATCTGGGTGGGACACTGTACCTTGTAGGGGTCATAATAATGGTATTAGGAGATTGGATCGTCCGCAAGGAAACAGGAGAATGGATCATTTGTTGCCATTTACACCACTGGAAGTCGCAAATAGATTCGATGCCTTTTCAGGCTTTGACGATTGCGATTGACGGACGGGGCTCCCCATTAATATTCCTCCGATTATTGAGAACAATGACATAAAAGCTAACTTAAGTTCCCCAGTACAATTCTTGATACCTGTACAAACCATACGCACACAGGGACCTTACAATGAGTTAGCTCCTCAGCCTCAATTACAAGTTCTAGGGGAAGAAATAACATCATCCCCCCATTTGAATAATAACCCGGTGATTACTCCCAGTATTCCATCGGAATTGGCTTCTATAACATCTACTAATTCAACACTGTTAATCAGTACTGAAACTCCAGGTAGTATAGTATCATGGAATATAGCGGGTCTCGCTTCAAAAATCAATGACCCATCCTGGCAATCAATAACTACGACCCACTCCATCATAGCTCTTCAGGAAACATGGGCCATTGAGCAATCCCATATGTTAGGATATAAAACCTTCTTTACTCCGGCAGTCCCTAGCAAAAGGGGTAGACATAAGGGTGGGCTGTCTATGTATCTGTCGATTTCCACTGGCCCTATAGTCCTTAAGAGTTTTTTGGACAGTGCATATTACCAAATCTTAGTTGTAACATGGGGCCCTCTAAAAAATCTTGTTATTATTAATTTTTATAACAATATCCCTATAGCACTCTTGGAAATTGTCATTAAGAAATTGTCAGGTACTCTTAAGAACCTCGATGATAGCTGCCTGGAGGATATGGCTCTTATGTGGGTAGGGGACTTTAATTGCCCCCTATGTCCTATGAGTTTACAGGGTGTGTGTGGTTGGGAAGATGAAAACCAGGGGGCGTCTAGTCATTTTGTACATACAAAACTAGGGGACTTGTTGAACAACCTACTAGTAGACTATTCCTTGGCATTTATTAATGAGGCCTGTTCCGTGCCCAAAATATTTACCCCCACATTTAACGCTAGAAGGGCAAAAACAATCATTGATTTTACTTTGCTTTCGTCCCGTTATGCCCCACTGGTCACCAATTGGGAGACACTCACCAGTGGTATAAGTGACCATTACCCTATTTCACTTACGTTTAAATTAAACTAGGAAAAGCCATCCCATAATAGCCAACGTATCTATGATTTTAATCCCATTCTTGCCTCGAAAAATGGATTCTATATCAAATGGGAGAAGGTAATTCCAGCTAATTTTTAAAAAAAACTTGTGATCAGCTCCCAAAAGGAAATTAATACCTGCTTGACCCTAGAAGAGGACGAAGACCTCGTCTTAGATGCTTTTAATAAAATCTGCTCCTCTATTAAACAGCTTTTGATCAGAAACTCGTGCAACGCAGTTAAGGGAACCCCTGGGTGGTTCGATCCAAATTGCACTAGGGCACTGAGGGAACTTAAACAAGCATTGCACGTTACACCAATAGTTAGAGTACAGGTACAAATGGCAAGGCGAAAGTATCGTGCTGCCCTGGCTAGCAGGAAGAAAGACATAAAAGCTGAAGCCTGGGCAGCGCTTCACGTAGCCTCTGCGCAAAAGGACACTGTTGCCTTTTGGAAGGCTGTGAATGCTCCCTTCTACCAAGATGACGAGGGCCCACGCCTAGATAATGCAATTACGGCTCAGGAATGGGTGGACCACTTTCAATCCCTCTATGGCTCGTTAGTTCCACCGGTGGCCTCCCCCCAAGTAGTAATAGCCATCGAGGGTGTAGATCCCCCCTCCCCCCTAGATATTCAGTTTGATCTCGAAGAGGTCTACAAGGCATTGAGGGAAAGCTCAGCTTCTAAAGCACCAGGACCCGACTTTGTCCCTATCGATGTCTTTAAAATGCTCCCGGACTTGTGGGCCCCTTTACTCACTAGAGTTTTAAATTGTTCAAATAAAAGAGGTTTTATTTCGACATGGCAGGAGGCAATTTTGGTCCCGATCTATAAAAAGGGGGACAGGAACGACCCTGCCTGCTATAGGCCCATCTCATTGTTAGATGGTTTTATGAAGATGGCAGGCAGGGTCATTCTCGCCCGAATTCAAGACTGGCTGGATGATCACGAAGTATTATCGCCCTTTCAGTATGGGTTTAGGAGAGGGCGTGGGACCATTGAGCAGGGGCTAACAGCCTGATTCATGTACGGGCCGTTTTGCGTGTCCCTAATAGCGATTAATAGCGACTCGCTATTGAGGAAACGCAAAACGGCATTCATGTACTTTTCGGGGAAAAAATAGCGACTCGCACGCGGGCGCTAAAGCCGTTAGCGACCGACAAAAAACGCAGAAAAATCGCTATTTCCGGCTACCTGCGATCGGGATAGCGACTCGCAATCCCGATCGCACGGGATAGCGACTCGCAATCCCGATCGCACGGGATAGCGACTCGCAATCCCGTGGGATCGGGAATGCGAGTCGCTATCTCGCGGGATCTGGAAAACGGGAAGACGCATTACGAGCACCGTGATGACATCACAACCAGGAAGCAGCCAAATCCCACCCCCAAACAACACAGTGACGCTATCAGTCGAGTGTTGAAGACCGAAAGCTGCCGCTAAACCGCCGTTAGCGACTCACAACCCCGCCGAAATAGCGACCGCCATGTCGGAGGAACCCCAGCCAGGCCCCAGCAACAGCGCTGGCCGCAAGCGCAAACTGAAATTCTCCGAACAGGAGCTGGAGAACCTCATCGAAGGGGTGGTGGCCAACCACGACCAGCTGTTTGGTGCCAACTCCCGGAGGGTCCCAGAGCAGGAGAAGAGGAGGATCTGGGTTGGGATTGCCTCCAGTGTGAACTCTGTGGGCGTTGCGGACAGGTCTCTGGAGGAACTCAAAAAGCGGTGGTACGACCTCCGAGGCCGTGCCAAGGAGAGGGTTGCGGAGCGCCTTGGTGAGGCATCAGGCACCGGAGGTGGTGGACCGACTGTCCCACCCAACACCCCCCTGGAGGACCAGGTAGAGGACACGTTGGAGAGGGAGGCGTGTGTTGGCGTGACCCCTCTGGACTCCTCCCGCCCCACCCAAGACACCCAAGGTAAGTGGCATGCGACTGCGACCCTGTCCCCTATGACCGCCCCTGACCAAATAGGCTCACTCATTGGCCCTTAGTCATGCCTATGTTGTGCATCAGGAAATGCCCTGAAGCATTGTGGGAGACGTAGTATGTCCACAATGTAGTAGTACCACAATGCGGCCAGAAAGGTTCCAAAGTGCGCAAATACACAGCCACCCAGGGAATGACACCCAGCATGCATGTAACATCTGCACGTCTGACAGTCACATGCACCTAATGAGTATCCACTTACCCTCACAGGTGCGGGAGACAGCAGTGACAGTGAGAGGCTGCTGATCGATGAGGAGGCCCAGGAGGAGGAATCCCTACCTGATACACAGCCACCAGCCCCTGCAGCAGCGCCAACACCAGCAGCCAGGCCCCCCGCCTCTGCTGCTTCAACACCTGCAGGCCCACCGTCTGCCAAGGCCAGGCCCCCCGCCTCTGCTGCTTCAACACCTGCAGGCCCACCGTCTGCCAAGGCCAGGCCCCCCGCCTCTGCTGCTTCAACACCTGCAGGCCCACCGTCTGCCAAGGCCAGGCCCCCCGCCTCTGCTGCTTCAACACCTGCAGGCCCACCGTCTGCCAGAGCCAGGCACCCCACCAATGTGCCTCCAGTGGCTGCGGCACCTGCAACACCAGCTGCAACAACACCTGCAGCACGGCCAATAAGATCTGGGCCAGCCACATCCGCTACACAGCGGCCCAACAGCAGGCGGGGCAATGGGCATCTCCATGCCTGCATGAGCGTGGAGCGGCGCATGCTCCGCATACACCAGCGGCAGTCCCAGCAGCAAGGAGCAATCCAGCTCCAGCTTCATAAGATAGGCCGCAATGTGGCTGGAGTCGGGGAGAGGATGGACCGCATGACGGCGGCCATGGACCGCATGACGGCGGCTATGGAAGACAACACTGCAGCGCTGGTGAAGCACCGCAGTGTTGCAAGCAGGCGCCACCACCAGTTGCTGAGCCGGCTGTCCACCTATAGCCGCTCCAATTATGTCTCGGCAAATGCCACCACCCTGCTTGCGCGGCGCTCCTTGACCCAGCAGCACCAACTGGTCCAGTGCTGCGAAGATATTACCCGGGTGCTGGAGCATTTGACCACCGCCGTCACCGCACTGCACGCACCTGTGCTACCGGCAATTGTGGGGGGTGATGATGCTAGTGAGGGTGCCTCCAGTGTCAGCAGCCACTCTGCCACGCAGGCCCCCCCACCTAGGCGCTGCACAAGGGCTACGCCTGCTCCAGCTGCCCAGGAGGAGGAAGAGCCTCCCAGGCGCCTGCAAATTGTGCGCCGGAGGCGCCAATGACATTGTGTCAGGGACACAGGCGCAGGCTGAACTTAAGCCTGCCATGGACCGTCTCATGCAGTATGCATGAATACTGCATTTTGTAAATAGTTGTTTCCAAGACCCATTATTTTTTTGTGATTATAACAAATACATTTATTTTGGTGCACACATACGCCTTGTGTAATCATTACAGTTTGCATGCAATTGTGATATGTGGGGTGGGGGAAGGGGGTGGGCTAGAAATTGTTAGCTGTGATGTGGTTGCGACGTCTGTGGCCTTCAGCTGGGTTCTCCCCGCGTGCATGGTGCGCATGTGCTGGTGGCCGGTCGTCCCCCTCAGATTCACTGCCTGAGATGTCAACTGGTATCCGGCGCTTGGTTGCAATGTTATGAAGCATTGCACAGACAGCCACAATGCGGCAGCACGCTGCAGGACTGTAATACATGGCCCCACCTGTCTTGTGCAGTATACGGAACCTGCTCTTGAGCAGGCCAAATGTCCTTTCAATACAGTTCCTTGTCCGGATGTGCGCAACATTGTAGCGGCGTTGCTGAGGTGTGGCAGGGTTGAGGTAAGGGGTCAGGAGGTATTCCCGTAGGGCGTAGCCACTGTCACCTGTATGAGAGGAGCAGATGTTGATTGCCTGTGCAGCGCAGTTACTTCATAGCAATGTGACATTGTCGACAAAGTGTACTTACCAAGTAGGTGTCCTTCCCCAAACTCTCCCCTGATCAGTCATGTGTGGAGTCCGCTGTGCCTGAAGATGAAGGAGTCATGGGTACTCCCTGGGTACTGGGCCACAATGTCAGTGATGATGGTCTTGGCATTGCAGACCATCTGTATGTTGAGGGAGTGGTACGACTTCCTGTTGCGGTACATATACTCCGTGCCAGCTGGTGGGCAGATGGCGACGTGGGTACAGTCTATGCAGCCAAGGACATGGGGAAAATGGGCAACATTATAAAATTGTAGTTTTGTGAGGTCCAAATCCTGTTGGCTCGTGGGAAATGTGATGTGCCGGTGGAGCTGGGTGAGCATGGCGTCAACAAAAGTGTGGAGGCAGCGTGACATGGTGGGCTGGGATATCCCCCCAGCAGCGGCTACTATGCCCTGGAAACTGCCGGATGCCAGGAGGTGCAGGCTGCACAATACCTGCACATGTGTGGGCACAGAATTGTTTCGCCTTGTTGGGTGCTGCATGATGGGGTCGAGTTCTTGTATCAGCCAGGTGATCATTTCCCCATTCAGCCTGTATTTAGCATAAATCTGTTCTCTGGTTTGCCCCAGCAAGGTGACCCGCTGCCGGTAAATCCTTGCCTGCCTCATGCGTCTCCTCCGTGCTGCTCGCTGTAGCCTTCGCCGCCTCACCACCATGTACATCCCAGGCATTGTGGAACGCCTATTGCTGCTGCTGAATGTCCTTATGTGTGATTGGTCAGGCCTGGACCTGTTGGTGATTGGCTAACAGTTTTTCAAATTTTGGTTAATCATGGCTTTTATGGTTACCACCTGCTTTGAGTTGTCCTTAAATTGCGCCGCGCAAATGTGCGATTTAGCGCTTTTTCGCTAATGTATTTCTTTCATGAATGCCGATTGAGACAATATTGCGTTTCGCTATTCAATTCGCAGATTCCGTGGTTGGTCGCTATTTCATTATCGCTAATGCTCGACTTCCCGGAGTCTGCGACTTTTACAGCGTAATCGCTATTCTGCTCGCTATTATTTTTTAGCGATTTCGCTATTTCGTACTTGAATGCCGATTCCGTGTTTTGCACCCGCAATTGCGTTTTCGCAGCCATTGCGGGCGCTATTTCGCTTCATGAATCAGGCTGTAAATCTTTCCCTAATTGTCTCCAAATACATACACGCAAAAAAAAAAACCTATACGTGACATTTGTAGACCTTAGCTCTGCATTTGACTGTGTCTTGCATGATACCCTTTGGCAAACATTAAGGGACATTGGATTGGATAGGCAAATAATTACTTATATCAGAGAACTCTACGCTGGGACTGGTGCGCGCGTAAGATACGGCAGAGGGGGGGATTGTACAGAGCCCTTTAAGATCAATAGAGGGGTAAGACAGGAATGCATATTAGCTCCCCTGCTCTTTAACCTCTATATTAACGGGGTGGGTTCTTGCTTAACACAACAGTATTATGATTATCCTGTAATTAAAGGCAAGCCCATTCCTAGCCTCCTGTATGCCGACGATGCGGCTATCCTCTCGCGGACAATGGTGGGTCTTCAAAAAGCAGTACAGACCTTTTCACATTTTATGAAGTCCAGGGGCCTACATGTAAACGTCTGTAAGACATTTACTATGTCATGTGGCCCAAATAAACGAAGAACATCATGTCCGATTATCTTAGACGATAGGCGGCTGGAGTTAGCTGATATTTTTTGTTATTTAGGCGTGCACTTTGATAGGCAGGGCACGTGGAAGCCCGCTGTAAATGCGAGGGCTCTAGCATTTAATAGAGCAACTGGCGCTCTCTTTTGTTTTGCCAAAAAAATAGGGTCTAGGCCAGTCAGAAAGCTTCTACAAATATTTAAATCCAAATGTGTGGCCACTGGTACTTATGGGGCGGGTATTTGGGGCTGGCAGCAAGTGGAGGCAATACAGCGAATTGAGAACAGGTTTTTGCGATTTTTAACAGCAACACCAAAGAGCACTGCCATATATGTGCTATACGCTGAAGTTGCCCTCCTTCACATTACAGACACTATAAAACTAGCCCCTGTTTTACTTTGGCATAATGTCTGGACTAATCCAGCTACAGAACTGAATAGAACCATCATAGAGGACTGTTTAGCCTGTGATGGGGCTAAAAATATTAAATGGTTCAGGTACATTAAAAATTTTGTTAGTGAAATTGGTAATCCGGAATATTTTTCCAACCCGGTCACATTGGAACAGCTCTCGCGATCTACGTTAAAAAAGACCCTGCTAGAACACCTGGAATTGCAAAGATGGAAGGGTGAAAGGTCTAAAACAACTGTCACGTCCCACGATGAGGTGACTTCCCAAAGGGGTATCCAGTTGTATCTTGTACTGGATCAACCCCTGTATCATCGTAGGCTCCTGACATACTTTCGCCTGGAAACTTTTTATAGACTTGTAACATTTCCGATACGTAATGATTGGGCAAGAGAAAAAAGACGCTGTCCTTGTGACGATAAATCATACCAATCAAACATACATTGCACTCTTTTTTGTACTTTATATAGCTACCTTAGGCGACAAATTTTGAAACCCCTTCTGTTAGGCTGGGGCTTAAGAAAAGCCAGAGATACCTATAATAAATTAAGGACATTGGATGATCATCTTACCATTAGTACAGTGAGCCTTTATTTGATTGCAATCCTAAGAGTGAGAGGGACCATAACTAAGGAAGCCAATTAATTAGATACAAATGACATGTATGTGACTAGATTGTACTGTGTTATTTCCTCTTTTAACCTTTTAATATTTTTTAACAAAAAAACTGTTTTAGTGATGTTCAAAAACATGAGTAAAAAAGATGAAGTTTTAATTTGATTTTACTTCTATACTTTTATGAATTGTAAATTCAATTCGAATAAAGTTTTTGAAACGAAAGACACGTCTTTGCTTCCTTCTGATACCCTATTCAATTCCATAATAGAGCCGAGTCGGGTATTATGTGCAGCACAAACCGATGATTTCTTGCAGAAAGTGAGAAAGGGGGTACAATCATTTACCTGGAGAAGCTGGCTCAGGAGCCATCGGAGTGGAAGAAGCGACAGGGACTACCTATGAAAGGAAAGCAAGTATTGGTCCCTACGATCAGCTTACGCAAAACTGTGTTTTTTTGCTGTCATGGCCTCCCGTGTGCGGGACATATAGGAAGCACAAAGACTTTGGAGAAGGTGCTGCGATAGTTTTGGTGGCCTTCCGTCCGCCCAGACATTTTGTTATGGGTGAAGGAATGCTCCACGTGTGCCCAAATGAAACCGACCATCAGCGAGCTCAAGGCCTCCTACAGACCATGCCCACGCCGGAAGCCCCGTGGGAACGATTCTCTGTGGACTTCATTGTGGGTTTACCCAAGGATCAAGGAAACACAGCCATCACAGTGGTCATAGACTATTTGTCCAAGATGGGCCATTTTATTGCGTGCAAACAAGCTCCTACGGCAAGTCAACTGGCCAAACTACTGTTGGTCAACATTGTTCGGCTCCATGGCCTGCCAAAGGTTATTGTTTCAGACAGAGGGGCCCAATTCACAGCTGGCTTCTGTAAAACCTGGTGCTCTGAGCTGCAGATCGCTTCTTCACTTTCAAAGAGCTTTCACCCCCAGACCGATGGCCAAACGGAGTGGCTGAACCAAACTCTCAAACAGTTTCTTAGGTGTTATGTCGACACTAATACTTATGTGTGGGTGGATTGGTTATGGGTAGCTGAGATAGCCTATAACAGCGCCAAGCACTCTTCCATGCTACACACTCCTTTTTTTAGCACCTATGGGTTTCACCCTCAATTCACTCCCTTCCTTACCCCCAGTAAGAGCACTAAAATTCCTGGTTAACGCAAAAGATTCATGTGACGACCCATAAAAACTTGATTCAAGCCAAAGAAAGGTACAAAGCTCAGGCCCATAAGCGTCGGAGGCCGGGGTCTGTGTACAAGTGTGGAGAATGGGTTTGGTTGTCTACGAGGCACATAAGATTCAAACGATACAGTGTATTTAATCCCCGATTCATAGGCCCATATCGGGTACTCAAACACATAAATCCTGTGGCAGTTAAGTTGAAATTGCCCTCTCATTTCCGGATACACCCGGTGTTTCATGTGTCCCTATTGAAACCCTCTCGTGGTCCTGTGAAGAAGAACCCCTCTCCCGTATGGGTTCAGGGGGAACAAGAGTATGAGGTCAAGAGTATTCTTGATGCAAAGAAGGTGCGAGAGAAGCTATGGTACCTTGTAGCATGGAAAGGCTACGGTCCGGAGGAGAATTCCTGGGAGCCAGTCGGGGCGGTGCACCCGCCTAGGCTGGTGGCCAGGTTCGAATCGCTTGCATCCTGACAGGCCCTTTAGCAGTTAGTGTTTTCAGGAAGGGGAATGTACTGTCAGGATTCGGATGCCGGTAGCGCACTAACTGCTCTCAGCGCATACCGAGCTCCGAAATGCCAAAATCAAACTACAATTCCCGGCGTCCATAGCGAGCCGCATCACGTGACTCGGGTGCGACACCAGGAACAGATTCAAAGAGCGACGGAAATCGGGCAGAAGCGCCGATTATTCGTTTTGGGTTGCAGAGTCGGACTTCTCACGCCAGGATTCGACGCTTGGATAAAGGGCGGTAAGAGTGCTTTGGCACATATCCTGGGAACCTTCAAGCCTCAGCCTTTTGTTACGGTGCCCTTCACCGTCTCGTGGTGACTCCTCTGTTGGCTGGAACCTGCCGGCTGGCGTTCTTGTGCAGAGGAGTATAGGCGCCTTCTGTGGTGCTTGGGTGGTTATTTCCCTGTTGGAGAAACCGAGGGATTATCGGTTTCAAGCAGGGAAACATTCCACACCCGCAATCATAGAACCAAGAATGATTGCATTGTTTCTGTTTCATGCACTTTTGGATAAATTCAGACATTGTTTTTTTTTATGGAAACAATATGAACCATTTTCAGTTAACCTTTGTTGTAGCAGTAGTTCTTTGTTGTTCTTTGCGAGGAACACCTGCGAACATTTAGACTTTGCAGGAGCATTGGATTAATGTGCAACTCTTGATCTTTATGGTCAGAATTGGTTAAGAGACCCTATTTTGTTTACAAAGTCTCATTACCGCTCTATTATGATTTAATGGATTTTGTCCTATGTTACATTTATTCCAGAAGAGAGAGAACATTAAAGAGGGGTAGCGATGACACAGACTGGCAGTTCCCTGAAAGATGCAAGCCTTTTGAAAGGTGTGTTACAAGGGTTAACAAAGATTAGAAGTGTTCAGGGTTGTAGAAAGATTCTTTCTTACCAGTTCTTTCATGTTTTATTTTGCTTTCATTTGATAGCGGTATCATGAACCTGCCTCCACCCTCTTCTGAAGACAGCTATACTTCTTTATTGTTTCAGGTAGGGGTTATTGTATAGAGGGGTTTAATACAAACTATGGGATAAAGGAAAAGAAACGTAGACGCTTTCTCAGATCTCCCTCCCTGCTGTTCCTACTCTTTCCTTCCCCCGCTCAATCATCTCAACAGTCTGCGGGTATTTATTTGTGTATTTTATAAAGCGCGCAGCGGCCCCAACGGGGCATCCCGGCGCTGAAAACTCTGAAAACAGGAGGTACAGGGTCGGGGTAACCAGACTAGGAGGAAAAGAGATGGGTTTTCAGGGATTTGCGAAATGCTGGTTCAGTTTGGCAGGAGCATAGAGCTACCGGGAGCTTGTTCCAGTGCTGAGTAGCACAGACCTCAAAGGTTTTTCCACCTGCACGTGATCGTTTAAATCGGGGAGTTTCCAGAAAGAGTAGTGAGTTGGAACGTAGTGCCCTGGATTTGACATATGGACGTAGGGTGTTTTTGAGATGGGCCGACCCATTGCCTTTAGATGCACGGAAAGCCAGCGTCATTGCTTTGAAAACGCATCTTTTCGCAATGGGTAGCCAGTGCAGTTTACGGAGATGTGGAGAGATATGATGTCTGGCAGGGATTCTCTCCACCAGCCGAGCGGCGGCATTTTGGACCGTCTGTAGTTTGTGACACAGGCCAGCTGTGATACCAAGGTAGAGGGCATTGGCATAATCAAGATGGGATATGATTAATGCCTGGATCACAGTCTTACGGCAGTCCTCCGGCAGATAATTGATGAGCCGTTTAATTGTTCTAATTTTAGCGAAACAGGAGGCAGCTACTGTTTGTACCTGGGTGTTGAAACTGAGATGGTTGTCCCAGCGTACTCCTAGGTTTCTCACCGAGTCTTTGGGCGTGGGGGCTTGGCACAGGTCTTCCGGCCACCATCCAGACTTGGAGTGGTTCAGAGGTAGGCCCACATTGAGCATCAGCACGATCCTGAGGAATCGAGGTTGATGAGCCTGACAATTGCGTTAATTACATTGTTTGATATGTTCTTCATCGATAATTCTTTGGCTGTGGTACCGGTTTTCTTTGAGGCATATGTGGTAAGGCCTCCTTTCAGGTGTCCGAACTTCGAGCTTCTGCTAGCTGGAAGATGATATGACTTTTAGCCTTGTAGATGGAACGGCTCTGCCAGCCAAGTTTCTTGAAGTAGAATTAAACCAAACTGCTGGAAGTACATCAGTAAGTCTACGTTCATGGATTTAGATCCTAGGGCGTTTATATTCCAGGAGCAACGTTTTAGCTGTGGAAGCTTCATTTGTTGTTCTGGGATCTGTCATGGGCCTAGGTGTCTATTGTTGATGGGTTTAGCTACCCAGGACCAGTCTTCTGATGTATCCTTCTCGCAATTGTCCCAAACACTCAGGTTGTCTCTGTCCGTGGCTTTTACAGTAATGCTTTGGGCAACTTTTAGCACAGATTTTGTAGGCCCACCGGACCTTATTCTTCTTGAAAAGTTTTTGTTGTGTTCTTGGTGATTTCAAAGTAATGGCTCCGATTAGCCAACGTTGTGACAGAGTTTTATACTGATCCCCCATGCTTCTAGTTGGTGATCTCCACTATTTCCCCTCTGGTCCATGTAGTTTTTGTTATTTCTTGCTCCGACAGATGTTTAAATCGTTCAAATTCTATGGATTCCAGATCTTCTGTAACAATGCCTGCTAGGTTACTGATAGAGGTTAGCAATCGAAGAATGCTGCTTCTGTTTAAAATATCTCCCCACCTTTTGATTTGAATTCTGGGATAAATAAGAATGTTTTTGAGTCCTTCTGCTGAAAGGTGTTCTGAGATGGTTCAATTCTTAACTCGATTTCACTCCTCTTCAGATTTCCGGGAGGTTGGGTGTCGTTGCCCACCTGATTTGCTATGTCTGCTTTAAGGTAGATGTCTGCTACTTCTGCCAGCGTTTTTAAAGCTTTTACTGCTACGGGGTCCTGGGTGTCAGTTTTCCTGGTTATTGACTTTTCCGTGCACTCTGCAGCTTGGGCTGTTAGTTGTTGAGAGTTTGTTTTCTGTCAAGGTTTTTTTCCAGCATCTCTGTTGAAGGTGGTTTTCCTCGTTTTTCTCTTTTCCGCTATGCTTAAGTTAGACACTATCGGGTCTTTGGTCTGTGGGCTCTCACTTTCTCGCAGATCTGTCTTGTTTTCACACAAGGATGACTTCCCTACATCTTCGGAAACCCTTGGGCAAGGTTCATTACTGGTTGTCAGCTTCTTTTGTATACTTGGTGTATCGTTGATTTCTTTTTGTTCTGTTAGGGTACCCGGTAGGCTTTTGCTCACAAGTTGGAAGAAGGACTTTATGGAGGTGGTTGTGTTCCTCCCTTTTCTCCTCATTTTGCATATTTGTTTCGATGATTGCCTTTTGTAAAACTGTGTGTCCCCTTCATCAGGATTACTGAATAGCTCAGCTGGGCTGCCCAGATGCTGCTATTCTTGTTGAGATTTATCGAGGAGCCCTTTTTGGTTGGGCCCCTCAAAAGTGCACCCCCTGGAGCTGCCTTGATCCCGAGATGATTCTTGTTGTGCTGATCCGTGAATTACTCCTAGTCCAATTTTCGATTCTTTACTTTCTTTGGTGGACGGTTTAATTACATCTTTTCTTTCCATTTTTTATTTGACGTGGTTCGATGCTTCTTCTGTAAGGTTGCGGAAAGGTTCCCTTGCTGGTGGGTTACCTTCTCCTTCTCTTTTGCCCTCTGCTTTTTGAGTTCCGTTGACTTTAGTGTTATTTGCTTTCTTTATATTGGTTAGGAGATCTCCCATTACCACCGGTAATGTAGCAAGTTTGTCGATAATTGAATAGCAAGCACAGCTTGGAGGGCTTATAGCCATTTCAGATTGGACTCTCTTAGTCAGATTGTTCAATTCCGAGAGTTTATTGTCAATACTTGTGACGTGCGTGGCTAAACAGTTGAGAAGAGTTAACTGGATATTCATCTTGTCCGAGTGATATTCCATAGCTTTTGTTGATAGTTGCATGGTGTTTAATAGGGACTCCCATAACTTGTTCTCTTCTGTTGGAGAGTCCTCTGTCTCTTCCTTAGTGATGAGCCCTGCGTCTTGATATTTCATGTCTCCTTTTCCTAAGGAGTAATTGGTGACAAGTTTTTCCCATTCTTTTATTGTGAGAAAATATATATTGCTTCCTTGGAGACTAGGTGTCTCTTCTTTTTCCACACTGATCTTCTCTGTTCTGCAGTTGGAAGTCTTAGCCGTGTAGATAGATTGGTGTCCTTCCGACTCTCGGACAATGGCAATAGTGGTCGTTAAGTCTTTTTCCTGATCCTGGTTGTTCTGTATTCTCGTATCCGGTCTGATATGGACAGGAGGTATTTCATCCAGGCTTTTTTGTTGGTCCCTTACTTTCTCGGTTTTTGTCGATAATTCAACTATCGTAGTGTCATTTTTACATTCTGAAAGCGTGCCAAAGATGGAAGCTGTTGCTGTTACATCAGGGTTTATCTCATCTGCTTCTTTCTTTGTATGAAGAGCAGTCCGGATTGTAATGGCTGGTTCCAATGGAAAACTCAGTCTTTCCATAAAATTAGTGATGAGTAAGTTTACCGGTATTTGCCTGGCATCCTTGTTCCCTTTTGCAAACGTTTTGACGATAGGGTCCTCCTTCCAAACCTTAAAGGCTTTGTTATCGTTTACTTGTTTCCGATCTCGATCTTGGGCTTGATCATGGCTAGATGTTCCTCCTCCGCCGCCATCAGTTTTAAATTCTTGGCACTGCTGACTTCCATTGCCATTTCTCTGTGTGAGCTCGGGTGACAGGCCTGTTGTGGCTGTTGTTGGTGCTGCTGTTCCCCCTGTCCCTTTTGGAGTAATTTTTTCGGGTTAATGGGGAAGGGAGTCTCCAATGTGTTTTGTTGGCGAAGTTTAGCACTGCCCCTGCGTCTTTTATGAAAGAGAATTTGGAGTAGATTTTGGGTTGGTAGCGCATTTTTGGTGCTTTCACAAGTGATGATGCAGAACAATCGCAATGGACCACACACCGCTAGCCCCTCCTCCGGATCGCCCCTTGGGACTCTGGTACATGGAGTTCTTGAGTGATTCACCCCAGTGGGTGCAAGTAGGTACTTGTTGGACTGATGATCTCTAGACCCGATACATGTCCCGGGTTTTTGAATATCGCCCGAGACATGGCACGGGTTTCGGGACAACTTCCCTCATCAGTAGAGAAAATAGTTAGGGGTGGAAGAGAAGGCCGCCAAACAACCGTCAAAGGCCTCGATGCCCGAACCGGCACGCAGGTGCGTCGTCCAGGAGCCCGTCGGCTCAAAGCTCAAGGAAGCCAATTTGTAGAACAATCGCAATGGACCGCACACCGCTAGCCCCTCCTCCGGATCGCCCCTCTGGACTCTGGTATATGGAGTTCTTGAGTGATTCACCCCAGTGGGTGCAAGTAGGTACTTGTTGGACTGATGATCTCTAGACCCGATACATGTCCCGGGTTTTTGAATATCGCCCGAGACATGGCTCGGGTTTCGGGATACCTTCCCTCATCATCCCTTAGGGGCGATCCAGAGGAGGGGCTAGCGGTGTGCGATCCATTGCGGTTGATTCTACAAATGGGCTCCCTTGAGCCTTTAAGCTGACGAGCTTCTGGATGACGCACCTGCGTGCCAGTTAGGCATCGAGGCCTGTGACGGTTGCTTGGCGGCCTTCTTTTCCACCCCAAATACGTTCTCTACTGATGAGGGAAGATATCCCGAAACCCGGGCCATGTCTCGGGTCTAGAGATCTTCACAACAACAAGTACTCACTTGCACCTACTGAGGTGAACCACTCATGAACTATACGTACCAGAATCCTTAGGGGCGATCTGGAGGAGGGGCTAGCGGTGTGCGATCCATTGCGGTTGATTCTACAAGTGATGATGCCGCTCCATTTATTTCACTATTCAATTCTACTAGCATTGAGTGCTCCATGTTGGCCGTTGAAACTGCTGTTCCAGTGTTTTCCTGGCCACTGACGGGTCATTGGGAGGTGCTTTGAGAATCTTATTTTTCTTTTTACGACTATTTAGAACACTTGTAATGCTTCGCCTTTCTTTCCCCGACCTCATTTTTGTCTGGCTGTCTCTTTCTCTGTTTTGCAGCTAGATCGAGCTGTTTACTGCTTTGCGTTTTTTATTAGAGACTTTTGATGTCTCGGTGGATTGGAGAGTTAGTCGGTCGGTGGCATCTCAGCTGAGCTTAGCGTAGCCGAATTTGCCTTAAATTGAAAGGTTTTGAAGGGTATATGACAGTAGACGGTGGGTTTTTTAGTTTCACCCACAGCTGGAGTGAACTTTTGGTTGTCTGTAGCGCTTGGGACTCCAAAGGAGGCACTATGGCCTGTGAGTCCCTTTGAGTCCAGGAAATAGTGTTGTTGGATAAGATCTGGGACCAATTTCCTTGTCAGGGTGTCAAGTTGAGTCAAGTTTGAGCCCAAATTGAGTTGGAGTTGAGTTGGAGTCAGAGTCTGGGTCAGGTCAAGTCAAGACTGGTCAGTGCACAGCCCATGAGGTCTTTAGTTACCGGCTGTGCGCTACCTTCCTGCCCTCCCCTCCTTTGACACACTCTGTCTGGCACACTCAGTTTGGGCTACTCTTGGGGTGTTTGGGCACTTGGGCTCAAGGGGTCTTAGGCTCTTAGGGGAGCAGGGCTCACAGATGGCCCACAGGCTGCACCCAACCTAGTCTGGCCACATCAGTGAGCTATCCGGGCACGCACTCTGCAGTGGTCGCGCTCGCTGTCACGTTTTCTATTGAATATCTGTTGGTTTATGCTGTTTGTGCTTTTGTGTGTTTTATGTTCTTTTGGCGGTTTTTGGTGGTTTTGGCTATTTTGGCTGCTTTGGCTTTTTTCCGTCCCGGAGGTCCAGGTGGTGGTCTCTAGGCAATCGCTGGCTGACTGGCTGGGCTATGGGGTTAGGCGCTGTTGGGGGAGGGAGAGCGGAGTGTCGACCGTTGCTGCCAGTAGTTTGACTTAGCTCACCTCCGCCTCTCCATCTGCTTACACATGCTGTTTGCACCCGCTTCGCGCTGTTCTCTTCGCGCCCTCCTCACGCCCTCAACCACGGTGCTGTGATGCGGCGGCGCAGCGCAGAGTGTGCCAATTCTGGCCTCAGTCCTCGGAACAGGCTTGCCCGCAACCAGCCCACCTGCCGCTGCTTTCCACTGCAGCCGCTGCTCGCCGGGCTGCCTGACTTCCTGCTTCCGACTTCTGTGATCAGTGCAACTTTAGCTATGTTAAAGAGCTTGTCTCTCTGACAGGCATAAGTCGCATTTTGAACTCGGCAGAGGGTTGTTTTGCCATTGTCCTGAAGTTCCTTGCACATGTAAGTCAACAGTACGTAGTTTTATGTAAAAAACAAAAAAAACAAGATTTGCAATGCAATAAGCCTCACATTACTAAAGGTTTGAGCTATTGCTGTTGCATTATTATTAGCAATGCCAGTAGCTCAAACTTTCAGTAATGCGCGACCTATTGCATTGCAAATGCTTGTTTTCTTTTAATTCTGGGACTTGGAGCTTTATACACCCCAGTTCAAATCCAGAACTACAGGTCCCAGAACTCAGCCGCTACACCCCCGCCCGCCAGCTCCGCTCTGCAGATCGCGCCCTCGCCACCGTCCCCCGCATCCGAAGAGTGACCGCTGCCGGCAGATCATTTTCCCACCTCGCCGCCAAGACATGGAACACCCTCCCCATCCGCCTACGGCAGACCGAAGACCTCCTGCCCTTCAGGAGACTTCTCAAGACCTGGCTCTTACAACAGTAGCAGCGTCCCCCCACAGCGCATTGAGACCCTCACAGGTATGTAGTGCGCTTTACAAATGCTATGATTGATTGATTGAAGAAAAAAATGGACGAACTAGTAACGCATGGGCAAGGGAAAACTTGGCAGCTACTTACTATTGATGATCATGATCTCTTCAGTCCTGCCAAGTATCAAGCATCAGGCGTGACATGAATGCATTTCAGTGTGGTAATCCGCATTACCACACTAAAATGCATTGTCACGCATATCTACTGTGACTCTGAAAGCACAAAGTGTGGCAGCTACAGCACGCTGCGCCCCAAGTGTTGTGCATTGCGTGAGCTGTGAGGTCAGGAACTACTGGCATCCTCAAAACTGACTCAACTGCACTATTGTGATCGTTCCCCCGTGGCTCTGACAGATAGCCTGACGTCATGATCCAATGACATGATCCAATGACTAGGATGCCAGGCCCTGTCAGGTTGTGCTACTTTGCAGCGCCGCGGGGGACGTCACATCCTGCTGCTGGAGCGGGCGGGTAGTTTTGAGGAAGGTGCGCCTCTGTGCTGGCCATTTTGCTGGTGGTGCCACAAACTGAATGATGGCGCCGACGTTCACAACACTGCAGCCGGCACCTTGGACTGACCCGGGCTGTTGCCGTGCCTGTAGCTCAGCTGTTATTTTACCCCTGGGCCCCAACGAAATGATTGCAGCCGCCTTCACTAACTAATTAGGGCCTCATTCAGACTTATGCTATGGAGTTGCCAAGCTACTGGAGTATCGAGTACCTGTCACCGCTGACCCCGCAGCCTCGTGCCCAACTTGGACTTCACCTCTCAAATGACAACTTTTATTGACATTTTTCAGTGTTTCCTAATCTACTGTGGCACGCAGTCGCAGTGGAGATTCAGTCGACTTTTTCACGAGACCCCTTAGCCAAGGAGGTTTCAGGCGTGGCTTTTTTAGTTGACCCTATTCAGCTAGTTTTTCAAACACACTGGGACTTTTCTCCCAGGGTGTGTTTTCTTTTGCAGTTTTATATGGCACGAACGTGACCCAATGGTTTGGAGGGCTTTACTTGCGCCACAGTTACATTACAAGGACACATTAATTTGTTGTTTGGCACGTGGAAATTAATTGTTTTCCCAGATTCACAAGATTTAGGGCCGTTACACCGAGACTCGAACCTGGCTCCCAGTGCCAAAGTCAGTAGTCATTGATCATTTTTCCATGACCAGCACCCCCATGTTCTGCATCATGAATGCAGAAAAAAACCACAGCAGATTTGGTCTGCCCTCTTATGTAATGCCATACCAAATTGTAGCAGCTGACGCCCCACACCACTACTGCAAGGCTTCTATGACGATGGAGCTACTGTACTGATGGAGCGAGATGCAGAATGAAATTTTATTCAAACTTGCAAAGTTAATCTTCCATAAAACTGTAACCGTATTAACTAGTAAGTGATGAAAAGTACTAATCAACTAAGTTTTAAAATGCATATTTACAAGAATCACGAGGGACTAACTTATGTGCTCTATGTTGCAAATGCAAGTGCGTAGAAAATAATAAACTAACCTTGTCTATTGTCTTTGTCAAGTATTAAATGCGGCTGTTTAACTAATGGCATGTGCTTATTTTGTGTGCTTGTGTTATGTCTTTACGTCTTTTCTGTGGCAAGAGCTCGTGGAGGATTCTGCGGCCTAAAAGAAGAAGGTAGATAAAAAATACAGCTTTGTGTGCACAGCTAGGTAACATAAATTAATGGGTTAATAATTAGCAAAGGGTGTGGGTAACAGAATGGGTCTCAATTCTCTAATTAATTGATGTCTTGTGTTTGTTTAAATAATAGTTTTCGAGTGAGACCTAAAGGCACATTGAAAAGATGGCGTTTTCGAGTCCTGTCCAGAAAGAGCCTTGCATGGAAGTGGAAACTTTTACCACGTTGACAAGTTTTGTCAAAAGAATGCAAACTTAATAAACTGTGCTAAACGTGCTCTTGCAGAGAAGGATTCAAGGACAGGAAGCGGCAAGTTTGTCAAGCCAAGGAAGTCATGTACTGTAGCTCAAATGAAAGTAACATTTTTAAGGAAGCTGCGTGATTCGAAAGTATAAGAAAATGGACTCTAAGAAAAGCCCGATCTAGGCTTGTAGAAAGGTGATGACATAATATGAGCTGACAAAAGTCAGCCAATGAGGACCCTGGATGGCAAAGAAAAATGTACAATTTAGAGAAGATTAGCTAGTTAGAAAGGTATAAAACTTGGCCTCATGGGCAGGAGGGCGTTTCTCGCTTTCCGATTCCTGAAGGGCGTGACATGCTGTTGGACTCTTTGGCGCACGGAATGATAGCAGACTTTATGATTATTCTTTTTAGGTGGAGCGAGTTTCAGACAGGGAAATAGAATTTAGGGAATGGAAACTGTTATTTTCTTTAATTCATGCTGACTGATTTGCCTTTGAAGTGTTGGTCTCAACTAAAATAAGTGTGCTTAAAGTCATTTCATTATTGCTAATAAAATAAAGATTTCTATTTGAAAATGCTCTTTCTTTGAATAATAAAGTTAATAAAATTAGATTATTGAAACGACAAGCTGGTCTTGTTTATTCATGGTCTAGTTACCATTAGCTGATCCATTTACCTAAGTGACTTAATTAAAATGATAAATGATTTAAAACCATGGTAAGAAATGATAAACTGCAGTTGTATATAAAATTGTAAATAGTTTGTGAATAGTTCTGTTTAATTAGGTCACATGATTCAGTTGCACAAAAATTGTCTCGTTGGTATATGGGCCTTATGAGTGATTTATGATTAATGGTGAGTATTGTGGAGTTGGGTAGCATTGGTGAGACAGTTTTTCCTTAGGGGCGCTGGATCAATTCCTTGGTAGCAGAGTTACGGTTGCTATGGTAACTGTCATGCTACATGATAATTACATAGGATCGATGTTTAACATATGTTGAGTCTGTTTAGTTGTTATATGTAGTCGAAAGGTTTTTTCCAGCAGTGTGAAAATTCCTAGTTGTGCCGGCAAGAGTAGTGTAACAGGTAAAGTTGCACAGTGCATTTGTTCTGTTTCAAAATAGTGGTATTGTCATATGTCACTGGTGTTGTGGTCTTACAGCACAAGTTTAGGGATTTTATGTGTGTATGGTAAAATGTATATTGAGGGTTGTCTATGAAATTGTAGCTTTTGAGTATAGGGACTTGGAGCCTGTTTTAAAACTCACTGTGAAAAGAATAGTAGATTTTATCCAAGCTTGAGTGAAGGGTAAGGAAGCGTCGTCTATCTTACTGGCGTATGGGGTTTTCTAGTGTGGGTTAAAGTCCTACCATGATTCATGTATGTATGGTTAGGGATTTTTCCGTTTGAATGTGAGTAAATGATTTTGTAATATACGATCGAGTGAAACTTTGAATTGTTACTATATGTACATTCAGAGAGAAACAAGTTCGTTATTACCTGCTAGAAGGGTAGAGTAGCCTTACTTTATCAACGAATTTAAATATTCCATGAAAATAGCGTTGTCTATTTCACGCAAAGAATACTTGAATGATTGGGAAAACTATCACTTTATTTTAGTGAAACAGATAAATGGTTTGTTTTTCTGGAGTTATTAACTGAATTCCATTGAAAAGTTTTGTTAAAAATGGCGCTGTGAAAATATCTTGTAAAGGAGGGGTCAGTGTCACAGCGGAGCGTGGGCAGAGAAGCGGCAGTATACGTCACTAGTGTCGCGCTGTGATTGGCTAGCATAAGTCACAGTATTCGCGCACTGATTGGCTCATGTGACTAGGCAGGCTTGCAGCTGATTGGCTTATCCTGAAAAGCAGTAATTCTATTCGTTGAACAAAGTAGTGACGTAGCTCAACCTGATTGGCTTGTCGGTGAGTTTCGCGCACGGATTGGTTGATTTTACGGAACAATAAGGAAATAATTACGATCCATTACGAAGTAAACGGAATTGTTTAAAACATGGATTATTATTACATAAAAGAGAAAAAGAAGCTTTCTTGGTTTCAGAAATAGAAAAATAAATTGAAACCAGACAAGAAAATCGAAACGCGAGGTGGAAGATTACTTCATAAGTACAAAACACCTGCAGCTTATATGTTAGGTGAATATGGTTATCACACTTGTCTCTGGATTGAGAATTGGATGGAATATACCAAAAATGATGGTGTATTAGCATGGCCAGAAGATGGATCAATTAACATTAAGGTTATGAAAAACTTAAGAGAAAAAATGATGACTCTTGAACCAAAGCCTAGACCTACACAATTTGAGGTTTTAGCTGAATGGGAGGATGAGATATTTGAATTGGAACGGGGAAAATAGAGGTATAACAAGAGGTACTAGATTGGACATAAATAGGGAAACTCATGAGGATAGAATGCGTTGTTGGAGACGTAGCGCATGTGATGTCTGTATCCAGAAAGAATTAGTGAGACAACTAGTCAAAACAATGCCCAAAAGAAAAATAATAATGCTGAAGAAAGTGAAATAGAAGATGCAGTTTTAGAAGAGATTTATATTACAAAACCGAAACCGCCTCCTTATCAACCAGTTTGTTCATGGTCTACCCCAAGAGTTCCTCCAGGAACGTCTCCAAGTGCTCCTCCTAGAGAAATTATTGATGAGACATCACCCAGATCAAATCCAAATAATGCAAAAACTCCTGAAAGAATAGAAACAAGATCTAATTCTAGTTTATCTGGTGAAAATAGAAATTATGCTGAAACTACAGTTCACAGGAATGAAACCCCAAGAAATGTAATGAGAACAGAAAGATGTGAGGAAATGCCAAATACTTCAGAATATTTCCGATCAAAAGATGAATTAATACAGCAGTTAACTAAAAGCATGGAAGCAGTAACAGTACCAGTAACGATTGGACCTGTTCTTCCAGTATTTGATCAAAGGGAAGCTAGACATTCAGCTTTAACTGTTCCATTAAATGCAGAAATTCAGAAAGTGGCTGAACATTTTTATTCAGATTTATCAGAAATTCACCGAGAGAAAACAACGATGCCTGACTTAACTTTTAATCAAAGTTTTTCGAATAAAACTCCATCTGGTGCAGAATCTGATTCTGGAACTCCGGAAAAGAGCATAAATAAAATAGATTTAACGCATACCCCACAAAGCTCAGAATTTAAATTACTTGATGTTGAAAAACTGAAAGCAGATTTGGAGGAATTGATTATTGGCACAATTGGACCTGACAGTTTAAAGCTATATCAGGATGATGAATTATTGTTCATTTGCAAAAGCATACAATGGAAAACGAAAACCAAGTATGATCAATTAGAAGAAATGGCCGCTGAATTAGAAATAGATTTAAGCAGGAAGAAAAATTTGCAGAAACATTACAGAGTGGATTTCTCTGAAAAAGACATTGAGAACATGAATACCACAGGAAGAATTATTCATATAAAAGAATTAATTGTGTTTCTAAAAAGATTAGGTGAATTAAGTAAATGGAGAGTAAAATGGACAAAGAAAAGAGAGGAAGACAGACGAGAAAGAGGAGAAGTAGCAAATGAGTTTCCAATGAGAGAAATAGCTGGAGGTGGATATGTGCATGTTCCTTGGTCAAGACAGGATATTTTACTGTTTACAAATGATTTTCCTCGGCTGAGAGAAAAACCTGTGGAATGGTATCGACAGGTAGACAGATTTGTTAAAGTTTCAAAAGTTCTGTGGATTGATCTTGATGGATTCTTTGACATTGTTGTCCCATCGGATCAGCAAAATTTCTATAGATTGGCCCAAAGAAGAACCTACCCGAGATAGAGTTACAGGAGCTCCTTCAGCAGATGTTATGAATCTGTACGATAAGGTAATTGTGTGGTTGAAAAATAAGATTACCCCAAAAGAAGTTGATTGGGTTAAAATAGATAGAACAAATCAAGAGCCAAAGGAATCAGTACATTCATTCTATGAAAGATTACTGCTAGTATTTAAACAATACAGTGGTTATGAAAAATTGAGTGAGAAGGATATGAGCCACTTTATTTACAGATTTGTTTATGGCTTAAGACTTGAAATTGGTGAAATGATAAGGTCTGGAATAGTTGGCTGGCAATCACTTTCGGTTGATGACATTTTGAGAAAAGCAAAATATTCCAGTGATGAAATAGATGCAAAACAGAAGAAGCTAAAAGAAAAAGCTATGTGGGCACAGGTGAAGGTAGCTGAACAACAAATAGCAACTCTAGAAAATAAAAATGTTAATCAGAGTCAAGGGAAATGTAAAGGTAATTTTAATAAATCAAAATTGATGGGAAATATTGAGGAGTTAAAGCAGAAACTCCCATGTTTTAATTGCGGCGAAATTGGACACTGGAAGCGCGAATGTAAGAATCCGCCCAGAAATTTTAAAAATGCATCACTAAATCCACAGATGCAGAATGAGATAAATCTGCAGCAACAGCTACAGCGACAGGTAGTGAATCAGCAGAGTCAGATTCCACAACCGCCACTTCCAAATTGTGTGAATGTGCAGAGATACAATACAGAAACAGGATTCTGCGGAGGTGAACAGGTAAACAGATCGCCAAGAGTGAATGTGTCAAATGTTTCTCAACAGTATTTGTTGAATGAAAATGTAGGGAGTGATTCTGAGGATTACTTATGACGGTGCCTGAGAGAGGAGGAAGAGTGTGTGCTTGGAGCCACTCTTGAGGTAGATCAGGCTGGTCTATTTGTAAATGGTAAAGTGAATGATGTAGAAATCACTTTTCCTGTGGACACTGGTGCTACCCGTTCTACTGTTAGATCAGTGGAAATAGAAAACCTGCCTCTCTCGGGTGAAAAAATTCAAGTAGTTGGAGTAGCTAATCAACAAATTAAAACAGATTTAACAGAACCAGTTAAAGTTGAAATTGGCAAATTTAAAGACAAACATAGATTTGTAGTTTGTAACAGCATTCCTGTAAACTTGTTAGGAAGGGACATACTTTGTAAAATGAATTGTAAAATATATTGCTCACCGGATGGTATTGAGCTCCAAACTCAAGAAGAAGATGGGCTTTACAGATTAACAATGTTAATGGTTGAAGCAGAGGAAAGTAAATTATTTCCTGCATTTGATAAAAATAATCTACCTGAAGAATTAAAAGAGACAGTCAATGCTAATATTTGGGATTTAACTGGAGACGAAATGGGTTTAATGAAAAATGTAGACCCAGTAAAAATTACAGTAAAGCAAGGAGTAGATTTTCCAAACATTCCTCAGTATAAAATGAAAGCAGAAACTATTGAAGGTGTTATACCTGTAATTGAAAAATTCATAAAACAAGGTGTTCTAAAAGAAATTGAGAGTAGTCCATGCAATTCACCGATTATGGGAATTAAAAAGCCAAACGGAACTTTCAGGATTGTTCAAGACCTGAGAAAGGTTAATCAAATAGTTGTTCCATGTTGCCCAGTTGTATCAAACCTAGCGGTCATTCTTTATCAGATTCCGCATGATGCAGAATGGTATACAGTTATAGATCTTTGTAACGCATTCTTTACTGTTCCATTGCATCCAGAAAGCCAGCAAATTTTTGCGTTCAGGTTCCAAGATCGTATTCTAGCATGGTGTTGTATCCCTCAAGGGTATACAGAAAGTCCATCTATTTTTAATCAGTTGCTAAAGAAATCCTTGGAAAATCTAGATTTATCTGGAAAATCAACGTTAGTGCAGTATATTGATGATCTACTTGTGGCTGCAAAAACACGAGATAACTGTGTAACAGATACTATTACTCTCTTAAATCATCTGGTAGATGAGGGACATAAAGTGTCTCCTGCAAAATTACAGTTTTGCAAACAAGAAGTGAAATATCTTGGTCACAGAATTGCAAAAGGAATCAGGCAAGTGGCAATTGAGAGAATTAAAATGATTCAGGGAATGCAACCTCCAAAAACAGAGACAGGTCAGAATGTTTCTGGTCTAAAGCCCTGTGGCAGAGGGCTGAGGGCTTCGCGCTGAGCGCTGGGGATTGACTTTTTGCTTTTAATTATACCTTGTTTGCGCTGCTGACTGCTAGCGGCTTCGTTGTTCTGCCTACCGCCGTCCCGCTGATTACAAGCGGGGAACGGCGACTTGTATTTTAAAAAATCACCACGCCCACCCCGCCCTCCTGATCCCTCCCCCACCGCGTCACTATCTACTTAATCTTGCCTGTTCCTCCTCGCGCGCTGTCTAAAGCCCTGTGGCAGAGGGCTGAGGGCTTCGCGCTGAGCGCTGGGGATTGACTTTTTGCTTTTAATTATACCTTGTTTGCGCTGCTGACTGCTAGCGGCTTCGTTGTTCTGCCTACCGCCGTCCCGCTGATTACAAGCGGGGAACGGCGACTTGTATTTTAAAAAATCACCACGCCCACCCCGCCCTCCTGATCCCTCCCCCACCGCGTCACTATCTACTTAATCTTGCCTGTTCCTCCTCGCGCGCTGTCTAAAGCCCTGTGGCAGAGGGCTGAGGGCTTCGCGCTGAGCGCTGGGGATTGACTTTTTGCTTTTAATTATACCTTGTTTGCGCTGCTGACTCCTAGCGGCTTCGTTGTTCTGCCTACCGCCGTCCCGCTGATTACAAGCGGGGAACGGCGACTTGTATTTTAAAAAATCACCACGCCCACCCCGCCCTCCTGATCCCTCCCCCACCGCGTCACCACCTATATAGCCACCCATTATGTGTAAGCGCAGCGGACGAGCGCAGCGGGCGCGACGTAGGCGCGCCGGAGTTGCGCCAGAGTTAAGCCCGTCTGCGCCCGTCCGCGGCCGGCCGGGGCTAGGGGCCATTACCCCTGGCTCTCGCTTCCAATATTCAGCCGCGGCCTTGCTCCGACTGCGGGGCCATTGGTCCCTTGATCCCTGCTCTATTCATCGGATTGCACTACTGGGCTGTAACTCCCCCTGTCACGCCTGTCCATCTGGTTGCCCGTCCCCTCACGTGGCATCTCCGTCCCCCGCCCCACCCATCACTGATGACTCTCATCCTCCCTCATTATCTATCATATTACTTAATACTAGATCTGCTGCTAAACATCATCATGAACTCTTTACTCTTTTAGACACTTATAAACCCGATCTTCTACTGCTTACAGAAACATGGTTCACTGAAGCTTCCCTCCCTTCCCTCTTGGCCACCCTTCCCTCCACTTATTATGCCATCCGCGCCGACCGTCCTGGCGGGAAAACAGGCGGAGGCGTTGCGCTTATCGCCCGCTCTGATTTCCAGTTTCAAGTCCTCCCTTCTCCCCCCCTGGTCGGAATCGACTATTTGGTGGTCAGCTCTTCCTCCCTTTCACCCCATCTAGCCATAGTGCTTGTCTATCGTCCTCCTCAACAAACTCCCTCTTTTCTCCCGGCCTTTCAAGACCTACTTGGCATCCTGGCGGTCAACTATGCCTCGGTTTTAGTCCTCGGGGACTTCAATTATTGGCCTTCGGACCCTAAGGAGTGCGTGTCATCTAAGGATTTTTCAGAAACTCTTCTTTCTCTCAATTTTGTTTCTTTTGTCCACTCCCCTACCCATATTCACGGGCACATCCTTGACCAGGTCTGGTCCCTTAACTGTACCCTCTCCACGCTGGTGATTGCCCCTTGCACTTGGTCCGATCACTTTACTATTTCGTTTTCCCTTAGTCTTTTAGTAGCTAAGACCCCTATGAACATCAAAAATTCTTGGGCCCGTAACTGGGGTAAGGTCAACTTGCCTGATCTCTCGACCGCACTCCTGGCCTCTCTTCCCCAGCTACCCGGACTACATTCCGCAGCCCAAGCTTCAGCCATTGATTCATGGCTCACGGAGGGAAGCGATTGTTTAGCTCCTCTCCGGCGTACCTCGATTAGGCGCCCTAAAGACGCCAATCGATGGTTCAACATCGAGCTGAAGGAATTGAAGCTCACCGTTCGTAGGGCTGAACGCAAGTGGAGACTGGATTACTCTCCGAACACCAGGACCCACTACGTTCACCTCCTGGGGACCTATACGCGAAAAATCATTGAGGCCAAGAAAGCATATTTCTCGGCGAAAATCTTAGCGGCCGAGAACCAACCAAAGGAGATTTTTACCATCACTCATGATTTGGCGTTCTCGGACCGGACCACACTCAAGCCCCCCCCCTCCCAGAAACTCTGCGATTCATTGAACTTGTACTTTGTCGATAAAATCACGACAATCAAATCCAATATCCCTCCGCCTTCTCCCTCTTTTGTTGACCCCCTCCTTCACCCGTCCCCTGCCACCTTTACTTCCTTTCCTCCACTTTCTGAAGAACTCCTCTTGTCCCTTCTCCCTAAAATTAAGTCCGGTTCCCCATCTGATATATGCCCGGCTCATATTCTACGGCAGATTTACACTGCCTGCCCGTCGCCCCCTCTGGGCTTCCTTAACGATTCACTAGCCCGAGGGGTTGTTACTCCTTCGTTAAAAGCCGCTTCTATCGTTCCCATCTTGAAGAAGCCGGGAGCCGACCCTTCTGTGATGGCTAACTATCGCCCCATCTCCCTTCTCCCTTTTTTGGCGAAGGTGCTCGAGCGGCATGTGACATCTGCACTCAGCGCCTTCGCCGAGGAGAACGGGAGGTTGGCCCCTTGTCAGGCGGGTTTTCGGCCAAGGCACTCAACCGAGTCAGTGGTGGTGTCAGTATCTGACTCCCTCAGAGAGGGTATGGACTCCGGTAGACCTCAGGCGCTGGTCCTTCTTGATTTGTCCGCCGCCTTTGACACGGTGGACCATTCCATCTTGCTTTCCCGTGTCAAGGCGGCGGGCGTAGGAGGATCAGCCCTCATCTGGCT
Source organism: Lissotriton helveticus (assembly GCF_964261635.1). Lineage (NCBI taxonomy): Eukaryota > Metazoa > Chordata > Amphibia > Caudata > Salamandridae > Lissotriton > Lissotriton helveticus. Next base: position 1,817,782,296 of record NC_136057.1, read on the forward strand.
CTCGTCCTTTCTGAGGGACCGGACCCAGGCGGTCCATCTTGGGGAGTTTTCAGCTACCCCCTGCCAGGTCCAGTGCGGTGTCCCCCAGGGTTCTTCTCTTTCTCCTTTACTCTTTAATCTCTACATCGCTCCGCTCATCTTTTCTCTACAGCACCTGGAGGTCTCGGTATTTAATTATGCCGATGACCTCCAGCTCATCTTCAATCTTTCTTCTAATTCTGACTCTATTTCTAATTTCCAATCTACTCTATCTTTCATCAGGGACTGGATGAATCTCAACCACCTGAAACTCAATCCCGATAAAACTGAACTTGTGGTGACGGGTGGTTGCTCCAGTCCCTGGAATTCACTCTTCTGGCCCCCCTCCTTTGGTTCCCCTCCCACTCCGGTTTCCTCTGTTAAGACTCTTGGTATCAAGCTCAACAATCAACTCACCATGCACTCCCAGATTGGTTCTGTGGTTTCTTCTTGCTTCCTTACTCTCCGCACCATTCGCTCTATTTCCCGCTTCTTTTCTTTCCCTGCACTCAAGCTAATTATGTCCGCACTGGTCCTGTCCCGCCTGGACTACGGGAACATTTTGTATAATGGTATCCCTCAGTACAGCCTTCGTAAATTGCAATTAGTACAAAACCAGGCTGCCCGTCTTGCCTTTGGTCTCCCCAAATTCCACCACTCCTCCCCTCTCCTGAAAACCCTTCACTGGCTCCCAGTGCGGGAACGTGCCCTGTTTAAACTAGGCTGCGTGGTGTTCCAGGCCAGGACTGGCCTGGCCCCCCTATTCATATCATCGGCCATCAAGGCCTATGTCCCTGGCAGAGACCTCCGATCCTCAGCCCAACTCCTCCTAGTTGTGCCCCGCTTCCGGAAAAAGAAACAGGGTGGCTCGAAATTTTCCTTTCTTGCCCCCTTGTTTTGGAACTCTCTCCCTTTTTACCTTAGGTCCCTCACTGATTATTCCGCTTTCCGCAAAGCCTTGAAGACCTTTCTATTCCCTCAGACTCTTCCCTAGGTTTTGTCCAGTTTCCAGCCGCTGCCTCAGTGACTGTCCCCGCTCAGTGGGCTGCCTTCGACTTTAGCGCCAAGAAACCGTTTAGGTGTATGTCGCGCTTAATAAATATTTTAAACTTAAACTTACTTAAACTTTCTAGGAATGGTAGGTTATTGTCGCCAATGGGTTTGTGGATTTTCAGTAATTGCAAAACCACTGCAGAGACTGACAAAAGCAGACATAAAAGACCCGATTACCCTAACAAAAACAGAATTAGAAGCTTTTGAGCAATTAAAAAGAAGTTTATGTGAAGCACCTGCTTTAGGTATGCCAGATTACGAGAAAGAATTTGAGCTGTATTGCAGTGAGAGGGAAGGATGTGCATTATCAGTTCTGATTCAAAGACATGGAAGACTGAGAAAGCCAATAGCTTATTTCTCAGCAGTTTTGGATCCTGTTGCAAAAGCATTACCAGGCTGTTTAAAAGCAGTAGCTGCAACAAGTGTAAGCTTTGAACAAAGTGAAGGAATAATAATGGGATTTCCTGTAAAAGTATATGTACCTCATTGTCACCTTAGGGGTGTACAAGGAGTGAATGAGCCCAGACTGAAGGGATGCTTCAACTTGGTTTATTTAGTAAACAAGGTCTCTGGACAATCATCAGGTAACATAAGGTTAGTAGTGCTGTAAGGAGTGTCTTCCAAAAGGGCGGGACGTCTCTCCCAAGGACTGGTGCAAGCTTCGTCCGGGCCTTCTCTCGCTCACAGCCCCAAAACAAAGGAAAACAGGTGGCTGTTAGTTCACAGCTTAACGGTTTGTACAACGTCAGGGAGGGGAAGTGAGGGCAACACGCGTGCAGAAAAGAAACGGATACCGACACCAACTAGAGCCTGCCGAAAAGGGTGAAAGTGACGTGCTCAAGAGGCCCCGTGCCCGGTCCGACCTCCCTCCTCCCGCTGCTGCCCCTTCCCTACTCGCTTAAAGGGTAACAGGTTACGCAAGCGTTCACGTACCTGTGGTAGCCATGCGTCTTCCTGCGTGTGGCTGGGCGATAAGTGGGAACGGTGGCCTCCAGGCTTCTCCTGCGTCCCGGCTCCTACTTCGTCCCCTTGGTCAGGAAGTCGAGCGTTGGCTTCGGCGTTGTCTTCCTGCTTCTGTTCGTCGTGGCCTCGACTCGTTCTCGTCGTCCTGTGACCTCGGTGGTTGGATTCTCTACGGGACCTCGATTCCTCCGTGCTCCGCTCCATCCACACCTCGGCGTCTTCCTGGTTTGCCCTTTCACATCCCCAGTCGCACTCCGATTGGCTCGACGTCATCCACGTCATAGGGGGGAAGTCCTCTACAGCGTAATCCCGGTCGCCCTTAAAGGGCCCAGGCCCCTCCTGTAAGCGAGAAGCAGAGTCTGTTACGGGGGAGGATTGTACCCCGTGACACTCATTCAGTTGAAATTCTTCTTACTAGAAGCAAAACACAGCATTTGACAAGTAACAGGTTAACTAAATATGAAAACGTTATTCTGGGATCAGATAACGTTTCGATTGCCAGATGTGTGAATTTAAATCCTTCCACATTATTGCCTGATGGAACTGTAACAGAAATCAGAAATGAAAATGATATTGATCATGAATGCTTGGATGTTTTAGAATATTGCACTAAACCTAGGCAGGACATTAAAGATGTCCCATTAGCTGAATCAGATTTTGTTTATTTTGTTGTTGGTTCATGTTTAAGAACAGATGAAGGTGTTCCGAGTGCAGCATATTCTGTCTGCACAGTTGCAGATGTAGTTGAAGCTTCCTGTCTCAAAGGAATTAGTTCAGCTCAAGTAGCAAAATTGATTGCTTTGATTTGTGCGTGTGAAAGAGCAAAAGAGTTAAAGGTTACCATAGTGACTGATAGTCAGTATGGATATGGCATAGTCCATGACTATGGCCAGCTCTGGCCTCAAAGAGGTTATTTAACTTCTGCTGGAACTCCTATCAGGAACGCAAAATTGATCAAAAGGTTGATCGATGGCATACAGCTACCAGAGAAAATTGCTGTCGTGAAATGTACAGCGCACAAAAAGGGTGACGATTACATGACAAAAGGAAATGCATATGCTGATGAAATTGCGAAATTCTGCGCAAAGAATAATATGTCAATCAATCGGGAAAAAGACAATGAACATGTTTTGAATTCACTTATGCTAACATCTGTAGTTGAGACATGGCAAGGAGTAAAAGATTTACAAGTTGAGGCAGATGATGAGGAAAAAGACACATGGTTAAAAGCAGGTTGCAGACAGCGAGAGGAAGATGAGATTTGGGTTTACAAAGATGATAGACCAGTTATACCAGATAGCATGATTGCTGACATGGCTCGAATGTATCATGGTCCAGGACATATTGGAAGAGATTCAATGATTAGATTGTTTAGGCAAGCATGGTACAATCCAAAGTTCAGACTGATTGCAGAATCTTTTTGTCAGAGATGCCTGATCTGCCAGCAGATCAACCCAAACAGGAAAACAGTTGTGAGCTTGGGAACCATAGGACGGGAGGGTGGTCCTTTTACCAGATTGCAGATGGATTTCATTGACATGCCACCCCATAACAAATTGAGATACGTCCTGGTGATAATCTGTCTGTTTTCGAGATGGGTGGAAGCGTTCCCAACTCGTCACAATGATTTGGTTACTGTGGCAAAAATTGCTTTTGAGAGAAATCATACCTAGGTATGGATTTCCGGTGACGGTCGAGACTGATCGTGGAACACATTTTGAAAACAGATTGCTAAAATTGATTTGTGAAGCATTGAACATAAAGCAAAAGCTTCACTGTGCTTACAGACCAGAAGCATCAGGTGTTGTTGAGCAAGTGAATGGCACAATCAAAAATAGAATAGCCAAAATGTGTTTAGCTACAGGAATGAAATGGACTGATGCACTTCCACTTGTTTTGATGTCTTTAAGAAGTACTCCAGATAAAAAGACAGGTTTAAGCCCCCACGAGATACTCATGGGCATTTTCATGAGACAAGCATTTGTACCAGTTGGTAAAGTTATGAGCATTAATGATAGCGTCATTATGGATTACTGCAAGAACCTTTCTGACGTGGTGACTTCTGTGTTCCATCAGGTGGGAAGTGAAGTGATAACCAAAGAGAAGGAACAAGCTCATGATCTGTTACCCGGAGACTGGGTGAGGACAAAAGTACACCGGAGAAGAAACTGCCTAGTACCCAGGTGGCAAAAGGCAAGACAGGTGATGGTTGTCACAACAAATGCAGTAAAGTGTAGAGGATTGTAGAGATGGATTCATGCTAGTTACACCATTCGTGTAGCACCACCTGATAATCCTGACGAAGGTGATACTACAGCTGATTCCGATTCTGAAGAAGAACCTGAAAAAGATCCAGATTCTGAAGATCGACAAGAAGGTCGACATCTGGAAAATTCAATTGCGAATGAGGCGTTGAATAAAGACACTGAAGAAATTGTGATACAAGACTCTGAAAAAGACTCTGAAAATGATGAAGATCTTCTAGAAAAAGAAGCAGAAGAAGAGTCTGATCAAGTGGTGATTCAAGATCAGGAGAGTATTGAAAAGCAGATTGAAAGCTCTGAAGGCAGGAACGGAAGTTCTGAAACTGGGAAGTTGGAAATAATTGAAGAAGAAGAAGAAGACGAAATTCCGAATACCAGCTATAAGGATGATGTTCCTAACAGAGTGAAATTGCAGAGTAAAGAAGTACCTGAATCTAAAGCTGACATCACAGAAAGTGAAACTGATGAAAGTGATGATGAATCCAAAGTGAGAAGTTCAAGGAAAAGAGCTTGGAGAGCAGAGTGTAACCTGACTGAACCAAAAAAGAAATTATCAAGGAAAGGAGATAACTGGCCAAGTGAAAATGAGAATCTAAAATTCAAATTAGTAAATAGTTCAAAAGAGCAGGTTAACGAAGGAGACTCAGATAAGAAAAATCAAGCGGGAAAGAAAATAGAAGTGATTAGCAGCAGAGCAAAGAGAGTAGTAAGGCCTAATCAAAAGTACAAGTCCCCTGAGTTGACGTACATCATTATCCCACCAATAGTGGAAGTGAGTAGCAGTAGTCAGGAAGATTTAGATGACACGAGTGACAATGATTAATTTTGTTCCCATATAAAGTTGAAATTTCTTTTTGGCATAAGGCTGAAGAAACTGTGTTAGGTGACACAAGGTCGAAGAAATTGTGTTAGCTGGAAAAACACATTGATGTAAGACGCAAGGTTGAAGAAAAGCTGTTAGAAAGTAGGGTTTTCTTTAAAAAAAAAAAAGTAAAAACAGGGGGGTGTATATTAATTTTTAATTTTTGATTTTTTTTGTAGAGGCTCTTGTTTTAGGATAACTACTTTCTGTCCCCCAATCTACCCCTACTTTCTCGTTGCACGCAGAGCTGGGTCTCGACTATATTTCAGACAAGTTGAGACTGGCTCCCCTAATGTGTTGGTTGAAGTTATGGCTGAAAGAGGAATTATCTCTTAATCATGTTATCCTGGAGGACGTCATGTCTCTTGATCACAGGAAGAAAATCCCCTGGTTAGAATATGTCCGACTTGCATTTGAAAAACTAGGTCGCCCGGGACTATTCAATTTGCCATCCTCTATCAGGGTTGAGGACATCAAATGGGTCAAAAAACATTTCATGGAGAATGCAAGGTTGGCTCGGGAGGAGCTCGAGCTGACAAAATCATCAGTAAGAGCACACTACATGTTGTTATCCTCCCCATCTTTAGAGCCCTACCTTACCTTTGGTAATAAACCCCTACATAGACACCTCCTAATTAAATTTAGATTTAATCAAATTCCTTATGTGTTGGGCTGCTTCCAGCAATGGAGCACGCCGGAATTAGGTGTTCCATGTAAATGTGACGATTTTTCCACCCAGGACACGTTGCACTTTATGATGTTTTGTAGTATTTTTAAAGAGCCAAAAATCAAATATTTAGTACCCGTTTTAAAAGAAGCCGGTTTTATTCAAGTCAGGCCTGCCCTGTTATACTTACAGTCTTTAGATAATATTTTCATTACATATTCTGTGGCTAGCTTTTTAGTTGCAGTATTTAGAATTAAGTCAAGGCTTAACAAGGGCAACACTGTACCATGAATGTTGATATATATGCCCTGCTTTTCATGATTGTTTAATGTGTTGCAAAATCTGATGATTTGTATGCATCTTTTTAACTTGTATATACTATTGTGTTTTTATTGGCTTTTATGATTTTAATCAAATCGAATAAAGTGTATTTTGACTTGACTTGGGTAACGATGCCTTCTATTAATAATAATTCAAGATGTTCTATCTTAAGAAGATGTTGCAAAATGTCTTTTATATGTGTGATTCTAATAATTTTGGTTTGGTTAATTTTAGCAGTCATTTTTCCTTTTGGTATTGACAAAGAAGAGTACAAGACTAATATGACTAGTAAAGTTGTGGCTAAACAAGATAACCATGATGTAGTAGGCAAGTCTAACAGAGTTATTGAGCACAAACCAGAGATCCACCAAGATGGATCTGATGGTGATTTTTCTAGTAATACTTTTTCAAGACTTTTATCTGAATATGTTAAGGTTATGGATGTCAAAGATTGTTATATTTGTGTGAAATTACCCGCTTCCGTTTCTGAGGGGGTCACCTATAATATGCTTTCCCTTACTTATGGCATCACTTGCAGTGTAATAGCTAGTTTATTTTATCAGACAGGTCGTTTGGAGTATTATTACTCTAACTATGATGAGATTTTTGCAAACTTAAAGGTTGATAAGAGCTTGAATAAACATAAACATGCTAAACAGATGAGGGAATTTTTCATTGTAACTAATGAACTTACTTATGAGTATGATTTTAGAAATAATGTAACTTGTAAATTGAGAACTGAAGAGAAATCTTTCTTAAACTTGGTTGAAGAGAGAAGGGCAATTTATAAACAAAACGAGATGCTGAAACAAACCAAATCTAAGTTTTGGCAGATTGAAGATGAAAAGCTCAATGGTAGAACTGAAAATGAAGCAATTCATATAGATAAACGTGTTAGTGGAAAGCTTGTATTAGAAGAGACAATACTCTATTTGATAATAATTTTGTTGGTGCTAGTCAATGTGAAGACACTTATCAAATCTTAGGTGGATGAGGATTTAAAGGTGGCAAAGACCCAATTTTTCCTGGAATTTATTTTGTTTGTGGAAATAAAGCCTATTATAATCTTCCCGATCACTGGTATGGCACTTGCTATATTGGTTTAGTTTTTCCCAAAAATTTTCATGTAGATAGAAATGTAAAGGGTTCATTTGAAATTAGAAATCATCTGAGTAGATTCAGAAGGGAAAGTTTTTCAGAAATTTTGGGAGATATTTTTGGTGCAGTAATACCTTTGGTGGGTATAACCCTGAATGCAGTTAAAATAAGAGAATGTCTACAATTGTTGACAGATTGTCTACTGATACTGCTAGTGGATTCCAATTAGTCGATACTGAATTTATTGCCATGAGATCGATGGTTATGCAGAACCGTCTTGCTCTAGACATTTTATTAGCTAAAGAGGGAGGAGTCTGTGAAATTTTGCATGTTCAGCATTGCTGCACATATATCCCAGTACAGACAACAAATGGTCCTAGACATAATTTTACTAATGAGAATAATCATAGCATTCGGTCAATTTAAATGACTCAAAACCCAGATTGAATCTGTTGTCTCAATAGCATAGAGGATATTAGCCCACAGCCTCAAAGAAATCTAATTACAGTAAGTGCCAAAGAACCAATGAAACGAAAAAGGTCCTCTTGGGACGATTAATTTAATATACCATATAGCAATGTTTGAAAATCAATCTAACTATGTACATATATTTACACAAATCATAACGCAAATTACAGTTTTATAAAAAGAGGAGACGTGCACAGAGAAAGATAAAGTGAGTGCTCAAGTGAATGATCAAGAGGATCAGAAAATAGTGTAGATGATTTATATACAAAGAAATAATGAGCCTGTCCTAGGTAATGCTTGTAAAAAATACTTCTTTTTTACTCGCTAAATGCTATATACAATTCCTTGGTCCTTCAATTGCACCGTTGGCAATGGGGTGGCCAGGAAGAGAGAGGGGGGGACAATGGACAGGGATTAGTGGGTACAGGCTCCCAAGGGGGAATGTCGTCGACGTTTCGACCCAACCATGAAGTGGGTGGTTCAAGTCCTCAACAACGGGTCTTCATCAGGACGGAGTGGGAAAGGGGAATGTCTCTCAGAGTGCACGTCAAATAGAATTCATTGGGCACCTGTAATGATAAATAAATAGCGGGGCTAAGTATCACTATAACTTATCAGAAAGGGTCAACTAATGGCCTGTGTAAAAAAGCACTCACCCTTCAGTGGTGCCTTGGCAAGACAAGGTGCGTCGATTGATCCGCACCCACAATGTTAAAATATCCAAAGTTATACTGCAAGAACAAAAAAGAAAGGAGGTAGCCATTAGTGCTACAACACTATTCTCTCTTTGTAATAACTCCACAACAGTGAGAGATTAGACAAAGTCCATTTAGTAATTGTAATAACTCCATAACAGTGAGAGATAAGGCAAAATCCATTTAGTAATTGCCAATTGTCTGATAAATCAATATCTCAGTCAGTACGTGAGAAACAAACTTATTTGTATATATATCCCAGACAAGAGTCAGAATATTGAGATGTATATTAAAAATATTACCGAATTACATTCAGAAATTGTACCTTTGGAAGATGATGACTTTACAGAACGTTTGAGCAAAAGATTTGCAGCAATCAAAAACTGGTTTCAAGAGATTGGTAGTTCAATTTTTGGCAAAATATTGTGTCCTTTATTTATTATAGTCTTTGTGATACTTTTGTTAAAAATTAGTTGCATGTTACACAAAAGAAAGAAATATCTAAGGGAAAAGAAAAGAATTTACAAGCTCAGAAAAGAACAAGAAAAAGAAATAGAATTAGAAGAGTTTCGGAGGTCACAATGTGAGAGTTACATACAAACAGCTGAATCGAAAGTTTAGAAACACTAATACTGTGAATGTCCAAAACATGTTCAAGGGTTTTAAAAATGTTTGCTAAAATTTTGGGTGTAGTTTGGTGATTTTGAAATCACCAGATGAGGGAGTTGATGGAGCGAGGTGCAGAATGAAATTTTATTCAAACTCGCAAAGTTAATCTTCCATAAAACTGTAACCGTATTAACTAGTAAGTGATGAAAAGTACTAATCAACTTAGTTTTAAAATGCATATTTACAAGAATCACAAGGGACTAACTTATGTGCTCTATGTTGCAAATGCAAGTGCGTAGAAAATAATAAACTAACCTTGTCTATTGTCTTTGTCAAGTATTAAATGCGGCTGTTTAACTAATTGCATGTGCTTATTTTGTGTGCTTACGTTATGTCTTTACGTCTTTTCTGTGGCTAAAGCTCGTGGAGGATTCTGCGGCCTAAAAGAAGGAGGTAGATAAAAAATACAGCTTTGTGTGCACAGCTAGGTAACATAAATTAATGGATTAATAATTAGCAAAGGGGGTGGGTAACAGAATGGGTCTAAATTCTCTAATTAATTGATGTCTTGTGTTTGTTTAAATAATAGTTTTCGAGTGAGGCCTAAAGGCACATTGAAAAGATGGCGTTTTCGAGTCCTGTCCAGAAAGAGCCTTGCATGGAAGTGGAAACTTTTACCACGTTGACAAGTTTTGTCAAAAGAATGCAAACTTAATAAACTGTGCTAAACGTGCTCTTGCAGAGAAGGATTTAAGGACAGGAAGCGGCAAGTTTGCCAAGCCAAGGAAGTCATGTACTGTAGCTCAAATGAAAGGAACATTTTTAAGGAAGCTGCGTGATTCGAAAGTATAAGACAATGGACTCTAAGAAAAGCCCGATCTAGGCTTGGGGAAAGGTGATGACATAATATGAGCTGACAAAAGTCAGCCAATGAGGACACTGGATGGCAAAGAAAAACGTACAATTTAGAGAAGATTAGCTAGTTAGAAAGGTATAAAACTTGGCCTCATGGGCAGGAGGGCGTTTCTCGCTTTCCGATTCCTGAAGGGCGTGACGTGCTGTTGGACTCTTTGGCGCACGTAAGGATAGCAGACTTTAATGATTATTCTTTTTAGGTGGAGCGAGTTTCAGACAGGGAAATAGAATTTAGGGAATGGAAACTGTTATTTTCTTTAATTCATGCTGACTGATTTGCCTTTGAAGTGTCGGTCTAATGTTTTCCTCTTAATAAACGCTGCTTTCATTATTGCTAATAAAATAAAGATTTCCATTTGAAAATGCTCTTTCTTTGAATAATAAAGTTCATAAAATTAGATTATTGAAACAACAAGCTGGTCTTGTTTATTCATGGTCTAGTTACCATTAGCTGATCCATTTACCTAAGTGACTTAATTAAAATGATAAATGATTTAAAACCATGGTAAGAAATGATAAACTGCAGTTGTATATAAAATTGTAAATAGTTTGTGAATAGTTCTGTTTAATTAGGTCACATGATTCAGTTGCCCAAAAATGATCTCGTTGGTATATGGGCCTTATGAGTGATTTATGGTTAATGGTGAGTATTGTGGAGTTGGGTAGCATTAGTGAGACAGTTTTTCCTTAGGGGCGCTGGATCAGTACAATTCACCATCGAATACACCGATGTACACAACCTCATAATGAGGAGTTGCAGTAATGTTGGGAGCTGAGAGGTAAGACATATTTTGTAGCTGTGATCGTGGGTGTGCCACGGGCTGGATAATCAGGCAAGGAGGCCGGATATAGTGGGCTATGCCGGGGTTTTATTGTACACAAGGCAGAAAACAGGCAGAACAGAAAGAGTAAGATTCCAAAAAGGGGGATGGTTGGGTCCTCTTCTGGGAAGGTCGGATCCTCTTCTGGGATGGAGTCCGGTTCTTTTCCTCTGGGTCGGGTGGTGGGTCTGGCGTTGGGGAGGGTCCTCGGAGGGCAATAAGAGAAACAAAAAAGGTACCGTTAGTCCTGTCTGAGACTCTAGAGCCTGCAATCACCGTCACCCGGGTAGTGCTGGATGAAGAGAAAAGACCGTGAGGAAGGGAGGTAACGAGAGGGGGAAGAAAAGGGCTTGGAGTATAGCGAGAGTGTCGGGTGGGGACATGTGGGTGTAAAACCTAGGGTTGGGGACAATCGATATTTGCCCGGCGGTATTGCCTCTGTAACCCACGAATTATTATGCAATGAAGAGGCAGGCGCTGGAGACTGGAAAGCAGGAAACAAGGTTTTATTCTCTCCGGAGGAGAACACAGCAAAACAGACAGCAGGTATCGTTCTGAGGTGCTCTAACTACATTTCTGAGGCCTGGCCTCTTATACCCTGGTTTTATGGTTTTATTGCAGGTTACATATTTATGGCAGTGCTTTGATGTACGGAAAGACATTCTCGGAATTTCCCCTTTGGGCCTGTTCCCACACACATTTACAGTTGAAGTCCCCACCCCGGTCACAACAGGTGATGAATATCGCGCAGCTGGATATTCCGCCGATTCACGGAATGTGGGGGGTTTGATCGGATCTCATAGGGTGGGGGCTTTGATGGATTCGGGGGTCCTTTGATGAAGGAAGCTTCCTACTGTACGGGGAGGGGCAATAAACAGTATCGGCAGAGCAAGGTGTCGGCCTGGGAACGAGGAAGGCAAACGGGCACAGAAAAAAGGGGGGTTTTGTATCAAAGGGCCGGGGACCATGAAAAGAATAGAGGGAGGGGGTCGCGCTGGGAACAGGATGGGGCTTCGAGGCAGAGCTGCGCTGAAGAGGGGTTTATGACTCAAGGCAGGTGCGAGCGGGGGGGGTTGGTCTGCGTGCAGGCTTGGTGAGGGCGAAGGGCTATGCTGGGGGGGGGGGGGGCCAGTGGCATGCAGAAGGGGCTGTTCTGTTCAAGGCACCTAAAATGGCGGGGCGCGCACGACAAAAAGTGTGGCATCAGGGGAAAAGGCAAGATGGCGCAGATAATGTTCACCAAACCGTACTAAATTTCCACAGTCCTCCCTTTAACATATTCAAGACATCTTGCTGGTTCATTTCCTATTCAGGTCTATTATGGTGGACATAAGGAAAGCAGTAGGAACCCAGATGAAGGAGTCATAAACATTTAAGATTTCTAGTCTTTGGGAGGCATATTGATAAACTTTGACAAACTTGTTTGCAGGAAAATCATAGAAATGCAATACAAAAACGATTCTGTAGCGAGAGCAGCGAGTACATTTCATAATGTGAACTGATAGGTTATTACATATATCAGATTCGGATTGGAGCATAATCAATACAATGGTGGCTGGGAGAGAAATGAGGCGTAGCAGAAACGGTGATTGAGGATGTCAAATGTTCGAAGTTAACGAGTTCTCAGTATTCTTTGTTGTCTTTCGTTGGCGCTGTGGAGCACCGGCGGTGGAGCTACGGGTCCAGCTCTATTCTAGGTCTCGCGTTGCAGGGCACGACCTTTCCCTCGCATTCCTGGTCGGAAAGGTCCTTTTCGCCCTGTGTCCTTTGAGGTGATTGTCAAAAAGTTCAGATGGAAGAAGGGTGCGTGTAAGCAGTCCTTTTGGGTAGGTCGGAGAAAAAAGGGGGATGGAGCAGGGCCAGATCGGGTACAGACTAGGGGGACGGAGAATTTCAGATAGGCAGGCTCATGACCGAATTCAGAGAGCGGGGACTTGTCGGCAAACACTGGACATCGAGCAGGGGCGTCAGGTCGGCCCTTTCTTCTCATTTTTGTCGAAAACAGTGCTTCGTCCTGCAGCTCTTGCTGTCGCGGTCTCGCCTTGGCCAATGTCGCAGGTGTTCCATAGTCTGCAGTCAGGCCTCGTGCTCCCACATCCGGTCCTTCTCTCTCCCGACAGCCGTACCCTTAAACGAGTTTGAAAAGACAGTCTTTAGAGAATTGCAGAGGAAGGTAATCACAAAAGTCTATTTCTCTCCCAGCTCCAGGCAAAAATGAAAACGTCCGTTATTTTAGTGTTCACAACTGACATATGAATGACCGATGACGGGCCTGTTGGATTTACTATGACTTTCCTTCACAATTATTTATTACAGTTACGACAGTTCATCTGATGGGGACCCACCTTCGTAAGACGAGCCTGACAAAGATATGCCGTTCTCTAGGGTTTTATATTTACCAAGGGTACTGTGTGCTATCGACATGGTACTAAACAGGTATTTTGCTGAGGGACGAACATAGGCTAAACATTTATTTTCTATCAATGCGTCCTGCTTTTCAACTAAACATTTTCACTTTTAACAGGGTTCATTTCAATGATTTCTTCACTTTGGTCTAGTCTTTTAACCTTGTAAAACATCATTCTGGTTCCTACGTAGCCTCCTACGGCCTGATTACTTAATTAGAAAAGACAGGGGTTTTATGGGAAACAACTAGGGACATAGAAAACTTGTGGTAAGGGCGCAAATCGACCCATCTCTCACAACCGGGAACGTGGGACAGTTTCATAACTCCCGTCTGGAGCAGCTGATACGGGGACAGAGGCGTTCATGGAACATGAGGATGTTTCGATCATTTTTACTGTTTGGGTATTGCGACAATTTGGGGCGGGGAAGGTCGCGTTTATCTGAGGCATCTTTTTATAACATAGGAGCCGTTGACATGTAGTTCCCTTATTACGGGCCAGATTAGGGAACCTCAGTCGTTTTACCTGTCCTTTCCCTTACGGCCCAACCTCGGTTTCATCGACTTTTAGCAGAAAAGGAGAGGTAATGACACGGTCTCAGGGTGATTGTATTAAAGACAAGTTTTTGTGCAAATACTGACGGTATTTGAAGCCAATCGGGTGGTGCGCTAGGGGTGGCGATTTGCCAATTTCGGTGCTAGTCCTTTAGGAGAGTGAGAGTGTGGAGGGGAGAGAGAGAGAGAGAGAGAGAGAGAGAGAGTGAGAGAGAGAGAGAGCAACAATAGTCTAGACAGTACACGTGCAACGTAGGGAGCGGCCGCGTGTTTAAGATAGGCTATTCAGCGCATTTCTCGGCTCAAGACATTGCGGGTCGGTGTTAGTATTTTGAATACATGCGGTTCGGGACGGACGAGCATTAGGTCGGGTACGGGGGGGCATGCATTGACAAAAAGGAAAAGGGGGCACCATCGTGTCGCCCTCCTTGCATTCTTGGTCCCTTGACCAGTTGAGTCAGCGCTTTAGTCACACACAAACGTTCTCTCATAGTTTCATTCACACGCGACATGTGTCCATTCACGCATCATGGATTAAGGGTGATCATTTTTCATCGAGTCATACTATTTGCTGGTTTGTCTGTTACATTAGTAGTTCGTGGGTGTGCTTAGGTGCCACCTTGCGACGCTAGTCTGCTTCGTGTATCAGACATGGCAAGGCCTCAGAACTTCGCCACACCTCGGCTGTGATCTCTGATGTAACCTGCAGAGGGAGGAAGGAAGAGGGGAAGGGGACAACATACGGGCATATTAAAAGCACAGGTACGAAAGTTTTTTACTTACCTCATACTCGTCTTATCTCCTTGGGATAGAATCCCGGGGGTATGGTTTCTGGGATCGGGGGGGGAAGGGCAGCGTGCCCTTATAGGTCGGGTGTAGGAAAACGTTAAGAAGAAAACCAAAGATACCTAGTGCGAGGTATCTAGTTGGTAGGTGTATCTAGCTATCGGGGTCCTTAAATCTCCTTCAACGCTGTGACATTCTAAGGTTCATTAGTTCTTCGATCAACTCTGTTCCCTAGTACCTTCGAGCGTTGTACTTCATAACATTTACATCGTTTCATATTACCCATCGTTTACATTACGCCATTTCGTTTTTACCCATCCCCAGAAGTCGGGGTCTTTCTCCATGCGCGAGTCCCGGAGTCAGTCGCATTTTTGACGGCGGAGTGTCGTGTCTCAGATTCGATCCTCCATCCGGGGCTGGGCAACCATCTTCTTTCAACCTTAAAGAGAGAGCAGAGTAGGGTGCACAGAAAAGAATTCTCCCGCCGATCCCACATTTAAAAAATAAAGCATGCAATACCCGTTCATAGTTTCGAAAACCTTTATTTTGCAAAATCATTTCAGCACGTGGATTATGAGGGTGCGGTCATATTTGGCCGGACACGACAATGGCTAAAGTGCGTACAGTGGGGGGTGTCGTTTTGCAGCAATAAAAACATTAGAAAGTTTTATTCATTCATTTGTAAGAAACTAAAACGTCTATTAATTGGCTGGGGGTTCGGGGGCATTTATTTCATAATTTAGAAGCATAGTCAGAATAGTTGCAATCAGATTTCCTATATGCATACCGCGTGTGTGCGTCATAAGTGAGGTTATACATCAGCTATAAAAATATAATACACCGTACATTTGTAATCAACATTTTTAACGGGATCCTTTTACAATGTTCGTCGAGTGAGCTCTCCTTGTCTTTTCTAGTCAAGTGTACAAAGGATCATATATGTCTCAGAACATCAAGTTTGTATTAGTGCGAAGGAACACCACGAGGTGTTCGTAAGTTCCTATTGATACCAACGCCATTTTGGGCGGGGCCGGTTCAGTCCGGAAGTAGCATCAGGGGGAAATGTTTCCTACAACTGGCAGTTGGACCAGAGTCCTTTTCGGCAGTTCAAGAATTCATGCTAACAGAAGGAGTGGCAATGTCATGCCTGTTTCGTTAGTGATCAAGGCAGTCGTCCCTTACCGGAAGCCTGCAGGGGCCGAAGGCTCCGCCGGGGACTTTTGTAGAATCTTCAAGGCTGCGGAGGTGTTGTCGGAGGTGGGGGCTCGTGCTCCGGTGGGCGAGCGACCGAGTTACATTGCTGTTCAAAGTTACTCTAGCGGCCGAGACCCGCCTTCCAGCAGGCCCAGACGCCATTTTGAGGCCCTGCAGGGGTCACCCTTCGCCGAGTCTGCAAGAGTGGAAGAGGCCCTTCGGAGTGAAAGGAAAAGGACTCTGTTTTGTGAAAGCGGGCCGTTCGGCTGGGGTGCAGCTGTGGCGCCCTCACCTGGGAGCGCGAGGGAGGCTCGTTCGCGCCATCTCCCACTCCCGGTGCACTCCACGCTGCTCTTTTTCATCGGCCTGCACGAGGGTCTCTCCACATCCGGGGCTCCACAAGTCTCATGCTCAGTGCTGTGGGAGCATGGCCACCTGCGGCGCACATCCGGTGCCGCGCAAGTATCGGTGCAGCCATTGCATATTCGGTGCTCCGAAAATATGGGCACCATTGTACGTTCGGTGCTGCGCAAGTACTGGGGCACCACCGCCTGGCTGGAGGAGTTCGGCGTTGGGCTGGGGCTGGGAAGCCTCCTATCGGTGGAGGTGGGAGAGGCTCGTCCGCGTCGCCTCTCCCTCCCAGCCCCGCTTGGACTAAATCCCATGGAGGTATGAACAGGACGTCCCGCCGCCCAGAGTTGCTGCGTCTGTCACGGAAGGGAAAAGAAAAAGGTGTCCCGTCCTTCTCTGGGCCGGGCCTCCTCAGGTTATCGGCTGCAGCCGGACTCAGTTGGCCCCGGTCCCTGGCCATTTGGCGGCCGGGCCGGGGGGACATGTGGCGGGACTGCCTGCAACTATCCAGGGCCGCTGCGGCCGGACTCCGCTGGCTCCTGCCTCTCCTCCGGCTCCCCCATATGTTAAGATTTCCTGACCGAGAGTTGGCAGCGGGGTCCGCCTTATATGGGTTGCCGCTGGTTGGGCGTAGCCGTAACCCTGCCCTACTTTGGAAGGTTCCAGAGTGTGGGGGGGGGCGAATGTTCTGTTGACTTTCTTTTTTCTACATTTTTACCGTTCTTGTTCTTAGCATTATTGTTTCTTGTTTGTTATGTTAAAATAAAAGTTTGTGTTTATCAGTGGTTTACTGATTTCGTTTCCCATTTCTTTCTTTCCAGGTTGTTTCATGCTAAAATTTCTACTAACAGAGTTTAAGTAACACGGAAACACATATAGGGGAATGACGTAGATTCATACATTACGTACACACAAACTCAGACGGGGGCAGTACAAGTACGACATACAAAGATCCAAGACAAATATAAAACAGTTATTGGCCATAATTATCTTTTTCCGTCTGTGAATTTAAAGCTAGGCTGGGTTCCCGTCTTTATATTGTCCGACCTAGGAAAACTCGAACATGTCGCTGAAATTGTTCTGGCGAAATCTGTGCCATCGGGCATAATCGAACGTGGTGGTTCTATCCGGTCTGTCTATGTGAGTCGGGTCCTTCTTTGTCTCGCACCTTTTCCCTTTCTGTCGGCCTACTATTCCTGTCGGCCCTCCGCTCCTACTCACGCTCAGTAGAGTCGGGCATTGGGCTTTCCAGTGTCCGACATATCTACAAAAAGCACATTGGTCTGGCCCTAAGTCTGGTCGTCTCGGAGTGGGATAATTTTTGGGTCGTGGTGTCCAGGGGTTGTCCTGTCGATATGTTTCTCTACCTGATTTGTCCTCGTCTTTTCTCTGTCGTTGCAAAGCCTCTCTGCGCCACATACCGAGACTGTCGAGCATAATAGGCGTTGTCTTATTATTACGAAGGGCTATTTCTAACGTTTCTATTTTATCAAGGTCGAAGGATCCTACCAGTGGCCACTGTTTGTCTTGACTTTCTTTGGTATACCTGTGCCACAATTTATTATAGGCTATGGTAACTAATCCATAGTTTATGAACATGTCCTTATTAGGGGTGCCTTCCAGCGGAGCTAGATGATCCACCTCTAATAAACGGTCCGGGCTGAACCAATTATCAATCAATGGGGAGAAGACAGACATGACGGCTCGCAACGAGGGACAAAAAGTCAGCACTGCCTATCTTATCACTGTGCGCAAAGACTAGCCAGAATATTTCTATTCTACGTTGTTTGCAGGCAGTGAATACCTCATGAACAAATAGCAAAGAGCAACCAATAATAAATAACAATCAATAATAAATAAAATAGAATAGAATCAATGGGGAGAGTAAGTAGGGCGCAAAAGTCTGCGTCCTCTACCCTTTCACTATCCGCAAAGAAGAATCCGTTGTTTCCGGTTTGCAGACAGGGAATCTCCAGAAGACAATCTGTGAACAGTGGTTCGGGGTCAAAGAACCCAGTTAATCAGTGTGGGAGAGGGAATCTCCCAAAAACCGTTAATAAATAATAGAGTCAGTGGGGGAGAAAAATAGGCACGACGGCTACGTTACCTATCCTTCACTGATTGCAAAAGGGAAAGAGCCTACTGTTTCTCCGTGTGCAGACAGTGAATCTCCAAATAGGTCAAATGAAGAGTAATACTAGTATTTTCTTTTTAACAATCAAGCAATTATTTCGCAATTTTTCTTTTAACAATCAAGCAATTATTTCGCAATTCGTCGTGTTTACACGACCTTACCCGGACCGTATGGACAGTTTCTTGTCTTCCGAATCCAGCGCCCGTTCGTCCTCTTTTTCTCGTATTTCTCACGGCACTCCTAATGGTTCCCAGTCAGGACCGTAGATCACTCGAGAGAGGTCTGTTCGGAACTAGTGAAGTTCGGATGATCGGCTGCCAGACGAGGGTCTATTGGGCAAGAGCTCTCCCGATCGTTGCAGTCGTTCACTCTGTCGTCGGGACCTCTCCCACTGGATCCACGAGTCGCTGATGGGCCCCACGTTGGGCGCCAATTGTAAAACCTAGGGTTGGGGACAATCGATATTTGCCCGGCGGTATTGCCTCTGTAACCCACGAATTATTATGCAATGAAGAGGCAGGCGCTGGAGACTGGAAAGCAGGAAACAAGGTTTTATTCTCTCCGGAGGAGAACACAGCAAAACAGACAGCAGGTATCGTTCTGAGGTGCTCTAACTACATTTCTGAGGCCTGGCCTCTTATACCCTGGTTTTATGGTTTTATTGCAGGTTACATATTTATGGCAGTGCTTTGATGTACGGAAAGACATTCTCGGAATTTCCCCTTTGGGCCTGTTCCCACACACATTTACAGTTGAAGTCCCCACCCCGGTCACAACAGGTGATGAATATCGCGCAGCTGGATATTCCGCCGATTCACGGAATGTGGGGGGTTTGATCGGATCTCATAGGGTGGGGGCTTTGATGGATTCGGGGGTCCTTTGATGAGGGAAGCTTCCTACTGTACGGGGAGGGGCAATAAACAGTATCGGCAGAGCAAGGTGTCGGCCTGGGAACGAGGAAGGCAAACGGGCACAGAAAAAAGGGGGGTTTTGTATCAAAGGGCCGGGGACCATGAAAAGAATAGAGGGAGGGGGTCGCGCTGGGAACAGGATGGGGCTTCGAGGCAGAGCTGCGCTGAAGAGGGGTTTATGACTCAAGGCAGGTGCGAGCGGGGGGGGTTGGTCAGCGTGCAGGCTTGGTGAGGGCGAAGGGCTATGCTGGGGGGGGGGGGGCCAGTGGCATGCAGAAGGGGCTGTTCTGTTCAAGGCACCTAAAATGGCGGGGCGCGCACGACAAAAAGTGTGGCATCAGGGGAAAAGGCAAGATGGCGCAGATAATGTTCACCAAACCGTACTAAATTTCCACATGGGGGCTTTCTACAGTGAGGGTGCTCTACAATTATACACAGTCCTCTTACCGCTACGCTTGTGACTATGAGAGATACTATACAGGATATATACAACGAGCCCCTAGCGAGCTCTATGGATGGGATTACGGGTACTCACACGGTCCGCCGCAACTCTCCAGTGAGTCGCGGCCGCTCTTCAGCCACCTCCTAGGGACTCCACCAATCCTCCGTCCAGACGTCCTCTTCGATATTCGCCTGCTCTCCGTCTTCTGCGCCAGTCCGAGTGTCCTGCCACGATGCTCCGACGGCGTTCTGGTCTCCACGGTCAGGTTTTACCTGTTCTGACACTGCCACAGGGGAGGGACTTCCGGGGTCAGAGGGAAGTGCTTCCTGTCGATGTCGGCCTCCGATTGGCTCCTGTAAGACAGAGAAGGGCGGGGGTCTGACTTTCATGGTTACTGCTCCGTGACTGTTTCCGGACACAGGGTAATGTCCGAAGGAGTCCGCTCCTGGCGAACATGAGACCGGTAGGTGCGTGAGGGGGCCCAGTCCTGGCGGTGGGAGGGGTTTTAACGGGACCGCCTCACATCCCCTTCCCCTAGGTGTCTTTCTTGTATGGGTTGAAGACAAGGGATAACGGGAGAAGTAATCGGCATTGGCCTGATCCGATCCCTTTCGATGTTCTGTCCTGAAATGGAAGGGCTGGAGTGACAGGAACCAACGGAGGACCCGGTCGTTATGTCCTTTATTCCGGGCCATCCACTCCAACGGGGCGTGATCTGAGTAGATGATGAAGTCTCGACCCTCCAGATAGTAACGTAGGCTTTCAACAGCCCATTTTATAGCAAGGGCTTCTTTTTCCACCACGGCGTAGTTCTTGTCCCTGGGGAATAGTTTCCTGCTCAGATAGAGGACGGGTTTTTCATTTCCCTGGTCGTCCTATTGGGAAAGGACTGCCCCCAAGCCCTGATCTGAGGCATCAGTTTGGAGAACAAAGGGTAGGGAGTAGTCAGGGCTTACCAGGACAGGGCTGGATGTTAGGGCTTGATTCAGATCAGCAAAGGCATGCCATAGCGAGGGAGTGGGGTTTTTCAAGGCGGCCTCGGTTTGGGTTGCTTTCTTCAGGAGGTCCGTGAGAGGGGCTGCTCTCTGCGAGAAATTGGGAACAAACCTACGGTAATAGCCCAAAAGTCCCAGAAAGGCTCTGAGGTCTTTTTTTGTCTGTGGGAAGGGGAGGGAATGGATGGCTTCAGTTTTGGTTTTCTGGGGTCTTATCAGGCCTTCATCCAGGAGATACCCCAGGTACTTGACTGTTTGTGCTGCCAGGGTGGTTTTGGCGGGGTTGATAGCAAAACCGTATGACCCTAGGGAAGAGACCACATCGAAGAGGTGCACTAGATGTTGAGCCCAGCTATCGCTGTAAATGATAATATCATCTAAGTAGGCTCCGGCATACAGAGAATGGGGCCGTAAGACATGGTTCATGGCTCGCTGGAATGTGGCGGGGGCGCCATGAAGCCCAAAAGGCATGACCATGACCTGATACAACCCCTCAGGGGTGGAGAAGGCAGTTTTCTTTTTATCTTGGTCTCTGAGGGGTATCTGCCAATAGCCCTTACAGAGATCAAGGGTAGAGATATATTTAGCCTTTCCTATCCTTTCAACCATCTCGTCAACGCCAGGTAAGGGATATGTATCGAATTTGGATACCTTATTGACCTCTCGAAAGTCTATGCAAAACCGCACAGACCCGTCAGGTTTGGGCACAAGGACGATAGGGGAATTCCAGTCACTTACGGAGGGTTCTATAATCCCCATCCTTTGCATTTCTTCTATTTCCCTGCGTATGACCGTCCGGCGTGCCTCTGGGACCCTGTAGGGTCGCAGCCGAACGATCTTCCCTGGTTCTGTCTCTATGGTGTGTTCAGTAACCGTGGTCCGCCCAGGAGAGGAGGAGAAGACCCCTTGCATGGGAAACAGGGCTTCTTGAAGCTCTCGTGTTTGTACCGTAGTTAACTCGGGATCAAGGCAGGGGTCAAAAGGGAAAGGAGACGGCAGCCCCGATCCGGACAGGACAGGACGGGGACCTTCCCACTTTTTAAGGAGATTTACATGATAAATCTGGGATGTACCCCGAGAGGGGTCCAGTTCCACCTCATAGGTGACCGGGGTCACTTGTCGTCGGATGGTATATGGCCCTTGCCACTGTCCCAGGAGCTTCTGGTCGGAAGAAGGCATCATCAGTAGGACCAGGTCTTCGATGGCGAAGACATGGGCTCTTGTGCCCTTGTCATACTGTTTCTTTTGTGTTGTTTGGGCGCTCTCTAGATTTTGCCTGACTATCTCCCGAATCTCAGACAGGTGGGATTTCAGGTTGTCTATGTATTCCGGGAGCGGCCGGGTTCCGCCTCCCAGGCCTCCTGAGCCATG
Organism: Lissotriton helveticus; assembly: GCF_964261635.1. Classification (NCBI taxonomy): domain Eukaryota; kingdom Metazoa; phylum Chordata; class Amphibia; order Caudata; family Salamandridae; genus Lissotriton; species Lissotriton helveticus. Next base: position 1,817,804,193 of record NC_136057.1, read on the forward strand.
TCTAACAGGGTACGAGGGGGGCGGCCATACAGCAGCTCGTAGAGGGAATAGCCCGTGCTGCTCTGTGTCTTGCAGCGGATGGCGAATAGAGCCAGGGGTAGCATTTCCTCCCATCGTTTTGCTTCCAGACCCAATAGTTTTTTTTTAGGGTTTGCTTTAATGTAGCGTTATAACGTTCCACCAAACCGTCAGTTTGTGGATGGTACGCTGACGTTCTGATTTGTTTTATCCCTAATTGGGAACAGACCTGTCTCATGAGAGCTGAAACAAACGGTGTGCCCTGGTTGGTAAGGATTTCCCGGGGGAACCCTACCCGGGAGAATATATTGATAAGGGCCTTAGCGATGTTCTGTGCAGTGGGCTGACGTAAGGGTATGGCTTCCGGGAAGCGAGTGGCATAATCGACTATGACCAAAGCATAGCGACACCCGCTTCGGGAGGGCAGGAGGGGTCCTATAATGTCCATCCCTACTCGGCTAAACGGGACGTCAATAACGGGGAGGGGTTGTAGTGGTACTCTGGGTGGTCTATATCGGCTATGTTTCTGGCACACCGGGCATTCGCGACAATAAGTCTTGATCCGCTGGTGCACGCCGGGCCAGTAAAACTTCTCAAGGACCGTCAGACTAGTTTTCTCATCCCCGAAATGACCCCCTAAAAGGTGGCTGTGTGCTAGGAAGAGAACCTTATCTTGGAAGGGACCGGGGATCAGTAGCTGTGGGTTTTGTTGGCCCCCCCCCTTCCGGTAGAACAACCCGTTTTTCTTAAAAAAATAGGGACCTACTTGCAAGGGGTCCTCGTTTTCTAGGGCCCTACCCCATGCTTCCTGGAGGAGGGGATCCTCTTGTTGTGCCGCCCTGAATTCTCTGTCCGTCTGCCAGGGGTGTTCCTCGACAACCACGGGGTATGCACTAACGTGATCTTTCTTTTCCTTTCGCTTCTGGCTTTTGGTCTTGTGAGGTCTGGGATCCGCACCTTGGGATGACAGGTCCTGGGAATAAGGGGCCTCTTTCCACCACTGAGCCAGGGAGTCAGTGGTGTTGTGGAGGAGCAGAGGTAGTCCTGAGTAGTCGCTCCCTAATATGACCTGTTCTGGTAGTGCCGGTATTAGACCGACCGTAAGGTTGGTTCCTGGGTCCCTCGGGTGTTGTACTCGCACCTGGGTGGTAGGATACCATTTGGTGTCCCCATGGACACACTGGATGGCTACCATTCTGGTAGGGGGGCCCACAGGGAGGGCCAGGTCTTGGGGTCTTAGACCGCTTTGGCGGCACCCAGTGTCGGCTAAGGCTAAGACGTTTTGTCCATCTATTGACACCGGGCAGTGAAAAGGGGGGGGTCGCCCCCAGAGTATTGCAGAAATAGTTCCTCACGAGGCCGATTTCCATTGGTTCGTCTTTCTTGGGGCACACGCGTGCAATGTGTCCAAAACCCCCACAGTTATAGCATTGAGGCCCGGGGTTTGGGGGACGGTACAGTAGAGGTGAGGGTAGGAGGGGAGACGGCTCGGGTCTCCGGGGCGGTAGTGGTCGTGGTGGTCGAGTGCCTGTCGTGTTGTGGGGCCTGTGAGGGAGTTCCGCGTTGCATTTCTTGGGCTCGGCTAAAGGCACAGGCTGTTTCCACGGCTGTCTCTAGGGTGAGACGGGAATGTTGGCGAACCCATCGCTGGGTCGCTGGGTGTAAAGAGTTCAGGAACTGTTCTAGGTAGATTTTCCCGAGTATGTCTTCCTTCGTGGAGGCTTCGGGTCTGAGCCACCGGTTCGCAAGATCCTTGATCCTGAAGGAGTGGGCCCTGGGATTTTCTTGGGGCCCTTCTTTGGCCTGTCTCAACTTCATCCGGTAGGTGTCGTCTTCTATACCTAGGCGCTCCAATATACACATCTTTATGTCGGCATATGGGGTGTTGCCCTGGACGTTGGCCTGCTGGTAGGCGGCTTGCAAATCGCCAGTCAAAAGGGGCCCCAGGTATTGGCCCCATCGCTCGACAGGCCAATTAGCGGCCTGGGCTAGCCGCTCAAAGTTGGTGAAGAAATAGTCCGGGTCGTCCCCGGGGACGTACTTCTGCAGGACCACGGAGGGGAGAGAGGTCACTGGCCTCTGTTGTCCCAATGCATCAGTCAGCTTTCCCATGGCCTGTTCATGTACGGCCCCCTGGCCCTTGAGGACGTCGTGTAACTGACCCCGATCGTCTTCTGCTGTTTTCAGGAATCGTTCCATTAATTTCCCCAATTGCTCCTGTGACTCCGCCATTCTGTTCACGACGGCCTCCATGCTTCCAGCTAATTCCACTTCTGACACCAGATGTGATCGTGGGTGTGCCGCGGGCTGGAAAATCAGGCAAGGAGGCCGGATATAATGGGCTATGCCGGGGTTTTATTGTACACAAGGCAGAAAACCGGCAGAACAGAAAGAGTAAGATTCCAAAAAGGGGGATGGTCGGGTCCTCTTCTGGGAAGGTCGGATCCTCTTCTGGGATGGAGTCCGGTTCTTTTCCTCTGGGTCGGGTGGGGGGTCTGGCGTTGGGGAGGGTCCTCGGAGGGCAATAAGAGAAACAAAAAAGGTACAGTTAGTCCTGTCTGAGACTCTAGAGCCTGCAATCACCGTCACCCGGGTAGTGCTGGATGAAGAGAAAAGACCGTGAGGAAGGGAGGTAACGAGAGGGGGAATAAAAGGGCTTGGAGTATAGCGAGAGTGTCGGGTGGGGACATGTGGGGGCTTTCTACAGTGAGGGTGCTCTACAATTATACACAGTGCTCTTACCGCTACGCTTGTGACTATGAGAGATACTATACAGGATATATACAACGAGTCCCTAGCGAGCTCTATGGATGGGATTACGGGTACTCACACGGTCCGCCGCAACTCTCCAGTGAGTCGCGGCCGCTCTTTAGCCACCTCCTAGGGACTCCACCAATCCTCCGTCCAGACGTCCTCTTCGATATTCGCCTGCTCTCCGTCTTCTGCGCCAGTCCGAGTGTCCTGCCACGATGCTCCGACGGCGTTCTGGTCTCCACGGTCAGGTTTTACCTGTTCTAACGCTGCCACAGGGGAGGGACTTCCGGGGTCAGAGGGAAGTGCTTCCTGTCGATGTCGGCATCCGATTGGCTCCTGTAAGACAGAGAAGGGCGGGGGTCTGACTGTCATGGTTACTGCTCCGTGACTGTTTCCGGACACAGGGTAATGTCCGAAGGGGTCCGCTCCTGGCGAACATGAGACCGGTAGGTGCGTGAGGGGGCCCAGTCCTGGCGGTGGGAGGGGTTTTAACAGGACCGCCTCACAGTAGCCATCAGTTATCGGTTGATGTCCCATTACCTGCCATCACTACACAACAGCTTTCTGCTGTTTGGAGTCCTCCTCTAATTGCATCATAGGCAAGCAATCACCAGTAAGTTCCACGGAGCTCAAATGCCACTTCAGGTAGCAAAGGCACTAGGTTAGGGCCTTTCCATTTCTGGTACTTTGCAGCAGTTAACGTATTAGAGTTTCTCGTTGCTCAGATGGGTGTAATTTCTGATATTTATATGTTTTATTTTATCTTCTTTGCTTGATTTTGCTTGCGAGAAAGTGTCACTCACAGTATTTCAAATGTCACTCATAATTACACAGAAATTATGAAAATGTCACACACAGCAATCTGAAACCTTGGCAGCTATGTTTCTTAGGCTCAATGAAAACAAAATAATAATAAATGTGTAAGTTGACTGCCAAATTCCGTTTTAGACATATTTAAAGATTGTCAGTTTGATAGAATTGTGAACACTTTGTGGGGGGTGGGTGTTTTTTTTTTTCCACTGAGGACATTAAAAAGTTTGAAGGTCGCCGCCTTAAGATATCCCTAAATGGACTGTTCAAAACTCATTTGTAAAATAAATTTTAAAAAACCTATGTGCTTTGTACGCTTCTCTGTGCAGCCTCCGCATCAAAATTAGACTTGCTATAAAAGCGTACACTTTCCCAGGGACGCCTCTCACTAAGGAAAGCGGTGAAGAGTCGGTAAGAGCCCCCCTCTCCATTACTGGCAGTCAGTCACCTTGAGGAGCGTCCCCAGAACTGCAGCCAGCACTCGAGTTACTGTGCGGGGCGCCTGCGGGCTCTGCAGCGGCGCTCGGAACAGACTGTACCAGTGAAGCAAAGCTGCAGCGATGCCACAGGATGATGTCAAGAGACAAGGGGGGCAAGAGCGGCCGGCGACAAGGTGCTCGTGTGCCAGCTCCCTCCAGTGAGTCACAGTCACTCCATGGTTCTCGTTTCCATAGAAACGCACAAAACACATCGCCTTTGGCCTACTACCTTTGCATTATCTTTCGCGAGTGTGCCAGTGTCCCTACACTGCCCTCTGGTCTTGTCCTAGTTTTCTCCATCCATGTATTTCACCCCAAGGGCTCTCGTCCTCCATTTGTGCACTCCTCTGGGGTTCTCTCCTCTGCCTTGGCCTGCTCCAGCCTCCTTCTCCGCTCCGTTTCTCTCAATTCCTGCTGCGTACTATGCCCCCCTCCCTTGCCCACTCTCCAGTATTTTCTTTTCCATTCTGTTGTATCGCTTAGTATGTAAGTATTCCTTTAATCTTCTCGTGCCTAGAATGTATGGTGTATTCCATTGTGGGAATTCGATATGTAGTCAGTTGCGGAGCTGTTGCCGGATGAGAAGTACTTTTCCCCCTGGCCCTCACCTGTTATATCTTTTGTGTTACTAAATAAATACTGAGGTAATCAACCATACCGACCCGACCTCGTTACTACAAGATTGGCGACGATTGGGATCCTACAAGATTTAATTCTTTCGGACAGTCTGAACATTTTTTTTTTCTTTTCTCTCGTCTGCTGAGTTCCTGAACATTGCTGGAAACGGATTAAAGTGAAAACCGCAGAGTGTTATATTAAGGCAAGTGTTTGAATGTGCTGATTTTATGAAAAGACTTGGGGCTCTTACCTTTGAGTTACCGTTACGAGGAGAGAAGCATTTTTTTTCAATTGTGCCTTAAGGTTCCAGTGCGCGCTGAATGGTGACGTCCTTCCTTGACATATTGAGGCATGCGCAGGAGGTGGAGGAGGTCAAAGTGGTGACGTAGGAACGCACCATCACGTCCTTGACCTTACGTGGCGGCCATTTTGCGTGCATTACAAGCAGAATGAAGACGATGTCATGTAAAAAACATCGAGTGGCATGCTGAGGTACAATTTTGGAATTACAGGAACCAGAACGATTAGGAAGAATTTGGACAACAGGTGAGGCAGTCGGGATGGGAAATCTTCGTGATTATTGAATTGGAGTTATTATTATTATTTTTATTTTTTGGGAAAAAAAAGAAGATAATATATATAGAGAAGTGGTACATTTTAAAAAACAAAAAGAAAGAGGAATAAGTAACATAAATTGAAGTTTTTTTTTGTTGAGAAATTGAATGGGTGAAGGTGACAACGTTCAAGAAGTGAATAGGAAGATGGCACAACAGAATTTTTCAATAAGCCCCCCAGAGCCATTTTGGGCTAAAGGTACTCAACCCATTATTAAATGGATTGAATGGAAAGAGTACTTCGTGAATTATATAGAAGCTGTTGATGAGGGAAAAGAGATGAAGCCTGAACAGAAGAAGAGGATTTTGTTACACTCACTGGGACCAGTGGGTTTAAAAACATATTCTAGAATGAGCAAGTGTGAAGACGCGGATTTAAATGTATTTGAAAATGCAATTAAAGATATGGACAAATATTTTGCACCCAAAGTGTGTATGGGTGTCATCAGACATAAGTTCTTTCAGAGGAAGCAAACTAAAGATGAAACAGTTGATGAATGGTTAGATGATCTAAAAAAGTTGGCAATTGACTGTCGTTTTGGTGGGCTACATGATGAACTGATTCGTGATCAGATTGTTATGTTTAATAACAATTCTGCGCTACAAGATAGACTGTGGGTTAATGGTGACGCACCTTTGGATGATGTTGTTGCTATAATGAGGAAATCGGAGATGTCGGGAAGATGTGCGAATGTAGTTAAAGAAGCAGACAAGGAAGTGTCTAAAACTATGGGGACAGTTTGTAAAGTTCAAGGACCAATGAAGAACTTTCGTCAGCAGCAACAGGGGAAGTGGGCGAACCAACCTATGAGATTTCCAAGTAGAGGTGTAGAAGAGAGAAGATGTTATAGATGCAACAGCAAGGAACATTTGGCTTTCAGTCAATTTTGTCCAGCTTTGAAAAAAAAATGTGCAAATTGCGGGCTAATTGGACATTTCAGCAAATTATGTCGTAGACGCAGCAATGTTAAATATGTTTGGGATGGAGATGTGGCAGTAGAGGTGGAAGATGAGGATGAAGAAGTTTGTGTGAAGAATGTGAGGGGTAATGTGGTGATAAATATTTCTGACAACGCTATGGAAGGGAAGTTTTGTTTGGTGCTGTGTGTGTGAGTGTGTATGCGGATTCGGGTTCACCTTATACCATCGTTAACCAAGATGTATGGATACAAAAGTTTGTGGGTAAGTTGGGTGAACATTTGGATAAGTCTGATATTAATCCTGTTAGCTATACAGGAGAAAGAATAGGAATGTTGGGTTTTAGATGGCTCACCTTTTTATTTTAAAGGAGGATTACGATGGGAAAATTGTACGTGTCAAAAGTAGGGCCATCTGTTTTGGGATGGTTTGATCAAAAGAATTTAAATATAATGTTAGATGCGAACAGCAAGGAGAAGGTCCTGATTTTGGATGAAAGAAGTAAGTTGGAAGATGAGTTGTGTGTGTGTTTTCCAAAGGTATTCTGCAAGGAGTTAGGTTCTCTGAAAGGGTTTGAGCATAAAATTGTTTTGAAAGAAAATGCTCAACCTAAAATACATAAAGTAAGACACATTCCAATGTTGATTAGAGAGGAGGTAAAAAAAGAGATTGAAGGGTTGTTGAGCAAGGGTGTAATTGAAGAAATCGAAACATCAGAAAGTATTTCTCCGATCGTCGTGGCCAGAAAACCCAATGGAAAAATGTGTTTGTGCATAGATCTCCGCCATTTGAACAATAATATTGTTGTGGATAAATTCCCACTGCCTAGAATAAATGAAATGGTGTCTTCATTAAGGGGTGCAACTTGGTTTTCAACAATCGATCTCTCTGCCGCTTACCACCAGGTAGAGTTGGAACCGGAGTCCAGGAAACTCACAGCGCTTATAACCCCGTTCGGTTGTTATCAGTTCAGAAGAATGCCGTTCAGGCTGGCATCAGCTGCAGCTGTATTTCAGAGTTTGATGCATACATTATTTGGGAACATGCACATGGTGTCATTCTTCCAAGATGACATTCTCGTGGCAGGGTTAGACAAAGGTGACCATGATTCAAAATTAAAACGCGTGTTAAGTACGTTGCAAAGTGCTGGTTTGACGATTGAGAGATCTAAGTGCAGGTTTGGTGAAAGAAGTGTGTCATACTTAGGTCATGTAATTAGTGAAGAGGGTGTGAGACCTAAACCTGCTTTAGTGGATAACATCATTAAGTTTCCTGCACCAACTTCAAAGGAGGAGGTTAGGGCATTTCTTGGCATGGCTGAGTATTGTGCCAAGTTCATCAGAAATTTTGCATCAAAGATTTACAATATTCGTTCCCTTTTAAAAAAACATGTGAAGTTTGAATGGACCGGGTTATGTGATGAAGAATTTAAAGTAATCAAGACAGATTTACAGAAAGTTTGTGCTTTGGCAAGTTTTGATCCTAATACAGACTGTATTTTGACTACAGATGCGAGCAATAGTGGCCTGGGTGCTGTATTGTCGCAAAAAGGTGTGGATGGTAAAGAAAGTATCATTTTGTTTGCGTCAAGAGCCCTTTCTCCTGCTGAGAGTAGGTACCCCATTATAGAGAGAGAAGGTTTAGCATGTGCATGGGCTTTGGAGCACTTTCGTGCGTTTGTTTGGGGTAAACCAGTGACTATTCGCACTGATCACAGGCCATTATTTAGGATTCTATCTAGTGATGGTATTGCCGGTGCATCAGCTAGGATGGCAAGGTTGTCTATGTGGATGAAGGAGTACATTTACAAAATGGTTTATTTGCCAGGGAAGGAAAATGTAATTGCTGATTGCCTATCTAGGTTAACACCTCCTCTTGAGGAGTGTGTTGATGACCTGTGGAATGATGTTTGTGTGGCATTTGTACATGGTTCTGGCATTCCTGCTATTAGTAAGAATGTGTGGATGGAAGAGCAGAATAAGGATCCTATTTTAAAGGATTTTTGTGAATATATTTGCAAGGGATGGCCAAAGAAGGGTAGTATTAATGATGATTTAAATGCTTTTTGGCAAGTCTGTATGGAATTATCATGTGAAAAGGATGTATTGTTCAGAGGCGAGAGGGTGATTCCACCAGTGACGTTGAGGAAGAGAATTTTACAGTTATGTCATGAAGGTCACTTTGGGATTGTGAGGACAAAGTCTATTGTGACAGGAATGTTTTGGTGTCCGGGTGTGGATGGAATGGTAGAGGACTTTGTGAGGAGGTGCACTATTTGTAATTCAGCTGACAAAACACTTAAGACGTTAAAGCCTATGATGCGTGATGGGTTGATTCCTGATTCACCTTGGGATACCATTGCTGTGGACATAATTGGACCTATTGGAGAACAAAAAGAATTTGGTATAGTGGTCATTGATCTTTTCTCAAAGTGGCCAGTTGTAAAGTTTGTGGAGAAGGCGGATGCTCAATCTGTAATTAGATTTTTGGATAAGGGTTTCATTATGGAAGGGTTACCTGTGTGCATATTGTCTGATAATGGTGTGCAATTCACCTCTAAAATTGCTAAAGAATATTTTGACAGATGTGAAGTTAAGCATAAAACCACTGCGTTGTACAATCCAAGTGGTAATGGTACCGTAGAGAGATTCAATAGGGTGATTAAGGGTGTTATTCAAGCCTCTATGAACAAGGGACTAGAATGGAAGATTCAAGTACAAAAAGCGGTTTGGTCCTACAGAATTACTGTCCAAAGTGGTACTGGTTTGTCTCCATTCACTATGATGAGAGGTAGGTCAGCGAGAGCAAAATTCAATCCTGGATGGTTGTTGGATAGCAAGGTGACTAGTTGGTCTCCTGTGGAAGTTAAAAAGAATCTGGTATCTGTTCACGCTAAAAGTAAGGATTTTTATGATAGACACCATAACACTAAGGAAGTACAGGTTAAGATTGGAGATTTTGTTAGGATTAGGAAACCTTTTAAAGTAGCTAAGGGTGAGAGTCGTTTTGAATCCCCTGTTAAGGTGGCAGAAGTGTTGAAGAATGCTGTTCAATTGGAGGATGGTAGGGTCTGGAATCTCAAGAGTGTGGCAATTAATCCTGACCAAGTGGAGAGTGAACCGCCGCCCATGTTAAGATCGGATGATTATGGGTGGATTGAAGATCACTTCGAGAATAGTCCACCACAGTCTCAGTTGGCTAGTGATTGTGGTGGTAGTAGACAGATTGTTTCTTCTCAATCCGATTCTGATTCCAACTTCCTTTCTAATGATAAGGGGGGAAGGTTTGGGTGTAGTGAAGATCAGCATCACATTCATACTAATGATGCAGATGTGGTGCCTTTGCCCTGCAAAAGAACTAAAGTTTTGCCTGGATGGTTGGAAGGTTTTGTAATGTAGTTTTGCCTTAGGTTTTTTTTATTGTGTAATTATTTAGGTTAAGTTGTATTTACCTTGTATTTTGAATCTACATACTTTTCTTTTGTTGTTGTGGGGGGGGATGTGTTGTATCGCTTAGTATGCAAGTATTCCTTTAATCTTTTCTCGTGCCTAGAATGTATGGTGTATTCCATTGTAGGAATTCGATATGTAGTCAGTTGCGGAGCTGTTGCCGGATGAGAAGTACTTTTCCCCCTGGCCCTCACCTGTTATATCCTTTGTGTTACTAAATAAATACTGAGGTAATCAACCATACCGACCTCGTTACTACACATTCTCTCATCTTCTGCCGCGCTTTCTTCCCACTGATTTACACACCCCCTTCTCTTCACCTCTTTATGGTACTGTAGCTCTCCTCTTGCAATGTCTTTCACGCCTCCCCCGTACCTCTCTGCTCACCTCCAGTTCCCTTCTCGAAATGCTGCTTTTCTGTGACACACCTGTAATTATAATCTCGTTTTACCTTCCTCTCTATGCCCTTTCCCAAAATAAAAAATACCCTCAATCTCCCCATTCCCAGCCAAACTGTCTGCCTTCCCTCCTTTCTTCCAACTCTCAATGAACTCTCTGACATTGCCACTCCCTCCTGCACGTACCTTTCTCTTACCCTACCTGCCTTTTCCTGCTCCATACCAAACACACCGTCCCCCCTTTCCTGTAGCCACCCACGTTCACCCATGCTTTCACCTCAAGTGGGGCGCTGCTGTCACCACTCCAAGGCGCCCCTTTACCTCTGCATGCCACGCCTCCTCTCTCTATACCCTCCTGCTCCTGATCGCACCTCTCCCCTCACAGTGCCCCCAATTGTTCAAAAGCCAGTGCTTCTCCACTTCGCCCCGCTCCCCCCTTTCTCTGGGGGCGCTATCCCCCCGCCAGTCTCTCCTCACTCCAGACCCCCCTCTCCAGAGCGCTCCTTGGACCGGCCCGTCGGCGGCTCCACTGCAATGCTGATTCCGGCAACAATTTCATTAAATAATTGACCAGCACTGGGAGTCGGAGCCGAAATACCTCGCATCGAATTTCCGCTTCCAGTCTCTGTAGCTCAAACTTCCAATCGCCTCTCAACCGGAAGAAGGATACGTCAAACTATCCGGCACTGTTTGCATTCCAAGCCTCGCTATCAAAATTAGAGCAACTCTCATTGGCCAATCGATGCCAGGAAAGAATCTCATTTGCTGTGCTTTCTAGGGGGACTGACCTCTGTATTTTAAAATGGCGCTGCTCTGAGTTTCTCACGGAATGATAGTACTGTTGATGATAAGTTTTGTTGTTAACAAGAGGAGTAGAGCCGGGTACGGAGTACGATGTTTTTGCCCCGTTCTCTCAAAGTGAAGAGAACCGTAGACGAGGAAAGCTGCCCTGCTAAGAAGAGCACCCTCAGTCCGTTGGTCTCTGTGGACAAACCGGTGGAACATTCACAGGACTACCACCAAGAGGGTAATTCCTTAGCCACAGTTTCTCCCCCCAAATGTATATTCCCTTTCACCCCTCAATTGGACGAGCGCTCTCCGCCAACTCCCGAACGGGTCTCCACTCCCCCTTTGCCCGATAACTCGCACATAGCAGCGCCGCTGCCAGATGTTCCGACAACAGCAGTCATCCCGGACGGCTCCTTAGAGGAAGAGCCCGTGAAGTCGTTCAGCAAGAGTCAGCGATGGCCGCGGCCGGGGGAGCCAGTGTGTGTGCTGTGCGGCCGCTATGGGGAGTATATCTGCGAGCAGACTGAAAAGGATGTGTGCAGCCTTGAGTGCAAGGCGTTGGGCCTATTGCAAGCGGGACTAGGGCCCAGGCCGCCAGAACCCGCAACGCCTCCTGTTCCCTTGGAGCCTACCGAACATTCAGAGCCTGCAGATGCTCGCTACCGGTACTCGGAGCACCCTTTCATCTCCCGCCTGCAGGAAGAGCAGGTGCATCGGCTTAGGCAGCAGCTGGGTCTTTTGGTACAGGGTCTCGAGCCACCACGGCCAATTGTGGAGTTCGAGCACTGTGGCCTCCCAGAAGCCCTTTGCGGCAACTTAGCCAGTGCCGGCTATGAAGCACCCACACCTGTGCAGATGCAGGTGTTGCCTGCCGCCCTGGCGGGCAGGGACGTGGTCGCCAGCGCTGACACCGGGTCTGGCAAGAGCCTTGCCTTTCTTCTGCCGGTGATCTCTAGGGCCATGGGGCAGGTAAATTATGCGTCTTTTCATTGCAGTGTACACGGAAAACGCCTTTGATGCTGCTCTGTCCCAGCCAGATATGCCACGGAAGACAAGCAACGCAAGTGCTGTGTGTTTGAAAAGTGCACTATCACCCGCAAGGATATCCTGGCGCTGTGTGTGTGAGTGCTAAGCACTGCCAATGGTAGGTTGGTTAATTGAAAATTCAGGTTGTCCGCCTCTCGCAGAATTAAAGGAGAGAGGAGCAGGTTCTGATGTGGAGTGAGTCTGTTCCATACTTTAGGAGTGATCTAAGGAACTCCAATTCTCCTGTTCTGGCTCTGTGTGTGCATTGAACTTGTGCACGTAGGAGTCTTGCAGAGGCGTCTGGGTGGTTGGTAGAAGGAGATGGACTGTTCAGGTAGGTGGGGCATAAGTTTTGTAGCTCCTTGAATGTGTGTGAGGGGTCTGAAATGAGTAAGTCAGTGTATTAGGAGCTAGTGGAGCTCTCCGAGGTGTGGTGTTAATTCTGCGCTGGAGGTTGAGGATGTGTCTTGCTGCCAAGTTCTGTGTGGTTTATAGTCTTCTAGTGAGTTGCTTTGGCAGGTGTGCCTGTAGTCTAACTTGCTGAGAACTAGGGTGTGAGGGACAGTTTTTCCAGTGTTGTGTGGGAACCATTTGAAGAGCTTCCTAAGCATCTTAAGGTTGTTGAAGCAGGATGCAGTCACAGTGTTGACTTGTGCGATCATGTCAAGTTTATTGTTGATAATTCCAAGGTACCTGGCGTGGGGGTTGGGTATGGTTCTGCTTTTGGCCTGTCACCAACTGTAGTCCTTTGGTGAGGTGTTATTGCAGACTATCTCTACTTTTGTCTTGTCGGTATTGAGTTTGAGACAGTTTGCTTTTATCCAGTTAGCGACTTGTACAAGCATGCAGTGAACTTGTTTTTTTGTTTTGGGGGTCTTTATCTGAGTAGGAGATTATGAGTTGTGTGTCGTCTGTGTAAGAGAGGATGTTGTCATGCCCACGGATGATGTTGGACAGAGGGATCCTGTATAGGTTAAAGAGGGTGGTGCTGAATAATGAATCTTGAGGCACTTCAAAGCTGATTTTGCGAGCTTCTGATAATAACAGTGCCTGCCTAACATCTTGTTGTGGTTGATGTTCTTTTATAATGTGAGAAGAGTCATATGTTCTGTTCTATTTGGAAGTTACAGTAAATCTGCCAATTTTTTAGTTTGGGTATGTGTGCTATGTAAGTGCCATATGCATAGCACTTTGAATGATACTTTATTTCAAGTTGAAAAACAATTATAGAGATATAAATAGTTAAATATCAGAACCTACCCATTTTGTGAAATGTAGTGATCTGGAAACTGCCTAAACATAACTGGCATAGTTTTGCAGTGCATATGCAAAGTCGCTACCCTTTTTTTCCCCCAAACATACTACTACCTCAGCATTAACGGACCTCGTTCTTCTTCTTCTCATTACATACTCAAGGCCTCTGTTGATGGCCGTCCATAACATATCTGCAGTGCAGCAATCTGTGACTGACTAATGCATTTGGTAGATTTCAGATCTTTCAGTTATCTAGCTCAGCCATTGGAAACCCTCGAAGATGCTGCTTATGTGTACTACTTCCATCTGCATAAATAGACAAAGACAGGCAGTAAGGATTTGAAGGTTGCACTACCTCCAATATATGCACAAGAGTCAAAGCAAAATCTTATTTGCCAGTGTTGCCCACCTTATAGGTCCACTGCCTGAGGACCTCAATTTTACAAGAGAAGAAAGAACAGAGAGGCAACAAACAATCAAGTACGGTACATCAAAAGAATTTTAAAGAAAAATATTCGTAAGCGTTCACAAAAGAGTAGTAGTCCTTCATTGATGATCTTCAGATATTTTTATTGTCATCTTCATAAAGTATCTTGAGAAATACAGCCAACACGTTTCGCCCAGATCGGGCTTCCTCAGGGCAGATTAATTATAAACGCCGAAAAACACGAAAGTAAGGCACTCTTTGGAAGTCACAAGTCGATCGCTGGTTCAAAGTTTCAAACTGTCTGCAGGTTATTGTGTCACAGAGCTTAAAATTCTCACTACGAACAGCAGTGTACGCTGAGCCCATAAGTACGTCTTTCGCGGAAGTGGAACTTCAGAGAAAAAAAGCCATCAATAGGTATAGTACCCCCGCAGCGCTTAATACAGAAGACTCTGTCCTCTTGAGGCGAAAAGCCGGGAGGTGCAGAGCACGTTTGTTTTTTAAAAGTGTGTGTCTGGCTGAAGGTCGATTTAGGACGGAAAGCATTTTTAAATATTGCACATTCATTTTTACCTGTGCACGAGTGACTGCCACTGCCCACAGACCTCTGCTGGTCCCCCACAGCCGATTCACGGGCTGACACGGGCCGGCATTGAAGGAACACACGCCATCTCTCCAGCTGCCTGGCCCCTCCCTCCCCCTGGTGAGTACTTAAACCACCACTTAACCCCCGCAGCGCTTAATACAGAAGACTCTGTCCTCTTGAGGCGAAAAGCCGGGAGGTGCAGAGCTCGTTTGTTTTTTAAAAGTGTGTGTCTGGCTGAAGGTCGATTTAGGACTGAAAGCATTTTTAAATATTGCACATTCATTTTTACCTGTGCACGAGTGACTGCCACTGTTCACAGACCTCTGCTGGTCCCCCACAGCCGATTCACGGGCTGACACGGGCCGGCATTGAAGGAACACACGCCATCTCTCCAGCTGCCTGGCCCCTCCCTCCCCCTGGTGAGTACTTAAACCACCACTTAACCCCCGCAGCGCTTAATACAGAAGACTCTGTCCTTTTGAGGCGAAAAGCCGGGAGGTGCAGAGCACGTTTGTTTTTTAAAAGTGTGTGTCTGGCTGAAGGTCGATTTAGGACTGAAAGCATTTTTAAATATTGCACATTCATTTTTACCTCTGCACGAGTGACTGCCACTGCCCACAGACCTCTGCTGGTCCCCCACAGCCGATTCACGAGCTGACACGGGCCGGCATTGAAGGAACACACGCCATCTTGGGGGTGGTGGAAGGGGAGCGTTCCAGCTGCCTGGCCCCTCCCTCCCTTGTCTACTTCCGCTACAAATGCCTGACCTCCGCCGTAGGCGCAGCGGACGGGCGCAGCGGGCGCGCCGGAAGCGCGCCGAAGGCGCGCCAAAGGCAAGCCCGTCTGTGCCCGCCCGTGATCGACCGGGGCCAGGGGCAGGAACCCCTGGGGGTCTTATGTTCCGGAAATTATATAGCTCCAGGGAACTTAGAAACCTGTGTCCTCCCACTGACAATATATGCCGGAATAGTATAAACATTAATCATGGAGACAAAACATGTGCTCATTGCTTTTTCATTCTCAACAGACAACTAGGATCGAGGCACAAGGCTAGAATATTAAATCTTGCCCTGCTCAACTGCCGGTCTCTAGGGAAACACAAGCTAGAATTATACGAGCATCTAACGGAGCATCAGGTAGACGCACTATTCCTTACGGAGACGTGGCTACACTCAGCGTCTGCACCAGATATACTGGCCGCGCTTCCACCAGGATATGATATCAAAAGAGTTGACAGGAGGAAGGGGAAAGGGGGGGGGATCGCGATTATACATAAGCATGAGCTGACTTGCACTCTAGAAGAGAGGTGCATTGGAAAAAGTGAGACAGGTTTCTTTTCTCTAGCAGTGCCCCATGGATATGGTTTCCAGGGATTTTTAATATATCGCCCACCGGGACCTGCAGCCAGCTTTCCCACGCAACTGATGGACACTCTCACATTCTCTGCTCTCACTCATGAGAGACTCCTCCTCTTAGGGGACTTAAACTATTATTTTGAGGACCCCCTAAACAACGTAGCGCAGGACCTCAGACAGGAATTAGAAGGCATACAGATGCTGCTAAAATCAGATGTGCCCACTCACTGCCAGGGCCATCTCTTGGACCCTATCTACGCCAACTGGAATACTCTGACCGTAGCACCCCCAACGCCTGTTATCTGGTCTGACCATTTTTTAGTCCCATTTCGGGTAGCGGTCCCGGAAAACGGACTTCAGAATGGGAAAACCACTACTAATAAACGCAGGAAATGGGCCAAATTTTGCCCAGAGGAATTTAATAAAATAATAAAATCAGAAGGCCCGATTGAGGTCGAGGAAATTGATTCTGCCTGCGAAATATTAGACCTACGAATCCAAAAAGCGCTAGATCACACAGCCCCATGGACTCGGAACGCGCCGGCAAGGAAATCTAAATCTGCCCCCTGGTTCGATACTGAACTGCGAGAACTAAAAGCCTCATGCAAAAATCTAGAGAGGAAATGGCGTAGGTCATATTCTGAGACAGACAGAGCCGAATATAGGAAAGGCTTAAAAGAATATCATGCCACCATCCGGAAAACGAAGAGAACCTATTACTGCACCAGAATTAAGAACGCGAACAATTCCATGAAGGAAATGTTCCTAGTATACAGGGAATTATCTGACCTTATCCCTCTGACAGCCCCGATAGTCGGATCAGTCAGAGCTTGCAATCAAATAGCAGAGTTTTTCGCTAGCAAAGTGGATAAAATCTATACGGCGTTTCCGGAGGCAGCTAGAGTAGGGGATGGGAGAACGGAAACCCCCCCTACTATACAAAACAACAACTGCCTCTCGGCATTTTTAGTGCCCTCACGGGAATCAATATGCCATATAGCAGGCAGCATTAAATCAGGATCACCTAATGACCCAGCCCCACCAAAAAAACTCCATGGTAGCTTACCCACTCTGGAGCCATACATCACTCAATTACTCACTCTCTCATTTGCATCAGGACAAGTACCTGCTGCCTGGAAGAAAGCAATAGTCCTCCCTTTGAGGAAAAAACCCAACATCAGTCTTGCAAAACTGGACAATTTGCGACCTATTTCCCTTCTCCCCTACTTTGCTAAAATTGCGGAGAAAGCAGTAAATCAACAACTGTCTGCATTCGCAGAGACCAATGGTCTGCTCCACCCCTCTCAGTCGGGTTTCTGTGCTTTACACTCCACGGAGTCGGCCCTACTGGCCTCAACGGAAACTCTACGGAGCTACGTAGATGAAGGTCATACAGCGGCACTCATTATGTTGGACCTCAGTGCCGCTTTCGACACTGTGGCGCATCACACACTGCTGCAGTGTCTCAGAAAGGGAGGAGTAAGAGGCAAAGCTTGGGAGTGGTTGGAATCATTCCTTACAGGCCGCAGTTTCCAGGTTGCACAAGGACAGTTTAGGTCCAATGAAATGATACTCAAGCAGGGAGTTCCACAAGGCTCCAGCCTCAGCCCCACCTTATTTAATTTGTATGTGGCCCCGATTGGAGCGATCACAGACAAATTCGGGGTTGAGACAGTGTCATACGCAGACGACATGCAATTGATCGTGTCGCTCACGCAACCAGAAGAACAATGCGCTGATAATTTTAAGAGCTGCATGCGTGAACTGGCCAAATGGATGACGGACAATTGTCTCCGTCTTAACGGAAATAAAACAGAGGGACTGATCATAGGCAAAACCCCATCAGTATGGACCTCAGCGTGGTGGCCAGACGAGCTGGGTGAACTACCCACACCCAGCAATCTAGTGAAAAACCTAGGAGTCTGGCTGGATAAAAATCTATCCTTCGACCACCAGACCAAACAAGTGGCAGGCACGTGCTTTGGCATATTACGGGTCCTTAGAAAAACATTGGACCTTATGCCTACGCCGGTGCGCCTAACCCTAGTCCATGCACTGATAACATCCAGGCTGGACTACGGAAACGTACTATATCTAGGAGCCAACGAAAAGTGCATCACTAGACTGCAGCGCATACAAAATGCGACAGCCCGCCTGATCCTTCAACTGCCCAGAATGGCATCTTCACAAAAGGCTCTAAAAACACTTCACTGGCTCCCTATTAGGGAACGGGTGAGGTTTAAGGCCCTCTGCACAGGACATCGTATCCTAAACGGAAAAGGCCCTAGGTACTTGCTCAACTATCTTAAGCGGTATGAACCCACACGCCAATTGAGATCATGGGGCACGGGACTGGTGCAGGTCCCAAAGGTAAAAAGAGTAAGAATGGGTGGAAAAACCTTTAGAGTCTCGACAGCTAACCTGTGGAACAAGCTGCCAGAAAAGATGCGACTGGAAAAATCTGAGCTGACTTTCCGCAAAGAACTAAAAACAATCCTGTTCCTCAACCCTTAAGGCCTCTTATAGGGCTTCGAGCCGCAACCAGAGTCCCACGACTAAGGAAACAAACAGTAGCTTCTAGCGCAGGGACACACCAGCAGGTGTAACCAAGCGCTTTATAAAATTTATAATAATAATAATAATAATAGTAGTTCTGACTTGATAGGAGATTTTAGTGAAATATTTGCCGGCGAACACTATGATATGTGTCCCTGGATATTACGGATTTCGATAGGTGTGCTGCTCCTACATCCGGCACCCGGTCCCGTTTCTCGTCGGCGTCCGTGTCGAGAAAAAAGGCGCAGCTGGTCCTAAATCCGTTCTGCAGAAATGTCTGGAACTGCGGCCCATAACTAGAGTCAGTGCAAGTTCTGATGAGACTGAGGCTTTCAGATCGGAGCATGTGCGTGCACCACTGTGACAGTCAATAACCAATGTATCGTAGCACAGAGCTGCTCCTGCAGCATTACATTCCAATTAACAGCACAAGTACCATTTAGGCCCTGCAATTTTGAAACCGGGGCTTCTACCTGCCATGTCTAATAACATGCACAAAATCCAAAAGTACATGTCTGAAGGCGAGTGTTTTGTAACTTGGCTGAGTCGTGAGGCAGTAAGTTGAGGCAAGGAACTGTCCTGATATGTTGAGGAAGCTTTTTCCAGGTCTGGTGCGATGACCGAGAAATCATACCCTCCTGACTAGCTTCTGCGAGTGCAGGGGACCTGAACGAGGATGAGAGGTAGAGCATATTTGTCTGGAATACTGGTAGAGTTGGTCGTTGTGGTATGCTGGTGTTGTGTTGTGTAGGACTTTGTAGGTGTGGATCAGTAGCTTTAATTGGCAGCGTTCCATGATGGGTAGCTGGTGTAGTTCCTTGAGATTGGGAGTGATGTGAGCGCTTCTGGGGACATCTAGAATGAGTCTGGCGGTGGTGTTTTGGATGGTGTGGAGTCTTTGCATGAGCTGGTTGCAGATGACAACGTAGAGCGCATTGCCGTATTAGTCAGCTTTGCTGTAGTAATCTGCTGGTTATGAGGGCTAGGCGTGTTGTGTGCATGGGGAGCCACTTGAAGATCTTGTGAAGCATTCTGAGAATGAGGCAGCAGTATGTGGTCACAGCATTGATCTGTTTGTTCATTGTGAGTTTGTCTTCAAGGATGATCCTGAGATTTCAGGCGTGGTCAGTGAGGATGGGCCTGGGGCCTGTTGTGGAGGGCTATCAGGAGGAGTCTCAAGGGGAGCTCTTGTTTGCAAAGATCAGGATATCTTTTTTTTCCCGTTTGAGTGTAAGGCGGTTCTCTCTCATCCAGTTTGCCTCATTGGTCATGCAGGAGGTGAAGTTAATCCTGGTGGTGTTTGTGTCAGTGAGGGGGAGGCTGAGCAGTGTAATTGGCGTAGGAGATATTTTGATGCAGTGGGCACCTAAGATGTGAGCGAGGGGTGCCATGTACATATTGAACAGGGTTGGGCTTAGGCAGGAGCCCTGGGGACTCTGCAGACTAGTTTGTGTTCGGGTGTAAGGGGTGAGTGTGATACATGCCTCTGTTGGAGAGGAAAGAGGCGATCCATCTGAGGGCAAGGTCCCTGAAGTCCTGAGTCCCGGAGACTGGTGATGAGGGCGCCATGGGAGATGCTGTTAAAGGCCGCAGTGAGGTCGAGCATGATGAGTGTCTGTTTCCCCTCTATCCATTATAGACCAGATATCGTCTTTTGCTGCCATGCTGGCTGTTTCTGTGCTGTGGTTGCTGCGGAACCCTCACTGGGTGTATTCCAGGAGGTGGTGCTGTTTTAGATGGGTGGAGAGGTGCCTGTTGATCACTTTCTCCAGTCCCTTGGACGGCAAAAAGCATAGCAAGATGAATCTGCAAGGCTACTTGGATCAAAGAATACCAGCCACAGGTGGACACCAAGAAAATGCTGATGATGTTAAATGCCTGCCTTGCAGACACGTACCAATCCAGGCCCCTAACTGCCCCTTAAGTCCCACCCCCACTCAGTTTGGTGAGCACCTGCATTTGATTTTGCCCAAAGCACTGAGTGAGGGGCATGTAAAGAGCTCTCTGTGTCTAGCCAGCACTGAAGTAGGTGAAGCCAATAGTGATTGAGAAGAACAAGGTGGCAAGCAATCTCTTCAGACAAGTGGGTACTGCAAATTGTATGGCTGTGTTATGCCCTCCTGTTTTATTTCCTATCCACTTCACCTTCCACCACCCTCAGGACGCCTGACAGAGAACCATCTCCCCATAATAAAACAGGAAGTGCAAGTCCTTTTGGTCAAAGGGGCCAGAAAGTAGGTTCTGAAGTAGGATATGAGTGGTTTTTCCTCCTATTTCCTTGTCCCGAAGTAGGATGGGGGCTTTTGTCCTGTTTTAGATCATTGCCCTAACGCATTCCAGTGGAAGGACAAATTCACAATGCTCATGCTAATCTAGGTCCGGTCTGCCCTAGTGCTCGTAGATTGGTTGGTGGCATTGGACCTGAAGGGTGCCTATTCCCATATCCCTGCCTTTCAGGCTCACTGGTTCAACCAGCAGTTCAGTGGGTTAGGAGCTTTTTCAGTTCTCAGTGCTCCCTTTTGGTCTCGCCAGTACTCCTCGAAAGTGATGGCTGTGGTTGCAGTGCATCGTCAGTCATGGATTCCAGGCTTCCCTCTACCACAACGACTGGCTGTTGAAGAGGTAGGTTTGCTTCAGGCACCTATCAACATCTTCCAGACAATGGTGAACCTCCTAACACAGGGTTGTGGAATTTAATAAAATATCTACTTGTCCATGAGACAGGTTGCTTCATAAATGTATTTGTCCAGTGAAAAAAATGCACTTCTCCCTTTGCTGCCACATAGCACAGCGACAAATTATGGCAGAAATCTCATTACATAAGCGCTGTAATAATATCCTCAGATTATGCCAGTGCTCAAACTATAGCAGAGTTTGAATACTAGCAATTCCCTTATTTTCTCACCTTTCCGCAGATCTACATACTGGGGCTGAAGGTAGCTGTATGTACTAGTTTCAGGGTTGGGATGCCCTTATGCGTCTGTGCAAACCTACTAACATGAATGTTTAAGGGGTATTCACCATCTCTTCTCTAAATGTTTCCCATCCCGAGAAAGGATGGAAATGAATTATTGACCAGGGTAGAAGTAAAACTTTTTCTAGGGTTCGACTATTTAAAATAAAATAAAAATGTTGGGTGGAAAGTGAATTTGTAAATGCTCAACAGATTTTCATATGAGCAAATCTACACATGCATATGCTAGTGCTAAAATGCAGTTTACATATAAACAAGGGGACCTGAAATAATGACTGAGGATCACGGGTATCAATTATACTTTAAAAGAACAAAGGTCCAGTTCACAAATATTTTCTAAGAGTACAATTACCTACTTCTGTTAATTCTTGTGAATTCATGAAAGTCCTAAGTATGCTCTAATCCAAGGACATATACCATGGGTGCACCTTTGTGACGTTCTTTAAGATTTGGGCTCGTAATTAGGTCCGGCTTAAACCAGGACTTTTTTTTTTAATTACATTTGATCTCTCTCCATCTGTCCGCTAGCTTCAATGTGAGTGTCCCCATTTTGCTCTTTCACAAGGAGCATATCGGCACACAAATTAGTTTTGGCAATGCCAAGGACTACTGTGGCAATGTGTGCTTTTTGAGATCAAAAAATATTTTGGATTTTGCCAAAGTTTGTTATAGTGGTGAGGGCCCAGCAGCCCCCACAACAATAAAGCTTTACAAAAACAATGTGAAAACAAGGCACGCATTGACTAAACCAAAAGACTGACCACCAATGTCCCACCTATTGGCTTTGCCTTTGCTTGGTTTTCTTTTTGTTTCCTATAATCTTGGTTACACTGAAATTTCCATTATGAATATGTTTGGGAAATGGAAATACTTGCATGCATAAACACATTTTCCTAAATGATGCTTCAAAGAAATGGTAACTAAAATTTAACAGTAGTTTAGAAAAACGTCTTTTTTCCTAGTTGAACTTTATGTTAATATTTTTATTTTGAAAGCAAAGAATCCCCTATCTTGATTTCAATGTTCGCGAATATTTGCAACTAATCAGGGAGTATTCTGGGAGCATTATACATAGCCTTGCATCGGTGTACTTTTCAAACGTGTACACATTTTTATACTGGAACCACTGTCAATAGTGCAGTTTGAACTGATAGCATTTCTTTACAGTGCTCACCCTAATAATAAAGACTTTGCATTAATGAACCATTAATACAAGTTTGTGGCATGTTTAATTTGTATTAAAGCGATGTCATAGAATGTTGGAGTCAGATAAGCATGTTCTTTTGTGAGAAGCAGTTTGCCTTGCCATCACCTGCGTGTAGACGTAGTTTATACGTATATGTAAATAAAGTCTTAATAGCATCATCTAGTTGTGATTGCCGTCATAACAATTTAGCGATGAGGATGGGATCAAAGAATTGAAAAACACCATGGCACAGATTAAAACCATAAGCCAAACTGTTGTATTTTTAAACAAACCAGGCAAACCACCAATGCAATTGAAGAACTGGCACATATCTTTTGAAAATTATTTAGTGGCTATCAATGGAAAAGCATATTGTGCAGAAAGGAAAAAAGCTATAATGTTTGGGTTGCTTGGGAACACTGGTCAAGACATTTTTGGAACTCAAAATGGTCTGTGAATCTGTTCGAAGTAAATCTACCTGAGAGCAGTGCAGCAAGCACCAGTACGATTATATTGCTGTTATATAAAGTAAATCATACGGCCACCAGTGCAGTAAGCACCAGCTTGATAAGTCAGACCTATTGGCTTTGTCACTGGTTGTGTATTTTGCTGTTATTCTGTTAAGAGGGAACTTGCATTTGGGTATTTAAAGTAGCAGGGAGACAGAAATCAAGTGGATTATCATGACCTGGTTGCTAGCAGGCTGCAGAGGTATATTACAGGGGGAGCAAAATAAAAGGCATTTAGAGGGTTATGAATGACTCTATTTTAAGTGTATTTCAATGTTACTGCTACCTCGGTCTTTAGGTAGTTCATACAAAGATGTTAAAAAAAATCACTCGACTTGTGCTGGGCTGCCCTCAGAAGCACCCTAAGATCTGGCAGGAGTGGGCGGATTTAAGGGAATAGATCTGGCGCCCCATCTGCCCGGTAAAACACACTCTGGATAGGGAGGTTAGGGCATTCTGGGGTGGTGAGGAAAACACATAAGGACCGGTGGTGTAGTCTGGTATTGTGTGTATGTGACTGTCTGGATGACATGCCATGTTTCTAGACTGTTGAGGGAGCTGGAATGTGGAGAAAGGCAGGATAGAACGTTGGGAACGGTGGCCTGCTCCTGGGCTCTGTATGGTGATACTAAATGCCAGTTCTGGATATCGTGACTAGAGAGGCATTTACATTCATATCGGATGTCTGTGTTTCTCTACATGGCCATCATACTCAATATTCTATTTGGTTTCAGCGCTATTGATTTCCAGTCGTCAAGAGTCTTTGGTGTGGGGGTGGAGAGGTGGTGTGGGTGGGGGCAGATCAGTATCCTTTCTTGTGTCTTCTTTATTTTTCACTGGTTACACTATGTATCTGTTTCTTTGCCATTATTTGCTCACATGAGCCATGTTGGATCCATTGGAAATATACCTGCAAACATTTATAACATTTGTTTGAAAGAAAAATAACTAGACTTCAACATTGACTAATGATGGAATGATTATGTATTTCTTTTTTATATGTTCTGTAACTTGAGATCATATGTGTTGCTGAATGAGAAGCTTATATAAAGGGAATATGAAATATTAGTGATAGACAATAGGTATGACTTTTCATCAATTATATTTGATTTTTATCCCAGTTTGCTTGTATAAACCCAAATGCAAAACTGGCACAGTTTACTATCTGAGTGATTCACTTGAATATCTCACGTTTTTTATATTTTTCACTGTTTTATTTTAGGTTGCGGTAAAACTGCCTTCCAAGAGTGAATTTTATATGAAGATTAACCGTATGTTTATTTTTTTTTAATAGGGTGGCAGGCCAGTTGCTCTAATCTTGACTCCTACAAGAGAGTTGGCCATTCAGATTGAGCACCAGGCGAAGGAACTGATGACCGGACTTCCCAATATGAGAACTGCGCTGTTGGTAGGGGGAATACCTCTGCCGCTTCAGCTGCATCGATTAAAGCAGAGTATACAGGTCAGTTATTTTAGGCATTGAAATAGCAATCTGGCAGCAACTGGGTGATCTGCTTTTTTATTTTGTTCAATGTATGTGATCTTTATTCAACCAAAACTGGTGAATAAATCCCTGCCCTACTAAATGCAATGTAGTCCTCCCTTGACTGGAAACAAGCATCCTAGGCATCCTAGAACTGGTTTCGGGCTTTCAGCCCTCATCAGCCAGGATAGCTTGACTCCAGTGGCATGGTGAGCACAGGGCCCACGTCTAGGCATACCCGTCCCACTCTGGGTGACAATGCAAAAAGAACAATTGATGGACAGAATTCAGAACAATGTCATACATTCACCCCAGTACAGAGATCTGGGAATAAATCCATCTTTTTTTGCTCCCCATGCCATCCGCAATTGCAGGCTGGGAGCCATTTTTCCTTTGTCACACTCAGGGTGGCACAAACCGTGCTGCAGCCCTGGGTGGACACTCTGCCTTACATGCCCTGGGTACCTTATACTAGGGACTTATAAGTAAGCCAGTACTTGCCATTTGGGTATAGCTATTTCGATACTCACTTTTGTAATGGGTCAGAACACTGGCACTGAGGTCTGGTTAGCAGGCCTCGTTGCGCACTCAGTCGAAAAACCAGCTGCTTGTACTCCAAATGTGGTCAAAAAAGTGGGGAGAAACATGCAAAAAGCCGGTTTCCTCACATCAGGTAATTATAACTTGTGCCCTAAAACTCGTGCCCCCACCAAGCAGTATTCAGATGTTGCAGTGATGGTGCCAGTGATATCTTAGAAAATGTTGTGAGTGATGTAATGCGGAAGGTAATTAGCAGTGCATGGTGAGGGCACTAGTTTTAGTTTTTTTTTCATTTTTAGATCTTCTCAATAGCTCTGCCATACTTTTCTTTTCAATCCCCTCAACACCAGCATATTGTTTGCAAATCGTACTTTAAAAATTTGATGATAAAACTGCACTTGGGTATTCTATTTAATGGGCACAGTATTTGAAGTGAACAAGCTATCTTAGGCTTTTGCTTCTACTTTTACAGAAAAAACGCATAATCGTTAGATGTATTGCATTTCTGTTTCTTCTGCATTGTTGGTATATTTCATAAATATATATATATATATATATATATATATATATATATATATATATATATATATATATATATATACAGCTTGATCCTTGCTCCTAAGCTCGCCATGAGTCCATTTTCAAGCCCATTACTTTCTCCAGAAAATAATCTTATGAAAGTGCTAGAGCTATGGTCTTTCTTTGATTAGTGCAGTATACTCCAACAATACTGAGTTGCCACCAAATTTGCTGTTTGGTGGTCCTAAACTAATACCAGGGAAGCTGCTATTTCAAGTTTTAGATAACCATTGTTGTCGGTCAGTTTGGTCAATCCTTTCTCCAAGTAGTAATTCTCTTGTGGGAACTGTCTGACATGTTTGCTCGTTCAAACATGGCAGTGTTTTAGAACTATTCTTGAAAGGAGTTCAGTTTCATATTGTGTGCATTTGTAGGAAAAATGGTAATGCATCGAAGTCTTAAGAATTCAGTTGTTTGGACATCAATTGTTCTTCTCCCACATGTCTCTACAAAGTCACCTGAGTCCAATCCTTGACAATGGTTTCTTAAGTGATAATGCAAAGCTTGTTACAAAGAGGCAGTTCCCTTTTAAGGTTATGTTGTTGGGATGGATTCCGATGATTTGGGGTCATCTTTCATGGTGCAGTGTCCATTGATTGTTGTCTAGAATAATCCACTACATTACCTGCCACAAACTAAAGTGCAGCCTCAAAAGTCATACTAGGGATTTGTGCTAGTGGGCCTATTATTATGGGGCTTTTTGTAGATTTGTGAGAGGAATGAGTTGCCTCTCAAAACATTTTTTTTCCTCTTCTTGCACTACACTACAAATGATAAGTGGAGATCTGTAAGAAATTAATTTTCTCTTATAGAAAGTGCATTTGTGAAATGTAAATTTATATAACATAACAGGTGTATTCCTAAAGTGCAAATTTAGCCCTAGGGACAGGTTAGTGCTAACAGTTGTTTATAGTTTGTGTAGATCTGTATGTCTACATGTCTTGTAACGTCCCGAGTACGCGGTTGTCATGGGGACAGTGCAGTCATCTAGGTTTTTCAAACATTATTTTTACCAGCTCTAGATGTGAAACCAAACACAAATCGCTAGCAAGAGCAGTCGGACCTAAAAAAAAAAAAAAAAAAAAAAGAATATCCCAGTGCTTGCCCAGCCACATGACTTCAGAAAGTAAATGCATTACTGTGCCCTGGTTTACTGAAAGCCTTCTGTGACTTTCCAATTTTTACAATAAATGCCCCAGGCGAATTCCATAATTGCTATTGTGTCTAGGCCATTTGAAATTGTTGTTTTTGAATTCGTTTTACATGTACCTGGTGTATTTTCAGAAAATTCAGCGTGTGGTCTTGTTGTTCAGCTCCTCAAAATAAGTTTAGTTTAATGATGCTCTGATTTACAACTGGTAGTCCTCATGACTTACATATGTGTATCATGGCCCTTTTGTAGTGATATGTCCAGTTTTGGAACATATTACCATCATTGTGTTTACCCCATCTACCATGTCATAGGCGCCTGGCCTATTTCTCGGAAATCCTGCATCACCAGGTTGAAGGGAGACTACAGAGGGGTGAGGGAGGTAAATGAGGGCTGTGATGAGGAGCAGTAGGGCTTGGTGTAATGGTGTAATAACGATACTGGAAGGTAAACTGAGTGTTCCCACCTTTTCCTTGTTCCTTTTCATGGTGCACCTATTCTGAGGATATGCAAAGAAGTTACCATTCTTCAATGGACATCTTTCAACAGTTTTAATATAAGTTAAATGCAAATTGTTCATCTTGAAGCTTAATTATAGTAAAGCGTAATTAATGTAAATGGCCTGGTATTCCTGGAAATACGAAATCCTTTTAAACAGCAGTTCCCGTCTTGCAACTGAGCCAAGACGTTCTCTTGGCAGCTGATAGCATGATTTTCAAAAGCTGTTGTACTTAGAATTAGTCTATATATTAATACGTTTGAAGGCCGTCTGATTTTGTATTCTCTTTCTCTCATAAGCTCACTCCGTATCTGCTCATCTGAATAGAGAAACATTTAGCCATATGGCCCATTCTAGAACCTTCTAAAATTGGGTTTAAATGTGTCTGCAGTTCCTCTTTAGGAAGCTCAACTCATCTATGCAAGGGAATTCACTGCACCATTTTTCTGTGTTTGTAGCTTTAGTACATTAATTACAGGCTCAACTGAAATAGGTTTTCCTTGACACAGTTGCCAGAACCCGAAGGGGCTTGGGAGATTACTGGTTCCAAAACACCTGTTAAAGAGGTTAATATAATTGTCCTCCCAAGAATGCCACAGCAAGTCCACATTTTGGGAAATGAAGTACCCCAAAATCAATAGGGCATTGTCATTAATGGGTACAAAAGTACCAGACGAGCCAGCCAACAACGGCTAGGACAAACAAATTGTGTTATCATGCTTTGTCAAGGAGTTTTACATAAATTGTGGCTGTGGACCAGACACGCATACCTCCAAAGGTCAGAGTCATACTGTTCTATGACTTTTCTCTGCCTAACGCTGACAATGCCTCACTATTATTTTGTTGTAATGTGTATTTCAGGTACAGAAATCAATTGTCCTGAAAAAAGATTGAACAGTCGACAGTGTGACCTTCAAGGAATAGTATTTCTTGAGATTATTCATAGATTGTGATTTTATTACAATGTTGCTTTTGTCACCCCTATTTTAGTTGATTATAGCAACCCCAGGAAGGCTGCTTGAAATTCTGAAGCAGGAGTCAGTTGAACTTGGAGCCATACAAATTGTTGTTATTGATGAAGTAAGTATGTACAAAGGCTAAAGCCAACATTTTAATTTTTATGAAAACTTAATTACTCTCAAACATGGTATTTTGCTTTGGTAAATCAAATCTTTAGAAAAGCTTGCAAATAAACCTTCATTTTTTAAACATGTGCATAGTGAAAGAATCCTGCTCATGTTGATGATGCAGGTAATTTGTGTGTAAAAAAACAAAACCTAATTGTAGATGTAAGACGACGTTCAGTTTCCAGTGTTTTATTAAATGTATTTGTGAACCAATAAAGAAAAAAAACAAATCAGGACATCAGTAAATACTGCATGATAATCATTCTCTGATCGATTGTTTGGACACATGCCACTGTCGCCAATAATGTGAATATAGTTGACCACAAGCAACATGTTGCCCATTTTATTGTAGCTGTAGTCCTCTAATTCACAGGTTTTGGTATTGTTGCACAGAAGTGGATATTTTACTCTATTTGTGTAACTCATTCTAAAGAGAACAAATCCATCCAGTTAAATTGCAAACGTGAAAGCTTTGAGCTGGCAAGTATTCTTCTTGCTTAGATCCATACAAGCCAATAGGTTACGCCTATGCAAGAACTATTGGCTTCGTCAATATGTTTTAGCCATGTTGTGCACCAGCGTGGCTCCTGTTCAGTCTGGCTAAACATTTGTGGCATAGAAGAGAGTGGTATGGAGTGTCATGTCGTGAAGTGGAGAGTCATGGAGTGGCGTAGAGTATTGTGGAGCATTGTAGCGTACTGTGACGTAGAATGGAGTAGAGTGTTATATCCTAGAATGGAGGAGAATATAGTGAATTAGAGTTGAGTGTCAGAGTGGAGTGACATACTGTGGAGGGGCATAGCATAGAGTGGAGTAAAGTATTGTGGAGTTGCATAAAGTGGGTTGAAATGCGTAAATTGAGGTGTAGTGGCATGGAGTAGAGTGTAGTGGCATTGCATACAGTGGAGAGTAGTGGCATAGAGTGGAGTAGCAGAGCGGCCTACAGTGTAGTGCAGTGGGTAGAGTGCATTGGTTTTGAATAGAGTGGTGTAGAATGCAGCATAGTGGCGTAGAGTATAGTGGTGCAGAGTAGAATAGAGTGGCTTAAAGTAGATTGTTTCAGAGTGACTTGGAGTGGATTATTGTAGAATTTCATAACAATGGCCGTAGTGATCTTTTAGACTGCACTGGTCAATATCCCAAAATTTGTATGTATATTGTGCCTACTCCTAGAGTTTTGACCATCCATAAAACTCAATTTAAAGCAACAATACTTTTTAGTAGGAAGGCAACAATCTATCTGTTATTTCATTCATATGTCCATGATTCTGTTGTATAAAGCTATAATCACTCTAGATCCAAATATTCATATGTAGTCTTTTCTTTTTTTCTTTGTTTTGTTGGTGGTTTTTTCTAAATGTATTTTTATTGCAAATCAGATCTTAATAATTTTTAGGGCAGACCCAGCCAACACGTTTCATCCCTTATAGGGACTTCATCAGGGCCTAAACAATTATACATATATACATAATCAGTGCATTAAATATATTAAAAACCTCATCACATTTCTTATTTTTTTTTGTCTAAAAATGGTTTTACATTTAAGAAAATAAGAAGAATAAATTCTACCTTATATAAAAAAATATACACCCCAGGCCTGTGTCTAATTCACATTCCTGAAAACTCAATTCGAACTAGCCCAGCTTTACATGTTCAGACTAGACTTTTACATTTTTTGTGAGTCAATTAATTTTATGCGTATCCTAACCTAAATTATCCCCTATGATCTTCATGATTACAGCTACACAGTGTGTGTGTTTTATTTCATTCCTTATATTCCTTTCCACCTAACTGAGCATGCTGGTGAATATGGTATATATAGGAGGACCAATCCATTACTTACAGAAAATATTTCATTTCTGTGCGGTCATTAATTTAGATTTCATCATTTTCAGTCCATTAAAACACTTTTAATAAAACCTATATATCGACTACTTATTCTTTAGCCTGCTCTTGCACACACGTCCACCTTAGTCACAAACCTTTTGGTTTCATCCTACTGTCCTTCCTGTCGGGACATATTGTTTCTTCCTCCATCATTCGCATATTGGTTGTGTTTTTTTCTATTTTTCTCTTAGTGCAGTTTGTACCACTCCCTTTCATCTCCCATCACACTCCAGCTTCCTCGTACTCCAAAAACATATTGAACCATGCTTTGTATGCGTGTGAGGAAACTCCCAACCTCGATGTTCTGATTTTCAGCCCATCTGCACAAATACAGACTTTATCTCCCTTCCGTTTATGGGGTAAGGTTCTTAACTCCGGTGCTATTATCTCAGCACCGGTTTGAATTATACAGCCCCCAATGGCAGAGAGAAGCTCGAGCTGACCTCTTCTGCAACATAAGGGAGGATGATTGGGCTGAGGAGTCTGATTCAGGAGTGCAGCCAAGGAGGCGGAGTAAGGAATGGATATAATGGAATGGTATTTAATTAAACGTAAACTATTTTTAACACATTACTGTTTAGCCCCCAAGAAGCAAATAAGTAGCTAACTTTTCTTCATGGGACAAGCATTCAACTCAGTGTTTTCATCTATCTTTACACCGGGCCACTCTAATTATGCATCCGGGAAGGCCCACATTATGCTGCAGATGTTGAGTAAAGTATTCGTTCCCTTTGAAAATCCTCTTTACACATTACATTTCAAACGGGGCTTTGCGGGCAAGAGAGCGACTGTCTGAGTGGCCGGTGCGGCTGTTCTTCTATCCTTGCCTGACGCCGACTTGGATGGAGCCGAACGCTGTCGGTTTTGGCCCGCTTCATGCTGCGGCAGTGAAGTAAAGTGCCCAGAAGTATACACATGCTTAGACCAGCCGAATCCCTTTCAATATATGAATTTGTAATGAGGGAGGAAGCTAAAGACTATTTGCTGAAAAACAGTTATTACAACATAACAAAATTTAAGGTTTTGCTTGGTGTATTCAGATTATGGCCGCAGTTTGAAAGGAAAGGTAATCTAGCCAAATATAACTAATATGCACCTCTGTGGGGGACACCGATTCTACCACTGATGTTCCAAGACCCGATTGTCAATATTTGGAGGCTGAGAGCTATTTTACAGATGGGGCATTTCTTTGATGGAGAACATCAATGCCCATTTGTGGATCTTCAGGAGAAATATGGGCTCAATTTTCAAATACCTCCTGATTCGGGATTTTATTAATAAATTGTTTAAGACTCTAGGGTTGGCGACTCTAATCCCCATTATAGAGGCAATCCATAAGAGGGCTAAGATCGGTGTCTTTTAGGACTTACCGGTACAAAACTCAACAAATGATTTGGAGTCCCAAAACGCTAAGTGGGAAAGGAGGCTTGGAGAGGAGGGGTTGATATTGCAAGAATCCTTGGATATAAGTAGCAAAGTATTATTGACACCTGAATCTGCTAAGTTGCCATGCGCCCCACCATCTTTGTGACTACATCGTCCATTTCACCTCTGTTCCACTGACCACGTATATGTCGACCTGCACTCGAGTTGACCTTTTCCCCGCACCCATGCTAAAATGTTTCAGGAATGTTGAGATGGCAGATAACCTCGCCCGGGGGTTTCATTCCTGTTCCAACTACTCGGCAAGAGGCAGGTGATGTGCCTAAGGCTTAGACTGCCCCATTCCTGCATCAAGCTCCGTGACAAAGGGCAGGTGATCTGTATCTCCATCTCCGCAGGCTATATGGACTTTCTGCGTTCCTTCTCTTGCGAGGGGAGTGTACACATCCTATAAAGGATGCTGCGTGCTCATTGCAAGTTGAACAGTCTCCCATTACCTATCTCCAGTGTGTCACGGACACTTTTCCATCTCTAGAGATTCCTGGTTAAGATTAATAAACCTGTGTTTCTTCACACCCAGTGGTGTGCTCTCCCATTTTTTAACGTACTTGGAGGAAGCTGTGGACCTGGGTGTTTCCTGCACCGCTGGGTGGTCTACGTCTTCGGATCTGGCGCACCAACGCAGGGCTCCATCAGAGACTCGGTGGTCTCAGCTTGACGACCCGGAGAGGAGGGGGAAGATCTGTAACTGAGGAGTGCATCTGCGGAAAGCGGACTTGAGTCTCCGCAGCCAACGTCGCCTGGATCTTCTTCCCTCAACGGTGTCTTTGACTACAAGTGGCCACAGTCCTGACTGGAATCCCTTTCTGGTCCGTCTAGTCTCTCTGGAAAATAAGGAGGAGAACAACCCAGGAGCGGAGAAACACATCGGGTTTTCTGGTAGGGACGCTTTAAGCGACATAAAAAGAATTCTTATATACTGATTCAGTTACGCATGCATGTGTCTGTTTTTCTGTTTTGATTGATGGTTTCTGATTCGATGTTTGCAAAGACCGAAGGACAGGTAATGTGTTCCTGATTGGGAACTGTCTGGTTTCTGAGAGAAATATTATTTAAGTACAGTGAACATGCCTGTTTTTAGTACGTTTTGTAAACTCTGTTGTTGCTCGAACAGTCAGGATGTGTTGGAATAAAGTCAGCCAGCCCCTCCAGAGGGGACCCCTAATCAAGAGATGTACATCAAATATGGTATTTCCGGTATAATTTATACTAAATTATGGCGGAAATACACAAAAAATAACGCTGAGTTACAGTGGCCAGAATTCGGTTCTTTTGAGGTACCTACATTTACATATTTGGAAGAGCAGTTGCATAGACGGAAGGTGCAAACGAGTATGTTTGATTCCTTTGGTTTGTGGCGGAAAGAAATTAATGAAAGAAAGAGAAGAGCTCAAGCTAGAGAAAATAAGACACTGAGAAAACTTGCTCAGCAAGAAAACGCAGCCCTTAGAGGACGAGCGATACAAAGAAATATAGAGAGATGCGACCGAGAAGCCAGGTTAAACGTTACAGGACGAAATCCTTTATGACCATCCAAACTTGACGAAGATGATGCCATGCTATTATCTAGACCCCCTGCTTACCACGAGATGCAACAACTGATGCAGTCCCCCCTGGCACCTGTCACAGATGCCACCCTGCTCAACGCTCAACCCCCGCCCGTTTTGATAGCAGTACCGGAGGACGAAATGAAACCCCACCTCCCCGTTGTAGTTCTAAGACCAGTACTACAAGGGGGTATGATAAGGAGTAGGATTGGAAAGGAGGGTAGCGATTCAGACACCAAATATAATTCTGATCAAAGCGAGTATAGGAGGTCACACCCCCCCAAGACTCAGTGAGACAGAGAAAAGAAAGTTAGATCGTACGGCTTATCAGTTGATTGCTGACTGCGCTGCCCCCTCCGATATCCATGCTGCAGCTAAAGATCAGATGCATTCGCCAACACACCGCTACCTTTTAGAGCGGATGGCCTACCACCTCATGGTTAACAGAGAAGGGGACAGGTTCAGAATTACAACCTGTCTTTCGAAAACTGTATAAAAATGTAAATGGGGGAGAGTCAACGCGGGCTGATGGGGATAATTTATTATCAATGATTAAGGCTGAGCTGGTTAATGACAGTCAGGCAGAAAGAGGGAAACAGATGCCGGTTAAAGAAGCTGCCCCCATCTATGTCCCTCCAAGGGGTGATGGGTTAGTCCTCAATAACCCCAATGACCTGAATGCTTGTTCCAGACTGATGTTTAATTTCGTGTACACTTCCTGGACAAAGGCTGAAATGTTGCAGTTATGGAAAGATATACCAAACATCAGAAAGAATCCTACTGGGTGCTACGAGAATGTCCAGCAGATACTGAACACTTATACCTTAACTTTAATGGATGTTACTCAGTTCTTTGTCTTAATATTACCGGCAGAGCTCTGGAAACCACTCAGATATGTTGACGACCAGCCAGCCTCCCATGGTACATGGGAAGAACTGGAGAAAAGGGATAGGGACAGAAAACCTGGAGAAAAACCCCATGACGATATCCTAGCACTGCCTCAAAGACTGTTAGCTAAACTAAAAACTATGGCCCCAAAGAAAAAGATCGACTGGACCATTCTCACTGCTTGCAAACAGAACCACGAGGAGTCAGTCTCTGATTATTTTACAAGACTAGGAAAAGCATACACCGACTTCAGTGGTCAGGATGTGGCCACCGAAACTGGCCGCCACTTACTCATCCAAACTTTTGTTAAAGGGCTCTTACCAGCAGTGGGGAACAGGCTTATGGCCAGGGAAAGTAGCTGGCCAGCGGCAACACCAGCGACAATACTGACTATGGCACAATACTATGAGAGCCAATACAAAAACGCAGAAGAAGAAAAGGAAATCAAGAAAAAGAAGTTGAAGGAGCAAGTATTGCTCAGTCAGTTAGACACCCGCATCCACCCCCGTGTTCAAAACCATGCCCGTCAGCAAACTGTCAGGTTTTCCCAGCAACCCCAGAGCCCTCCAGCACCAAACCAGCAACTCTATAGGCCGGGACCCCAACCCTCTGATATTTGCCCTTACTGCAAAAAAACAGGACATTGGAAGAAAGATTTTACAATATTAGCAGCTAACATTGCCGCCGGGAAAACGCAACCGCGACAGTTCAACACCCCCACCCGACCCCAATATCAATATAGAGGCAACAGGTTTGATAATAATTCAGAACACCAGGCTACCCTTCAGGATTATGCCAAAGACGATACTGAGATGAGCTCAGTATATTGGTCAGTCTAGGGAGGTCAAGGATGGGGGAAGGAACCAGTGGAGGTACCTGTAGATCAACAGGGACCCTATGTTACAGCATCGGTGGCTGGCGCTAAAGGATGTTTCCTTGTGGACACAGCATCCCGCAGCACCTTGACCACCCCACAGATTCCGAGGGCTCCTCCATCCGGCAAACTAATCCATTTCACCTCTGTTCCACTGACCACATACATGTCGACCTGCACTTGAGCTGACCTTTTCCCCGGACCCATGCTAAAATGTTCCATGAATGTTGAGATGGTACAAAAGGGGGTGGTGATGGACGGAGCATCTGAACCAATCAAACACTCGCACCCAGTCAAAAGATCTGGGTTTGATCCATCACCGTTCTTTAGCCCACTCTGCCACCCCAGTTCAGACATGGCTATACGCAAATCAGTCTGACCCTGTGCCTCATGGGAACAGTCCAGCCCGAACTGCCAAGCCATGCCTTCCCTGGACCGGAAACAAGCTTCCGAGGACCGGTTTCTGGCATTCCAGCCGTCTTCAGCCCGGCTTGCTTGAATCCAGTGGCAAAGTGAGCAAGGGACTCACGTCTGAGCATACCTTGCCACACTTATGGCGGCCAAAGCGGTACAAAAGGGGGTGGTGATGGACGGAGCATCTGAACCAATCAAACACTCACACCCAGTCAAAAGATCTGGGTTTGATCCATCACCGTTCTTTAGCCCACTCTGCCACGCCAGTTCAGACATGGCTATATGCAAATCAAGTCTGACCCTGTGCCTCATGGGAACAGTCCAGCCCGAACTGCCAAGCCATGCCTTCCCTGGACCGGAAACAAGTGAGCTAAAGAATGGAGATGGATTAAACCCAGATCAGTTGACTGGGCGTGAGTGTTTGATTTGCTCAAACGCTCCGTCCATCATCCCCTTTTGTATCGCTATGAATGTTGAGATGGCAGATGACCTCGTCCTGGGGTTTCATTCCTGTTCCAACTACTCGGCAAGAGGCAGGTGATGTGCCTAAGGCTTAGAATGCCCCATTCCTGCATCAAGCTCCATGACAAAGGGCAGGTGATCTGTATCTCCATCTCCGCAGGCTATATGGACTTTCTGCGTTCCTTCTCTTGTGAGGGGAGTGTCCACATCCTATAAAGGATGCTGCATGCTCCTTGCAAGTCAAACAGTCTCCCATTACCTACCTCCAGTGGGTCTCGGACACTTTTCCATCTCTAGAGATTCCTGTGTAAGATTAATAAACCTGTGTTTCTTCACTCCCAGTGGTGTGGTCTCCCATTTTTGAACGTACTTGGAGGAAGCTGTGGACTTGGGTGTTTCCTACACAGCTGGTTGGTCTACTTCTAAGACCCCCCGGTTCTACAAGGAGGGGTATATGGTTTTCATTGCCAAAACAGTAGCACAAATGTGTATCGCTGCAAGTTGGCTAAACTCTGAACCCTCCCCACATTTTCTGAATGAAGATCCAGGTTCTTGGCTATCTATAACATGGAGATTGTTATATGAGTACAAAGAGTGAAAGTCGCAGAAATGGGTGGGGAGGTCCGGATATGGCTTTCTGTTAATCAATGGATTGATGGTTTGTCCTGAAGTCCATATTGCGGTTCCCCACTCATAGACAATGTGGTTTGGGCGTGGTTCATACATTTTGTTATTTGTTGCGTTGTTTGCACTGCCAATTAAATATTTTGGAGATGCTCCTATGGCCCTGCATGCTTGATCTCGTAGACCAAGCCCTCTCTTGTAAATAGGGCCACTATCATGGAGCATAGCTATGCTTAATTTATGGAAGTACTGTATGTTGCATTCACACTGATTTTTTGCTATATTGCACTAAAATGTACTGTACAATATTTATTGCAAATTTTCACAGTTTTCTAAAACCCATGTGCTGTATTCTCAAAGGGTACAACTGATCAACTGTAATTGTTTTTTAAGCGGTATTAAGAGAAATATTTCACTTGCTGGGAATCTGAACTATGCTCCTTCTGTAGTTTTTAAATGCAGATCAAATGTAAAAAACAATTAAACTAGGGATTTGCAAACATCAATGCCCCTGCAATTGTTTTATTTGCTCCTCCTTCCTATTGTTCTTTGCCCCATGGCCCTCTCCTATACCCTTGTCCTATTCACATGCTATCCCCATTGCCCGCCCACTTTACTCCCATGGACGTGCTTCTATTGCCTCTGTGCCGTAGCACTCCATGCCCTATGCAGGGTTCCCCACCATCTGTCTCTCTCACGATCACTAACATTCTGCATCTTTTTTGGAAAGTAAGCTTTGCTACATTGACTGTCTAATCTTGTGTTATTAAGTGGTCGGGTCTACAACATAAATATTACCTGGAAGTAAAGGGACCCAGGAGTTCACCAGTGTCCTTAAATGTTTTTTTGAATTCTGGAAATATACAGCCGCAGAGTACAACATGACTAAAACATATTGGCAAAGCCATAGACGAGACCTATTGGCTATAGCAATGCTTGTTTCACATGTAAACACTATCTAGGAAAAGGTTCCACCTCTATTAGTACTAGTTTAACATCCAAATACAGTACAAACAACTGTAAGATGACCTGTCAAACTTTGCGGAGGGCCTTCCACTGCACGACAACACAGGTCACTGCGATTTTAGTAATTTTTGATCCTTTTGAGCTAGACACCACTTTTTTTGTAAAGATTTGCATATTATGTAATAGATGATGACTTATGTGGCAAATGTTACTAATCCATAATTGTGTGGAAAATGCTATGGCCCCAGAATAGTATCATTTCACTGGCCCTGTTTGTAATTCTACTTCTTCTTGTTTTATTTCAGATAGAGTAGTTTAAGTGGGTCACTGCATTTTTCAACATCTTTTTATAATTTCGATTTTTAGGAACAGAGTACCCTTGTTTTTGGGTTGCACTCGCTTGATGTTTTTAATATATGAGTAAAATACATTTGACATCTAAGGCTTAATGAAAAGAATTGGACCAAAAAGATAGTTAGATGGTTGCATCATTTGTAATATAATATAAAATGCTTTAAAGGTAATGAAAGAGAAATTAATTTCCCTGCTTAAGATGAAAATAGCCCTAATTAATGTCTATTCAAGACCTGTGACCAATAGACTAGAATCCGCCACCATAGACCATTTAGGGCGTTTTATTCCAACCTTGGATCCAGCGACCTTGCTGATCATAGGTGGTTATTTTAATTGCCAGTTCGAGCCACTAACCGACCAAACCCATGAGGCTCCCTCAGAAGATCTATACTGGTCAATTCCTGATCCGCAGATCACTCCAATCAAAGTATGGTCCCCTCTGGCCGTGCAACTCCACTCACTTATGTTGTCCCACTCTCTGAGGGCATGCAACGGGAGGACAATGTCTGACCATCCTGGTCAATTTACATTCAATAGAGATGGCCAGGCCTCGCTAATTGATTACATCATGGTGGAAACTAGAACCTGGGGAAAAGTTCTTGATTTCTATGTTCAGCAGAGGCAGGATAGTGACCACAATGCCTTGATTGGAATCCTGAAGTTGGGGAATCGTGGCGTGTCCACCACCCGTTCCCACCCAGCAACCGAGTCTAGTGCTCTAAAGACCACCAACAACAGAAGGAAAGTTAAATGGAGCTGTATCCAACACTCTCCCCTCAAATTGGCTAAAGTTTACCAGCTAGCAATACCTTTTGATAGCCAGAATGTGGGAGGTGGGACAGTTGGAGGCACCTGCAGGGGATAGAGACCAGGGCAAGAAAATTCATGAGGAGCTAATTGTAAATCTGACCGATGTATTCTATCCGGTAACACTAAAGAGGGAAATAAACTGACCCAAATGCTCTTGGTTTAACAACCAGTGCCGCAAAGCAAATCAGGAGCTTGTGCAAGCGGTGAAGGCTAAAGACAGGTCAAATATCAAATTAGCCAGAGTTAGGTATAGGAAGATTCTGCAGCAGGAAAATAAAGGATGAGAAACGGAGAGGTGGGATGCCCTCAGGATTGCCTTGAAGGATAACAATCTTAAATTGGTTTGGAGGCTAGTGAACACTGGAGAGGGTGAAGGATGTTCGATTATAGAGCCCAACATAGCGCCCGAATTTTGGGAGTCACACTTTGGGTCTCTGTATGACTGAGAGGCTGATGGTCCCACCAGCTCAGATATCCAGAGTATAACGCTGGAGCATTGTCAGGAGGGGAGTTGGGACATATCATTGATGGAGGTTGGAAATGCTATTAACAGCTTGCACCCCAACAAAGCCTCTGGTCTTGACAAACTCCCGGGGGATCTCCTTCGGGAGGAACCCAAATTAGGGCCCCATATTTGTGTGCCCTATTCAATGCTATTCTGAAGGGCATGAATCCCCCCGATACTTGGAATGGCGTTGAGATAGTACCCATATTCAAAAAAGGCTGCCCTCTGCTACCCTCTAACTACAGACCCATCAGCTTAATTGACATCACTCAAAAACTGATGGGCAGGGTTCTCTTGGCCCGGATACAGGGGTGGATTGAGGAGGAGGAGATTTTGAGTCCCTACCAGGCCGGCTTAAGATCAAACATGTCAACCGTAGACAAGATATTTAGATTACAGCTACCTTTCTGGAAAACGGTGAAGATGGAGGGTGGCAGCCTCTATCTTATATTTGTTGATCTGAAGTCGGCCTTCGATCTTGTACTCTGGAAGAAGCTTTGGGAAGTGCTTAGCGTCCTTGGGATTCCTCCTTACCTCCTCAATGTGTTAGTGAGGCTACATACTGGCAACTATGCACAGGTTAGATGTGGAAAATATGTGGAACTCTCCACACGCTTTCCTGTCAAAAAGGGGGTGAGACAGAGATGCGTTTCAGCCCCCACCCTATTTTGTCTCTATATCAATGGACTTATTGACTTTCTTAACAACATAAGACACTGATGCCCCAAAGCTAGCCAAGGGGAAGATACCTGCGTTGATGTTCGCGGATGATACCTTGCTTTTGTCCAAGTCACCTCTAGGTATACAACGCATCCTGGATGGGTTTGCACAGTTTTGCAATATGAGCGGTTTGGAGATTAACTTATCCAAGACTAAATTTATGGTCTTTAACCCTCCCAAGAGTAGGCGCCCAAACCCCTCTCTCAACTGTATCCTCCTTGAAAAAGTGAGGATATGGGATTATTTGGGTATTGCATTGTCTGAGCAATTTGGGTGGGGCCCCCAGATGGCCAAAGCAAGACTTAGGCTAACCCAGACAATGGTAGGGATCATGAAGTTGTTTAGAACATCTCTATATAAGCCAGCAGCTCCTGTGGTGGAGATATTTAAGGCCCAAGCAAGGGGGGGGCTACACTAGAGCTTTCGGGGCATTGTTCTACCTCTGACCTCGTCGAGATGGAAAACAACTTTGAGACAATTTATAGGCCTTCCACACAGCACCCCATTAGTTTCCCTCTATATGGATCTGGTCATGAGGCCAATTAGGCCTCTGACTTTTTGGCACCTGGTATGGGTAACTCCAGAGCTGTTCTACGAAGTCAAGCTAAAGGAGCCCTCCCAAGATAAATTCCAGTAAAATTCCGTGGCTTGCGCACATAAGGAATCTCTTCTTAGGCTTGGCAGGTCTGAACTATGGTCATCCCCAGAGCTATCCTGTGCTTTGATATCCAGGCCGGACCTTGTAAAACACTACAGGCAATCCAACCTATTGTCCCTCCAGGAAAGTACCAAAGAGGGCAGGCTGACGATGGAGTTCTTACAAATAAAAGAGGTATATAGAAAAGAACTCTTCCTGGGTGTAATTTAGCCTCCTGTTGCTAATAAATTGTATCTGCAGTTCAGATTGGGGAATCTAACTTTGGCAGCGCACACCAGCTTATGGACTCCTGAGAACTCAGGTGTGTCCTGCATGTAATTCAACGGCCGAGTCTGAAAACCATGTACGGTTTTTCTGCCTTGCATATGTTTTGCCTCGTAAACGCTGGATAATCCCAACTATGGTAAAACCTACGGTTTGCCTGTTGTTTAGAGGCTTACAGAGTTTTAAAAAATGATACCGATCTTCCAATCGTATTTGCTGTATCTTGTTTTTTTAAATGCTATGTGGCACATTAGGAGAGGGTTTTTAAAGCAATTATAGGGGAGGATCATTTGGAAATTATTATTGTATGCCACATTCTGTGCGCTTCTAAAATGAAGCGCAACAACTTTTGTAAACTTTGTTTATTGCATTTTAATTGTTTTTATGCATTTTAAATTGTTGTGTGGCTGTCAGTCGTTTTAATCTTGCACAAATGTATGGGATTGTAAATATTGATTAGTTTGTGTAAATGTTAGAAGATTTTTCAATGTACTTTTATGGCTCGGTTGACGAAATAAAGTTTTCGACTGACTGAAATTAATATCTTTATTAATGCTCTTTTCATGCAGGCTGACACAATGTTGAAGATGGGGTTTCAGCAGCAAGTCTTAGATGTTTTGGAAAGCACGTCCAAAGATCATCAGACCATACTAGTATCTGCTACTATTCCGACGAGCATAGAGCAGTTTGCAAATCAGCTCTTGCACAATCCTCTCAGGATAACTGTTGGGGAAAAGAATCTACCTTGTTCCAATGTGCGTCAAATTATTCTGTGGGTCGAAGAACCTTCCAAAAAGAAGAAATTGTTTGAAATTTTAAATGTAAGTTTAAATATTTATAAAATGTCTTCTATGCCTGCTGCTACCAAACCCACAAAGTATTGCTGAAGACACAATGATCTTCTTTTACTTAGTGGTTTGTGAGTTATAATCCTGAATAGGAATTTTGCAAATTAATTATGAGTGTTTGGTTTTAAAATGATTCAAATTTGCTGAAAAACATGGCCAGTTGGGGGAAGTGTTGCTAGCTTTTGAATCTTTTTACTGGGTCATCACATTCTTAAAAGTGAACTAGATGTTGTCTTGATTCTCACTCTGTTGGGGTAGCTAAGCTTTGTTAAAATCGCTGAAGTGATGTTTTGAGGACTTAAGATGACATTTAGCAAGGGCTGAGAGAACCAGCACTAACACCTAAAATCCAGACTACTGGATGTGCAGGACATAAAAACTAATTTCACTACCGGACTTGCAGGTCTTATCTTATCTTATCCAGAATGTGTACAGCGCACATACACCCAAAGGTTTCATGGCGCTAACCAACAATGCTGGAAACTAAAATCCAGGGAAGAAAGAGGACAGAGGAGTTACGCCGCTGCCTGCACAAATAGCCATGTCTTGAGCTGCTGCCTAAACTGGAGAAGAGGTGGAAGAGCGAATCTCCAGGGTGAGAGTGTTCCACAACTTGGCAGCAAGCGTGGCAAACCTGCGTCCTCCCTTACGTTGGAATTTAAAGCGGGGTACAATCAAAAGAGTTTGAG
This sequence comes from Lissotriton helveticus, assembly GCF_964261635.1. Lineage (NCBI taxonomy): Eukaryota > Metazoa > Chordata > Amphibia > Caudata > Salamandridae > Lissotriton > Lissotriton helveticus. The sequence continues at coordinate 1,817,846,244 of NC_136057.1, forward strand.
AGGCAGACCGGAGGTTACGCGAGGGAATGTATTTAGGCAAAAGATCCTGAATGAACCTGGGGCTGCGAGCATTAAGGGCTTTAAACGTCATGCAGGCAGCTTTAAAAAGAGTGCGTTGTACAACAGGAAGCCAATGGAGTTGCTTAAGTAGCGGTCTAGCAGATTCCCAGCGAGGGAGACGAAAAATGAGTCTGGCGGCTTGGTTCTGAGCCAGCTGCAGACGCTTGCTAAGAGAGACCGGAAGGTCGAGGTTGAAAGCAAAATTCTCCCATGCTCAAATTTTCTCATGTCACTTTGCGTGAACAGGGGGAGAGTGTTACTCACAAGGGTTGCTATCCTTTTTGGGTGAAGTGTGCTTGAATAACATCATGTATTCATCATAGAGGTTATGTGTGCACTGTAGTGTTGACACAATTTGGTGTTGCATATTTTTTTTCAAATGAATCCAAGCAAAATGCTCTTTTTTAGATAGTGTTCCGTACTTTGTTTTTGAGGGAAAGCAAAAACAGCCTCCGCTTTGAGTGGTAGTTTCGAGAAGGCTTCCTTTTGAGGTCTTGTTTCAGTTGCCTATTGGCATTTGTATGGCCAGTATTTGTATTATCTGTTGGAGTTTTGTTGGTTTGGCCTTTTGGAATTATTATTCTGTAGCTATTCTTAACAAGATGAATAAGGTTTTATGTGTTCTCTCCCTCCTTTAACTATTGCCAGAGTGGGTTTAAGAAATGGGGAACTGTTGCTTTATTAAGTGCAGCAGATTTGTATTTGGTATGGATCTCTAGTGTCCTAGGAATTGACTCTACTGCCTCCCATCGTCAAAACCCTAACGTAGCAAAGGCATTGCCCAACATTTTCTTTCTCACACAGTTTTTTTTTAATGCCACTCAATAAAATTGTGTTTTTCAGGATGCAAAGCTCTTCCAACCACCTGTTTTGGTGTTTGTGGACTGCAGGCTAGGAGCTGATCTTCTGAGTGATGCTGTTCACAAAATCACAGAGCTGCAGTGCGTCTCGATCCATTCAGAAAAAACTCAGAGCGAACGAACACGTATTCTTCAGGTTATTTTTTTTTTCAAGTGGATGACTCTTTTATGATTAGGCGAAATGTTTTGCATCAGTAAACCACAGTTCATAATCAAACAGATGTATCTATTTATGTTTACTTGTATGTCATATCTGAACAGATTAAACTTTTCAATTACCAAGGAGAGCATTGCAAAAGCATGTATCTAGCTGTGTTGTTTTTCATTATTTAAGCAAGGTGCGGTTTTGGGGAAGCTCATTGTATACTTTGACAACTGTGCTTGTGATGGTTACAACCACAAATGTCAAAGAACTGGAACGGAGTTCCACTCCTATCCCGGATGCACAGCTTGATCCCTGCATCATTACAAAGATCACACACTTTTTCTTTTGTTTAAATCTATTTATTTTGTGGTATTCCAAACTTTCTTCATACTCTCGTTTTTTAGCTTGTCCCATGAGAGGCATCATGTCTTCAAATATTTCTAATAGAACATATATGCACATGAGGCCTTTTTCTGAAGTAGGAAATAAACAGGATTCATCCTCCGTAGTAGATGTAATACCCAATGCATTTAGTTTTTTTTTTCTAACCCTTCGTCAGGGGTTCACCTCAAATTACAAAAAATCAACTTTAGATAAACTGTTCCATTTTACTACGTTCAATCATCACCCAGTGCAATGCTTAAAATACTATCCCCGTACTTGATGTTTTTCCCTCTAAATGTATGACATGCTGAAAATCGATGCCCAAAGGAGCACATGGCCCTCCCTTATTCCTCTCCCTATTCCTTTCTAAGCCACTCGATCGTTTTCCCCATAAATATGGCTTTAGCTTCCCCTATTCCCTCAAAGAAAATATCCACAGCCTTCTCCCGTACCTTCGTTATGTGTCCGCTTAATCTCCTTCCCAGCGTACTCTTTCCTTCCACCAGTCAAAGTCATTATCACCTGCGTCCTCTTTAACCTTACAGATGTAACTCCACCCTTCCCAATTAACCAATTTCACGCACCTCCCTACTCTTCTTGCCTACAATTCCATCAACCATTATATCAAACCCTCCGTTCCTCCATTTTCTTATCTGTCAGGCTGAATTCTACTGGAATTACTCCTTATGTGTCATGAACCTTCCCAGGCAACTTAGTAAAATACACCGCCCACCCACTGCTGCCATCTATAACGTCAACAATACGATATAGCCTTAAACTTATCATTTAAGCAAAGTTGGTAATAAAGTACTTTTTTCGCAGTCATAAACCTTAAGTTTCAACATAGATGGTAATTAACCACCTGAAATGCACATTTTGGCTGGAAACTGTAGTCTGGCTTTTATGATCTTTTGGTATAGCGGCTCCTGTGTCTCGATGCTGGCTCTTATAGCTGTAAAAGACATCATCACAAATCCAGACAACAGCTGCAGTGTGGAACTTTTCGCACCTTCACAAAGCATTGTTTGGTGTCAGATGAGCAGGATAGCCATGTCTTTTTATTGATGTTATTGGCCAAAAACCGCATCTAAGTAAATTGTTGACATTGTGTGGGTTGGGGTTATTGGGTTTATGGTAATACAGTTTAATTAAAATCTGAGCCAAAAGCCCTCATCTGGACATACCCCACTTTCCTCAATTAACATTACTTTTAGAAAAAGCTTTCTTCTAGTCTTTACCCAGCACATACTTGTAACTTTCTCTAATTGAAGTACAGTGTGTGGTTTAATAGCACACACTTGAACACTGTATGGAAAGTGTTTTGCAAAGATTTGTCTTCAAACCTGCACAGGATTTGGAACCCTTGGTGAATAACGTAAGTAGGAAAAAAGCCTAGAATGGGATGGACTCTACTAAGGACTTTAGAATTGAGATAGCATTTCATGTATGCTATGACGTTCCATATTCTCTAATAGAGAACAACTTGAAACCTGTATTCAAGACCTCTCCAGATTACGATGTATTGTGCCTGATGTTACTTTCAGTTACATTTATTATTTATTTACCCTTTGCTCAGGGATTTTAAAGTTGTATTTTTTCAGATAATTTATTTTTGCTTTTCCAAATCCTTTGACACTTTGCACATAGCTTCAGCTTTCAAGGGTGACTTTAATCTGTAGAATAAGAGTAATTAGGTTTGTGCAGTATATGGTATCCCCAGAGGAATATCGTACATGTCCTCTGATGATAGTTTTCTGATTATCGAAAAGCTCTCTAATATTGTGGCTTATGCCCCAATCAACTTTTCTTTTTTTAATTTCTCTTTATTAATGACTGTATGAGAACAATAAACCATCTGTAGCAGATAGTTATTGTTGAGGTCATAAACGCAGTTATTTCAGATTAATTGCCAGCATTATGTCCTTCATGTGCTCCCCATCAAACATTTGGTATCCTGTTGCATTAATGTCAACCTCCATCGAGACCAAATGTTTGTCCTCGGCTTAACCTGAAGGATCCATTAACCAAGGGATTGTCAAGGCCTCTTGTTTGAAAGTATGGTGGCTAGTAAGGAACTGTGTGCGATAGGTCTAGTTGTTATGCCTGCTTGACCTTAGGTGTGAATAAAAAGGAGACATTAGTATACAGCTCGTATAAGCTGTTTTGTGAGCTTTGCTTGATCAACCAAATAGGTTGCTGCAGAGTGTGCACTGAGCCAGCCATAATTGGAGCTTTATGTCGCAAGAGTGCCAAACCCACTATTTGGTCTCTCCTGTGGCGTGCTCAATCTCCCTCGTATTTAGGCTGAATCACATGTGCTGTGTGAATGTAGGTTTAGACATCTAACGTTACATGTTTGGCACTTCATGTTTTTAAATCTGAAGGTCCCTTTGAAGCCGAATTTGGCTGTTTGCTACACATGAACAAATGTTTTTTCAAATAGCTCAAATATAAAACCTAATATCTGCTCACATTGTAGCAGAGCCTGAAGCATTCAATAGTAATTAGTACGCCTCATTTTTGTGGGGTTTTTTTTGTGGTGGAGGGGGGTAAAGAAAAAGGATTGTACGTTGAAGTAAGTGATGGTCTGAACTTTGCAAAACTAGAGAAAGAAACAGTTAACTACTGTATTAGCGAACATAAAAACAAAGGTCCATGACTAATGTCCGACTTCTAAAACACACATCTTAACTATATTTCATTTTATCCAGGGGCTGCTGCAAGGAGAATATGAAGTTGTAGTGAGCACAGGAGTACTTGGACGAGGCCTTGATTTGGTCAACGTGAAATTAGTAGTAAACTTTGATATGCCTTCTAGCATGGATGAGTACGTTCACCAGGTAATGTCTTGGTTTTACATATATGCAGTTTTTATAATGGATGATTTTTTTAAATAAAAATGTTGGTTTGTTAATAATCCTTTGTCTGAACCTACCCACCTCACATTAATTGTATTAAGATTGAAAGACAAATGCCTTTCTATAGTGTGGAATGTCTGTGTTGCTATGTCGCATCTGTAAAATACAAATGTAAATTATACGCAGCAGAACATTGTTCATCCATTTCAATGTGAAACTACAGTTGGTGCTTTCCCAACTTTTACATATTAAAAAAACACTTTTCAGGACTTTCCTTGCAAAATCTGTTATATTTAAGGGAAAAAGAAAATACTGTATTCCATTATCTTGTGGGTGTTTTAAGGGGGAGACTGAAATAGTCTTTTTATGCCATAAATTCTCCGTCAAGAGTCCATGGTAAGCACTTAATGTGAAATATCTATCTGCATTCCCCCTAGGTTCAAAGAGTATATCTGTCGAAAAGCCAGTGAGCTTTTAATCTTTTGCCCTCAAGCCAATAGAAGTCCCTGCGCACAGTGACTATTTTTACAGTCTCCCCAGTAGATCTTTGAATGCTAGGCAAAAACATTTTATACTTTAAGCTCTTCACAGTATTTCTGATTGCCTCTATATCCTCCTCTTGTCTTTTTCAAACTTTCATGAACCTGACCCCGGGCAGAAAAGTTTTGTAAGCTGGTGAAAACAACGCTGTGCACACCTGCTAAATCAAATGTCTGCCCATATGTGGTTGCGGCCTATCTGGGTACAGGTGTAAGTTGGTCTTGTGGATAAGTTATTGAGTTTGGAACCCCCACATGGGTCTTAATCCTAGTTTTATTTCTATCTAAAAATTGCTTGATTATGTTCCATTGCTGTCCTGCTAGGTTAGCTTCTTACACTTATCCACTCTGAGCTCCAATCCTTCCTTCATAAAAAAAAAAAGAAAAGCAAAATAAATGCAATGGTACATACTATCTGCCTAAGCCTTGTGTATGTCTGCTGTTTAACAGTAGGTTGCCAAGTGCCACAGGCCACATCCAGGCAAACCTAAATTTTTGATACAACACCATACATCAGAAAGTTTGGTGGTTCAGGCATCCACCAGCAGGGTAAATCCAATTAATTCTCTATGATGCCTCCTGACAGTCCAAACGAATGGAGACATTCAGGAAGCTGATTTCCCCTCCAGCATAGCCCTCCGGCCAGTGATTGCCAGCTGTTTGCAGTGGAGATATTCCCATGCTTTATGGAATGTGCTTTGCAAGATCATGCCGGCCGTGCCTGAGGAATTTCGGGTCATTCTGGCATAAACCATCCAGGATGGTCTGGAGGCAACCAGATATATTCTAGGTTCAGGAATGCACACCACCGACTGCTTGGGTAGAGCAATTAGCACTAATATGGTGCTTTGGCATCACACTTGGATGAGGTCCACAGACTTTTCTGGTGAGACCTCTATAATGGCTATTCCATACAATGGGTTTCGCCTGGTTGGCAACAAGGCTAATTTCATAGGAACGCAGTACCGCGGCACGCTCCTTAGGCCTTTTTACCCTTGCAAGACAATACCCTCGACAATGTTATCCCTTTCAAGACCACTCCAGAGGGCTGCTTTACACGCAATACCCACTCCCAGCACTTGCGCAACTGGCACCTCAATCCTTTCGGGGACCAGGCCAACAGGAGCAACTTACTTCCCAGTTTTCCCCCCCACCCCACCCCCACCCCTGCAGCATCAGCCTTCAAGCTGCTCTAGTTTGTCCTTAGTGGCACACGAGCACCCTGTGGGAGGCAGGATCAGATATTTCCTCTAAGGTTGCTAAACTATAACCTCCAACAGGTGGATCCTTCAGATTGTTTAACAGGGCTATGCCCCGATGTTCCATTTTGATCTGCATCTTCCACCTACATCAGTGCATCTTCCAGAGGAGCAACTACCCATCTGGAACTAAGAAGTGGAAGCTCTTTCCGCCGAAGCAGGGATAGAGAGGTTCCCCGAACCAGAAATAGGGACTGGCAGTTACTCCCACTACTTCCTTGCACTCTGCACGCCTCCTTGTGGAAGGACAAATTAAAGATGCTCACATTGGCCTAGGTTCTGTCTGGCTTGGATCCAGGTGACTGGATGATGGCTTTGCACCTGCAGGGGGCTTACCTTCATGTACCCGTCCTGCAGTCCCACAGATTCTACTTGTGGTTTAAGGTGGGCCAGGAACATTTTCAGTTTGCCATGTTCCCCTTAGGCCTCCCCAGTGCCCTTCTAGTGTTCACAAAAGTGCTGCAGATGAGGCAGCCTACTTCGAGGTTGGGGATTCCAGCGTTTCCTTCCTCAGTGACTGGCTGTTGAAAGCGTGCTCGCCACAGTCTGTTGTAGACCACCTCCAGATGATTCCGAACCTCTTGACATTGTTACGGGTCTCTCTCAACATGTCAAAATAACACCTGACGTCTTCACCATCGCTCCTTTTTATTGAAACCATCCTAGATAAGGTACTGTTTCAGACCATCCCTCAATCAGAACCAGTCCAGGACATTTGGGCTACGATCCCGATGTTTCATTCTTGGTCCTGGGTATTGGTGAGAGTGACTCTGGAGCTTTTGGGCCTCAAGGACTCCTGCTTCATGATAGTCTATTACACCAGGTGGCATATGCAGGCTCTGCAGGGCCCAGAAGCAGGGGAACCTGTAAGGTTCCATTCAAGTTTCAGAGGAGACTGCACAGGACCAGAAGCTATGGTAGAATCATAATTGGACTGGTGACACGCTTCCTGCTTCCAACCAGAGCTGACAGTGGTGACCGATGCATCACTGCCGACATGGGGACGTCATCTGAGAAAAGTGGCGATGAGGACTGTGGTCTCTTGCAGAGACCTTGCTTCACATCATGAAAGCCTTCCTACCATCTGACAAAAAGGGAATGGTTCAGTTTCTCAGTGATGACGTTTTGCTAGGGTGATACTGCAGCAAAAATGGGGTGGCAAGGTGGGGTCCTAGGCCATGTGCCAAGAAGCACTTTGTCAGTGGTGCTGGCTAGAGCATCGGGTATATGGGTATTTCCTTGGCTGTAAGCTACCTGGCCGGATATTTGAGTGACAGGCCAGGAACTCAGCTGGCGGTGCCAGCAAGATCACGAATAGTGGCTACACTCCAAAGTAAAAGACACACAATTGATGGACAGAATGCAGAACAAATCAAAACATTCACCCCCAGTCAAGAGATCTGGGTTAAATCCATCATTCTTTTGCTCACCATGCCACCCCAGTTTAGACCTGGCCATAGGCAAATCAGTCTTGACCCTTAGCCCCATGGGAACAGTCCAGCCCGAACTGCCAAGCTATGTCCTCCCTGGACCGGAAACAAGCCTCCTAGGACTGGTTTCGGGGTTTCACCCCTCTTCAGCCAGGATAGCTTGATTCCAGTGGCACAGTGAACACTCCTAAGTGGCATAGGGCATCTGCCAGCAATGAGGAGAACATTGGTTAGACCTTTTCTCCACCCCAGAAAATGTGCGTTGTCGAACCTTTTGAGCACTGTAGTTCCTAAGAAGGCTCTCTCGGAGACGCATTCTGAATGGAGTGGGGCTTGAGACTTGTGTATGTCTTTTTGTCACTACCTCTCATACTTAGAGTTCTGAAGAGCAGGAGCGTCCGGGCATAAGTCATCCTCATGGCTTCAGATTGGGCAATGAGAATGTATCCAGAACTTCTTATACAGACTTCTAACTGCACATTCCTCACCTTTGGAATATTCTCCAGGTGTCAGACTGGATCCGGAAACTTTTTCAGCATTACCTCTGCACAGCAGTACGTGGAGCTGTGTGGTTCCCCACTGACTGCTATGCACTGGAAATGACGTGCTGAGCCTATGTGTGCCCCACTCTAGTATACGGATGTCTGTTCCTTACTTTCCACCCCACCAGACATGGATCCGGAGCTACCGCTCTTCTCTTTGAGACCCTTTAAGTCAAATATTTTACAGTGTACAAGCGAAAGGCCTCCACCCAAAACAAATTTTATCACTCATCAGGTTTGTTTGTGGTGATTGGGGTGGAACCATGATTCTAAAGCCTCCAGTCACTGCACGTCAATAAACCCAAAGGCCACACGGAACAGCAATGCTGACTTCACCAATGTTGGAGGATGCTGCATCCATTGCGCTTTCCGACTCGGAGTGGGTGCCATTCTGATCTCAAACGGGGCCAAGACCGGTCCCCACCAAAATACAGCCTTCTGCCCGTTGACCCACTTTCTGTCCAACCTACGCAAGGCAGATCCCATACGCTACATTTATTGTTTGGGATTAATTCCGGCCAGAATTATGATGCAGAGGATGAAATTGGTCAACCCTACCACGAAGAGAACAGTTATGATGATCTTCAAGAGATGAGCAGACTTGACACTTCTCATGATACTTGTTTAATATTTCCCCCAGTCCCTGCCACTGAGAACTCCGCTTCTTTTGCGATGGCCATGCGGAGTGCGGCCAAAGGTTTTGACCTCCAGCTTCCCACTTTAGAAGTCAAAACCAACCTTCTGGCTGAAGTAATCCAGTTGAGGCAAACTAGTACTCTGCTCCTCCTGTTATACGGTTTATACTTTCCCAAGTAAACCTGTGCGTTTGTTGGACAATATGAACATCAGAACTCTACACCATCAGGATATGTTGGCCTAAGTCCTGCTAGATCTGTACCCCTAACCTGACAAGGTAACAAATGGATGTGCAACCTCCGAACATGACAACCCTGGCTCCCCAAGGGAATTGTGGTAACAGATCTGTAACCCTTTTGCTTAGGTTTATTATTATTTTTTTTTTGATGTTGCAAATAAGAAAAATTATTTATTTGTAGGAAGAGCGTGTGCATTTGCTACTCTTTTGCATGACTTAGTCTGAGTCCGGTCATTGGCACAGAAGAGACATTTTTATCTTTTGGGTTGTTTGTTGCACTTTTGCCAGGGTGTAACTTTTTCTGCCATAGACCTTTGCAGAAGGAGTTCAACGCACTGTGGTAAGCCCGTTCGTCTCTGTTCTCTTCACTGCCACTTCGCTTGCCGCCTCTATGAGGCATTGTTGTGGTTGGCTGTGGACAGTCATGAAGGTAACATTTTAGAATGTTCTTTCCCAGACACATTTAGAGGAGCTACCTTGCAGGAAGATTGGTGTATTTCAGCCTGCTCTGGTATGAAGAATACCGTATAATTCCATAGATGCACTTGCCATGGTTCAGGAGAGAAGAGGGTTAAGCCCACCGGGCTGCCCTTAGGTATTGTGGGCTTGAATGCCGGCATCAGTCTCTCAAGGAGAGGCTCCGGTCATTCTTTGCAACAATACATTTTCTTTTTTAAATTTTTTTTATTGAGCGTTTTCAGTGTCGCATAACATATACATCAATTGAGAGTACATTACAATGCTGCTCCTCAAAATTTAACAACATATCCCCATCTCATAATAAAACACATTGACAAAAACAGGTATTCTCATATGATCATACAGCCATAGACATATCTACAACACAATCCCACTATATCATATACCTGGAGTGACCAAGGAATTGACGGCACTAGTTGACTCACAGCCTGCATTAATAACCCATCCTCATATTCACCCTGTGCCAGTAAATATTCCCGCAGAGGGGCCCAGATATCCGTTGGTCATGAGGATGTCAGTAGATCCTCAGCGTACAATTCCAGCTGCTCACAACAATACACCTTGTCCTTTACCCACAGATCAGCTTTCGGTCGCAATCGACTGTCCCATGTGAACAAAACTCGCCTCTTTGCCTGCACTAAACCTACCCTTATAACTCGCCCCACTATGGCTTTCAACCCAGGCAGATACCCCAATAGACATTCCAATGGTGTGCAATCCACCACTTGGCCGGTCATGGTGCACAGAAGAGTAACACGCTTCTCCTAGTATTGATGGACCAGCCTGTACTGCCACGCAAGGTGAAGGAAATCAGCCCCACCCTGTCCACACCTCTTACAGCACTCTTAATCTCGCAGTCCCATCCTGTGTAGTTTTTTGGGAGTGTGGTATACCTGATGTAGGAACTTCTGATGGATAATTCGTAAGTTACTGTTAACTTGCATACCTGTTCCCACATTTCTTCAGTCAACGGTGAGTCTAACGTAGCGCTCCAGCGTTTCATACTTTTGTCCACCCCGTGTACTGTCTCCTCCTGCACTGCCTTATATAACCTAGTGAGCAGCTTTTTCCTCAACGGAGCTACTATGATCAACTGAAGCGCCTTCAGCGTGATCGGTTCATCTGGAAAATTAGTGTAGTGATCCCGTACTGCCCGTCGGAGCCTGTAACAGGTGTATTGAAAGCGAGGTGTGGGATTCTGTATATATTCTAAGTCATTCTTTGTGATATACTGCCCATCAACATACAGATCACTCATACATGTAAAACCTGCCTCTCTGAGAGCTGCAATGGGGCGCCTCTCTCTTGCCATCGATAAAGCAACATGGCCCTCTATAGGCAGCGCAGGAGCACAGCGGAAGCTTATGGGCCCGCCTCCCAATCTCTTGCCACCCTGAAATAGAGCTGTTGATCGTGTTTATCTCTGACTTGGGCGTCTGCCTATTGGTGTGGGTAATAATACTTCTTAGCTGCAATGGGTGTGCGTCCCCCTCTTCCACGGCCATATGCGGGATGAAGTTGTGAGCCCTAAACCAAAAATACGCATACTGAGCCTGTCCACATAAATAATACACAAACAGATCTGGAGAATTAAAACCCCCTTTCTCAAAGGGCAATGTCAACGCAGACCAGTTTATCCTCGGTTGCTTCCCCCCCACACTAGTCTCAATAGTTGGGTCTGACCTGTTTTGAAATAATGTTTAGTCAGTCTGATAGGAATAATAGCGAACAGGTAGAGAAGCTTGGGGAGGATAGCCATTTTTATCACCGCTATACGGTGTGCCAAGGACAGTGTTAAACAAAACCAGCGATCTGCTGCACCAGCTCGGTGTATGTGCAACCATAGTTCTCCCTGATTACGACCTCTGGGTCTCTGTGTAACCATACCCCTAAATACTTAACTGGTTCTTCCGACCATACTAAGGAATATTCCACCTGGGGTGCCACTGTGACAGGCGTCAATGAAATTATAACTGATTTCCCCCAATTTATTTGAAGACCCGAAAAGAGACCAAATTTGATATATTCACGGATAAGCGGGGAGAGGTATCGCTGTGGTTCAGGGACATATATGACCATATCGTTCGTGTACAGTGTAATGCTAACCGGCCGATTGCTAAAGTTTAAAGCAGCCGCCCTTTGGGATTGCCGGATTTTACATGCCAGCGGTTCCAGTACTATAGTGAATAGAAAGGGGGACAGGGGGCGACCCTGCCTGGTACCGCGTTGTATGCTAAACGGTTCTGATGTAAGCCCACCCACCCTGACTTTCGCGGAAGCGGCAGTGCATAGGACCTGAATCCAGCTAACAAAAAACAGGGGGGAATCCCATCCTATTAAGAATGTACATCATGTACCTCCACTATAGAATCAAACACTTTGGCAGCATCAAGAAGAACAGCCACAACAGACAGTTCTGGATTGAGCACATGGAACATGGCAAATATTGTGCGTAGATTGAGGTCGAGGGAGGTCGAGCGCTCTGGAATAAAACCAGAATGATCCGGTAACACTAGAAGCGGCATCAAAGGCTGTAATTTAGCGGCTAGAATCTTCGCCAATATCTTTGCATCCAAATTTATCAGGGTGACGGGCGATATGAATCGCACCGCGAGGAGGGCTTATCTTTCTTCAGCAGAGTAATAATTAAGGCCTGTCTCAGGGATGGGAGGAGCATGCTCGTCTCGTGGGCCTCAGCGTACATTCCTAATATATGCGGTATCAGTAAATCTGCGTACGCCTTATAAAACTCCACCGTCGGACCATCCGGCCCAGTAGCCTTCCCATTTGGCAGAGATAGTATTGCCACCTTGACATCCTCTTCCTCAATAGGCTGGCTCAGGTATTTCCTATGGCCATCCGACAACCATGCATAGGCCGTGTCATCCAAATAGCCATTCATAGCGGATTCGGACATGCCTCCCGGGTCGTATAAACAGATTCATAACATTTTCGAAATTGTTCTAAAATGCTGTGTTGGGAATGATGGGCATCACCAGCATCGTCTACGATGTGATCAAGCGGGGGGTTATCATTCCTATCTCGTAGTCTATTAGCCAATACCCTGCCCGGTCTTCCACCCTCACCATACTCTCTAGCCACATAACGTTTAGACATAAATTTCACTTCCATATCTGCTAACAAATTGTACTCCTCAATGTGTTCGTGAATGCGGGCCAGCGTCTCAGTGGATGGTGTATTGGTGTATTGGGCCTCTAATGCCCTCAATGTCTCTTTAATCCTCTGCAGTTGTCCCCGGAGGTCACGAAGGATTCCTGCCGAGGTGCTGATACACACTCCCCTGATCGTCACCTTAAAGGCTTCCCACAAGGTCGCCTGACTGTCAGCAGTACCCATGTTCAAGTCAAAATACTGTATAATAGCATTCCTAATGGTCTCAGCGTAAACAGGGTCCAACAGGGATTCAGCGCGAAAACGCCAGGTGAATGGACGGTGCGGATTAGGGGGTATAGACATTTCCAGGACAACCGGATTATGATCAAATAAGGTTCTCGGGAGCGTATAGACCATCTCTACCCACCCATTGGCCTCACGAATGCACTGTGCAACTTTAAGCGTACACGCACTAGTTGGATTAGATTTGTCTACCTGTGGGTCAAGATGGGTGTTACGCCCCTACCCCCCCCAAATAATCTTCTCAGACCAGGTGCGCAGCACATTAAACAGTTGTAAATAAGGTGTCGTGTCATCTACCACGGGGCCATAGACGTTCACTATTGTCACCAACACCCTCCCCAACTTCCCTTGCACCATGACCCAACAGCCGTCTGTATCCACACAGGGCTGTACAGGCGTGAACGGAACCCCCCTCTTTATAAGAATAAGGACCCCCCTCGCATATGTGGAGAAAGATGAGGCCAAACGGTAGCACGCCCACCTGCGCGCCACCGAGCCCTCTGTGTGTTTGCTCAGATGAGTCTCTTGAAGAAGAGCAATGTGCACCTTGTGCCTATCCAGCTGTGCTAAACCCTTTTGCTTAGTTACTTATGTATACCCAAAGAGATTCACAAGAAATACACAGTAAAGCAGTTCAGTATTTATTGAAGCATGTTGATTTGTGAGTAAAATACTTGTGCTGCAATAACCAACAGAAGGAAATGTAATAATCTGATTAGCATTTCGAGAATGGTAACATATATAAACAGTAAAACCATTTTTCTAATTACAGAAGATATATGCTTGTATACAAATACTGTAATATATTGTACTCCTCCCTAGCGCTTCTTAGCCTAGTGTGCCTAGGAAGGGGGTGAATCTGCCAAATCTCTGTAGGCTGATCTAACTCCCCATTACCAGTGGGTAAGTACCATCAGGATCCACGTCTTGGTGGAGAGCTGGGCAGCATCCCTTGCAAGAGGTAAACCAGAATCAGCTGGGCTGGAATTCCAGCATGTGGGTGACCTCTCAGTGCCAGCGAAATTCTCCTCTGTCTAAACAAAGGACTGATGTTGTGTATGTATATAATCGGCATCGCCCATGTTGTCATGCCAAAGCCCCAGTCAGGCTGCTATTTATTTTATTGTGATAGCTCAGTCACCTAACTACCAATAACAAACCACAACATTTTCCGTAATTAACTTAGCCCTTGTACAGAATGTTCATGGCATTTGATAGTGTGCCTACTCAGCGGAAGTGTAAGTAAAAATGTTGTGTTTAAGAAAAGAAGGAAACTTAAAAATGTGAACATGTGAAATGGTGTTTCTTCCCGGACCTAATGTAACCATGTGACACTACTTTTTAATTAGGCACTGACTTAAACCTTTCTAGGGACCTGGGCCTATCCCTGCTATGGCCCCCCCCAATAATAATATTGTGCTGTTCGGTTCTGCAGATTGGTTAGAAGGGATACACCCTGCTCTTCCTAGCCACCTCGCTGCACCTTCTGCTGTCCCAAGAAGGACTGATGGAGGACCATCTGAACACCTTACTTCAGAACGTGCAAGCCCTTTGGCCAAAGGGGCAGTGAGTCCCTGCACCAGAAATGGGTTGTGGTTGCTAGCTCCACTAGTTTCTGGTGCCAAAGAAGGACTATATTTTAGACATGATTCTTTCCAACGCTTTCCTCTGGTAGGATAAATTCAAGATGCTCAACCTGGCCCAGGTCTAGCCTACCCCAAACCTTGAGGCTGGATGCTGGTGTTGGATCTGCAGGACACCTGCTCCCATATTCCTGTTCTGCAGACCCATCTGTGCAACCTGTGGTTCATGGTGTGACAAGAGCATATTTAGTTCGCTGTGCTCCCCTTTGGTCTCATCAGTGCTCCTAGGGTGTTCACAAAAGTGATGGTGGTGGTCGCTGCTCACCTTCATTCCAGTCTTCCTCTACCTTGACGATTGACTGTAGAAAGTTGGGCCACCACAGGTAATAGTCTACCTCCTCTGGACCACAGCAAAGCTCCAGTCCTCTTTGGGAGTCACACCTGCTTCCTCAAATGATCTTCTTCATCTGAGCCATTCTGAACACTGTCCGGTGTCTGGAAAGGAGAGTCCAGGACATCCAGGCTATGATTCTGACCCTTCAGCCTCTGTCCTGGCATTATGTGAAGCTGTTTCTGATGCTCCTGGGACGGATTGCTTCCTGCATCCTGCTGGTCAAACACACAGGATAGCATATGCTGGCTCGGTTGTGGGATCTGAAGTCTCAGTGGGCCCAACATCAAGGGAACCTTTCTTACCATGTCCCAATTTCGGAGGAGATTGCTAGAGATGTGCAGTGGGGATTGTGATTGGGTCAGTAGCAGACCTCTCTCCTTACCTCACAATGGGGACTGAAGCATCACTTCTGGGTTGGGGCAGTCACTTTGGAGAGGTGAAGTTCAGAGGTGTCTTGTCTCTGGTAGAGTCCAGGCTTCATATCAACCTGTGGGCCATCTGCTTGACATTGACAGCCTGCCTTCCATCCATCAAAGGGAGGCTGGTGCAGGTGCTCACAGACTACACAATTGGTGTGTGGTATTTTAAGAAGCAGGTCATGGTGGGGTAATGGACCCTCTGTTAGGAGACGACCGCCTTTGGAAATGGTTGGACGATCCAGGAATTTTCCTGGTGGTGAACCACCTTGCAGGATTTTAGAATGACATGACAGACAACCTCAGCCACTGACACCTAGTAGATCACAAGTAGCTATTGCACCCAGAGGTGGCACACAATCTCTTCCAGGAATGTTCATCACAGACGAGAACTCACAATGTTAGCAGTTCTGCACGTTGCAGTTTCCAGTCTCTTGCTAGAAACCCATTCAGTCTAGGGTGGGACTCTGGTCTCCTGTATGCCTTTCCGCTGATACCTCTTCTTCCTAAGTTTTGAAGACTAGGACCAAGCAAGCCCAAGTCGCCATACTTAAGCTGGATTGGGCATGGAGAGTACAGTATATAGCGCTGAGTAGGAGCATCTATCATCCGACCAGGCTGTCCCTCTGGAAGGATCTGCTATTGCAGCAACTCCTCATTCAACCCTTAGCTAGAGGTGGTTAATGTCTCTTGGCAGCCAGTCCTCTCTCAAGGAAGATGGTATACGCCTGTTGCAAGAACAAATTCATGGGTTGGTGTGGCACCTGCTGTATTGACCCATTCCAGGCAGGTATCTGATGTTTAGTTGTTTTTGGTCCCTCCCTCGGCAAGGCTTGGCTCTGGGTGCATTTAGAGGGTAACGTTTGGCCTTTTTACAGTTGCTGAATCAGCCCTCCTTGTTTTAATTGCCTATTTTGATGCTTTTCTTAAAGGTCTACACCATACGTTTTCCTTCCTCTCCTTTCGTCGTGCCGCAGTGTGACCTTACTTTGGTCTTCACATATTTGATATGCACACCCTTTGATCCCACTGCACAGCTGTCCCTTGTGGCTTCTCATCCTCAACACAGTGTTCCTCGTTGTCATAATATCAGTGCAGCCAGTGAGTGAGCTTCAAGCTCTGTGTCAACCTGCTGTACACCACGTTCTTACCTTACAAACGGGTCTGCGGACACGAGCATTCTTCTTGCCAAAATGTGACCTGTTGTTCCATGTCAGTCAAAATATTACCTTGCTGGTTTCTTTGCTCCGGCTCACCCATCTAAGGAAGAGGAGAGACTCCATTGCTTGGACTCCAAAAGAGCTTTTACATTGATCGTACTAAAGAAAACTGGGTAAACAATCAGCTCTTTGTGGGCTTCTCTGGAGCAAAAAAAAAGCAAGGCCATGCAGGAAAGGAACGTCTTGCGATGGATTGTGCTCTACATTAAGATCTGCTATGCATTGGCAAAGGCACAACAAATGGATGGGCTGCAAGCTCAGTCTGCAGGGGCCAAGGCTGACACTGCATTGGCACACAGAGTTCCTTTCATTGGAACTCTGCATGGAGGCTATGTGGACATCACTCCATTCATTCATGGACCAGTAAACTGTGGAGAGCCAGATTTGCTGAGAGGGTTACTTAGCCCTGCTGGTTTTTTACCACAGGACTTTTTGGTTTGAGTCCATTCGCAGACCCACCACCAAATACCTACTGTGTGTTATCTATCGGAACAACAAGTTACTTACCTTCAGTAGCGCTCTTTCTGGTAGAGACTAACCACAGATACCTCATCGACCCTCCCTGTTCTGTGAATTGGACTCTATCCATTATTAAGATCCCAAGTCTAGGAATATGCACTCTGCTCAAAGTCCATTTTCTGTTGGTGCTCCTCATCTGCGGGCGAAGACCGTCTCTAAAGCAACTGACCGCGTTCTGGAGTGGCACCCATGTAGGCTCTGCGTATAGTTTCTGGAGCAGAACGGTGTCCGTTCATAGCTGCACAGCGCCACCTACCCGCGGGCAAAGATCCGCTGAAAACAATTTTCATTTCAGTCTGATGTCTGGGGAATATTCAAAAGGTGAGAAATTTGTGGTTAGATAGTCTCTAGAAGAAAGAGTGGTACCGAAGATTAGTAACTTGCTCTTTTGGGTAAGAGCATCTGTCTTCCGATCAGGTTACTGCCTCAGGAGGATGTCCGGAGGATGTGCGGTTTCAGCACCAGAACAGGATCATGAACCCGACCCTGCAAAATCTGCACCTACTTGTATGGAGATTGAGAATCAGAAGTTTACTGCTCTCGATCTTTCTTCAAAAGTTGTATCTTTGCTGCCAGGCGTCCCTCCCAGTCTGTAAAGCCGGGTGCTGGGACAGGGGTGCGGCCTGATGTGGCATGCATAATATGGACCTATTGCAGGCAATATTCCCTCTAATTCTTCGGGGGTTTATTATTATTATTTTTTTGTGGTGTGCAGCAATGCAGTGTTTTTGTTTGTACTCTTCTGAGTTGATTGCGCTAATGAAACATAACAGGAGCCACAATGCAAGAAAATGTGCTTCCTTTTCTGTGGAGATCCGTAAAAAGAACAGTTTCATCTTTGGAAAAAATTCACCAAAAGGTAACATAGTTTTAAATGTTAATATTCGAGCTGTATTGACTAAAGTTAGTAGGTGTTTGAGAAGATCTGGCACGGGTGTGGTGGAGCTAATGAAATCTAGTCTTGGAAATCAACCGAAGATCCAAAGTTTGGTTAAGTTTTCATTTCAGATTTGTCCACTACCCTGGGCTCTATCTTTAGACTACTCAAGTGTACAGTTCATCTTTTTTGGGGTCTTATGTGACGAGGCCACTACACCCATCCTCAACAAAGCACTGTGGGCAGCACCGCCGGCTTTCCAATTTGGCTACAGAGCTAGATACAGAGCTAAATTTGTATTTTAAAAAAAGTGCAGGTGCCCAAGCTTTTTCTTAAAGGACCCTGCCCATTTCCGACATTGACAGAGCCCACTTATCCTACGGGCACCATCTGCTGTCTGCATGGGTAACACCCAAAGCTAGATTTCAGTGAACGGAGCCAGCAAGTCTTTCTTCCTCAAGGAGGGTACTGCACTCGAGAAAAGTTTGAATATATGGAGTCTAATAGCGCATCTTGGAGCCCAATTTTCACTTACAAAAAAACAAACCTAAAGACCGACCAATATCAATTTTAACCCTTTCGCTGTGGCGTAAATTCCCCCGCTGTGTGGGGAAATTTGACGCGGGCGCAGAACAGACGGCACCGTCTGTCCGATGCTCACGCCCACTGTGACGTCGGAAGGCCATTGGCCGTCAGACGCACACAATGGATTAAAAGGCACTCATGGAAATTTCAAGTACTTTTTATGGTCCCATTTGGAGTGGGGTCGATGGGTGGGTATGTGAAGAGATGCTTTGTCTGTTGTTCCACTAGATTCTATCGAAATGAGTGGGCTGTCCTATGATGCCTTGTCCCCAGAGGCTTTTAATGGTTGAAACCCCTGCAATCTATGATTATTTAGAAGGATCTTCACCCACTGGTACATCCAGTGGCATGCTTCACCATTTGATCCTCACCCACTGCACCTAATGTGAGGAGGTGGGCTCGACGCAATTTGTAAGAGTAGCACTTATTAGGGCGAGAGCTATGGTTAAAATTCCATTCAGGTTTCTCCGATTTAAAGTAGGTAGTTCATTTATTGAGTATACATTTGGCAAGGTTAAAAATACTTATAGAAGAATGTTGCTAGGCTGTATTATGACCCAAAAAGGTCGATAGGTTTCAGGCCTATCAAATGCCACTCCAGGTCAATGGGCTTTCTTCAGGATCATGTTCCTTATGAATTCCTGGATTGCAAGTGATTATTTACCACTCTCTAGTCTACTATGAAGTTGTGGTTTTCACAAACATTAAAAACAGGCATACAAATACAAACTGTAGGAGTCTGGCTTAGTATATGATGCACACTTAAAGGAATGATGCACCTTTCCCCTAATCCAGGCAACCTTTATGGTGATTTTAGTGTTCTTTGATAACCTTAAAGCTCTCAAAGAAGTAGCTGTGGAGAGCAGCCTTTAGGCTTATCTTGAAGGAGTGTAAAACAGCTTGTTTTACTATATTTAATCAAGAGTGTAGATTTGATGAGAAAGAACCACACAGTGTGTAAGAAAAAAAAGGATATTTATTAATACAATGCAATCAATCCCACTTGGTATATCTCCTACCCAGATATATCAATAACACACAAAAAAAATACTTAATAGAAATCATGTAAGTAGCACAAATATACACTGGTCTCCAGAGGAAGACCAAACCATATACTAAATAAGTGGAATGCAAACTGCAAAGGAGATTAGGACTTAGACCAAATGGCTTAAAAGAGCTTGGTAAATCAAGCACTATCCAAGATAGGCACCCAGAATCCCCAAGGAGGCTGTGTGCAGAGTGGAAACACAGCTGCATGTTCAATTAAAGTCAATGGAGAAGTCGCAGTTGCAGTTTTAGAATTAAATCAATTTTATTGGCAAAGCCCTTAATAAAAGACAATACACAGCAAGCCGCCTACAACCCGAAAGGGCCGGCCGCGCTAAAATTACCAGAGGAAAGAGTACAGACAGCAATGTAAATGGGAAATACACAGCAAGCCGCCTACAACCCATCCAGGGCCAGCTGCGTCATCGGAGGAACAAGGGGAGCTGATCCGTAGCCCAAGTGCTTTCAAAAACAGATAAAATATTTGAAACAGTACACCGTGCCCCCCAAAGATGCCCTCGTATAAAATTAGCTGCTGAGCCATCTAACTTGCCATTTCCAAGACTGAAAACAACAACAACAACAACAAAAATTAAACAAAAATCAACCCCCCCCCCCGACCCCATCCGAACGAGCCAATAACCCAGGAGCATTGCGCAAAGGAAGAGAAGCAGGGCTATGATGAACGTGCTATAGTACCAATGACTTCCTCCTCCTCCTGAGAATCCAGGATAAATCTCAAAATGCGTAAGTATTTGGGGCAAGTCAGCTCCTGGAACTCACTGGAGCGGATAGATATAAAGGGGGTCCAAATCTTTGAGTACTCTGATTTGTCTCCTAAGGTTGTCATCAATAATCTTTCCATGCCAAGAAAAGCTCAAAGCTGGTGGAGCCACTGCAGATGATCACGGATTCTACCCAAATTCCAGCAGGACAATAGTACTCGATGGGCAGCGTTAAGTGCTAAGGCCATCTGCCTTCCCCTTATTGAGCGAAGTGGGAATATTAATGCGTTTGGTAGACCAAGCAGTGTATAGGCAGGGAATCTGGGGATGGCAGTGTCAAAGGCCTGCTCAACCTCATCCAGAATCCAATTCCAATATCTAGTGAGCTTTGGGCAGTGCCATAAAAGAGCCTTCCCAGGGGACCCTGAAGAAACCCTTTGAAGGATGGATTGTTGGAGAGCCACCCCACTCGTGAATGCCCCAGGAACCAGGTTACTTGCACCAGGGAAGTCGTAGGGGTGAAGTGACGTCGGAACCACTCGTAAATGACAATGGGCGACTCGGGAGGAAATGCCTCTGGATAAGTCTGTGAAGATGTCTGGTGGAATCCAACGGTGGTTTTTTGAAGAGGTGAACCTGCAAGCAGAGGGGCAGAGTCTATGCCACTCTGAGGTGACCTGGAGGCAAGGAAGCACAATGCCCACCTTTGTCAGGAAGTTCAGAAGAGTTCACGAGGACTTTGTTGCTGCAGCTGTGGGGACCCACTGACGCTGTGGGAGACAAGGAGCTGTACATGAGCTGTTGGTGTCGGTGTCCAGCGGGAGCGCAAACAAGCCTTGGTAGCCGCAACATAGGGTGGAAGACTAAGCGATGCAAGCGTTGTGACCAGCAAGGTCCAAGGGACTTATCACGTGTAGGAGAGTCCGAGCAGGCCCCTAGCAAGCAGGGAAGCCCGCCAAAACAGAAGAAGACTGGAGAAGACCCACAGGCCAAAGGCACAGGAGTCGAAAGAGGACCTCAGGCAGCTAACCAAAGATGGAAGCCCACAAGCAGGGGATGCAGGGAGGATGCTGTTCTTTGAGGGATGAGATGCTGGAGCTTCTTGTAGCCTGAAGGTCTCTGGAGTGCAGAGCCAACAAGCCTTTGCAATGACAAGTCGACGCAGTGCACAGGCGCTCGGTCTCAGCGGCTCAGACGAGGGATTCTGTCCTCCAAATTACAGGAACGACCGGTCTGGCCTCTGGGGAGCTACGGATCCACCACCTATGTTGCTGAGCCTCAAGAGGTCCGTAGGAAAACAGGATCAGCAGACCGGTCCGCTTTGGGTGCGGCACCGGCAGATGCAGGGAAGTGACTCCTTCACTCCAAGAGATTACTTCGGATGTTCTTGATGCCCACAGGTCCCTGGAGATCCTGAGCGAAGCACAGACAAGGCAGATTACTTGCAGACGAGGAGCAGCAGGAGTCTTCCCAGGCGAAATCCAAGTGTCCAGGCGGTCGAAGAGTGTCTTGGTTTCAGAGAGGAGTCTTGTTCCACAACGAATCTTAGGACCCACCCACGGGGGAGCCCTTAAATACCCAAGGAAAGGGTTGGAACAACTTGGGGATCCCTTCTAGAGGAGGGGCTGGAGAGAGGGGAGTATCACGTCCAGTATTACGCCTTAGCATGAACCAAGGGTTAAGAACTGGCTCAAACTGGTGTATGCAAGGAGGGCACCAAATGTGCCCTTCAGTGCAGTCTGGTGGTGCTGGGAAAGTGCCCCCACCCCAGCCTAATACAGGACAGGAAACCTATTGTTATATCTTCTCGAGCTCAGCAGCAGGCGGGCACATTAATGTCTGTGGTTGGCAGCAGCACTAGCTTGCTGGCAGACCCTGAAAGGATGTAACCGGAGGTAGAGGATGCTCCTCTGAGGAGCCCCTCAGTACATGGGATCATACCTCCAACACCAGAATCAGTGTTTGGGTATGATTCCAACATGTTTGATACCAAACATGGCCAGGTTCGGCGCAATGACTGATGTCTTAAGATGGCTGACCACACTCACAAAGCCTGGAGTAAGGACTGCGGGATTTGGAGGAGTATCCTGCTCATGCAGGGGCACCTTCACACTTATAACCAAGCGTCCTTCCCTCAGGACTGAATGGCGTACCATAGGGGTGACTTACAGGTTTTAAGTGCAGTGACCTCCGATAATAAGAGAACTTACGTGAGAGGTGCTAGCACCATCTCACAAAGGCTGCAATGGCAGGCCTGTAGTCAGAGTTTAAGTGGACTCTCATGGGTATTCAATCCTTAAATTGTCAGTTCCATTATGAAATTGCAGTCATTGTTTCTGAAAAATAAAAACTAAATTTCTTCTGCTGTTCATCCCCTTGTAAGAACCAGAAATACTAGTCCATCCAATTTAATCTACCAGATCTGCACCAATAACATTTGCATCAATGAACGTTGATAAAGGGCAAAATCCTAGGTTATATCCAGTTGTTGTATCAGCAGTTATAGTACCATTAGGCAAGGTGTCAAACTTCTCTGCAGTCCTTTTCCAAATAAGTTGTTTGCCAAAGGGCTAAAAGTTATCTCTGCTTTTTACCAGGCAGTTGACATTCCATCAGTCACCATGGTGTCCCAGGCCCTTTAGAGACACCTCCTAAGGGGGATGCCGCTACCTTCTTTCAGTTGCTGGGATTCAAACTTCCATTCAAGATTACAAAGGTAGTACCATCCATTTGGTTTAAGGCCAGAGACCACTGTACTCTGGTGCGAGGGGATGCAGCAACCTATTATGGCTGTAACAGTATGGAGTACATCTGACCTGCAGGTCTTTAGTTTGGGGCATTCCCGCCAAATGTATTGGGCATCACCTACTCCTTCACAATCCCTTCAACACTTCCAGATCGGGAGAGGTACATACTTTTCAGCCTGTCCAGTGTTGGGTACCAGAACATTGACTTTACAGATGGCTCCCTATGTAAGAGTGTCTATTTGTAATCTGATGTGTATCTATAATGTGTATCTAGAAACGCTCACATCTTTTTTTTTGTCTCTCCCCCACAACTCCAATGTCCCACTTCTTTGGTTCCAGTTTGATGCTTTATTTATGTTAGGCGTTTGTATGAGTTAAACAAAACTCCCTTAATACCTTCTCATGTGGTAATGTATTTTTCAAATGGAATGAGTTCCCGAGTGGCGGCCTGTTTAATGTTCGGGTCGAAGTTGTTTATCTAAATCTTTCAGGTTTTGGCCCTTGGAGCTTTTTTGCAGTTTTTAAAATTTCAGATTCGTCCCTTGTCATATGTTTCGAGAAGAGCAAAAATGTCCTTCCCTCTATTTTTCAAACTACATCTCCCTGTATACTGGGGTGAGCTCCACATTATGGTGAATAGACATTAGAGGGGAGAGAAATGTAGTCAAAGGGAGGGTATCCGTGATTGGTCCCATACCACCAACAGACTGATTATCTTCCATTTCAAAGTGTCACATTTACAAACAGCAGGTATCTTGCTCCCAGTAAACTTTGTGCCATAAATATAACTGAAAAATGCATCCTTTTTTCAAATGAGAGAACTTTAAAGTCCAGAAAAATGTTGCATATTATGAACATTTTTGCGGAACATTTTTCTGCACTTCAAATTTATCCAAATAAAATAAAAATGATTGTATGTTTGTGTTAAACTTGTAAAGGTGCCACATATGGGGCAAAGTATGTCTAGTGCTGCAAGTACATACAACACAGGCTCTCAGACACCCATACAAATATATCCTATTCATACACACACATGTTGACTTGATTGATTTGAAAGTAATTTGTATCGCGCAAACCAAAACCCTAAGGTGTCAGGGCGCCTAAAAATAAATCAGAAGATGGCAAATCAAACTACACATATGCGAGCGCAAAAAGACGAGTCTTCAGGGCCTTTCTAAAAAGCTGCAGGGTGGGGAGGGACCTCAATTCCATAGGAAGAGCATTCCACCACTTGGGTGCCAGATTGGAAAAGGCTTTACCACCCCATCTGGCTTTCCGGATACGCGGGACCGATAGGAGAGCCTTGTTAGAGGAACGTAAGTTCCTACCAGGATTATAACAAGACAGGATGGAACCGATTCCTATAAGGCTGTTTTTTGCTAGAGCCCTATAGATTAAACACAGGGTTTTAAATAGAATACGATCCTCCATGGGGAGCCAATGAAGCTGTTTCCTAGCCAGTGTGGCCGAGGTGCCCCGTGGTAGATCCAGAGCGAACCTAGCCGCTGCATTCTGGACCACCTGCAAGCGCTGCAGCAGGCTTTTGTTCAGCCCCGCATACAGCGCATTGCAGTAATCCAGGCGAGAACCCACTAAAGCCACTACCAGTTGTTTCCTAGCCTGCTGCGAAAGGTAGTGCTTAATCCTCCTCAGTATGCGTAGAACGCCCCAGCAGGTAGCAATAGTCCTATTTACCTGTTGACACATACTGAGGGAAGGATCAATCATCACCCATGTTCATGCATCTCCCCAGACAGTGCTCTTACTGACACACTTGGCAGCCCTATCATAGTGCCTCAAGTGAAAGTATTTTGTTCAAACCATAGTATCTAGCTCTGTGGACATTAGTCTTATAGTTAATGAAGCTGGGCATGGGGGTGTCTGGTAACAATGCGCGTGTTGCTTAGCCTTCTGTGGCTCATGATGATTTTCAATGATCAGAAGCAGCTCTCAAAACACAAAAGGTTGGAGACCCCTGTTCTAAGTTATGTTCACCGATCTGTCTTTTTTGTTTTTAACAGACTTTATTGATTTTTCATTTACAGTCAGCATTGCTGGCAAATAAAAGCAAATTGTGCATTACTGATTCATGTAACAATATTCTGTGTTTGTATATACGTGTTATATCTTCAAGCACAGCATATTGTCAGATATCATTTGACATTTATTTACCCATTGCAACTCTATTATTATTATTATTTTTTTAATTCTTTTTATTTAGAATAATGAAAACAAACTTGGCCAATGCATTACACGTTAGAGTCTGCTACAGCACCAGAAACACAGTGACAATACGGTACATTCATGACATATACAGCTGTGGAGAACCAGTTTTCATTCTACATCTTCTAAGCCAGTCTGTAGGGCCTGTGGAGGCTCGCAGATGTTACCTCTGAAGTCATTCCAGCACGATCACACCTCCCCCCATTTCCGAGGGCACCCTCGTGCCACGTACACAGTCTTTTCATGCAGCATGCACCAGTCCATGTCATTTTGCCAGTCTACCAATTTTGGTATGGTAGGGGCGCCCCACAATCTGGTGATGTTTCTTTTTGCCACCATTTGTCCAAGTGTTACCCAAATTTTCCCTTTTGCAGGCAGATCTGTAGGCTCCCAGACGTTTAGGAGACATCTCTTAGCCTCTGGGCGTATATCTACCCCACACACCTCTTGCATGCACTGTACCACCCGTCTCCAGAATCTACGCACCTTTGGGCAATCCCAGAGTATATGGAAGAAAGAGCCCGTCTCACCACAACCCCTCCTGCAGATCCTTTCTTCCCCCCCCCTCCCCATCAACTGTAGTCTTGTGCAGGAGATGTACACCCTGTGCAATATTTTCAGTTGGATTAGCCGCAGTCTGGCCGAGATCGCCACTTCCCTAGGGGAAGCAAGCGCATACATCCATTCTTCTTCGTCAATCTCTAGCCCATCAGCAACCCATTTCTCTTTAAGGGAATTTAGCGGGTCAGGGGGATTATTGATCAATTTTTTGTATGTGAGCGAGATGGCGTGTTCTGGCATGTGTCCATCCAGCAGTCTGTCTTCAAGTGGGGAGGCCTGTGGCAGTTTCGTCCCCGGCAGAATATTTGACTGGAGGGAGTGTCTTATTTGCATGTATCTGTAATATTCAGTTTGTGCTAGTTCGTGCGTTTCTTGCAAGTGGACAAAGGAATGAATCCCTTCAGGGCCCCATAAGTCTTTAATTTGCAAGATACCTATAAGGTCCCAGTTGTGGAACTCCTTGGTACGTCCCAAGTTGCCTAATTTTTCGGACGCCCATAGTGGAGTAGCCATGGTAAGGATATTTGACCAACCGAACTTCCGCTGTGCTATATTTGCACTGAGTGTTTTGTCGGTCCCGTGAGTTGGTGTTTACCCGGTTTGGAGTAGAGTGCAGCTTCATAATTCCCCCCAGGAAGTAGCCATCTGTCCATTCCGTACCCGGGATCGTTACCGTTGCTATATGTCCCTTGGTTAATAGCAGAGAGGTGAGCGGCCCAGTAATATTTACGGATGTCAGGGAGGGCTATCCCACCATCGTACCAACCCAGTGTTAGTTTATGCAATGCAATTCTAGGGGCGCCTGCCCAAAGGAGGTCCCTCTGCGCCGCTTCAATTGCTACAAAATAAGAGTTAGGTACCAGGTCAGGATAATTTTGTAAGGCATAAAGAAATCTTGGCAGTGCCATCATTTTAAAGAGGGCCGCTCGACCCAGCAATGATAATGGGAGTTGCTGCCAGGACTTAGCGTCACGTTGGAGCCGTCTCAGAGGCGGTAGTAGATTCCTTTCATAAATCTTGGTCTTGTCTGTGAAGACAAAGACTCCAAGGTATTTGAAACTGTCCTCTGCCACGGTGATCGGGCAGGTGCTGGGGAGCCTCGGGGGGGTCGCCATGGAGGACGTAAAGGTGAGATTTGCTCCAGTTAATACGAAACCCAGAGTTTCTCCCGAAACTCGCGAAAATATCAAGTGCCGCCATGATAGACCTTCGTGGCTTGGAGAGGTATAGAAGGATATCATCGGCGTACAGGGAGATACAACTCTATTATTAAGCATTCTACAAATGTTTGAAAAGATCTGTTAACCAACAAACCTAACCCATCCCGCCTCCCGCCTCCCACTCTCATAATGGCAACCACATCTATATTCTGGAGTACTTTGCGTCCTATTCCATCAAACAGAAAGTTTTAACGTTAATGATTATGGCTTTTAGTTTACCCTGTCTTAAACTGCTGGTCCGTGTGTGGTAACCATGTATTGGACTATTATGCGTTCGGGATGCTAGCTATTAGGTCCAGGACTATACCTTTAAGGGTCTCCAGCATAATATCCCACTCCATGGATATCTGGTTTTTCCGCTGTCCCCTGGCCTCCTAACTACGTATTGAGGCATTCTCAGCCCCACCCCAACGCAGCATTTCACTATGTCAGGTGTAGGCAATAGGGTTTTTTTGCTGACTTCCATCTCATGGTTATGGACCTTTTGGCTATGATTAGAGCGAGGTCCAGGAATCTGAGCTGAACCTTCTGCTGGGCAGAGCGTTTACGTAGGCCTAAAAGGCACTCCTCAGCCCAATGTGTAGCTGTCTCTATGTGAAGCCAGACCGTCTCCCAGAAGCCTCTTAGGTGAGGGCATGCCCATAACATGTGAGTTAAGTGTGCCTGGTCCAGCTGGCAATGAGGGCAATAATGTTGTGCATTTGGTAACATCCGCTATAGTCGGCGTGGTGTGAAATAGATCCTATGGAGAACCATGCTTTGTATAAATTTGAATTTTGCATTCGTCACTTTTTTGGGGTACTCCAATATTACACAGTACTGAAACTGCTGTTACGTAGTGGATGACACCCTAAAAATGCTTGATCGGAATGATGCTTGCCTTCTAATCCTCCTTGACTTATCTTCAGCGTTTGATACGGTCAAGCATGATAACCTCTTGGACTTACTAGAACGGAGGATGTGTCTCTCCGGCCCTGTATTAAACTTGTTTGCCTCCTTTCTCATCAACAGAATGCAAATATTTAAAGTCAATCATTCCCTTTCTTACTCCCTGCCATCCACTCTTCGGGTCCCTCAGGGATCTGCACTCGCTCCCACACTCTTCAACTTGTTCATGGAGCTGCTTACGGATTTACTCAATTCATCCACATCCACATTCACTATCACATGTACGCCGATGACACCCAACTTTACCTAAAAATCTCTTCCCCAGACGACATCAAATCGTTCAACTCAACCCTACTCAAAACTCAACATTGGCTGACTTCCCAACATCTTAAGCTCAACTCCTCCAAAACGGAATTCCTCCAGATGGCACAAACTAAACAGACTGCCATCATCGCTGAGTACTTAAGCCACCTAACAGCTCTCAACTGTACCTCACACATCATTGACTCTGCTAGGTCTCTTGAAATTGTACTTGACAAGTCATTGAGCATGCAGGAACAAATTACTCAGCTTCCAAAGGTGCCAACTACCACTTGAGTATTCTAAGAAAGATTAAAACCTTTCCTCCCCTGCCCCCCCCCCTCCCCCTCCCACTCCCCCTCCAGATGACTTCAAGTCTGCTGTTCAAGTGCTAGTAATATCCAGGCTAGACTATGGCTGCGCTACACACTGTGGGCTTCCCAGATACAAGTTGGCTCCGCTCAGGGCTTTTCTGAATTCAGCAGCAAGGCTCATCACGGGTTCCAGAAGAAAGAGCCACATCTTGCCGATACTGAAATCCTTAAACTGGCTGCCTTTGGAGGCTGGGATTCATCTCCCGATTGCGTGCATTACTCACAAGGCCCTTTACTTTAACACCCCTCGTACCTAGCCCAAAAAAAAATGAAGCTCTCTGCTGGAACTCCTAGAAGATCGGCTCTCACCAATCTGTTGCTGAAACCTCAAAAGTTCCAGAAAAAGAAAACTTCTAATCAGGCGTTCTCTGGTATTACCTCGAGAATCTGGAACTCCTTGCCTCCGCACATCTGACTGATTCCCTCTACGGCTTCTTTAGAAAAAGAACTGAAAGCTCTATGGATGAATGCCCTTGTTTGATGGCACCTTCCGTCAGTAGGGGGTCCTTTGCTTTTGACTATGTCTACAACGTTGGTTTGTGCTCAACCCCTCTATTAGTGTAGCATATAAGTGCAACAGACCATTTCCTCTTGCCTTTGCATATTTTACTGCTCCTCTATCTTTTCCATTACTTTGCTTATCATTGATTATTACATGCACCTCTGTTTTACTTCTGTACATCTGTAAAACGCTCTGATACCTGCTTGGGTCACGTCCGTGCTATATAAAACTTAATATAAATAAAAACATTCCAGCTCACTCCTTGTCTGAAATCTCTTGCCCAATATCCGCCGCCCATTTTGCTCATAAGTCTGTAAGTTGAACCGCAGCATGCACACATACTCCTACATATAACCATTTGATGAGGTGACTCCTTGTCTCCATGTAGTATAAGGCCTTAACCAATTTGTGTGTCGGATTCATGTCTCTGGGGGGGCCCAGTGCTTCCACGGGTCTGTCTGATGCGGTTTGTCTTTTGACATTAAGGTGTCAGTAGTGGGCAATCTCATACTATATAGTTATTAACCTCAGTAATGGCGAGGTACCTGGGACAACCGCTTCTCCTGTGTAAGATATGACTCCGCCTGGCTGACGTGAGACTGTCTGGTGAAGATAATTCAACTGTATCAATTTGAATCTTCTGTTCTTTGATAGCCAGGCCACATGTGCTGTAATAGTGTCCCACTCATTCTGTAACTAATAATTCCCCAGAGTTCTCGCCCATTTGGATCTCAGATAATGGTTTGGTTGTAGTAGACAGAGTAAGATGGTAGAGGTAAAAAGTTGTAACACTATGTATCACTCTAATATAAATAATGTTTGTAGTTAGGTTAAGTGTCTCTGTACCCTCAAATAAACCTCACTATTCTTGTAGTAGAACCATATGCTGCGATTTGGCCTGGTGACATGCCATGATCTCTCTCAAACTTTTCAAACTTCAGAAGTAGGTTTATGTTGTACGTATTTCTAACTTTTATAGAAGGAATAACTTTTACAAAGACCTGCATCTTAGCCAGGCACATACCCTATGGAAAATGTCAAACTACTTAGTGAGTGACCAGACCTAAGTTTTGTTTTTTATTGACATTTCGAATACAATAACAATCTTCAAATTTGCCTCTGTTGTATATCTTGCATTATCTTTTAACACCCTTCCCTGTCCCACCAACTCGCCCCTCTCCTGTCCCTGCGCTCGTCTGTTGTAGTGTCCCTTGAATGTGCCACATCTTCACCAGGAAGGTCAATGCTCTGACAAATCTGGCCTCCATAGGTAGTTCAGCCATTTCAGATGTCCCCCCATTTCCTGGGGCAACCTCTACCCTCGTACACCACCCATTCCACCATCATGCACCAATCCATGGTCCTAAGTCTGGGACCTGCCTAGCTTCCCATGACTTTGCTATATTTCTTTTTGCCACTACTAGGCCCAATGTTCTCCATGTCTCTTGTGCCCTGTTGGTGTCTGTCTCTCCCCAGATAGTCAGAATGCATTGCTTTGCAAAGACACATATGCCGTCACCCCCCACCTCACCCAGGCATTCCATCACTGTAGAACAAAACTCCTGCAGTATTGGGTACTTCGAGAGGATGTGGAAGACAGACAATGGACACCCCTCGTCCTCCCCATATTTACCATTGTTCTTTGGGCGTAATTAGAGCAATGAAGGATCCATCGCTGGATCAGCTTAAACCCTGAGAGTATGGCTACCTCCCTGAGGGATGCAAGGGCCTCTTCCCATCCTCGGTCTTATAATCTCCCTAGCACTCGTTCCCACTGCTCCTTTAAATGTGCTAAGACATCGAGTGTAGTTAAGTAGTTTTTATAAGTCAGTGACGTGGCCTTTTGGAGCATGAGTTCGTCCAGTACCCTATCCTTAAGAGGGGAGAACTCCAGAAGGACTGTTTCCCTTGGGATCACCGCCTGAAGCACGTGTTCTAGAGTACACCAAAGTGATGTCCAATTTGTCACGGTATTGGTGCTAGCAGTATCTGACCACCCCTATCAATTTAGAGTAGTTATTAAATCTATTGGTATACTTGTCAAACAGGGCTCACCATGGTGATAATGACTCTTGTATACTGTTTCGCCAATCATTGTAATGATTGGCCCCACATTGATACAATCTCAAGCTGCACTGCTATAATAACCTAATTAAAAATCTAGGTTCGCTCCGTAACAAAAATAATTGCAGTTTGCTGAATGTGACCCTGCAACTTCCTTCATTCCACACTAGTTCCTACCATATGTTTAGTTTTTTTCAAAAGTGTACGCTACGATCGTGATATAAGCAGGGAAATAAAATAATATTGATAGGATCACCGTTTTAGAACGGGAATTTCTCCACATCTCTGAAAAAGAGTCAGCAGTTCCAAAACCATATAAATGTGCTGATAACTCTCTGTTTGACCTAGGTTTCCTGCAAAGTATTCTGAGTTCAAATGATACATTTGTAAGCCTAGTTATTTGTTAGGGCTACCCTGGCCAGGGCCGCCACCTTTGTGCGATAGCGAGGGAATAAAAATGATTTGTCAGTTCTTTCTTAAGAAGAAACTTTATAGAGGGTTTTTGCATTATAATCCTTTTGGCCAGCTAGTCTTTAGGGTTGTGCCTCTGCTTTCATATGACGTAGACTTCTCTGATGTAGAGTGGTACTACATTTGGGCACAAATCCATTTTGGCTGGAATGAACAAAGTGGTGCAGCACCATCATTAATCAACTAGCAAATAGCCATGCATACCAGCTAGGGCAGTGGTTCTTAAGCTTTTTAACTTCTGTGGAGCTGCGCTTAATCATTATTGGAATCCGAGGGCCACCACTGAGTCATTACTGGGCTAATGAAGATGGGGGATCAAATGATGGTTATTGGAGCTGTTGTCTGTGGAGATGGATATAACCAACTGGGTGCCATCGGAATATGAAACCAATGACAACCCAAAGGGTCAAACCGTCTCGGCCAGTGGAAGGAGATAAAGATTAAAAAAGGGTGGATTTCAAAAAGGACATCTGTGGCACCCCACAGTTCAGAGGAAAATAGTGAGAATACCAAAACTGGTCATGCACCTGGAACGATCTATTCCTCACATAGGCATCGTTGCCGTCCTCTGAATAAGAGTGGCATGATTTACCATGTTGAATGCCGCGCTCCAGTCCAACAGGGTGATCAACCCTCCTCTGTCCAACAAAGCTGTAAGTTCCTTGACCACAGGCAGCACGGCTGTTTCGGTGCTGTGGCCTGAACCCCATTTGGGTGGGGTGGAGGAAGTCATTGGACTCCAGCAAAGTTGAGAGATGCTTATTGACCTACTTCTCCAGAAGCATTGAAAACCCTGGCCACATAGAGATTGGCCTAAAGTTGCTCACACAAAGTAGGTCTAACCCCATCTATTTTAGGAGGGGCCTAACCCCTGCATGCTTCCTTTGTGCGGGGACCTGACCACTGATAAGGGAGAGGTTAAGCAAATCCATCAAGGTGGGAGAAGTACTGTCATATCCTTGCTGCAGGATATGAAAGTGGACAGGGTCTCGAGGTGAACCTGATTTTACTTCCTTTACATGGTCCTCAAGCAGGCTCACACTGAGATCTAGCAAAGTTGAAAGTCTACCCTGGCTTGTGCTCAAGAAACTTCTCAACATGAGGGTACCTCAGTGACTGTGCCGTCGGAAAAGGAAGAGTATATATACTGATTATTTTTATGAAAGAAAAGAGACAGATTGTTACTATGCTCAGCAGAGGCTTCTAGCGCAGAGTCAACAGGCTTGGGTTTTGTAATATCCCTAAGGATCTGGGGTAGTTGGCAGAATGTTCAATTTTTATCAAATTGTAGGTGGATTGAGATGCTTTATTAATCTCTGTATCATAACGTCTAATGGCACTTCTATACTTGGCTTTACGAGCTTCATCATAGAACCATCCCCAGCATCTTTCCAGTCATTTGCAGGCTTTTTTCAGAGCAAACAGATTGGCCTTAAACCAGGGGGATTTCTTCTCCCAGTAAGTAACTTTAATCCATCTAGCATGTAGGACTGTGTCAAGTGAGGTAACGATCCAATCATTGAGTCTACGTGCTGAGGAACTGACATTATCTGTCAAGTTAGGTCTTGTTGTCGTCTGTAGGACTGCTGACCAATCATCCAGATTTAACTTTGATCAGCGATGTTCCTAGTGCCTAACCTGAGGCCTAGCAATATAGGTGACAGATAACGTTAAAGGGATCAAAAAGTGAACACACTATATTTAAGGGATAGTGCTGAATGGCTGAAGATTGGTGACATTACTGAGCAAAAAATGGATAGTGTGGCCCTTTTCATGGGTTGGTCCCTTTACTAATTGTAACCGTTGTAGAGACAGTCATGTGACTGGTTCCTAGAGACCGCATTGTCCCGGTGTAGGTTAAAATCACCAAGTACAGTGAAATTTACCCTTTTTACACCTAATCCTGCAACTACATCAGGAAGGGTCGCAGGAATTGAGCAGAAGGGCCTGGTGGTCCATACAGTGCGATCCTCGAGAATCTGAAAGTACGACGGTCAAGTTAAAAAGGAGGCTTTTACAGTTCTCAATATGGAGAGGAGCAACAATTCCTTTCAGGGTTTCTCAATGGATAATGGCAATCCCACCCCCTCCTTTACCTGACGGTCATGCCTAGTGATAGAATAGCCTTGGACCACATCAGGCCGGAGCTATCATGCTGCCTACATATTAGAAAATGAAAATTATATATTTTATAAATTAGGAGAATATATTTCCCCCATTGACTTCTATTAAGGCCTCAATCGGGTTCATTAGTATGGGACTGAATGCAAATATACATTTTTTACTCCTTACTTGTCAGGAGCACTGAGAAAGTGCTATGACAGGCACAGACAGCGTGACAAATGTTGTGCGCTGGCCTGCAGGAGCAGGTTACTGGTAGTGTACACGCCGAGTCACACAAGGCCAGGCCCTGTCTGCAAAAGCCCGCCGAGCATTCAGCTCTTTGCATACAGGAATCGGGCGGAGACTAGCCTTGAAATCAGTAGTCTCCTGCCTGAATCTGGAGGGTTGGCATGTTTGAGCCAAGTCTCAATAAGGAAAAGTACATTGGACGCAGATTCCAATAAGAGGCAGCGAATATTGAGTTATGTATGGCAGTTAACCATAAGCATATAACAAACTGTGGTAGAGGGAGACCTGAGTGACTGGGTCATGTCAGGTTGGAGCCGCTGGCTGCAATTGACACAAGCTACAGAAAAGTGATTAGGGCCCATTGGATGAAGACAGGAAACAGCTAAAGAGGACTGGATTGGTGCGCATACAATTGACTCACTGTGTAATGTATCTTAGTTTGAGTAAAAGGAGCAGGGTATCTGGCCCCGGATGGGCGCAAACTGGCTTTCCGTAGGCGCTCTTCTGTGCGGCATCCTTCATTTATTGGGGTTATCTGGAACACTAGAGTGCATCAGGGCAAAAGATGGCTGACAAGTGTCCAGACTGTGTGTAACCCGTGTGCAGAATTTCCTCACTGTGCAGTCCCTCACATATTTTGAAATTCTAGTGTCAATGCTTCTAGTAACAATCAGCACTCCGTATAGGATTCACAACTATTAAAAAGAAACAATTGATGCAGGATTTTAAAAAACATCATAATTCCCCCCACGCAAAGGTTTTTTAAAACGTTTTTAAAGCGTCACAATTCCCCCAGTGCAAGAGTTTTCAAAGCTTCCATTTCCCCGTAAGTTAGGAGACGTAACCGCTTGTCCATGCTGCGTCCCTCATTTTTTGGGTCCAGCCGGAACACTAGAGCGTGTAAGGGCAAAAGATGGTGGAAAGAAGTGTCCAAATGCCGTGTAAAGTGCAAGCGTTAAATAATCGCGTAACTGAATAATTGTCTAAATGGGCAGTTGTCGAATGAGCCTTACCTTGCAAAATGTAGTGGTCGAGGGAGGGAGATGGTCCCATTAAACTAGAATACCTTCTTCCTAGAAGTTGCACAAAAAAAACACCATAATATAATTTCTGTAACCCCAAAAAAAACCACCATAATATATTGATGCACTGAGGTGCAGTGCCTCCATAAGGGTAGAGAAGAGTCGCCCACCCTTCTGCCAGCGCAGCAAACATGCAAAATAAAATTGTAATAAAATAATTTTATTACAGTTTTATTTTTCAGTTCAGCTGGCCATCTGGAGCCAAGTGTTGGGCGGGACCATCACTGCTGACTGCCAGCAGTGGAAGAGGAATAGTGTACACCTAAAGTTTAAAGTGTGCATGTCACTTTGGCCGGTCTAACTTGCGTTGGGCAGCCTCACAAGCGCACTTTAAACCTCTCCATCTGAGCTGTCTTATACAGCTGGGTGGAGAGCAGGCACAGGGCTCCAGTAACTGCAGGAGTGCTGAGCCAGCCTGCTCCAACCAATCCTAGCGCTTCTCTCATGCTGATTATCCACCTGGCAAGGGGGCTTCTCTGCTAAAGCTGAGGAGCGTCGCCCCACTGCTGTCAGGGACTGTCTGGGACTATGTGGGGAACACAGTCAGGGACTTGGGCAAGGACTGGGCACTGGGTAGAAAAGTTACACAGCGCTGCCTAGGATCATACAGGGAGTCGGAAGAGAAAGAGGGATCCAAATGGGAAGCCTATACAAGTGATCAAGATAGGTAAGACTTAGAAGGGAGGGCACTCACAAAGCAATTTAGCATTCAGAATAACTACACCCAGGACGAATGTGCAAGACATATGAAACACCATTAACTATAAAGGGGGGTGTGGGGTAAAGCACTCGGGAGCTCCACACGGGAAGACTGAAGCTCAGTAAGTTTCTTACCCACAATTGCTGTTACAGATACTGACAGCAAATACCCACATGTAGGATATGGATGCAAAGGCAGGGTCTGAGGTGCTTATACCTATGGTGATGTTATAAATGTAACTCAAAGACAATACTCACAGTGAACAAGAAACACCACCTAGGTAGTCCGCTGTGCCCACGGATCCTCTCGATCAAACCGGAACACGCAAGGCAGTAACAGCAAAGGGGTAGAACTAAACACAAGCACAATAGACAAGGAGCTAGCAAGGAGGAGTGCATAACAGGAAAGGAAGAAAAAGACAGGGCACACTTGGCAGAAAGCAGGTAACACACATACAAGGCAACAGAAGCAAGACCTCAGAATAGAAAGACAGCAAACTAGAACTGGAACCAAGGAAATGGGAAGAAGAGCAGGGACTGGAAAAGGATATACAGAAGGGGAGGCTACAAGGGTATACTAGAATAGTGCAGGTTAAGGAATCAAGAAAACAAAGTTGCATAGAAGGCAGTGCTGGGGCAGGAACAAGAAGTGAGCTAAGGCTCAGGAGTCAAGGCAGCACTGCAGACAGTGCAGGTTTAGGAACAGGGAATTACCAAAGCTTCAGGAGTCCAGGTAGCACTGCAGGCAGTGCTAGTTCAGGAAACAGGAAATTACTTTAGCTCAGGAGACAAGGTAGCACTACAGGCAGTGCTGGTTCAGGAACAGGGAATTACTAAAGCTTGAGGAGTCAAGGTATCACTGCAGGCAATGCTAGTTCAAGAAACAGGACATTGCTACAGCTCAGGAAACAAGGAGTCAAGAGAGCACTGCAAGCAGTGCAATTCAGGAACAAGAACTAGCTGAAGCCCAGGAACAAAGAATAACTACAGCTCAGGAACTCCGGAAACAAGAGCACTGCAGGCAGTGCTAATTCAGGTACAAGGAATAGCTACAGCTCAGGAACTCAGGAAACAAGGTAGCACTGCAAACAGTGCTAATTCAGGAGAAGGGTAACTGCTGCAGTTCAGGAACAAGGAATACTAAGGCTCAGGGGTCAGGGGTCAGGGTAGCACTGCAGGCGGTGCTAATTCAGGAACAAGGAAAGTAGCAGCAGATCAGGAAGAAGGCATAACTAAAGCTCAGGAAACAAGAACACCAAAAGCCCAGGAACACTGGAAACAAGGATCGGTCTCACCGGTATACAGCTACAATGACCAACCTTGGCCTGAAGGGAGCTGGGGCGTAAAAGAGCTCACAGTGATCATATGCATTAGGTGTGAGCAGGCTAGCAGCAGCCAGCCACAGGTGAGCTGAATTCCTCCACCCATCCTTGGCCTGCAGGGGTGGAGATAAAGCAGTGAGCATGGAATTCTGGGTAATTGAGTTTCAGGCATGAGTAGGCTGGCTTCAAGTATAAGCAGGATGGCTTTCACAAAACCCGGCATGGCTTGGGAATGGATGTCAGTTCCCAATAAGTGTCCAAATGGCTGGAAGTCATGATATGCATAAAGGTGAGTGTCTGGAAGCATATTAGAATACTGGAAAGTCCCACTATGTGGCCCCTCTGGTGCTGGGTACGAGAGCGAATCGTGACAACTCCTATTTGAGCGGTGCAAAAGTGAAAATGAAGTGATAATAACAATAGGTTATTATCATTTTATTTTTCTGTGCGGACTGGAGCCAGGTTAGGCGGGGCTGGGCTCCCCGCCATCAGGGGCGCAGGAGTGATTTACATTCCCTAAGTGCGCATCCCTGTTTGGCTGGCCAAACAGTCCTGCACAATTAGCATGTTCTTCACCTGGCTGTGTTGTGCATCCTGATGGAGAACATGCCCAAGCTCCCAGGTACTGCCTGAGCGGCCAAGCAGGATGCTCAGGCCAATCACAGTGCTTCTCATGCAGCGTCTCGATTGACTGAGAGCCTGCTTCCGGTGCTGCCAGTGCAGACGAAGAGAATGGAGCAGAGGCGGGCAGCGGCGAAGGATACGTTTATTTTTTAATCCATTCACCCCCTTTCCCCGCCTCACCACCCCTGTTCCGGGGCAGCCGCGACTGAATTGGTTAGGGGAGCTGGTACAGAGACCGTTTTCTTCCTTTTTTTTCCGATGAACTGCAGGACCAGAAAGTAGTAGGTAATTACGTTTTTATTTTGTACCGTTTATGTATTTTTGGACTCTACCAGGCAGTGTGAGAAACTTGCACTGCCATCAACTCCAGAGCTCTATTAATTACGGACCACGATTGAGAGTTTTGGGGTTGCGCCTAAGGTAGTTCCCTCCGACGCCTTTATTTCTTTGTCATGGCCCATCGCCTCTCCCTCCTCTACCTCTCTCACGGATGCAGGTCCCAAAAAACCCAGCAACTGACTTTACATGGTGACAGCTGCGAAATGGCAGCAACACACTGCTGCCTCTAATTTACTATCGGCTCTGGAACTGACACAACAGGTCAGGGCTTTAAGTGGGCCGGGTCTCACCAGAACTGAGCACCGTCAGTTGTTTAAAGGGAGACTCGAAACAGGTCCCTATTGGGCTCTGTTTTGTGCCCTGGCACACGCGCTCCGTTTTTTCCCAGACTGCAGTGACAGCAGGCCCATCGATGTGCGCGTGCTCACACTGCTCACTTTTCACTAGTGAAGAAGTTACGGCATGACGTCATGCCAGGTGAGCGTTGTAGGGGGAGGGAAATCCTTTAAAGAGAGTCCTTATCTCTCTAGATTTCCCTTCTCTTTTTGAAACTCAAAAGCAGCAACATTGTCGTGGTGTCACCAGGGCTTTAAGTGGAAGCATTTTCAATATTATACACAGGCCATAGTTTCTGATTATTTATCTTCTGCAACTAACAACCATTGACAAAGCCAATAGTCCTGAATTATAGGTATGATGTTACTCGTTGAATCCTATATCTGTTTGCAATGACAGAAACCGCAAAATACCAGTGGGCCGGTACACTATGCGAAGCACAGATTTTTAACTTGTGTGTTTTTAAGCCACACCCTTAATGATATGGGCCACGCCCTTTCAGAGCCGCCCCCCCCATTTTTTACATCCCCCCATTAACGCCCTGCAACAGGTAATGATTATGTTGTGAGTAAAGAAATGTTCCATCAACACCGTTTACTTGCTACCATTTGGGCCCAGATTGCTCTCACCCTTCCCCTGCTGTTCCCTGTGTTAGACACTGCCTTCCGTTTCACTCGATCTTCAACTGTTTTCCGCTCATATTTCCTGAAGTGCCCGCCTACCACTTTCTAATGCAGTCGGCCGCCACTGATTGCACTGCCCTCTATCCCCGCTTCCACCAAGCTATAGGGAACTCTAACCGTCTAACGGGCCGAAGTTGATTGGGCTCTCAAGGCACTATGGATCAGTTATTCTTGGCTAATGAAATGCCCTCATACTAATACTAACTAACAGGCAAACTTGATATGTTAATTAGTTGATACTGTGTTTCGAATTTTATTTCTGTGGCTTGCTTGGCTTCACCTCGTATAACTACTTTAGCACCCTAACAATTGACAGATGGTTGCACTTCCATGCCGGAACTAATAAACACAATATAACAATTGTATTGTTTATTGTATTTTTGTATTCTGTTGACCGCTAAAAGAATCAAAGTTTTTTTTTTAACGTGCCTGGTTATTTATTTATTTCTTAATCTTCAGAGTTGAAATAGGTACCTTCACGATCCTCGACTTCAGTGATGATATTCACTTCTCATGAATTTAATTATAATATTAATCATACTGATATTTTGTGTAGTATTTTACGAAGGTAAAAAAATGTGGTTATTACTTAGAATAAAGTTATTTGAGATCGACATTTTAATTGACAAATTGTGAACGGTACGTTAGCACCATCTAGTGGTAATTGGAAATGTAAGCACTGCTCAATTGTTCTCGAGAAGTGAGCTGAAAGTGATAATTCTGTTTAGGAAATCCTTTATGTATACTCTTGAAAAGATGGAGCAGCTGCAGCAGTAGGGTGACCAAGTAGCATGGGTGCAAATTCAGGACGGTGTGTGTAAAAATTCAGGACAAGGGGTCAAATTTCAGGACAAAAATTTGGGACAACACATACATTTTACAGACATATCAGAAGAGGTCACACAAAAGTATAAAAGTACGTAAATAGACAACCAAAATAAGTACAAGTCAAATTAAGTTTATATTAGGTTGAGACAATCGTGCACTTCACAGTTTTTCAGTATGCGAACAGCTTTGCAAAGCAACATCAGGCCAGTTTTCTTTTTAGTTAATAAAGCTTTATTAAATAAAATATGAATTTACACAATTATATATTACACATAATGAGAAATGAAACTATGAACTATAATTTTATCCATAAAGGCAAAAAATTACTAAGACTTAATACAAAGGAAGGAGTACATCATAATCTTAATAAATGAAATCATTCTGTACTTAAAACATCACATTTTTTGCTATTTTGTGTAATTAAGGAAAGAAGAGAACAGAAGACATCAGGCCCTTTCTGCAATCAAGATTTGTGCTAATGTAACAATCAACATACAATAGTATTTTTGTGTTTTTTATGTTTAAATCTTGCTTTTAAATGTACAGTGAAAACGCCGTTCCAGTCCCATGACATTAAGAAGCACTTAGCTGAATAACCCATTGTATTCATGTTTATACAGAATTCTTTTACCTTGCACCTTATATTTATTAACGAATAATATTTTCAGGGACATCAGAAACTGAACTGAATACTGTTTTAAAAGTGGGCATCACTTCTACCCTTCACAAATATCTACCTTGACAATGTGGTAAATGACCTATAGATGGAGGCCTTGCACAGATGATTGCTCTGCCGCCAACAGTTTATTTTATTTGTATTTTTTCCATCCAGCATGGCTCCAAGACAAAAGTAGAATGCCTTGCCCTAGTCTGCTGCAGGAGAAGGCACCCCACATGCTGTCACTACAATAGGGCACATTGTCATTCTATAAGTGATAATCAGCTGCAGTCTTAGAATGACAATGGTCCAGTCCACAGTCGTTGTGAGGTCTTCGAGGGGCTGCTGCAGGCAGACTCAGTCTACAGTTTAAAAGATAAGTGCGAGAGGCCCTGAGTGAAAACTTTTAAACTCATGTGGCCTCTAGCAAGGGAACAAACAGCATAGCTTCCTAAAATTCCCGAAATTCCGGACCAAAGGAGTCCATAAAAGAAATGATGATGGACAACAGACATCATACTAAATAACAGCCGGTCCGTGAATTTTACGGTCGGTTGGTCACCCTAAGCGGAAGGTTAATGATGCCTTCCTATTAAAAAAAAAAAAAAAACCTTGCTGTGCAGTAACTGTGATGCTCGGCTTATTTATTTTACTAAGACATAACAAAAAAGTGTTTGGTTCAAACCTGTTTTATCTTCTGGTAGCAGCTGCGTGCGGAGACCCATACCGAGCTGTATGCCGAAATTCGGTGCCTGAAATAATTAGCTTAAAAAGTGATTGTTTTGTGGTTGTTTAATTACTAAAACGTATTCAATCGTTCCTCCGGGATGAGCTTTTGACAATGCCTTGAGGACCTCTTCTGGTCCTAGCGTAGGAAACCTTAGAGATGAAAGGTCCTCCAAAAAAACAATGGAAGAACCAACCTAGTGGCCCAATGGCAATTGGACAGTTGAGTTTAGTGGAGGATATGTACAGAACTATTTTACCACTTACAGTTGCACTGTTTACGGCCGTGTAAGTCGCTACACCTCACATGATTTATCATTATTAGGCATTATTCCAGTACACACCCAATTTACAGCGGCCTGTCCCTATCTCAGCTTGCAATAAAGGGGAAAATGGAGGGAGCTTATTAGTCGTAACAAGCTCTTAATAAGTGGTTGTGGAAGTTGAGTGTTCTGTTTACTCTGGGCCTCATTTACGAGGAATTAACGCAGGGCAGTGCAGCAAGCCATTTGGCTGCGCTATGGTGCTTTAATTCCGAAGCACAGGGATGCATCATATTTACAGCAAAATGGCTGATCCCTTTGCGCTCCCTTGCACTGGTGCACAATTTGCTACCAATGCGTAAACACAGGCACACTTGCACCATAGTGCAAGGGTGGCTGCGTTGTGGGTAAAATTTGTGTGTGTGCAGGAAGGTGTCCCTTCCTGCACATAAACAATCTGAAATGGGATTTTTATACTTGTATGTGTGCTGCTTAAAGCAGCACACCTAGAGTTAAAAAACAGTATTTTTTTCAGTGATTGTTTTTCTGGAGGAAGGTGCCCCCTCCTGCAGAAAAACAATGACAATAGGTGATTTCCTCTTCCTGTGTGTGCTGCAGAATGCCGCACACATAAAAAGAGGAAGAAAACAGGGCGAAATGAAAACCTTTCTCCTTGTCGGGCCTTCAGATGCATTCCCATGTTTGATTTCTCATTAATCTGGGTATGTGTCGGGTTCCATAGGTGTTGCCTGGGAAAACCCACAGCAACACCCATGGAACGCACCATTCACGCAAAGTGCTGCGTGTAAAGGGGCTGTATTTACAAGGACAGGAAAAGCCATGCAGTGTGGCTTTACCTGTACTTGTAAATATGGGGCAGCAGATTGCGCCGCTGGTGCGTCACAAAAAGCGACATACCTGCGGCTCAAAGGGCTTGTAAATAAGCCCCTTAGGGTCTACCAGCCTAAGTGAAGCAAGCCCCTGCATTGCTGGTTCAGTGGATCCAAAACTCTTGAGAGGGAAACATGTTAACCAAGGCAAATTAAGGTCTGTGGAATATGGGATGCCCACGGGGCCCTTTTCATATTCTGCAAGGGAATGGAGACAATCGTTTTATGTAACGGCCCCGGGCATTACCACAATGATCAGTCACTCCTGCCTAGGTATTCAAACTGCAACAGAGTAAATAGAGGTGCTTCCTTCATGGAGCATCTTC
The DNA here is from genome assembly GCF_964261635.1 of Lissotriton helveticus. NCBI lineage: Eukaryota > Metazoa > Chordata > Amphibia > Caudata > Salamandridae > Lissotriton > Lissotriton helveticus. The sequence continues at coordinate 1,817,888,936 of NC_136057.1, forward strand.
TGTCCATGCCCCAGAATAAAAGCTACCAAGAGATAAGAAGTGTGGCAGAAAATGGATCACTTCGAGAATGTCATTTCACAAGTTCAGTGCCCCACTGTCAGAGCGACTCCCTACAAAGAGTATTGTCAAGTCAAATAATCCTTATCCGGTCCAAAAAGACCATAAAAGCACATGTTAAAAGCAAATTACAAACGGATCCCACACATTAAAATTGCAAAAGTCAATTACTGAATTGTACTTCATCATTGCTCTTCCTTGCCATCATAGCTGGGTCATTTTGTGTATTTTTTCATTAAGCTCCTCGCCTGAGTAATAAAATTCAACATTGGGTAAGAGATTGTTAGTAACTCACAGCATTGTAAAAGCAATAATCCTTCTTGGTGTGTTTTAAAACCTTTCTCAGCTAAAAGTGGGCATAAAAAACAGGTTCTAAAAGCAGAGCATAAAGTGCAGAATAACAAAGTGCTTAGTGGACCGTATGGACACTGTGTTGCATGGGCAGCAGGGTAGTGAAGCAAACCACGTGCCAGTAAAGGGGAAAGCCACCGGAAAGTGAATCATATTCATCTGAAGGCGGGTTAAAACAAATCTGTGTTCTGGTGCCTTTATCCATGATAGATGGGGCTCCAAGCCTTCGCAGGTTGGCAAAGGGATATACGAGTGGACAGTTATCATGTCTAGAACTTTCTCAAGTCTCATCTTATCTCTATGGGAATGGTATGTGTCCTTTACCAAGGCCTTCTGCGTAAACCAATCTCGCTAGTATTCTCGAAGACACTGGGTATTCCTAGGTCATGAACAGTGTTTTTTTATATACTTGATCTATGAGATGTCTAGCTTATTAGTCTGTTTCAGACAATCCTCTACTATTCCCTGAGTAAAACGTAACTCTTTAATGGACCAGATTTTAACCCACAGCAAGATGGGTGTCTAGCCCACCATATCTTCTATGAAATCTAGGCCCATTTCATTGTGACTGATAAAACTTGATGTTGCTCTGGGAAGTCCTAAAAGGCTTGCTGCCTGGAGGGTCTTTACAGATGTAATTTCCCAGACTCCTGCACCATATATACCCACATATCAGGGGGGGGGGGGTTGTTGTGTCCTAATTTGTTTGCAAATCTAAACCGAGATTCACAATCCACCTCCAACTACTAGGCATTTTGAAGAATCAAACGGCCCCATTTCAAACTAGTGTTAGAATGTCTAGGTAGCTAAAGTCCATTGTTTTCTTTATTGGTGTATGGCCACTAAAAACATCTTTGAGCGGGTGGTCTTTGGCCTGCATTTTAAAATGTAGGATTTATCATTATTTACCTTGAGGTGTAGCTCCTGCAAAAAACTATAAAAATCAATTTGCAGAGCGGGCCAGGAGGATTGTAAAATGCAAGTGCAGGAGGAGGGTGAAATGCGCTGCTCTAGGTTCTAAATGATGTAGCTATTGTAAATCTTGCACAAAATCAGCAGAGCACTCTGTGAAGTCTAAGCCTAACATGATTCTAATTACAGACATCAAGGATGTGCACTGTGTTAGAGGGTGAGAGCAAATTAGTTATCCCAAATGACTCCAAAACTACAAAAATAGAACCAAAGAACACTTAACAGAACAAGAGCTCAGCTATTGTTGTATGTGGAGCTATGATCTAAAATATGCACTTCACTTACATTTACTGATACTTGGCAAATCCAATTTTATTTGTGTATGAACTTAACTGAATTTTTTCAGCAAGACCTGGTCCATTAATTTCCCTAAGGGTTTACCCAATACAGTCGTACCGCTTAGGCATTTTTTTTCTTACACGCTTTTCATTTAATCATCACCCTAACCACACATCACGTCGCCCGCCCTTTGATTTGTGGAGTCCCACCCTTTTTAATATTTACCTTGCCCCTGGCCCCACTTATTGAGCTACACAATGTTCGTGTCATCTCATATGCTGATGACACACAGCTGATGTTTTCTTTTAAGGACCACTCAGATGCAGCTACTCCTAAACTCAACCATTGTCTGACAGACATCTCCACCTGGATGACTACAAACTGCTTGCGGCTTAACGCCGATAAAACTGAAGTATTGTTTTTTAATCAACCTTTGCCCCCCCCCCCCCCGATGCCCTGTCTCATCATCGAGGAACTTGGGATTCAAAATAGACAATAGATTGTCGTGCAAGACCGAGATAGGACATTTTTCCTCTACATGCTTCTGGAAACTAAAGGCACTACGGACAGTCCTCCACCTTCTACCGATGGATTTCATAAAAACTATTGTCCACGCACTGGTGACATCACAATTCGACTATGCCAATAGTCTATATTTGAGCCTACCAGGCTACCTGTTCAGAAAGCTGCAAACAATACAGAACACAGCTGCAAGGCTCATAAGAAATGTTTCTTTAAGACATCACATCTCACCACATCTACGTAGCCTTCACTGGCTACCGGTAAGAAAACTAACAGAATTCAAGGCACTCACCCTTGCTTACAGAGCAATAAATGGAACTGGCCCCCACTGCTTAAAGAAAATAATCTACAAATCACACCACATAAGAAATCTAAGGTCTAAACACCAAAAACTTCTCGTTACCCCTCGCTTTGTGAAGGCCAGATTGGGCGGATGCTTATTCTCAGTCAAAACAACCATTCTCTGGAATGCCCTACCCATACAAATCAGAAATACCTCATCGGAGCCTAGCTTCCTTAAGCTACTGAAAACATGGCTCTTCAGTCTCCCGTAGATTCACGCGGGCCTCACAGTGCTCATCTCCTAATCCATCTATCGCAGCTTCAGCGCCGGAACACTCCCGTTGGGGGTAGCCGCGCGCTCTATAAGCTACATAATAAATAAATAAATAATGTATCTAACTCATATAACAAAATGAAATGTTTTACATACACTTGGATATTAGCATCCTCGGTCATATTGCTACATTGATTTGCACATACTTGCTGACGTTTGTCCTGTTTGAAACAGCCACACTATTTTAAATGTGTGCTGTTTATATGTAGTTGCAACTAGGACCTGTAGCCATGTCGTTAAATAAAGGAAAACAAGGAGGTGGTTATCAGAAACACAGTATCATTTTTATGTTTAACAGTTTCATCTAACTACACAAGTAGCTAGAAAACCTGCATATCTGCTTATGGGAGAAGAACGATAGGAGAAATAAGTTAGTGCAGCTGCCTAAGCAATGAGTCAGTCCAAGTTGGTCAGAAAAGACTGTAGGTTGAAATCTCAAACCTGAATGTGCTTATTTGACTGGGTAAGATGCCAATGAAAGGTCTTGTGCTCATGTATGCTGTGGATAATGATATTAGTAAAGTAGTCTACAGTTTCGAACTTTATACAGACCACATTCTGCACTGTACTCAATTTACAAATGGAATCTTAAATCTGCACTTGCAGAAGTACTATTTCACAAGGGTGCAAATTTACAATTTGCCGTAATTCACAGAATTCAACAGTTGTATGCCTGAGAAGCTGTTCCAGTTGCATCTTTGCAGGTGAAATACTGTAGGTGTTACTTTTTTTTTTATTTTAAAGTTGGAATTTCCCCAGTGTGTAATTGTACACAGTCTATAATTATGCACTGTGCAAAGGCACCTGGCTGTGCAAATACATGAAAACATTTGTTTTCCCTTTAAAGAATTCTCTTCTACACCTAAACCAAATTTTGATGTGATCCAGTCCCCTACCCACTCAAGAAGGGGAGTTACTCCAGCCCTCCGCTGGAGTAACACTTTGACTGTTTCCATGGTGGGAAAGGATCAAATAGGAGTTAGTGTGTTGCGACAAACACACGTTTGTGGGTATTCACAAACTTACCAGGAAAACCATCCCTTGATTTGTTTACTCCTTCAGTGGGGTGTACTACCTCCCTCGTAATTGTATGTACTTGTGACAGAGAATTATGTAAGTTGTGAAGCAACTTAACATTTGTCAAGTATCCTTTTGAGCATAGTTGTCAGGCATAAGATAAGCATTTATATGTAAACAAACTCATGATGTGGTCAAAGTTGTTTCTGTGCGGTGAACAGCTGAACATTGCTTGGATTGAGGATAGTTGTTCTGCTGAAGTGAATAATCATCAGATGTGGCTTTAAAACATTGCGGGTTTGTCACGTGCACAACACATTTCAGTGTCAGGTAAAACATAGAATTCACACTTCACAAATTCCTCTAACGTGCTGTGGTAGAGTTTGCATGAAGGTGTAATGCTTAGAAATGGAATACAACAATTAAGATACATTGAGCATATAATACACAGTGTCCTGAACTAACCTAATTGCTTAACCATAACACTTTCACTTGGAATTTTGTTTTTTGTCCTTATTTTCAGGTTGGAAGAGCTGGGAGGTTGGGTCACAAAGGAACAGCAATTACCTTTGTCAACAAAAAGAACAAGAACCTTTTCTGGGATGTTGTAAAGAGAGTAAAGCCTACTGGTTCCATTCTCCCACCGCAGTTGCTATATTCACCGTACCTTCACGACCAGCAAAAAAAAGAGCAGAAGGCAAAGCAGTCTCACAACCAGCTTGTGACTGGCAACAATCTCATGGCTCTGATCAGACAGCATGATAAAAGTAAAAAATGATAGTTTGCATTACTTGTAACTTTGTTCATTTCTTGTTTATACTGTAAATTACACATTTGTAAAGTTTGATAAAGATAATATTGTGTTCAAATTAATTTTATACTATAAAATGTAAATTTGTACAAAGTTTCATAATGTTGTCTATGAAATATAAATTGTACATATAAATGGTTTCTGAAAATTATTGAATTTCAGAAAATCTGTCTGAAAAAGTTTATTTAATAGTGAATGGTTGTAATGACTTAACAAAATGGCTGATATTGCTATTTAATAAAACCTTATCTTGTAAACCATGTTTATTAAAAACATCACTTAAAGATTGTTAAGGATACAACATTAAACGTCATACCCAAAACAATGTGCAAGTTGAGATTAGCTAAACAACCATGTCTTGTTTCATCGGTGCACTGCTTATGACATTATAAATGTAATTGAGGATAAAATCACATTAGTATTTTATTTTGTGCTTTCTAGATTTACTTTTTGTTTATCTTCTGCTTGAGAGCTCATGTCTCCCTCTCTTTATCTGCGACAGTTATTCTTAACATTCTTTTCTTTCAGCACTCCTATTGATTTAGCACGGTGGTTCTGAACCTTTTGACTACTGTGGGCCCCCACAGATTCGCCACTGGAAGCCAGGTTTAGGACATTTCTATGGACTGACCTTCAAAACATGGCACAAAAATACAGAAACAAGTATACATTAAATAAATACTCCCACTATGAAATATTGTATTTAATTCACAAAGGCAAAAATATGCAAAACTCAAGTGTGGTGGGAAGACTGGAGATTTCAAAATGTGGTTTTATTTCTAAAAGATGAAGTTAAATGCTAGACTTTAGCATATCACTTTGTCATATTTGCTCCTGCATGCTCTCATTTTGGTGGTGCACATAGATACTTCAGTTGAGGCCTCCAAGCATCTGTACTAGATTCTATTTGTTGTCAGCGCACTTCCCCCATTCATTAATTATTTGAAGGATAACTTAATTTTTAGCCTCCAATTTAAAATTTCAACAGATTTACAGAGAAAAAATATATATATCCTCCAATTTGGTTAAAATTTTCCGGGGTATGCAGCGCTCGTGTCGGTGCGTTGTCCTGCGGCAGAACCCACGCCGCTTTACATTCGCCAACTTTCCCCCAGCAAGGGGAAAAAAACGGGTCGCACACCCAATTCCAGTTACAAATCTGCTTTATTTTTAAGTTACAGGGGCTAACAGCGCGTTTGATTACGCGCTGTTAGCCCCTGTAACTTAAAAATAAAGCAGATTTGTAACTGGAATTGGGTGTGTGACCCGTTTTTTCCCCCTTGCTGGGGGAAAGTTGGCGAATATATATATATATATATACTAATATTATTAAATGATCGCAACTGACACGGATGTCCTTTGAAGGCGCTGTGGACTGCTTGAGGTCCACAGATGGTGGTGCCATTAAAGGAGGTTATCATGTTGGTTCTCTGTCTTTTTTCGTAATCCAGAATGAGGAAAATCTATGTTTTGGTGTGCATGACTTGACCACCTACACATACCTGACATAGTTGTTGTATGTTGTAAGCGCCAGTGCCGAGGGTCCATCTCCTAATGGGAGCTAATCACTTTTTAGGTCGAGCCTCAGGCATTGCTTTAGCAATGCTTGTTTGGCGAGATTATAGTAAGGCTTTCAAAAGTGTACCCAAACTGCGGATTAGGTACAGTTCATGTGAGCTAGGCGCGTGCACATCGCCAGCCACATCGCACACCATTTGTTTGAGCCTCGGCATCAGACTTCAAAGGAATCCGCTCCCCTGCCCCCCCCATCAGACTTCAAAGGAATCCGCTCCGCCCCGCAATGCCGAGACCTTGTTTTTTAAATTGTATTATTTACAAAGTGAAAGCTTGTTTAATATAGCATTAGCCTCAGCTGGAAGTAGTGTTTTTTTTTTCTTTTTGTGACTTGCGGTACAGTTTTGTTTGCCTTTGTAATTTCGATTGTGTTTATGCTCTCTGCATTTCCTATGTTTTCGTATTATATCTATTATAATGTCTGATTTCACCAAGTTTTCTTATTATTTTGTCATTTAACTTGCGATGGAGTGTATTGCAGTTTGATTTTTTTGAAAGGCGCAGCACTCCTAATCTGAAACACAGGCTGCCCCGCGTTGCTTTTCTTCTGGGCGTCACGCCATTAATGCTAAACAAAGGCGGACACACATGTCGCTCTTCTATTTTGCCATTGTTCATTTGTTTAACAGCGCACAACTCTGAATCTCCAACATAGACTGCGGGTGTTGCTATTCCTTTAGGCGGCATGCCATTAATCTTAAACAATATCGGCCGTGCAGCAAAGGTGTGCTTTGGTTTTGTCCCATAAACTGTAGTAGTAGCCAAGCGATGCATATATTTCCTGCTTGGCTGCAGGCTCACGAGCAGTCGCAGAGGTGAGTGTCACCGACGCATCTATGTAATAGGATAGCGCGATAAGCTCCCCCTCCCGAGTTTACTATGGGACACATTATGCTGCCACCAGTACTTTTTTTTTTTTATTCTTCTAAAACATAGACGAGGTTCGGGTCCAAGTCTCCAAGACTGGATTAGGCTGTAGGTTCCTGGTCTGGAGACTAGTATACCCTCTGGGCTTTGTAATCTCGTCTTTCCGCTCTCGCACACACTGATATGATTATTCATATGCTCGCATGTCGGTCGAGAGGGATACAGTGAGAAAAGGCTCCAAATGTGCACATACGAGGGGTATGGTGTTTGAAACTGGGGTAAGGAATGGTGCCTGCATGCAAACCAACTCTGGGTATCATAGGATTTGTAGTCCATCCTCAGTACCTTCTTAAATCACGGGCAGTTTGCTAAAAGAAAAAAACGGACATTTTCACATTGCGTATTTAGTAATTCCTTATTGGTTACTCAACACTATTACATCATTATTTTTCATGCCGCCTACTTAGAGAGGTGTACAGTACGGTGGTGGATTTATTGACTTTGTTGTTTGGTGAATATTTATGTCCGTGCTGCTCGGAGGAGCTAGCCTCCTACGTCGCTAGCAGCTTTCCAGCTGCTACACATGGCCCCTTCTTATTTCAGCTTCCTTGTGGCATTCTTCTCTTGCTAACTGCCTTAATTTTTTATGAAAACATTATTTGGCTGTTTTTTATGTCATAGTGTGATGGTGAGTGTTTGATTCTGAGAATAAGTCCTAGGATTAGTGACTAAATTGAAGGATGAGTGAGTTTATGAATCAATGGGAGAAAGCATGCATGCATGGGTGGATGGAAGGTTAGTTGTTTTTTGAATTGGTGACCGATTTGGTGCATGGATAAGTGCATATTGTGCCGATTTTGGTGTATGAATGAAGGAGTGAGTGAATCATTTAACTGATGTATGAAGAGGAAGTGTGTGCATGAATTGATGAAAGAGTGATGGATAAGTGAGAGCATGGATTTGAGTACGGCTAAAATGATGAATGAATGCATGGATGATTAACATTGTCCTATTTTGTTGTGTTGAAAGTATTATTTAGAATGAATCGCACCTCCTGTTAGGACTCTAGAGTTTTGCAAAGATTTGTAAAGTTCATCTCCGTGATTAAACTAATAAAATATCGCTTCATCTTCAAATTAGTTTCAGGAGTATATTTTGGTACATAAAGTTGGCTTAGTACAGATAGTCATGTTCCCTTTGCTTCCATGTGTACTTTTGAAAAAGCTATCTACTGTTTTTTTTAAAACTCTGTTCATCTGACAGGAGCCATGGCTGTGAACGAAGATTATTCCATGCCTTGACTAAATTACGTCGACATGTTTAATTTGTGCTTCGTTGAATAATCATCACCTCTTCATATTTGACACTTTGACGTTGCCATGCCCCTTTTAAGCTTAGTAGGAAGGGTTTTCATAAACATAGAACTTTTGGCGCAGTGCGCAGATAGTGTAACCAAACTGCACTCTAGTTGAAACCAAAGTACTCTTGAGGATAGTGGTGATGTGGTCAGGTTTGATATCCACAGCGTACTAAGGACCTTACTCTGGAATCGCCAGTAGAAGTTGTGATCACCTGCGCCTCGTCGCTGACAAAACCTAACAATAGGAGGAGCTAGAGCCTCGTATGAGGATAGGACAACATGCACTAACAATCAAGCATTGGCAAAGCCTGTTACTCTGCCTTGCATTTTGAGTCATGATTAAATGCATTAACAATCCTAATGCACTGAAAAAACAAAAGGGAAACTGTGTATTGCATTCTGTACAGAATACTTTTATAAGTAAAATAAATGAGGGATGATTCAGTGTACTTTTGAAATGTAAATGAATCCCTAATGCTTTGCAAAACTAGCATGCCATAGGGGATGGAATGATACCTAGTCAGTAACATGAGGTGAGAGAAAATACACCTCTGGATGGAGTCAAATTCCATTCTATATGTATTTTAGAGAATTTTTGACTACTGCATTGTCAAGCCAGAGCTAAGAAATTTGGATCTATTCCTTTCTTGGGTATCGTTCAGAATTTGATTTGAAGATGGATCAAGCCCCTCACTGGCACCTGGAGCACCAGCTATTCATGTTCCTTGTCATATATATATATATATATATTTTTTTTTTTTAGGTCGATCCTGGGTAGCGCATGCACTGCTCTGTGAGGCATGCTGTATTGGAGTATGGACCTGAAGCCCCGCCCAATCTCTGCCCATATTTGTCATTGCCTTGTCATTGTCCTTCGTGAATACTGGCTTCTGATTCCTTAATAGACTTGTTAGTCCCTGCTTAGTACCGCCTTGTCTTCGTTTGTAACCTCCCATAAGGACTGGCCCTTTTACTTTGGTTGTCCCACAGTACGTCTTATTTAGTCTGTAAGCACTATTTTCAGGGCCGGACTGGCCATTGCGGGCACTGGGCAATTCCCCAGTGGGCCGGAGGGGTGGGGGCAGGTTTTGTGCCAGTGAGGCCGCTTTTGTCACTGGGGGCCGGTAATGCAGCAGTGCTGCAATATATCTCCCCTGTAAGAAAAGTGGGAGCGGTGCTTCTTGCTAGCTCCCCCATCCCTCTCCGCCAGCTCCTAGGGCTGGTCGGGCAGCAAACTGCCAGGGATGGTTGCTGTTCCCAATCCGCCCCTGACTATTTTGTTTAATAAGTTTCTCCTACCTCAGGAACTACGTGCTTTCATGCAATATTGAGCGCCATGCACACTTTCACGGGGCACTTAAAAAAAAAAGTGTACTTGTTTGTCAACTTAACAAACAAATGATTTGTTTGGTAACAGTGCCACGTACCGTGCTTTCACATTAATAGCAGCCACGGACCTTTCTTTAGACATGGCTCATCTAAAGAAAAGGGTGTGGCCTCTATTAATGTGAAAGCGCAGCATGGTACACTTGTAAACAATAAACATTTGCAATGCAATAAGTCTTGTATTTAAGAAACTTTGACCTGTTGATATTGCAAATGACAATGCCTTTTATTATCGCAGGTTTTTAAAACACATAAATAAAAGGCATTGTCATTTACAATGCCAGTAGCTCAAAATCTCGCAGTTGTGAGACCTATTGCATTGCAAAGGCTTGTTAAGGAGAGTTACTGCTTGCTTAAAAAGTTTTATACTAAAACACAGGCTCCAGTTTAGCATAATTTTTTTTTTCTTCACTCTGTCAGCAGCAAAAAGTATACCGTGTAACAAACAAAATAATGCTTGGTAGCCAAAGTGTTACCATTATTTCTTCATTACTTCACCAACCACTCGCCTGCCTTCCAGAGGTGTAGTACTTACTACACCATTCATATTTGCTGCCCAGTTGAGAAAAGTTCGTGCATCTCATTTCTATTTTCCGCATTAATTCCATTTTAAATATATTTAGTATATGACCTATATGAATGTCGTTATGCATAATTTTGTCATTCAAATACTGTGAAAAAGTTTGTTGTATGTAAGTCCTGAGCATCCGCTTTTTGTTTTTGTTGTGCTCGGCAGCATGATGTTAACTTACACAGTGTTTTAAGACATGGCTGGTGGTCATTGGTCACAGGCCACATCAAGGAATTTTCATAGTGGCCTTAAGATTGCGTGGCCACAGCCCAAAGGGGTTCTTCCCAGCCACTACTGCTCACTGCCATTGAGAGCATGTAGCGATAGTGAAAACGTATATATAGGGGTTGTTCCTTCTTCTCTCAGATGAGTGCTCAGCTGACTGGAATTAGGTTCACAATTGCAAGGTTCCTAGTACCATAACATTAATACCATATAAAATTATTATTACTAATAGAATTTGACTAACAAAGATTTAGCTAAAGTGAGTGTTATCATCCAGTGCATTTACCAGAATGCATATGGGCAAATTGTTTGCTGGTATGCCAGGCAATGTGCTCCTTCCCCTTTTGTGATTGGCTCCATGTTGAGTTGTTGATCTCTCTAGCTCTGGGAACCATCTGCGCTCTGGGACTGGTACAGAAACCTGAAAAGACAGTGAGCAACATTGCTAGTACGCCCACATTTAATTTGTTACTTGCTACTGTAGAAGGACTGATCTCCTGAAACACATCCGGAGATGCAGAGCACTGGCTGCATCAACTATGGTGAATACAAAGAATTTCAAGTAAATTAGGTATTATTGCTCGCTGCATTTACCAAAATGCATTTGAGAAAATTGTGTGCTGGTGTGTCAGAAGGTGAGCTCCCACCCCCATTCGACAATATTAACAGTTTTCATAGAGTAATTTGTAAACGTGACCTAGAAGGGCACCTTCTATAGGGAATGTTAAGCACGTGCCATGACCAAAATGTGGAGCTTTTCAAAATTGACAATTTCTAGTAAACCACTACACAAACGATCACTGACAGTGCCTTGAGCCTCTTGACCAGCAGCAAGCCCCTGATAAAGCCCCTTCAGAAAAAAGGAGCAGAAGTCTCCTTGTACAGAAGAAAGTTGGTGTATTGTGTCAAGAAAAGAAATGAGCAGGCCGGAACTTTCTGCTACAAAGGTGCTAAAAAGAAGCATCAATGCTCGTACGTACCATCAGATACTGGAGAAGAAAATACAGTTAAGTGTGTGTAAATGAATGAAGAGAATGTCAATAATCCTTATACTGCTGAAAAGGTAATATGTGTGTCCCAGCTTTCAAAACTGAAAAGAAAGCAAGTAAGTGGTGTGCTTTTCACCTTCTCTGGCAATAAAGATGTATTTTGCTACTAATTCCTCGGCGTTTTTTTCCAGACAAAGTTGGTTAATGGATTCCTAACTCTAATTCATCAGCTTCTAAACCTGAGAGGCATGGCTCCTCCAATATATATATTTCGAGGAGTCCATATAATTAGAGGTGAACATTGTATTTCTATATTTGATCCAGCTGACACGTCACATACAAGGATGTAGCCCAACATTCGGATTTAGATTAAGAAATCTTGAGGAATCAGATGAGAAAAATAAGTTACCGCAGAATGCCTATATCAATTTACTATTTCTAAGGCTACATAATGTCTAGATGTATATTGGCAGTTGATGTCGTTAATGGCAAAATCGAGGCCTGATTCCACAAAAGTTTGCTCAGGTCTCTAAAACAAAAGTCAATCTAAATTATTGGACATGAGAAGTACAATTACTAACGTTTTGAACAGATGTCATTGCCACCCAAATATTAAAGCCTAGCTCTGCTTTCTAAGCAATTTGTTTCTAGTCCAAAAGAAATTAAAAGGGCTTTGTCTAGTATGTCAGATGCGCTCACATTACCATAGATCTTTACAGTCTTGAGTTTGTTGTAAACTGTGAGATGGCTTATCTTACCGCAGGGAAAAAATAGAACTTCTGGGGTTTCTGTTCGTTATATCATCTGCAGTTCTTTCTTTTCCTTCAAACAAGATTTGGAGCCTTAGTTGAGAGATAAGTGGTTTTGAGAGTACAGGTGATTTCCTTGAGGACCGGGGCTCATATTATGGGTCTACTATTGATCTCTGTTTAGGCAGTATATAGCGGGCCCTCATGTAATCAAGCTCGTCAGAGGATGAAGATCTTACATCTTCATTGAGGTCTGTTTTACGTGGACAAGTGGTGAATCACATGCAGACTTGCAAAGGGTACATTATTTTTGGTGGAGATCCAAACTTCCTCAGTCAAACGACAATCAGGTTAGTGAGCTCATTAGGAAGTCATCTCTGAGGAGCAGTGGACCATTCAGAAGTTGGGGTTTTTACCGTTTACATAGTACACCGCAGTTTGATGCCAATTTACGTTAAAGCATTTTAGACTGAACACTACTTACATCGAGATAAGAGAGGAATTTTAAAGTTAGATCTTGACATTGCATGGCATTTGCACAACTACTTCCTTATTGTAGAGCAGAAATCCTTAGCAAAGTTACTTCAGTAATTGTCCAATGAGGTGGGGCGTGAGCGGTTTCCTGAAGTTGGTGAGCATTCTGAGATCAGGGGTCAAAGAATTCCAGACTGGGATGGCCGTGCCAAGGAAGGGCTGTTTTTGTACTTTCTTAAATTTGGGAAATTCAAGAAGAGTTTTATGACTTCTTGGCCTCCTTCAGCTACCAGAGATGGTAAGTAGATCCACTATTAAGAACAAAATAATCTTATTGATTGCTTTGTGTACTGGGCAGCAGATTTTAAACCGGACTGTACATGTGCTGGAATGGAAATGGAGATCGTAGAGTATGGCGATTATGTGGTCCAATTAGGCTGCTGAATAGACCAGTCTTGTTGCCAAGAATAGTAATGAGTGTATAGTGTACCCCTGCTAGTATGACCTTTCTGAAATTCTGTCCTAAAGATTAGTAACTAGACAGTTATTTTAGGAGGAGCCTGGGTATAAGATGAAAGATTTTGTTTAGGGTGTGTCCATCTTTTATAGTGTGAAGCATAAGGATTTGCCTGAGGGGGTTGGAATATGTGAGAAGCACTCCAGTTTCAAGGAACCCAAAAGATTGAGGTCATAAGGAATTCCGTTTTCTGGATACAAGATGTCTCACATCCACATTTGTAATCAATATAACTCATTTCTTAGGAGGGTAGTGCTCTAAATCATTGAGGTTTTAAAATAAAGTCATGTGTCGTCAACATAGAGGTGCAGGGTGACAGAGTTATTGAGGATTAAACTTGATGGCTTCATGAAAAGATTGAATAGGCTTGAACTCTTTGGTACTCCACATGCTGTTTTGGCAGTGGTGCGGTATTACAGCCAGTTTTTCTGGAAGAGCTCCGTCCTTGTGCCTAAAATATCTTGCATAACCCTTCCCATTGAGACACAATCCGACTACATAGGCATTATGCTGGCATCTGTCAGCTGCAATTGGAGTGGGGAAATGGCATAGATTGCTTGTACCTCAAGCCATAGGATATGCTGCCAACAGGCCAAGGCGGAAGGTGGGCTCGCATGGAATCGGCGGTTGAAGCCTGTTACTGCCAGAAAAGCCAGGTCAGGAATCTTGGACACAGGATAAAAAAGTGATCTGCCAGTGGGGGGGGGGGGGAGCGGGGGGGTGTAGGAAGGTGGAATCTTACTGCATGGTTACCCCCCACTTTTTGCCTGGTGTTTTGCTGTTTTTCGACTTAGTTGGACTGGGACCCTGCTATTCAGGGCCCCAGGCTATCTGCTTTCTCTATAAAATGTATTCTATGTACTTTAGGTACATACCAGATTGGTTACTGAGGCACCCTTGTGAACCCCTGTATATGGTACCTTAGCTACCCAGGGCATAGTGACCCCAGAGGCCTACCAGGGGCTGCAGCATGTATTTTGCCACCCCTGGTTAGCCTTCCAAACTGACACCACAGGTCTGCACCTGCAGCCTGGGTAAGGTGGTGTAATCACCCCTTACTTAGATATAGTATACCTTTATCTATATATATATATATATATATATATATATATATATATATAGACACATATTAACCTATAAGTCACTCCTATGGCAGGCCTTGACAATCCTGAAGGCAGAGTGTTTGGTTTTGTGTGAGAGGATGCCCTAGCATGAGCTGAGCCCCCCCTGCAGCTTTCAGAACCATCTCCTTATAGCTGTTCTATGATCTAGCCATACCATATACTCTTAAGTGCATTATAATCCTTGTGGTTAATGCTAACTTTGGTTTGGTTTTATCAAAACATGTTGTGTAAGGTGTCAAACACTTTGGAATACTACCCCCCCGCAGGTTCTGGCGGCAGGGGTAGCATTCCACCCTTCTAGAGGGAGAAGATGTACATACTGATAAACCCGGTTAAAGTTAAACAGAGCACCAGCTTCACAAAGTGGATGCTGCTGCCACAGACACGAGTCTGCCCTCCTGCTGCTGGACGAAACTCCAGCAGGGGAGGCCTGCAATAGGTTTCCTGCCGAGGGAGGTTCCAGCACCTCCCCAGACAGGTTTTAGTGTGTTGGGGCAGGGTGGGTTACATTCAGTGAATGCTTTCCAGACACTGCCTGGGGCATGCAAGGTGCTCCATGCATTTCCCAGTTCAAACTGGTTGCTGGGGCACTCAGCCCCAGTTCTGGCGCGAAACTGGACAAAGGGGAAGGAGTGTAACCACCCCCACCCCAGGTCCTCCCATAGGTCGGACCCTAGAGTTAGTCCAACCCCTAATCTTGCTATAAGAATAGGATCCCAGTCCCTTGGACTTTAGATTACCCTGGACGAAACTTTGTTACATACATCTTGGACCTTCGACATTCCATATCGACTGGAAGACGGAAGAAATCTCCCTTGTGGTCAAGGAGTGACCACCCTGTCCAAACCGACACCAACTGCATCTTTGCCGGTCTGCACTTTCGAGGCTCCCGCCGGATTTCGAAGCTTCCCGAGGTATCCCGAAGTTGTGCTTTGGGGTATTTGAAGCCCCTGCCCAGAGCATCTTTTGCACCGAAGCTCAGACGCCTACACTCCACGAGTTATCCTTGGGCCCGCTTTGTGCATTTCAGCTCGAGGCGCCTTTGCGGTTCCTAGTCCATTGGCTAGTGATTTCTTGAGCTTTCCTGGTTGCTCCAGACGTGCTCACACTCCTCTCCAAAGGAGGAGTCCCCCAGACCTTGCTAGTCTGAACCGAAACCAATCTTGTCATCTTGCGTGGATTGCTGTTGCCAAGACTTGTTGGGTCCAATCCGGAGTCCGACGCTGCAGCACTCAAGATCTTTCGTGGGACAGCTCGAATCCAGCTCCTGGTCGTCGTCGACGCCTACTGTACCTCGTGGCTGAAGAGTCAAGCTTCATCTCTTTCACCTGAAAACACCCGACATCGGCTGGCATCTTCTCCTTGCCATCCTGGTCACTGGCTAGTGACCCAAACTCTGTCCCCTCTGCTTTCAGGTTCTTCCGATCTCCTATCCACCCTTGGATCCACCCGGACACTTTTCCTCTGGTCGCCTGCAGCATTTCTTCGCAGCTCTCCATTGGAATCGACGACGAAACCCGACACCAAAAGACAACTATGCACCCGGCTCCCGTGGGTGAGGTCACTCGAGTACTCTGGTGCTCCCATGGGTCTTGACTCTCGAAGTGTCTAAGTCTAAAAGGGTTCCATCGTAGTTCACCTCTAAGTGTCCTTAATCTTTAAAATTGTAACTTGTTCGTTCTCCATAGAAAGTCAATGGTGATCTGCGGCTGTGTTTAGACACTGCACGCGTCCACCGTGGGCCTCCTACATCCTAACCATGAGTGGTTCTAGGTAGTCCCAGCAGTTCTACAGGCCCTAGGCCTGCTTTCTAACCGACACGTGGTTGTTATACCACTATTTTAGTATATGGTTTGTGAGGTCCCTAGGGCATAACGTATACTGTGCAACTTATCGTATGCTAATTACATTCCTTGTATTGTACTTTTACCTCTGACCTCATAAAGAGACAAGAGGGGTTGTGTTTAGATTAAATACATATATATTTGATATACACCTTGTGTGGTGTGCTTTCATTTGATCATTCAAGAGATTATTACTGGTAAAACAACTTGCTTAACTCGCCTCTGATTCTTAGGCTGTAGGCTGCTCTCCTCAGCTACCACTAGAATAGTGGACATCATATGCCAGGCCAACTTCTCACAGGAGGAACCAGCTATATCGGCCGCTACTGCTTTTGGAGACGATACTTGCAGGATTGCCTGTTGAGGCTGAAGCACTCAACACAGACTTCCCCTGCTTGCCCTGCTCACTTGGTGTGAGAAGTCAGACTCAGTGGAGATCCTAGTGCTTATTGGGACCCCGGCCAAATGGGCCCTGTTGGGCATTGGGTACCAGGCTGTGGGGTTTTAAAATGGCAGCCAGCATTGCATGGGAGATGCACCAATGGCCCCCAGCCAGAGTAATTGCATTGCTTGCCGGCTGCTTGTGCTTCTCCTTCCTGGAACTTCCCAAGGAGTGTCCTGTCAGATCTGCAGGGGAGCAGCTACAGACACAGGGGGAGACCCTCTCACTCGTTATTACTAGCTACATCTGCAGCCATAGGGGGTGGCCTGGGAACGTGTTACGCGCTGCCCATCACCATCTGATTCTTCTGAAAGAGACCTTGCCAAACGCACCATGAGCCCGAAATGGCCATGCAACAGTGCGTGTGGGATGCATCAGCAACTCTTTAATGAGCTGAACCACACCACCCAGTGTTTGTGCTTCTTGCCTACTCTTCAAGCGGCGGCTGGGGCAGAGAAGGGATCCCTCCACCAGCATCCTCCTACTTTTTGGTGTCTTTTATAGAGTATACTTTCGGGTGTACAGGGGTATATCCATGGGCCTTGGACACTCCTCCCTCTCTCTACATTTTCATCAGCTGTTGCCATGATAAAAAATGGTGGCAGTCAAAGGACTTGCCACACGTCTACATATCCCCTGCCCCCTCCCTAGCACTTCTGGATGTCACCTTGTTCTGTGACCCCTGGATGCTGAGCCAAGGGTCATGATCCTAGGTCTGTAACCTGGCACTTGGCAAAGCGGTGGAACTGAAGAAGACCATACCTCCCCTGATGCCACCTTCCTGTGACCGAATATTCTTCTGCACTAGTCCCATATGGTCTGCCTTTCTCTTGGTGGGGTACACTCAGTGGTGGGATAGACTACCACTACTACCCTCCAGGACAGTCATCTGATTGTAGCCGAGCCATTATCCAGACCATACATTTGAATTCGGCTGCAGTGGGGCACACTTGGCCCCTACTGAGGAAGAGCGCCTACTGTGGATTTTAGGGACAAAAATGTTAGAATCTCACTTTTATTTTTATGAAGCGTAGGGTCCACTCCTGCCCCACCCATTGGTGTTTACCGCCCGTAGTCACCGGCCCGGCAACACCTTGCATAACTGATCCCCAACAATGTGACTGTGGTGTGAGGAGTAAAAGACATAGTGTATCACATTCCACACCAGCAAAACCTAGACAAATACGCAGAGCATAACCTTCACTACCCCATCTTGTATTAGCCCCTGACATTGACTCTGAGCAAGCTGCTTTCTCCTCTAGACAGATTGATTCCTTTTCATCACCCAGAATTATCCTTAAATTAATCCAATCATCCGATGCCGGGCTCGAGGGAAAAGTTGGCGAGATGGGCATTGAAAAGTCACCTTTGCATCAGGAGCTCTGCATTGCAGGCAGCCGAGTCCCATTGGCAGACACTTGAATCTGCTACCTGGAGGATACAGTTGAGCAACTAAAAACATATTTTACTCATCGTTTTGCAACATACAATACATTGAAAGACAGTGTGGAGGACACTGAGGACAGGGTGAAGTGAAATAACCTGTGTTTTTTTTTTGGGGGGGGGGGTGGGGGGGAGTGCCCAGAGGACATATGGCTCATCAGATGTGAAATTTGTTAAGGTTGACTTTGGTTCCACTATTTGTGGTCTGTTGTCAGGATTGGTGTTTCTGTACGGCATCCCGTGCAGTGGGAACGTCTGGTAACCTACTGCCATGGTATTTATCATTTGATTTTCTCTAAGTGTGAAGAGGGCCTGGGATTGATCTAAATTCAACTTTGCCACAGGGACTCAATTGAGTGCCCACTGCGCCTTCATAGGCGTTACTGTGCTAGCCTAGCTTTCGTGTTAATTATGTGAACCATGAATGATAGTTGTGTTATTCCTGTGAAGCCACTGGCAGTTTATGTAAGAGCATCTGGTTGCTTTGGACCGGATTATGGTTCGGCCAAAGCAGTGTTTAATTTTTTTAATTTTTAATTTTTTTTTTTTTTTTTTTTACTTTAAACAGGCAAGGCGTGGTTTGCTGGCATATGAACTGAGCACAATTGTGCAACTCAATGAATTTTATGAAGTTTTCATTTAGACTTAAGATTTGTCTTGAAGGTACTTGTAAATGTTTGGCAGTGCTGGCCTCTTGATGAATGCCCAGACATGGGGAGGACCATTTATGCTGTGTGCCTTACAAGGTCAAGCCTCTCTTGGCTGTGGCATTCAACTATTCTGTGGATCTTTGATAAATAGGGAACTTGCATGTAGGCTTCCATTATGCATAAGTAGATGTTCTCTTTTCTTGCATTTGCATATTGTTGATCGGAGTAACTTTTATGTAACTCTGACTGTTCATTTAGTCCTGATGTGTGTTTTTTGTTTCAAAACGTGTTTATTGGCATTTATAGGGGAAAACAAAGAGAAAAGAAACACAGCATAGCATTTAGTGCAACAATATGCAGACGTTTCAAGGCAACACAGAAGGAATGAGAGCAAGAGTCCATGGGCCTCATATCTTCCCAAGCAGTGCTAGCATGGCGGGCCTAGGAGATCAGATGACATTGCTTTACATATTCCTATCTATCATATCAGTGGTAAACGACAGCGTCAGCTGCACAAATCTCTATTACTAGCATCTTAGAGTTCCAATTGTCTATCAGTGGGAGCTTGTCTCTGCAGTGCAAGATCACTGTCTAACATTTTAGCACTCTTTCTCTAGTGAACATGCCTAGGCTGTGTTATGATATCGGTAATGTATCCATGTGCTGGAAATTATGAACAAGAAAAGATAAAAGAGAAACAAAAAAAGAAAAACGAAGATACAACCAATATGCAGGGATGAAGAAAGGGAAAAGGATAGTGGGAAAGAAGGGGTAGTGTGGCGGGGGGGGGATTAGTGGTGCCCTGTTATGTTTTCCGAGTCCTTTCACACCGCTGGAAAACACTACTCTAGCCATAGCAGGTTTGTCTCTGATGATATGCGGGGGGTCAAGGGCGTCCGCATTGATCAGTGTATCAGAATGGGAGATATCTAAGTCTTGGAGAGTACCTGGGGGTGTTGTGCTGAGTGACTAGTCAGTAGAGTTCCAAAATGATGTGTGTTTTTAAGATGCAAAATAATCGCTTCTGCTTCTTTTTTTTTTATCACACCCTCTCTAGAATCTTGTTTGGCGATCTTCAAAATTGTCAATTTTGAAGTCTGTCACTTAACTTGTGTTTTTCTTTTAAGAACCAGTTAACAATCACTGCATTCTCTACTTTACTCTTGATTCTGGACTTCTATTGTCTTATTCTTGCGATCATTTCTTGGTTCATTTTCCCTACATATACACCTTCTGTCATTTTTAGTACTACAGCTGGGGAAGTCAGAATGCTTGATCTTCCTTTGTTGGTATGTTAAGACATCACTTGTGATGGTTGAGTCACAGCAGGAGCATTTCCACATCTACGGTATCCAACAGGGTCTTCTTTTCCAAATGTTTGGTATAGTGGTCAAGTCTGATTTTTTTTTATTCTTAAATGAGCTCTCACTAGTTTGTCTTTTATGCTTCTTTTCATTTTCAGGGAAACCAGTGTAGCCAGAATGTTCCAGTTGATGATTTTCTTGAAACCATTGGCATTTGGGGTAAATGTATTGACACAATCTAATGGACTAATCATCTTCTTTCTTCAACAGTAGTTATTTGCTGGGAATAAACCATGCTCCTTTGCTGGTGTTTTTCAGGAGTTTCCTGTGGTAAATGGGTCATCAGCTTTTGGAAGGACTCGTTATGTGTAAGCCATTTGCAAAGGGTTGGGACACAAATGATCTCCTCTTACATGTGTTTCCATGGGTGGTTGTGATAACTCAACTCAAAGGAATACCAAGTCAATCACTCTTGTGATCATTTCTAGAATTCTAAACTTAATTCAGAATTCATACATCTCAGTTCAGGCAAGCCCTTAGCTCCTAGCTCAAAAGTCTAGTTGAAGTGAACGATTTCATTGTCCTTGAGGCCAAAGTAAAGATGGACCCCCACTGGGATACAAAAAATCTGACATACTAAGCAATGATTATTAATGTCTCTCCCACATTATTATAATTCTGAGAGGCTTGGAAGGCGATGTCTGTCCCCCTGACAGATAAGGATTTGTGGGATGCCCTTGGGTTGCCCAAGGTGGTGGTCATTTCTACCCCATATCTCCTCATACAACTCCAATTTCTGCAAAGGGTCTAGGTCACCTCTGACATGCTCTGGAGAAAGGGCAAGGAATTGTCCCCGACATGCCTCTGATGTAGATCAGCAGAGGGCAGCTTTTTCATACAATGCGGGAGTGCTTGCCAATATCAGAGTGTGCCTGGTTTGATCATTTGTAAAACGTTCCTCCATAGATAGAAACAGTGCTTGCACTAAAAGAGTGCCATGGTCACATGGTTTTGAGCTTTGAAGCGAGACCAGGCTCAGAACCTTGGGAATTGTATGGGGAGAGGAGTTGGCCTAACGGCTAAGGCGCTCGACCTCGCGGGGATCTGGGTTCGAGTCTCGGTAACGACGCCAAAACCTCCTGTGAATCTGGGCAAATCACTAAATCTCCCCGTGCCTAAAAATGAAAGTGTGTGTCCTCATGTAAAAAAAAAAACGTAACTTGTGCTATGTAAAGCGCTCTGATACTTGATTCGGTTCGGGTCTAGTGCGCGCTATATAAAACTCTACGGGAAAAAAAGGCATAATTTATTACTAGACACCAGGGTTGCAGAAACCCATGTGTCATCGATGCTTCTGTGCCCGGTTACAGACTGAAAGTGTGTTGTCTAGAATTCAGCCTGGATGCAAACCGATCTGTGTAACAGGAACCTGTCACGAACATTTAAGCCTGAAACATTATTTGCATACTAAAGCTACTAAAAGCCGCACTGTCTGTTGTCTATTTCTTTTGAAGTAGTTGAGGAAAACTTGGCCCTGAAAAGAAATGCAGTTATCTGAGTGTGTTGTCTTTCTCAGACACAAATACTTGCTTTATTGAATAGCAACAGTCAAGAAACTTAAAAAAACTACCTGTCCCATGAGGCCAGGGATCAACAGGCTTATGGGAATGAAGAACAACAGTAGTACAATGCACCAATCAGTCCATTATACCTACTTGGCTGCAAGCAGTCCTCTTTGCTTGTGTGAGAAGTTATGAGTAAGTATTGAACATGTCTGTATGGATGGTTATAGCCATTGGCTACCAGTCTTTTGAAGAAGCAAGGGACAGAGGAGAATGAACAGCTGTCTGGAAATCAGCCACATCTGTGCTGTTTAAATGCATTATCGGTAATTGTGGTGGTGGTGGGGGGGGTATATCAAAACTGTCGAACAAGACTGACCAACCACTTGTCTGGAAGCAAGCAACCCAGCAAATACATTTCTACACCTGAGCTGTAAGTGTATGTCCCTGCCTGGAGAGACCATAATCTCCGCATCAGAAAAAGTAGGATGTACGACATTACAATGCATGCTTTTACATCGCATGCTTTTACAACGCGAGTTTTACAATGCATACCGTTACAACGCATAGTGCTTTGGGGCGCTGGATAGTGATTTATTTAATTTACTATTCCAACTCCAGTCCCCGTGGATAGTAGGGAAGGTGTTGGATAGTAAATTAAATATATTCCCTATCCTAGAGCGCCCCTCCCCCAGCGCAATGCGTTGTAATGGTTTGCGTTGTAAAAGCTACGATGTAAAAGCACTGCGTGGTAAAAGTTGCGTTGTAAGTGATATTCCCCGAAAAAGTATTATCCCTCAATCCGATTCATTCCATAGTCAGAAACATGTTGTCACTCTTGTGTCTGCCCATAAGGCCTTTCTGGGAAAGCTTAGACAGCTATGTTAAAGATCAGAAAAACTGGAAGGAAATATGACATACACTTATCTCTTCTTGCTGTAGCAACATCAAAAGAGCCTGTTACTTATAGTCTTCTCAAAGGCTAGCTCCAGCCACACATGCATTCTTTATGGGACCCTATTAGCCAACTCGCAGTTCAAGGACTATGGCCCAAAAGTGGAAAACTTACCATATCGGCATGCGAAGGCGGTGGGGAATGTATCTTGCCCTCTAGTGCTTTCTCAGAGTACTAGCATTAAAATATCCTGATCAAGGCAGACAACATGGTAGTTTACTTTATGACCAGACAGGGGAACGAGATCTGGGACCCTAGTAGGTGAAGAACAAAAATCTGGACTTGGCCAATATCCGGATTATTCCATCCTAATCTCCCAGAACACAAGCTCAGCAAGCTTCTGTTAGCACAAACGGGTCAAGAAGAATAATGTGATGACAGGAATAGTCTGTGGGGAACCAATAATCAATCCACTTGCATAACTTATTTACATATTCTTCATCAAAACACAGTTGAGGTAAAAACTCTTAGCAATATCTTTACATATAATCATCAAAGTCTACATAGGATCATTCTTCAGGGGTATTAACAATAGATTACAGGTGAAAATGTATAGAATATTACAAAAAACGAATTGCATCAATGAGTGTCTGCACAAGGTGCAAAATACCGTGTGATAAAATTTGAAGGAGATGATACACTCGTGAGAAGAACAAGTTAGGAGAGCGTTGTAGTGCTGGAATCCAGAACGTGAACCCATAGCTTTAGTGCACTACCTTGTAAATGAGACAGTCTGTTCTGGGTCAGGAATTCTTGGGGAAACCATTTGAGATTTTACACTTCTGAGTTGATGTGGTCGTATTTGAGGGAGCCTGAGAGGAGCCATGCTGTGGCATTGAGGGTAACTACTATATCTGTGCACAAGCTTGTCAGGCTGTAGTCGATCCAAAAAATGACTGATATATGTACTGCATTTTTTATTTCAATTGTAAATGTATTTACATTTTCTCTGGAGTACACAGCTTGATACTACAAACACGATTCTGCTGGTTTGGGTACATTGGGAGTTTTCTTAATGTATGAGCCTAGACGGAGCCTGTTATTCAGCAGAAAGCTCTGAAGGACGTGGCAGTGGTGGCCACTTTTACGTATTCCTTGCTTCCAGGAAGCTGTCACAACCAAGTGAGCTCTATCTGGGTTGTAGATGAGGAGCGGAAACGCTGTCTTGGCTGAATTCAATTAGATGTAACTGTATTATCCAAGGGTAGGTGGAGATGTGACTTAATCAAGTGTGTAGAATCTGTTAATGGGTTGAAAGTTTGTACAGCTGTGTCATCCGAGTATTGATGGTAACAAATGCATAGCTCAACCAGGAGAACACATATGTTGAAGATAAAGGGGGCAAGGGCAGAGCTCCTTAGGACACCTGACTGGGACGCCTGATGGATGGTACTTTTAGGTCCAAGTTATTTACGTCAGGAACTCAAATGTCCATCCAGCATTTGTCAGTTACTAAAACAAATAACCAAACCTGGCAGTAACAGATGAATCTCAAAGCACAGGCACAGAGGCCTTAGGACACAAGTGAAGTCATGCAACCCTCAACATAATGAATTAACTCGAACACTGGGGTAGAGGTTTTCGTATGCATTTATTATAACAGAAAGGCTAATGATGAAAATAAGCAAATGATATTTCTCATAAGGAATAAAATGACAATTGCAACACAGAAACAATCCATCAGATACTCCCTGTTGCCGTCTTTGCGTTGCTGTGCAGAGACCCACTTGATGTTCAGTCCAAGCCTAGATATTGAGCTGCAGCAGGGAACAGCAGCTTCCTATGTGACAGAACCTTGTGACCCAATTCAATGTTGAGCCTCCACTAAGTCCGGATTGTATAGTTTTATGTCTGTAAAAGCTAAAATCTTCTTACTTGAGAACCTTTTACTTCTCCACTAAGTGCGTATTGTATAGTCTTACATCTGTAAAAACGGGCAATTGTCCCTTCTAGAATCTTCTCACTTTGGAACCTTTTAGCCCTTCACTGTACTTTTCCATATATCACATCCATGGAGGTGTTTTTGATCCTAGTGCAAATCATACCTTCTGGTTCTTTCTTCAAGGATGGAAGGGCTGGTTCCAAGGACTGTCTCTAGCCAAAATAGGGTGATCAGAACGTAAACAAGCATGTGTGCTTGCCATCTATAAGCATGACCTAGGATACTTTCCCATGTACTGCTTCTCCAATGGTACAGCGTGTCCACGTTTTTGTAAGTTCATGTTTCCAAGCAGCTCCATGAGAATCCCTACCTTCTTTCGCTGAAACATTGTGTCACAATTTCTTAATAATAAAGTTAACTATTCAGTATATCTTGTTTAGGAGGAGTTACATCAATCACATTTGAAGAAACTAACTAATCCTCTGCTCCTCCTTGGCTATTTTTACTACTCTTAGACGCTATCCCGGCATCTGAGCTCTTATGCTAAGTTTTCACAAATGCAGTCTACAACACCACCCTAGTAATAGAAGCTCACTTTTTGACAAGAACTTGCATGAGCTGAACCAGCTGAGTACAAGACTACTCATAGCCATCCTAGAGTGTACCCTTGCAAGGAGGAGAGCCATAGTATCAAACACTGCTGTGAGGTCAAAGAGAATGTAGATTTTCCTAGTAATTTATAAAGGAAAGTCTTCATTTTATTAAAGACACGGAGGCAAATATAATGTTGTCCCTTGCTTTATTGAATAGCTACAGTCAAGACACTTAAAACAAGCATTTGCTATGCAACAGGTCTCGCATTTATGCGAGTTTGTGCTATAGACATTACGAATAACATTGCCTTTTATTTTTGTTTTCGTTTTAAAAACATAAATAAAAGGCATTGTCATTTACAATCCCATTAGCTTAAACTCGGGTAACTGCGAGACCTATTGCATTGCAAATTCTTGTTAAAATCCCATCTGTAATGACGAATTGTTGTCTATCATGTTTTACCCCACCAGACGCATTAAAGCACTCAAGGGGTGATGCGACTATTTCAATGCAACTATCTCTTTATGCAAAAAAATGCTTTTTGATATTCATCTCGTGTTACAGATTTCAGTGCTTGGTTTTTACTGGTGATAAAGTGTCACTCAAAGTATCAGACAAGTCACAGCTAAGCAGGCATGGACCCTGCAAAGGTCACTCATAGGGGACTCTGAAAACTCGGCAGCTACGGTTGCCTCTTGCAAAATCACTTCAACAATAGTCAAGTAACAGTACTTTCTCTGATGTCATTTAATGTTGTATTAGAGGAGACTCACACATTCGTTCCTTTCTGCCCCGGTTGCCAAAAGTCCTAAACCCTTGACTGGAGTACTGTTCAGACAATTTTCCAAGAACGGGCGACAGTGTTAGATGTCGGATTAAAAACATTTTTTCTCAAGAAAGGTGTTTGTCGCAGTCAGAGATTCAATCGCCCTTACCTTTAGTTCTGGAATCAGAGATGTATTAAGGCGGTGTGTGGCACGAACCTTCGAGGCCGCTCCTCAAACAGTGAAGAGAGATGCTGAAAAGCAACAGCTGCTGTTTGGAAACCCCTACAAGGCGCCAACACCCCTGTACCAGCATTTCAGCAACTATGACATTTTACCGCTCTGCATTTTATTGGTTCAGCTTATCCTCGACATCTTGACCGGTTGGTTGATATTCATAAATCAAACACGTCACACGTGGAAATGCCTTCAGTTTTGATTCCTTGCTTGAGTGGGGAGCCCGCCATTGTTACTTTCACGCCTCTCCTTGAACACGTCACTGCCTTAGAGCACAGTGGCATTCAACCCTGAGCTTCAGTGTAGATGAAACGTCAAGTAAATTCACCTTTTTGGCTGCAACACTCACCTGTGAGTACGGCTTCGTTAAAACACAGGGAGCCCGCACTGCTATAAAAACAAGCGCTTAAAGACAGCGGCACTGGCGAGCAACTCATACAGGAAGGGGAGTGGCTGCCTACAATAATAAACAAGTGGGAGGGGGGGGAGAGCGGCCGAGAGCAGGGACACGCAGTGTTTAACTTGCGGGAGCGAGCGCGATAATTGCTAACACATGGCGCTGCTGCTCGCTCCCGCAAGGGAAACGCCAAACCATGCACGCTTTGCAATAGAAAGCAATGCAAAACGTGCAAGTTTTTGGCCAAAATGCTTATTGATTCCAAAAGATCCTCTCCTATGCAGCGCATGAGAGACCTAAAAACAACCTGTCCCATGAGGCCATTGAACAACAAGCCAGTGGGAAAGAAGAACAGTAGTACAATGTACCAATCAGGACTAAGGAATAGTCTATTATACCTAACTTGGCTGCAAACAGCCCTCTTGTTTTGTGTGAGAAGTTATGAGTAAGTCTTGACCATAGCATATATGTAAAACACAATAGAAATAGCTAAGATGAAAGTAAAAATGTCTTGAACAGAGTCTTTCCAAATAGATCCGGATTACAGAGAAGAAACCATTGAAGGACTGGACCAGCCAGGAGTTGTTTTCTCTGTAGGATCCGTGGATGGAGAGTCATTAGAGACCAGGAGCTTCTGATGAGGGAGTAGATGTTGGGGTAGATTAACACCTTCGGTGCTCATGACGAGCTGAGCTTGTCATGAGCCACGGCACTCCGGTGCTCATGATGAGCTCAGCTCGTCATGAGCCGTGGAACGCTCAGGTGCGGGGAGAATTCCCCCGCTGTGCTGAGCGTTCCACGGGAGCCAATGCACCTGTGACGAGCTCAGCTCGTCATGAGTATCGGAGCGCCGTAGCTCATGACGAGCTGAGCTCGTCATCAGCATGTGTGCGCTGTGCGCGCCCACCTCCCCCCCAGCACAGCGGGGGAATAACCCCTGCAGTGAAGGGGTTAAACTGTTAGGGTGGGAAAAACACAGAATTAATACAGTGTTGCAGATGGATAATACTTGCCTTTAATAAAAGTAAGACTTTCCTTTATAAATTACTAGGAAAATCTACATTTTATGGCAAGACCGGAGGCCCATACTATGCTTGTTTAAAGCATATTAACTTCTACAGAAGATTCAGTATCAACAGGTGTACATAAAAGTGCGAAAAATAGCATCATTAGACCAGAATGTCGATCTCAGAATGTCCTTTAACCGCGAACCTGCCCAGAAGGCCTTGAAAGCCATGGCTCCATGGGAGGAATGGGCTCCAAAAAGGGATGTGTCAATACCAGCAAGGGACCTAATCCATTTAAATCAATGGACAAGGGTGGGGAAGGGATGGGTTTGTGGGGTTTCCTGAAGGAAAGGAGGAGTTTGGGTTTAAAAGGACGTTCTGAGATGTATTGTTTTTTGCTCATAAACTTTAAGACATTTCCTACATACAATTTGGGCTGGTTGGGAAAGTAGGGGTAAAACACAGAAGCCAAATTGGTTTTGTGTGATCTTCTGATGTTGAAGAGAATTCCTATGGGAGTAAAATGGTGAAATTAAATATCTAAAGCTTTTAAATTAGATAAATGTTTGATGGAAATTAAGCACAGTAGCATAGTGAACTTGTCTGAAAGCCTTTTGAGGGAAAGAGAAACGTTATCTGGTCAAGAAATGAACAATTGCAAAACGAGGTTCACTTCCCATAATTCACTGTACTTTTAAATAGGTGGATTAGAAAATGTTACTCTCTTTATAAGACTACATATGAGGGATACACTCCTACTAGTTTTCCAAGAAGTTAGCTATGAAGATGCTGTCTGTTGAAAAGGGATTAACAGTTTTTCTCACGCACCAGCTAGACCAAAGAGACCAGGCTGACTTGTAGGCTTTGCTAGCGTAGGAAAGTAGTATATGCTTCTAATGGTTACCCACACTTTTTTCCTGATGTCTCACTGTTTTTGACTAGTCTGACTGGGATCCTGCTAACCAGGACCCCAGTCTTTCTGCTTTCTCCCTTAAATTGACATACATGTGCTTTGGTACACTCCAGATTGGATACTGGGGTCCCCTTATAAGTCCCTAGTATATGGTACACCATGTACCCAGGGCATAGGTACCCCAGAGGCCTCCAATTGGCTGAAGCATGTATTATGTCACCCATGAAAGGACATGCAAAATGGAACTCTAGGTCTGCTACTGCAGCCTGGTGAGAGGTTGCTTGCACCACTTACTTTAGATTTATGTGGAGTGGTGTGGCTCACTGGTTAGAGGCGGCAGACCCGGAAGCAGAGGGCGGCCCGGGCGCCAGGGTTCAATTCCCGACGCGGCAGGGTCGTGGACCAGGGTCAGCGGACTCGATAATTCTCGCCTCGGTGCCTACTCTAACCAGGGATCACACTCGGCAACTCTGGGCATTAGCTTGCCTCAGCTCCACAACGGCCCCCCACATACACCGGGGATGCCTGGTTTCACCTTGGAGATACCCAGTAGGGACAATCTCACAGGGAAAGCCAGGACGGGTTCCCCAGCGGTCTACAGCGCTGAGATACCCCATGTGGGGTGATACATGCGCTTTACAAGACATCATTACATTACATCATTACATTACATTTATGTTCACTATATCTAATGGTCACTACACTTAAAACTTATGTCACAGTTATGGCAGGCCTTATCAATCCTGAAGGCAGGGCGCTGGGTTTTATGTGAGAGGGTGTCCCTGCATGAGCAGAGCCTCTCTGCAGCCTTCAGAGACCATTATCCCAGGTTGCATGTGACTCAGCCGGACATATAGGTAAAGGTACATTACAACCTCCTGGTAAATGCTATCTCGAAAACAGCTGCTTAGTTACTCTTGTGGTAGGTATGATTCCACCCTTCAGAAGCGACCTTCGGGGGTAACTGGTCTACCCGGTGCCAGCCTTCTCGACCCGGACAGCACAAAATGGATGCTGCCAGCCAGAGGCACATTTCTGCCCTCCTGCTGCTGAGCCAAGCTTGAGCAGAGGAAGGCAGCACAATAGGCATCCTGTCACTGGGCGGTGTGACTACCTCCTAGACAGGGTTTAGTGTATTGAGGCTGGGTGGGCGCACTCTGAGAGTGCCTGAAAGTCTGCACAGGGGGCACATTTGGTGTCCCTGTGCATAGTCCAGCTCAACCCAGTTCTGGGAGCCATTGGCTCCTGCTCTGGCATGAAACTGGACAAAGGACATGGGTGTAGCCACCCCTCTGTCCTGCCCCTCCCCTAGGAGGGTCCCCTGAATCTGTTCAACCCTCTCACGTGGGTACAAAAGGGCTTACCTGGCTGTAAGACTTTAGATTTTACGCGGAGAAGATTCTACACAAGAAACCACTGCCCTTTGACCGTCTGGACACCTTGGACTTCGCTGGACCTCGACTGAGCTCGACTTCGTCCCTCTTTCCGGACGAAGCTTAGTTTGTGCTGTTGCTTCATACAGGTTCCGTGCAGGACCAGCGGTGCACTTAAGACAACAGAAGAATCTCTCTTGGGTGAGGGGGGTAGGGGCTTTTGGGGGAGGTGGGCAGCACTTAAGTGGGGTAAAATGGGAAAAAATGTCACAGTGGCAAGTAAATGCTTAAATGTTATGCAACAAAAAAAGATACAATTTTGCTACCGGTTGGCAGTTAGTTTAGTTTTTTTTCAGGTTGGCACTCTTTGTATCTGGAGGATTGATATATATCTTAACAATGCTACGTGATGGAATAAAAATGTGTTCTTTAAATGTGTCAGGTCTTAATAACTGGTTAAAGCGACAGAAAGGGGCTGCGGAACTACGACAGATTCAGCCCGACTTACTTTGTATACAAGAGACACACATACCCTGGGCCAAGCGAAATATGATGAAAGAATTGGGATTCTCATTAATAGTCGCCTCAGGTCAAGTAGGTATGACTCCTGGTGTAGCTATTATGGCTAGAGGTAATTTTGCCATCACTGGTCGGATTTTGGCAGATAAACTTGGTTGGTGGGCTATAGCTGAATGCGGGTTTGAGGGTAATAAAATCACGCTCTGTACTGTTTATGGGTCTAATCTGGACGACCCCGGGATTTTTATTGAATTAAATACTGAATTAGCTACATTGCCATACCCCTTGTTGATCTGTAGGAATATTAATATTAATTTATTTGACTAATCAGGCTTTACAAGAGGGCCCCAAGAAATATGATGGACGAAAACCAAAAGTCTTTAAAGCACTTTATGATCTAGTCTGTGATTATGGGTTAGTGGATGTGTGGGGCAAATTAAGGAAACATGATATGGGCTTTACTTTTTATTCACACCCACCCAAAAAATTAGTAAGGTTGGATTTTTTTTACACCTATTCTGCTTCTAACTTGTGCGTCCATTCAGGTGCATCCGAGGATCTCATCTGATCACGCTCCTACTGTTTTAGAATTATCCTTACCTAGGGGTAGGCCTCCATATAACTCTTGTTCTTTTGACTGGAAACTTTGCTTAAATTAAGAATTTAAGCAGCACATGGGTTATTGGATTAAGGACTTTTTTTCAAATAATAATTTGTTAGCACCTATTACCACTATATGGGATACCTTTATGGCTTGTTTCCGAGGGGAAGTACTCAGCTTTAGCTTATATCAACAGAAGAAGCGTAAGTTGGAGTTGGCTCAAAATTATGAGGCTTTGAGAGAGGCAGAAGGTGCCTTAACTATAGGGATTGCTTTGGATGAGAAAGATGTTTCTGGATTAGTGAATAATCTGGCTAAAAATCGCACAAAGGTCCTGGGGTTCTGGAGTGAGGAGAACGCTAGGAAATTTTGAACATCGAAACAGCAAATTCACAAATTTGGGGAGACTATTTGAAGGAGGCTGGCTTTACGGCTCCGCATGAAGGAATCTGCATGAGTGATTCAGGCACTGAAGGATTAGAATGATGTATTGCACTCTGATCCTCAACAAATACTTTCTATTTTTCACCAGTTTTATTCTACTCTATACATTCACCAGGGGGGCTTAACTGGGGATGAAAGTGTATCTTTGTGGGAGGGACTGGTGCAATTAGATCCTTTAGTGGCAGAGCAATTAGATACCCCGATTTCTATGATTGAATTAGAAAGGGCAGTAAAAGATTTGGCCATGCAGAAAGCGGCAGGACCCGATAGGATCCCTGTAGAGGTGTACAGGACGTTTTTCCACCTAATTAAAGATGAGATGTTGAAAGTGTTCCGATTGGCACAGTCTGGGCAACCACCTAAATCTTGGTGGTCGGAAGCCACGATTGCGATGTTCTGCCAAAAGGGCAAACCTCCGGAGTTGGTGGGATCATACCGCCCAATTTCCTTATTAAACTGTGATAATAAAATGTATTCCAAAATCTTAGCTAATCGGTTATCCACAGTTATTACCTCCCTGGTCTCTTTAAACCAACATGGTTCCATCCCTCAACTTGGAACTACTGAACATGTTAATAAAGTTGTAACACTATTTGATATCGCAGGTACAGAAAAGAGGGATTTAGTGCTGATAGTATTGGATGCCGAGAAAGCGTTCGACCGTGTTGAATGGGGCCATTTGAGGCAATTGTTGGGTCAAAGCGGTTTTGGAGATAAATTTATTATAGCTTTGCAAGCTTTGTATGAAACCCCCTCTGCTAAAATTTCTGCCATGGGTTTGTTATCAGAGGCGGTATCTATAACTCGGGGCACTCGTCAAGGCTGCCCCTGCTCTCCCCTTTTATTTGCTCTTTATATAAATCCTTTTATAGAACAATTATCTCAAAATGCTCGTAGTCCCCCATTCTCGGTTTATGATTGTCAATTTTCTGTTTTTGCCTACGCAGACGACATAGCGGTGACTACGGTGGACCCCTCTCTTGCGATAGAGGAGATAGAGCGGCTAGCTATAGAATTTGGATAGATTACTGGGTACAAGCTAAACGTGTCTAAAACGCAAATTTTGTGCTTGGATAATATTATTTGGATAGATGAGTGGTAGTTAATGAGGTGACATATTTAGGTATTCAAATTCGAACCTCTATGTCTGAAGGGATGGAAGTAAATTGGAACCTACTGATCTGCAACGTTAAAGACTCTTTTGATAGGTGGGGGCGATTATATTTTACACTGATAGGACGCTGTAATATTATTAAAATGAAAGTTTTACCCAAGGCTCTTTATCTATTTCGTTCATTACCCTTGGAAATTACAAACATTAGATTACAAAATCTTCAATCTATTTCTGGGAAATGTATTTGGAGTCCGGGTAGGCCTAGACGCGCGATGTGATTTATGACGCTACCTATCGAGAGAGGGGGCTTAGTGGTTCTGGATTTTGCGTTATATTTCTATACATGTTTTTTGTTAAAAATGCGAGTGTTAATTACTGGGGAAGGTGCTGCTAATAGAGCTACCACACCCACAATGTTTGAAATCCTTATGGGCCCCATTGCTAAACAGTGTTTATTCACAGAAGTGGATGGTAGCTACTTTAAACAACCATGATTTAATGTTTTGAATAGTGCCTACAAAGTGTGGAAATGACTACATATGCTAAATACAATGGGGAAAATTTCATATTATACACCCTTACACGCATTGAAGAATTTACATGGCATATTTGGGGATAATATAGTTTTAGTCTGGAGAAAAAGAGGTATTAGGAACTTAAGGGATTTTCACTCTGTTGATGGGGTATGTAAATCTTTTGATGAGTTAGTTTTGCAATATGGTGTACCTAAAGTGCAGTTTTTCAAATTCTTGCAGATTAGGGATTTTTTATTTCGGTCTAATGTAAAAACTACATCTCTTTCTCTTACAGCGACGGTCAGATGACAATCTAAAATTGGAGTTGTATATCAGTTATTTTTAACCGATAGCCATGATGTTAATAGGGAAGCTGCCTGAAAGTACCATCTCGAATACATTACACTTACATCGACAGTTGATCTTTTTTTCTATGACTGTCGCTCGCTTATGTATAGCTAGTGAGTGGCTCCAGAAAGATCCCCCAGTATTTGAGGTATGGAGGGCAAAAATGTATAATTTATGTAAGTTAGAATGGGGACTATTTTCTGTTAAAGGTCCTAAGAAACGTCAGATTTTTAAAAACATTTGGGGTGCCTTTCGTGACTACATTGAGGGGTGATTCATCATTTACGTACTTATGTGTATATTTGTATCATTTCATCTTCTTATTGTTATTTATTGTATATCGTACATGTTTTTTGTGTAATCTTGCTGCTGTGAAGCTATAAAAAAAAGAAGAAGAATCTCTCTTGGAGTGAAGGAGTCACTTCCCTGCTTCACAGGCACCTAAAGCGCAACTGACTGGTCTGCTGCTCCTGCGGACTCCGAAGATGTCAGCAACACAGGAGGTGGGTTCCTGAAGGTCCCTAAGGTCAATCTGCCCTCTCACCGAGTGTGAGGCGAGAATCCCTTGTGGGGGCTGCGTAACCTGAACCCCGGTGCACCGCATCCATTTACAAGTGCATATGCTTGTTGGCGATTACTGAGCAGTATTTGCCCCAAAGAACTCCGGGCCTCCTCGCACCGAGTGCTCCGTGGGTTGGTGCTTTGCAGTCTTGCTTGAGGTCCCCTTGTGACTCCTGGTCATTCAGCCTGTGGGTCCTCCTGAGGGTCATCTTGATTGTTCTTGGGCTTTCCTGACTGTTCCAGACGTGCACTGACTTCCCCATTGCTTGGGGAGTCCCCTGGAACTTGCTGGTCCACATTGTAACCTGTTTGACCTTCCTGCGTGTGTTGCTTTTGCCAAGGCTTGTTGGCGCTCCAGCCGGACATCGACCCCTCAGCACTCTACATCCTTTTTGGGACAGCTCACCTCTGGCCCCTGGTCATCCTGGACATCTCCTGGTTCTCCGTAGTCAAGCATCCCTTCTTCGCACCTGAAGCACCCGACATCAGTGGGCATTCGTCTACCGAGCCCCTGGTCACTCTGAAGTGACCCAGACTCTGTCCCCTCTGCTTTCAGAATCCTTCCATCCAGAATCCAGGCTTGTTTTCCACCGGAACTTTTTCACCTTCTTGGCAGCAGTACTTCTTCACCAGCTTCCATAGAGAACGGCTGAGGTTTCCGATACCAATTCAGACCTATGCACCCGGCTCCCCTGGGATAGGTAACTCTGGTACTGCAGTATCCACGGGTGGGGTGGCTCTCCAACCTCAAGTTCCAAAGGGTTTGCTCGAAGTCCTCGTAAAAGGGTCCTTAAACTTTAACTTTGCAGCCGCAACTTTCCCATAGAGTTGTAAAGAGGAAGCAGTCATGTTTCCTCACTGCACCTGTCCTCCGTGGGCTCCCTGTATCATCACCTTGGGTGGTTCCTTGGGGTCCCAGCGATTCTACGTGCACTAGACACTGTGTCTAGTCAAGTCGTGATTGTTATACTACTATTTTAGTATATGGTTTGGTCTCCCCCTGGAGCCCACTGTGTATTGTGCTACTTACAATTGTTCTATCGCTCTCGTATTGTGTGCTTTGTGTTCTATCCTCGTGTAGAGGATAGTAGCTAGTGTTATATTAATAAATACATATTTTTATAGAACTACTATGTGGTTCTCCTTCATTTAGTCATTCAGGAGGTGATATTCTGGTCAAACAAGCTGCTTTACATTCCTTCAAGATTAAGCCTGAAGGCTGCTCTCTATAGCTACCACTAGGATAGCTTTCAATAAGAGTATATTTGACCTCATACATCATAAGGGTCGTGTGGACTGGTGCAGGGTGCCCACTTTAACTAGGGGACAGCATATACCAGGCCACCTTCTCACAGCTAGTGCCTGGGGCCCATGATTTGCTGATATAATCTGAAGCTTCTGCCGAAATGCCTAGGTAAGGCTATTAAGGAAAGTGTGTTGTTTAGAATTAGACTGTGAGCGAGACCCTCCAGGTCCAGGAGATCTTAAAAGGAGGGTAGGAGAATGGGGAAGTCTATCGCAAGTTCCAAGAGGGGAGGATACCATCCTTGTGATTGCCAAAATGGGACAAATATTATTAGAGTGGCCTTCTGACCACGAATCTGGCTAGGACCCTGTTGATCATGGGGAGGTGTATTTGATTGCATGAGACCAACCCTTAAAAAAAGACTCTGTGCTCAATTCTAAAGGATCCGGATGCCAGCTGAAGAACTGGGAAAGGTGAGAGTTCAGTTGGGATCCAAAGAGATCTATTTGAAATAGTCCCTATTTGTGAAACAACCTATCAAAGACTGAAGGATGGAGTCTCCATCGCTGTAATCGTGAAGATAGCAAGAATGCCAGTCTGCTACGGAATTGAGATTGTCTGGTAAATATCCTGCATGAAGAGCAAGTTTGCGGAGCAGGCAAAATTCCCAGATGTTTTTTGCCAGTTCCGCCAAGGGTTTTGATTTGGTGACGCCTAGGTGGTTTGTGTATCGCACTGCAGAAAGAGTGTCCATCCGGAGAGGTGGGGAACACTGGATCTTGTTTTTTTGTGAAACTTGAGATCACAAAGGAGCCAGCAAGCATCTCTAAACAGTTGATGTGCAATGAGGACTCCTGTGGAGACCATGTACCGCCAGACGAGATTTGACCACATCGGGTGCTCCAACTGGTCAGGCTTGCATCAGATTATAATACAAGATTTGGAACCAAGCAAACATAGTTTGCCTTTCCAGGCATCTAAATGGTCTAATCACCATTGGAGTTCTAGTTTGGATTTGTTGTCTAAAAGAGTTGGAATAAGCAAGACCTTAGCGGCGATGGTGAATTTTTAGTCTCTTAACTCTGAGAGTAAAGAATGAAGTGGACCTGGGAATACGGCTCGAGTTGATGAGGAAAGCAGACTGACAATCCTTGCAAGAGATCGGAGCAAGATGGGGGAGAGTTTTTAGGGTGTGGATACTTTCTGATTTTATTGCTTCTTCTTTAGATTGGGGTAAGTGGAGGGTTGTGTCTATTGAATTTATGAGAAAGCTGAGAAACTCCATTTGTTGAGCAGGAATTAAGACAGAATTCTCTTTGTTTATTATTATTATTATTATTATTAAAGGCTTTTGTAGCGCGCTCTATTACTAAAAAAATAGTATCCTGGCGCGGTGAAGGCTGAACAGAAAAGGGAGAGGACAGACACCAGGAAAAAATGAAAAAAGATTAAGCTGTGGCGTTAAAAAGGTGAGTCTTTAGTCCTTTCTTAAAAGCGCTGAGAGTAGATGCAGTTTTTATATGAAGGGGAAGAGCATTCCAGGCTTTTGCGGCTCTCACTGAAATTGATTGGCCACCCAGTCTGCAATAGTTAAATTTAGGGACGGACATTTGGCACAGGTTGGCCGATCGAAGGGGGCGGTTAGGGACATACAGACAAAACCTTTTCCTCAGGTAGGCTGGGCCTGTTTGATGGATAGCACGATAGACAAGCACTAACATTTTAAACAAAATCCTGTGGGCAACTGGGAGCCAGTGAAGAGCACGGAGAAGGGGTCGAGCACTGGAACGCCTAGGTGTGTTAAACAAGAGTCTAGCAGCGGCATTTTGTATGACCTGAAGACGGTGGATCAGGTATGCCGGCAATCCGCAGAACAATCCATTCGTGTAATCCAGCCTAGAGAGTATCAAGGCGCGAATGACAGTCTCTTTAGCCTCTTTCGGTAGGAGAGGGAAAAACCTACGTAAAGTTTTCAGGGTAGAAAAGCAGACCCCAGTAAGTTTATTTAAATGGTCTTCAAATTTAAGGTTCTTTCCGAACCAGACACCTAAGTTTTTCACAGGGCCACATATGGCTTTTGGGGGGGGGTAGGTCAGCAGGCCAAAGACGACCACTAAAATCCTCGGGGAAAGAGCCATATAGCAGGATCTCGGATTTACTTTCATTGCACTTTAACTGGGCACGTGCTAACCATTGAAAAACAGAGGACAAACAAAATTGGGCCACCGACGTATCTAAGTTATCTTTAGACCAGGTAAACAACAGTTGTGTATCGTCGGCGTAGGCCATAATTTTTGCCCCTAACTGTTCAGCAAGGTAGATCAAAGGGGTAAGATAAATGTTAAAAAGCAAAGGGCTTAAAGTAGACCCCTGTGGGACACCTGTAGAGAGTAATTTAGGGGTAGAGGCAAAGGGAGGCAACCAAACTTGTTGTGTACGGTTAGTTAAAAATGAGGTCAACCAGTCCAATGCAGGGCCAATAATGCCTATGGCGGCTAGTCTGGAGAGTAAAAGAGAGTGAGGTACCGTATCGAAGGCAGCAGAGAGGTCTAGTAAAATCAGAGCCGCTCTGCCACCTTCGTCTAGACCCTCTCGAATAGCCTCAGATATTTCGACTAAAGCCGTCTCGGTGCTATAGGCAGCCCTGAAACCAGATTGAGCTGGATGCAGGGCTTCCGTGGTTTCAACAAATTTATCTAATTGATTAAAGGCAATCTTTTCGCAAATTTTTGCAAGCGCTGGCAGCAAAAATATTGGCCGGAAGTTGGACGGAGTGACAGGATCTAGTCCGGTTTTTTTTAGCAGTGGGAGCAATTTAGCTTGCTTCCAGCAGGCTGGGACGGTAGCAGTGAGAAACGAGAGGTTGATGATCTGAGTAACCTCGTTTCCCACTGTTTCCGCTAAACCCGCAAGGTTTATGAGGAACCCCAAATCTGAGTGGAGAGAAGAGGTGATGTAAATTTGGGATTAAAGAATTTTCAGAGTTTTACACATTAGAAGAATGTAGTCTGGGTAGATAATTAATCTGATACCCTGGGACTTGAGGAAGAAACCAACAGGTTTCAATAATTTGGTTAAGCACCATGGTGCGGAGGAAAGTCCAAAAGGAAAAGATAAAAACGGATACGTTTTGCCTGCCATTGGAACTGAAAACATTTCCTGTGATGGTGGTGGATGGGGATTGTGATGTATGCATCCTGAAGATCCAAACATATCATCCAATCGACTTGAAGTAAGGCATCTCGGAGATGTAAGATGGTTTCCATTTTGAAATGGCTATAAACAACAAACTGAAGTGTTTGAGGTATATGACCGGTCTCATCTTTTTGTTATTTTTTTTTTAACTAAGAAAAGCAAGCTTAAGAAACCTGATGGATGAGGGTTGGATTGCTTGTTTGTGTAATAGAGTGAGGATTTCCTGGGTACTCGGTGCCTGCATTTTGGCTGATAATTTTAGGTTTAAAGCATTTTATTGCAGAGTTATATAGGAGGAAAACAATACATACAACATAAACTCGTCGTCAAAAAGATGCTATTCAGAGTCTCTACATCTTGAGCGCCATCAGAATTGCAGACATTACACTCAGAACATGTTGTGGAGCCACATGCTAGGCGTAGGAGCAATGACGACTGACCCCAAAACCAACCCCCCCTCAACGTAACTGCCCCTCCCTGCCCTCCCCCCGAACCCCCCTTACTCCTTCCTCCCCCCCCCCCCCCTCGGGGTTGCGCCGAGCTAATGTCATGTGCCCTTGTCAACATTTCAGTGAAACCGCCTCCTTTCTTCACAGATATCATCCAGGGCGACTAAGCCTGCGGAGTGGTTAGGGATGTCAATCGCATGAGCCTGAGGTACCGGGGACAGGTAATTTCCTTGAATTCCGACTGCAATAAGGTGAGAAAGGGGTGCCACAATTCTTCAAACTTATCCACCTCTCCCGCCACTGTGAGGGATAGTTTCTCCATACCTAGAACGTGCCATAACCTGTGTAGCCAGCCGGTAGTGTTGGGAATGGTGGTGGTGCGCCAATATATGAGTATGTTCTGTATCGCTGAGCCTAATGCAATTGCTATCTGCCTACCCTTCCTGGACCTCAGAGGATACATCAACCCGTTGGGTAACCCTAATAGGATATAGGCTGGGAAGCGAGGCAGTTCAATGTCAAAACATTGGTCAACTTCATCTAAGACCTCTTTCCAGTAGGGATCCAGCAACGGACAGTCCCATAAGATGTGTGTGAGCGTGCCAGTCTGTCCACACTCGCGCCAACAGGTATCTGGGAGGCCATGATTCATGTCATGCAATCGTTGAGGCGTGTAGTACCAGTATGTAGTTATTTTAGTGAAAGTTTCAGTGAGCCCAGTGTGGTAAGCCGAGTGGCGTGCGCGGTAAGATATGTCGTCCCACTCTTTGTGGCTCAATTCCCTCCCCTGTTCCCGCTCCCAGCGCTCCCTCCCGGGGTTATGGATGTGGAAGGTGGGGGGCTGCAAAAGCTTGTACAGGTCCGAAACGAGCTTGGCATCCGAGGAGCGAGTCGCTAGCCACATCTCGTAGGGTGTAAGTTTCCGGTCTGCCAACTCCCTCACCTGCGGCTGCAGCGCCCAGTGGCGAACCTGTAAATATCGCATACGTTCAGTCTCAGGCAGGTGGTAATCCCGTCTGAGGTCCTGGAACGACACAATCCCCTCCGAACCATACATGTGAAACAAAGCGCAGCACCTGGCATCCCGCCAGAGAGCGAACGCGCCAGGCTCCATCCCAGGCTGGAAGTCCGGGTTCCCGATCAACGGCGTAAGCGGCGACGGGAAGGTGGTAAGTTCCCGCGTAGCGTTCACAGCATCCCACACTCTGAGCGGGACCTGGGTGACCAGAGACGCGTAAATGTTGCGAGGCCGATGAGCCCTGCGCATGAAGGGTATCTCCTGTAAAGTCCTACCCGCCACCGCCTGGTCCTGAAACAGCCAGTGTCTGTCAGATTCCCATTTGCTCCACTCCACGAAGAACCGAAGTTGCGCCGCGTGAAAGTACTTTTGGAGATCTGGAATGCCAAGGCCGCCGGATTCCGGAGCCAGAGTAGACAAGGCTCTCCTAAGCCTGGGTTTGCGACCCTGCCAGACAAAGCGGGCGATGTCCGCCTGTGTCTGACGGATCCAACCTTTCGGTGGCTGAAGCGGTAGTGCCCGAAACAAGTACAGGACCTGCGGCAGGAGAGTCATCTTCACTGCGGCAATCCGTCCCAGCAACGACAACGTGCCCTTGTTCCAGCGGGTCAATTCCTCCTTCAGCTTACTGCCCAATGCCGTGTAGTTTGCCGTCACCATAGCGGGCAGGGAGGGCGCCAGCAAGACACCCAAGTACGGGATCAGATCTTTAGACCAACTCATGGGGAAGCGCCTCTGTAATTCAAGTCTCGTTGCAACGGACAGCGAGAGGTCTAGGGCAGACGATTTCCTCATATTCATTTTGAAGCCCGCTACCGCGGCGAAGGCGTCCATCTCGGCGATGGAAGCCGGGAGTGCCTTCCCCGGGTCTTCAAGCATGAAGATCACGTCATCCGCGTACAGGCTAATGGTGTGGACGTGGCCTCCCATCCGGACGCCAGTCACCCTCGGGTCCTGTCTGATCCTCTGGGCAAACGGCTCCATGTAAAGAGCAAAAAGAAGCGGGGACAGTGGGCATCCCTGCCTGGTCCCCCGTTCAATCGCAAAGCGGTCGGAGCTGCACCCATTTACCCGCACCACCGCTGCCGGGTGTTTGTAACAGTTAAATACGAGTGTGCGGAATTTCTCCCCTATACCCACTTTGCAAAGCACTCTTTCAAGGTAAGACCAACGCACTCGGTCGAACGCCTTTTCCGCGTCGACTGACAATAGCATGCGTTCCCCAGGGATGCGGGAGGCCTTCTCCAGGACGTGCACCACTCTCTTAGTGTTGTCCACCGTTTGCCGACCGGGGACAAACCCTGCTTGATCCGGGTCCACAAGTCCCGGCAGATATTGCGCCAGACGAGTCGCCAGGATCCCCGTGTAGAGCTTGAGATCCACGTTCAACAACGAGATTGGCCGGTAGGAGCCGCACTCGGTCTTATCTTTCCCTGGTTTGGGATTAACCGAAACCGTCGCCCAGAGCAAATCCGGAGGAATGGCTCCCGGTTCCGCGAAGGAGTTAAAGAGACGCGTCAACAGAGGGACCAGGTCCTGACAGAACGTCTTGTAGAAAAGTGGGGAATAACCGTCAGGGCCCGGAGCCTTCCCATGCTTAAGCCGGGAGATAGCCGCAATCACCTCCTCCGGGCGAATGTCTCGCTCCAGGTACTCCGCCTGCTCTGGGGTGAGAGCAGGGAGCTCGACCGATTCCAGGTAATCTGCCTCAGCTAACACCGAGGGGGGCTCGCCTGTGTATAAGTCGGCATAGTAACGGCGGAATCCCTCCGCGATCTGAGGGTCCTCCGTAGCCTTCGCCCCGCCTGGAGTCGATAACTCCGCAACCCGCATACGCTGATGTTTCATACGGAGTTTGTTTGCCAGGAGGCGGCCGCACCTATCGCCGCCAGTGTAATATGCATGCTTCAGGCGCAGCGCCGCATATTCCGCTCTGTCCATATCTAGCGCGGAGAGCAATTTCCGGGTTGCCTTATGCTGCCTCCAAACTCTGGGGGCCCCTGTTCTCTGGTGCATCTGCTCCAGCTCCCTCACCTGGGTCGTAAGCTCATCCTGTTTCCGCTGTCGTTCTCTATTCTCCACAGACGAGACGGCGATGAATTCCCCGCGGAGCACCGCCTTCAAGGCAGCCCACTGTGTCGCCCGGGATGTGTCCCCATTATCATTATGGGACCGGTATGCAGAAATCGCGTCGCGTATCTGCTTTACCACCGCTGGCTTATGCAACAGGGTGTCTCTGAGGCGCCAAACTCCCCGAGAGGGCGATACCGGCGGCAGTTGAAAGGAACCCGACACCGGGGCGTGATCCGACAACGAGAGAACCCCTATGTCGGAAGCCGTCGCCAGCGCAGCCATCGGCCCCATAACTAGGATGTGATCCAGTCTCGCGTATGTCCTATGCGCATGGGAATAATAAGAATAGGCTCGGGTAGTGGGGTGCAGGCGTCTCCATAAATCATGCATATCAAGATCACCTAGGCGGGAGTGACTCAGTTGTGAGAACTCCCCGGTGTGTGGGCGTCGTTGCGTGGATCTGTCCAGGAGCGAATCAAAGACCATGTTCAAGTCCCCCCCCGATGAGTATGTGTCTGTCCGGCGTAGTCGCTATGTGTTCGAGGGCTGAGTGTAGGAATAGGTCCTGGCGGTCATTCGGGCTATAGACGGAACCCACAGTGAACAAAAAAAACCCCAGCTTGACCCTATAAGCTAGGAGCCTCCCCTTCTGCTCCGCAACCTTGTGCAGGACCTCCCCCCTAAACCTTCTAGAGACTAGGATAGCAACCCCCGCCGTCTTAGTGGGCCCTGAGGAGAAAAATTGTACTGGGAACTTCGGTGATCTCATTCTAAGGCAGTCCCGGGCCAAGAGGTGAGTCTCCTGTAAAAGACATATGTCCGCCTGGGCGTTCTCAAGGAGGGATAATATCGCCCTACGCTTAACCGGGTTGTTCAGTCCCTTCACATTGAGGGTGACTATCTTAAGGGCCATGAATAGTCGTCACAAGAACAGCGAGCAATGAGGCTATGTCGGCAATGATCGTCGTGAGGATCAACGGCATAAGGCCGAGCAAATGCAGTAGCCCGATAGCACCGGATCCGGAACCCAATGCGTGCAATGCGAGGCTAAAGAGGAATAGCAGTTAAACATGACAGCCCAGCACAAATCCCAAAGTCCCCTCCAAGCAACCCCCAACCAAACCAACACCCAGCCACTCCACCCCAAACTTCTGGACCCGTGGCTCCCCAAACCCCTCCCTCCAATCCCAACCATCTCCCCCCCTCACCCCACCCAGTACCCCAACGTCCCCACCTCCCCAACTTCCCTTGAACGAAGGTCATTGTCCCAGTCCGGTCCCTATTGGACAAGTCTGTGGTAAGTTATTCGAGTGGACGTCCATCCACCTCCTGCACTCCCCCGCCGCCCCCTCCCTCCCGGAACCCCCGCACCTGCTATGAAGATGAGGCCATCAAGATCTCCCCCCGGAGTGTGCTCAGGCCGTTAGGGCCACACCACCAGACGACGTGTCTCTGGAAACCACCAATATTGCGTCCTCCCTTTCAGCTCTGACCGTGGGTGAGTCCGGTCGCGCAGGTAAAGCAGTGGGCCGGCGCCGTCGGACAGTCTGCCACCCACCTCTGGTGACGCGTCGTTGGGAGGGTGTAGGAGTGTCGGCTTCTGTTGCTGTGATCCCCAGCACCTCGCAAGTGTCCTGAAGGGACCGGAGTTGATGCAAGGTGCCGTTCCAGCGAAAGATGAGCCGAAAGGGATGGCCCCAGGAGTACTGTGTGCCGTGTTCTCTCAAGAAGTCTGTGGCTATCTTGAAGGACTTGCGCTTTTGAAGGGTGATCGTGGATAAGTCCTGAAACAGCGCCACTGGATGATTCCGGAAACTTAGCGGTTGCCGGCGTCGAGCCTCGCGTAGGATTCGTTCCTTCAAGGGGAAATCCGGCAGGAAGGCTAAGATATCTGGGGCTGGTGCAGAGGCTCGTCGCTGTGGCCCCACTCTGTGTGCTCTGTCTATCCTCATCGGGAAGTCTCCAGGCTCCCCCAAAATGTCGCGAAACATACCGCCCAGGTACGCAGCCACGTCTTCCCCTTCTTCTCCAGAAGGAACGCCCCGAATTCTAATGTTGTTGCGCCTGGACCTATTCTCGAGATCTTCTGCGTGGGCCTGGAGGTCA
Source organism: Lissotriton helveticus (assembly GCF_964261635.1). Lineage (NCBI taxonomy): Eukaryota > Metazoa > Chordata > Amphibia > Caudata > Salamandridae > Lissotriton > Lissotriton helveticus. The sequence goes on from NC_136057.1 coordinate 1,817,932,954, forward strand.
ATTTGCTGGTCTCTGAGCCGTAGAACTTCCTGCTGCAGGTGCGTTATCTCATCATCACGGGTTTGGCCAGATTCTTCCATAACGGTCACTCGCTCCCCAAGGGAATCGACCTCTCGCCGCACCTCACGGACTTCCCCCGCCACCTCCTGCTTCAGCGCCTGGAAGTCCTCCCTAAGGGTGCTGAACAATGACTCTAGAAATGATCGGGTCACCGGGGGTTCCCCTCCTTCGGCCCCTCGAGAGCTGGACGGAGGGCTCGGGGCGGGCTGGTTCCTATCCTGTCTGGGGGCGACTCTGTTCAACATATCAGGCAAGGTGCGGTCACCTTTCTTACCCCCCTCGGTTGCTCGACATCGCAGCAACAGGCGTGGACCGCGACACAAAGGGCACCGATAAGGTTCTGGGCAGCGTGGGCCGAGATGCACGCGTCAGCACTCCTCGCTGCGGCACTCCGTGAACTGAGCACAGCTGTGGGTCTTCTTCCGCGTCGCCACCCCGAGGTGGGTGCCGTCGTCCGCCCCGAACGCGGGATATCACCTCCGGCCCACCATGAGGAAGAGAGCGTCTAGGGACAAAGGTAAGTAGGCCACGCTGTCTTTCCACCCCTGTAAGAGCTGTAGGAGTGGAGTCTGCTTGGAAGGGCCCGGATGGCCTCTCTCCGCACCGCGACAGAAGTGGCACAGGTCTATGTCTCTCGCGGTCGATGCCCCTTACCGCAGTTCTTGAGCCGCACAATGTTCCCCCCAGGCCTACAGCCCGTCACCTGGAGTGTCCACGCCGGGGAGGGCCACGGCCCGGCTCCGGTGCGAGGCGTGATGAAGGAGGGAGGGCCCCGTCGCAATCAAGGCCCTTGGGCCGAGCGTCGCCTTCGCTCCGTAGGCCTACCGAGGTCCACTGAAGAAGGGGATGGTGGTGTGGTCCCCACAGCCCGCCCGGGCAGCACAGGGAGTCGTGGCGCGCTCTTTGTTCGTTGCGCCGACCCTCCAGACAGATTGAGGCGCACTGGAGGGCTCCAGAAGTCCAGGCTCCGGGGTAGGCCTCACCGTCCCCCGAATCCCCGGGGTCGCGTAGTTGGGGCTTCCCGGGTTCGGCGCGGTGTGTTTCGGCCGGTGATTCGCCAGCCCGCCGTGGTGTGCTCCTCCGCCGCCTCCCGATCGGCTCGCTCTGGGGTGCGCTTCCCCTGCGGTCGTCCCGGTGGCTTCGCTGGGGCTTCCGGGTGCACCGCCGGCTGGCTCCGCAGGGCGCACCGCCGGGGCTCCCGGCTCGGCGACAGGCCTCACTTCCGGGGATCGCTCAGCCCGGCTCCGCTGCACCCTGGAGGGCACCGGGATTCTCCAAGTCGCGTCGCTGCACTCCTGTTCGCGCTGGGCACCGTTTTCCGCCTGATCTGGGGGAGATTAGCGGTAATTGGCGGTGCGTGGGCTCCGGGGCTTTGGGAGCTCACGAGGGATGCGTCCTCTTAGCTCGCCATCTTGGCCACGCCCTGGCTGATAATTTTAGAGGAGGAGGGAGGCAAGTTTGAAAACGAGTTTTGTAAAGTTCTATGGGATATCACTGAACAGTGATGAAAGTATGGGCGAAATTTGCGAATTTGCGTTCCGCGAATTCGCACGAAATCGAATTCGCAATGCGCAAAATCCGCGAATTCGTGCGAATTAGCGGATTTTTGGTTTTTTTGCGTGTTCGCGGGGTTTTTTGCGTGTTTGCAGGGCTTTTTGCGTGTTCGCGGGCCGCTTGCATGGCGAAGTTACCCATGCAGTCGTGTATGGGCACAGCACCCTCTGGTTCACCACTGCCACCCTCTGGTTCATCACTGCCACCCTCTGGTTCACCACTGCCACCCTCTGGTTCTCCCCTGCCACCCTCTGGTTCACCGCTGCCACCCTCTGGTTCACCACTGCCACCCTCTGGTTCACCACTGCCACCCTCTGGTTCACCCCTGCCACCCTCTGGTTCAGCACTGTCACCCTCTGGTTCACCACTGCCTCCCTCTGGTTCACGACTGCCACCCTCTGGTTCATCACAGCACATCTGGTTCACCACTGCCACCATCTGTTAACCACTGTCACCCTCTGGTTCAGCATTGCCACCCTCTGGTTCACCACTGCCACCCTCTGGTTCACCCCTGCCACCCTCTGGTTCAACCCTGCCACCCTCTGGTTCACCACTGCCACCCTATGGTTCATCACAGCACCCTCTGGTACACCCCTGCCACCCTCTGGTTCAGCACTGTCACCCTCTGGTTCACCACTGCCACCCTCTGGTTCACAACTGCCACCCTCGAGTTCATCACAGCACCTCTGGTTCACCACTGCCACCCTCTGGTTAACCACTGTCACCCTCTGGTTCAGCACTGCCACCCTCTGGTTCACCACTGCCATTCTCTGGTTCACCCATGCCACCCTCTGGTTCACCCCTGCCACCCTCTGGTTCACCCCTGCCACCCTCTGGTTCAGCACTGCCACCCTCTGGTTCAGCACTGCCACCCTCTGGTTCAGCACTGCCACCCTCTGGTTCACCCCTGTCACCCACTGGTTCACCCCTGCCACCCTCTGATTCACCACTGCCACCCTCTGATTCACCACTGCCACCCTCTGGTTCAGCACTGCCACCCTCTGGTTCAGCACTGCCACCCTCTGGTTCAGCACTGCCACCCTCTGGTTCACCCCTGCCACCCACTGGTTCACCCCTGCCACCCTCTGGTTCACCACTGCCACCCTCTGGTTCACCACTGCCACCCTCTGGTTCACCACTGCCACTCTCTGGTTCACCCCTGCCACCCTCTGGTTCAGCACTGTCACCCTCTGGTTCACCACTGCCACCCTCTGGTTCACGACTGCCACCCTCTGGTTCATCACAGCACCTCTGGTTCACCACTGCCACCCTCTGGTTAACCACTGCCACCCTCTGGTTCACCACTGCCACCCTCTGGTTCACCACTGCCACCCTCTGGTTCATCACAGCACCCTCTGGTTCATCACAGCACCCTCTGGTTCACCCCTGCCACCCTTTGGTTCAGCACTGTCACCCTCTGGTTCACCACTGCCACCCTTTGGTTTACGACTGCCACCCTCTGGTTCATCACAGCACCTCTGGTTCACCACTGCCACCCTCTGGTTAACCACTGTCACCCTCTGGTTCAGCACTGCCACGCTCTGGCTCACCACTGCCACTCTCTGGTTCACCACTGCCACCCTCTGGTTCCCCACTGCCACCCTCTGGTTCACCCCTGCCACCATCTGGTTCATCACTGCCACCATCTGGTTTATCACTGCCACCCTCTGGTTCACCCCTGCCACCCTCTGGTTCAGCACTGACACCCTCTGGTTCAGCACTGACACCCTCTGGTTCACCCCTGCCACCCTCTGGTTCTACACTGCCACCCTCTGGTTCAGTGGTTCAGCACTGCCACCCTCTGGTTCAGCACTGTCACCCTCTGGTTTACCGCTGCCACCCTCTGGTTCATCACTGTCACCCTCTGGTTCATCACTACCACCCTCTGGTCCACCACTGCCGCCCTATACCAAGACCTTTTGTGATGCAGCGGCATGGGTATAACAACGTGACGCATCTCTCTGTGAGATGCGTCATGTTGTAAAGCCCTGCGCCATCAGGAGGCGTTCCGACTCAGCCTCCTAAAAGTGGCTGAGTGAAATCTACAAGATTTCACTCAGTCACTTTTAGGCCAATTCTGCGTCAAAACCCTGCGCCTGCTTGAAGCAGGCGCAAGGCTTGATGCAGCATTGGGAAGATAGGGCCCCCCCAGAGCATTGCTGGAGATGCGTCGCAAGCGCGACGCAGCTCCAGCAATGCGCTGCTTTTACGGCACAGATGCGTCACGCATCTGTGCCGTTTTTGCCTCATGGTGCGCCGCTGCACACCATGGGTGGAGGAGCTGCGGCGCACAATAACTGGCGCATCCCTGGGGATGCGCCAGTTATTGTAAATTTGCCCCTATACATTTAGCCAACGAGGGAGCACTTACTGATTAGACAGTAGAAAGTACTCCAGTTGAGTAGAGGTATTGCACAAAAAGGTGGCATCTTCGTGGACAAACATGCAGGGCGGGATTCATTCTGCCCCCTGTTAGACTAGTTTTTTGTGCCTTTCTGCCCTCTGTTAGACTCGTTTTTCCCTTGTTTTTCTGCCCTTCTGCCCTCTGTTAGACTCGTTTTTCGTTTGGTTTTCTGCCCTTCTGCCCCCTGTTAGACTCGTTTTGTGTGCCCTTGTGCCCTCTGTTAGACTCATTTTCCCCTTGTTTTTCTGCCCTTCTGCCCTCTGTTATACTCGTTTTTTGTGCCACTCTGCCCTCTGTTATTCCCTTGTTTTTGTGCCCTTCTGCCCTCTGTTAGACTCGTTTTTTGTGGCCTTCTGCCCTCTGTTAGACTCGTTTTTGTGCCTTTCTGCCCCGTTAGACTCATTTTTTGTGCCCTTCTGCCCTCTGTTAGACTCGTTTTTCCCTTGTTTTTCTGCCCTTCTGTCCTCTGTTAGACGTGTTTTTTGTGCCCTTCTGCCCTCTGTTAGACTCGTTTTTCCCTTGTTTTTCTGCCCTTCTACCCCCTTGTTAGACTGCTTTTTGTGCCTTTCTGCCCTCTGCATCACCACAGCACCACCACAGCATCACTCAGCACCACCACAGCATCACTCAGCACCACCACAGCACCACTCAGCACCACCACAGCATCACTCAGCACCACCACATTATCTCTCAGCACCACCACAGCATCACTCAGCACCACCACAGCACCACTCAGCACCACCACAGCATCACTCAGCACCACCACAGCACCACTCAGCACCACCACAGCACCACTCAGCGCCACCACAGCATCACTCAGCGCCACCACAGCATCACTCAGTGCCACCACATTATCACTCAGCATCACCACAGCACCACTCAGCACCACCACAGCATCACTCAGCACTACCACAGTATCACTCAGCACCACCACAGCACCAATCAGCACACCACAGCACCACTCAGTGCCACCACAGCATCACTCAGCACCACCACAGCATCACTCAGCACCACCACATTATCACTCAGCACCACCACAGCACCACTCAGCGCCACCCCAGCATCAATCTGCGCAACCATTCAACAACAACTGGTTCAAATATGATCTCTCAATGTTTCAAACTTTATTACAAATGTCACAAAAAGATGTTAATATTTCACATCTGTTCTTGGATTTTCGTCACAATAAAATACACTGAACATAATCTTCACAAACGTTATTTACAAAAGTTTAAGCTATTGCCATTATAAATTAAAATCACTTTTATTTAAGTATTATTTATTTAAAAAAATTAAAAGCCATTGTAATTTGTAATATCAATACAGCTAAGTCACGTAAATACAAAACATTCGAGACCTATTGCATTGCAAATGCTTGTTTGCACTTTGTCATCTACGAGATCTTTGCAATGTTTCAAAAGAGAGAAAGAGAGTGAGAAAGAGAGAGAGAGAGGGAGGGAGAGAGAGAGTGAAAGAAAGAAAGAAAAAAGAAAGAAAGAAAGAAAGAGAGAGAGAAAGAAAGAAAGAGAGAGACAGACTGAGAAAGAGCAAGAAAGTGAAAGTGAAAGGGAGAGAGAGGGAAAGAGAGGGAGAGAAAGAGAAAGAGAGAGAGGGGAGAGAAAGAAAGAAAGAAAGAAAGAAAGAAAGAAAGAAAGAAAGAAAGAAAGAAAGAAAGAAAGAAACAGGGAGAGAGAGAATGAGAGAGACAGCGAAAGAGCAAGAAAGTGAAAGAGAGAAAGAGAGGGAGAAAGGGAGAGAAAGAGAGGGAGAGAGAAGAGGAGCGAGGGATCGAGAGAGAGAAAGAGAGGGAGAGAGAAAGAGAGAACGAGAGAGAAAGAAAGAAAGCGACAGAGAAAGAGCAAGAAAGTAAAAGAGAGAGAGAAAGAGAGAGAGAGGCATGGAAAGAGAGAGAGAAAGAGAGAAAGACACACAGAGAGGGAGAGAGAGAGAGAGGATGAGAGAGAGAAAGAGAAAGAGAGAGAGAAAGAGGGAGAGTGAGAGAGAAAGAAAGAGAGAGCGAGAAAGAGAGGATGTGAGATAGAGAGAAAGAAAGAGAGGGAGATAGAGAGAAAGAGAGAGAGAACAACGGAGAAAGAAAGAGATAAGCAGAGAAAGAGGAAGAACTTGAAAGAGAGCGAGAAAGAGATAAATAGAGCAAGAAAGGAGAGGAAGAGAGAGATAGATAGAGAGAAAGAGAGGGAGAGAGAGAGAACGAGAGAAAGAAAGAGAGGGTCAGATTCCTGAGTTGCCCCTACAGAACATACAGCTCTTTATTTTTAGCAAAATGCATAGGAAAATTGTGCTGTAAAGGTCTCTTTTAGTTTAACCCCTCCTGACAACTCAAAATGGGTGTGTTTGCCATCCTCTCCCTTCTTCCTGTTTTTTTATATCTGTAAGTGCTTCCTGATGAGGTTTAATTCCTGGGACAGGTGCCTCGTTGCCTACTTGTAACTATTCTCTGACCCTGCTTCAAGGGTCAGAGCAGGGTCAGAGAATAGTTGCAAGTAGGCAACGAGGCGCCAGAAAGCACTTAGCAGCAGGTGCCCAAGTTGAAGTTAATTTCTTTGTAACCCTTTTGTAAAAGGTTACAAAGAAATTAGGTTCAACTTTTGCACCTGCTGCTGTAACCCTTGCTTGGCTGAAAATTCGTCCCCGCTGATTCGCGGGTTTTACCGCGATTTCGCGAGATTCGCGGATCGCGAAATCGCAGAAAATCCGCAAATTCGCCCGCGAAACGGATTTTACGCCCACCCTGCAGCTATCAATCAGATGTGTGAAATTTCTTAGAGAAACACTCAAACCACTGAATTCACCTCCTGTGGGCCGCTAAAACAGTGAATTTCCAGGCCCTCCAGCACCTCAAAGTAGCCCCAACACTCGCAGAACAGCCACCCAAGCACTCATCACCAGCAAGCTTGTTTACAGCAATGAACTCTATGCCCGAATCAATGCTCAACTGACCGAAAGACTCCAGAACTTACAAAACTGAGTGGGCTGGCTCGCCCTCATCCTCCCACTCCGCACCTCAAAGAGTTCCACTGGCTCCCACTCATGAACAAGCACACTTTTAACTCATTGAGCCTACATACAAAGTCTTACACAACATTAGCCCAACATGCCTCAACAAACCCATAAACCTCCAGAAAATTACCAGACACCTCTGCTCAACCGGACTTCTACTCCAACACCCCTATACGCAGAACCAGATCTGGCAGTCGGGCCTTTATCTACCTTGCTCCTGAAGCCTGTAACTACATGCCCCTACACATCAGAGCCCCAACCGCAATTACTGAATTCCGTAGTATACTGAAGTCCTGGTCCTTCATCTCCCCTGTCCTGGCTCTGCCCATACAGTTCCTGCTTCAGCGCCAGGACTTCGCCCGACCCTTTGAGTTAGTCATGTCCTATACAAATACAGATAACACACCTAGCCTCCTGCTACCCTTCCCCTACAAAATCCTGCCATTTCCTCCCCTTTCTGACCTGAAGACCCATACTGACAACAGAGATGGCAGTTAGTTCTGCCGCCGCCGATGTGGGACAACATTTGGAAAACAAATTGGAAATTTTGAAAAAATATTTGGGCACTAGAAATAAAGTGGAGGCAATTTTAGGAGGGATAAAGTTAAAACATTTTTGGTTTTAAAAAGCAGAAGTCTCCCGTCTGTTTTGGGTTTGTAGGCATGTGGCCTACTTCGAATCTCTTGCGAGAGTATGGTTGGTTATGCTTCACTGTCAGTCACAGCACACGATTTGTTTCACTGCTGAAGAAACTCTATATTTTTTACTGGCCATAGGTCAGAGCAGGAAGTAACAGACTTTTGAAAACCTGTATTGGTGATAATGACTTCGTCTGGAAGCGATACACAACAAAATAATTTTTTGTGAATAATGTTTTCAAGAATGTCTGGGGAATGTATATTCTATTTTTGCTTATGAAATGTTGGATTTTTCATAGCGCGGGCATACATGCGAATGCTTGATTTAGGTGGGAAATTCACTGTATTCTTTTCAACTAAAAACTGCTAGTTTGGCTTTAGCATGCTAAAAACGTCCCCAACTTGTAATTGGAGATTTTTTTTTTAAATCACTCTCTTACTCGTTCCCAAATATTGGTAAGTATGCATTCCAATCTCTTTTGTAACTATTTTGTGTATTAAAATGACAAAGTACATAATAGAGATAATACTGCTATAGAATGCTCTGCATAAATCCTCATGAGTTGCCTTTTCTTGTTGTCTAATTTCAAAACCCTCTCCAAATCACTTAGCCTTCTTCTTAGAGCCCCCCCCCCAATTTGTAACCTATTCCCTAGAAAACGGTCATTATTTTTTTTAAGACATCATTCTCGTCCACGCTATCACATAGCATGCTCCATCATCAAGTCCTAAGCCTGGTACATCTAATATTACCGGGTGGGCTCAACCCTGCTTTTTGAGGGAGCTCTTTGTTGTTAAGTCACAAGCAGGGATCTGAACTTCAAAATGGCTTGTGGGTAAATCCTTCTTATTTTATTTTTAGTATACCTTTGGCAAATTAAAAATAGTGGGATGAGAAGGGGTCTCCCAGCTTTCATCAGGACCTAGCGGATCCCTTCACCATCTGGTGTCTGAGATTTTGTGGACATCGGATTATGATGATATCAGCCCGTCTGTCACACAAAGAAATGCCCCGGTCTAAGAGAAAATTGGAAACCTGGCTGAACAAAAGTATTCATTTTTTAGGTAGAAATGCCTCCCTCATCAGATGTGGCCTGGTTTATCATTGAAATTCTCCTCACACCGTGACAGCAGATCAGAATGCGAGCTACAACTCTCTCTTTAAAAAGAAGGAGCTCTTCTGATGTTTTGAAATATGGTAGATTCCCTATGGAGATCTAAAGGGTGGTGAGGCTAGCAGAGCGTGCAATGCATGAACAAAAATGTGATAGTGATGATTAAAACTGATTCCAGAGCAGGCGTACAACTTTATTTTTGCGTGCCCGGTTTTATTTTATTTTTTTATTTTATTTAAAGAGTTTTATATAGCGCTGGGTGAGTGAAGAGGCAATGCAGCGGTCAAATAACCCTAATTCTGTGTGTCATTGGTCAACATGTTTCTGCCAACTAGACCCTCATGAGAGGTGTATTAGTATTCATCAGGACCCTGAAGTATTGCTTCCATTCAAATAACGTGCATATAATGGAAAAATACAAAACCAAATGTAGTGGTCCACAAAAAGTCGCAACAGCGGATCCACTTTATTACAACCTCTAGAGTGATATAATGACAGTTAGGTTATTGCAGCAGTGTTAGTAACACTTACCAATATGGTGCCACCAGTTACCCAAACACTGATATGATTTATCCACCACAAATGTGTGTGTGTAACATAGATACAATTGTGGCATTCATACAAAGCACACACGCTTACCCGCAATAGTCGAATGTCATGCCTCAACTCGAGGGAGCCTGGTGTGTGGCTCAGGGTGCACGCTGTCTTGTAAGGAGTGATATAGGTAAATATTACATTGGTAAAAAGGCAAGGGTCCTTGGTACTGACACACTCAGCCAAAAGTCCTGTCAGATAGTGACAAAAAACAGCCTGGCTGTGGCATATCGTGCGTGGAAGAAAAATTAAACTAATGACGAAAGTGCTGTATGAAGACTTGGTCATACACTTATGAAGGATTAAACATATGCTGTGGGAGTTACATCTAGGATTGAATGTCTAGCTAAAAAAAACAGTGGTGCCTGAGTCAGACTAGCCCAAGTGTAGTAATGCTGGCTAAGAAAGCTCACTGACCATACTAGCCTAGTATGCCCATGGATAGTGGTAGAATCCCTCAGAAACTAGCAATGTCATGCTCTTATTGCCAAGAAGAGCATAAGGTAACAGCATATTGTCTCTCAGTACTCAATGATAGTGTGTGTTTTCAAATCAGTCTCGACTTTAGCAGTCTGTTAGTGGGAAGTGGTATAATCCTCTGCACCATACAAATTATGTGAATACTGTTTGACAAGTTTGTTGCTCAAACGAGAGGTGCAGATTTAAAAGCGTGGCAAATACACTACAGAAGCTGCAAGCAGGGCACATTCGGGGTACACGCAGGTACACGGCGTCTACTCACTGTTTTCACAGGGTGGACACCGTCCCTTCTGCCAAGAGGTTGGGCCCCACAGAACCATGCTGAACTTGTCCCGGTGTAATTTTCAGACACCGGGACAAGTTCTGCAGCGCCTGCTTTTGATTACTAGCGGCAGCGTGCAGGGAGGGGGCTTTTTTTCACCTCCAGCTGTGACGAAGTTAAGGGGCCATCATGCCTCCTTTTGTTTGAATATCCTGACTGGAGGTGGCCTGGAACCTCACACTTAAACGTAAATGCCATGGAGGGGAAACAAAGGCACACATCTTGTTATTTCTTCACAGGTACTTAAGAGAGGCCTGCTTTTGCCTTTGTTCAGTCCTTGTATATAATAGATGAATGCACTGTAAGAATGTCAGGTGTGTTGGTCTGTCTCAGTATTTACACAAATAACAATTTCAATAGCACTATTATGTTTCTTTTATAGCACTATGAAACCCAATGCAGGGTGTCAGAGCTCTTTATATAACATACACATTGACAATAAATCATGTACGTGTGTAAATCAATGTTCAAGAGTTACATGAGACAGTGAGGGTTACAAGGTGTAGGAGGCACATGTCCTTCATACCCCACTGTGGACTTTTAAAAGGATTACAATTTATGAACTGCAGGTAACAAAAGGATCTGTGTTAAAAGCAGTAACCCACTTAACTATCTACATAAAAGAAAAATCTATCATTTTTGTGTTAGATGATGTGTTTTGCAGGAGACAAAGTTACCTTCTCTACCACTTTGATTCAAATCTGGGACTTCACAAAACACAGATCTCTCCAGCAAGTGCATTAACCTCTAGAGGTATCTCACCATTTTTACTATTCCCTAAGATTTACTGGGCACCTTCACAGCAGATGCCTTAACCTAATCAAGTATTTTCAAATGTAGACTTTGCAACCAATTAAGCAATACAGATCTACTACCATGCTTCTTGTTGCCAATTTCTTTGTGGTAGGGTTGAAAAAAATAAATGTGTTAGTTGAGGCCCAGATTTTGCATCAGGATTGCGCCACTTTTTTTGGCTCAACCCCAATGCCAAATCTCATTTGGTAAATCTCATAATGCACTTAAATGTACTCCTGATATATCTGATAAACATGCGTGAGGTCTTAATATCTCTGATGTCACTTCTTATGATGTCACTTCCAGCTAGTTCACTTCCTGTGATGTCCCGTGCAATGTCAAGCATCGTGATATCATGCGCTGTGATGGCACGCGTCATGATTTCACTTGCATACTGCCTAACCTGGTAAGTCCCCCCACTTCTTTTTTTTAGGACTTGTGCCCTGGCCGCAAGCAATTATTACACAAACCCAAATTGAGCCGCGGTGGGTGAATATATACTCTTAGCTATTGAGCAAGTGTTCAAGCAAACTTGCTGCTCCGTAACTAGAGCTTAGTGGGGGCAGCGCTGTTTGGGCGAAAGGAGTGGTGTGCTCAGTAAATGTTCCTGGGAAAAAAATGCTGATCGCAGGGCGGGGTGATGCGGAACAGAAATGCTACTCTGAGACTCAAGCTCAGTGAGTGCAGCATGGTTTGGGCTGAAGGAGACGTGTGTTGAGTAGTGAAATTGAAAGGGCGAGTGGTTGAAGGTTCATGTGAGCAGCTTACCTTAATGTTGTGTCACTGAAACGTCCGACTCCCGCCAGGTTTGAGGATGCTGGCCACAGCACGGTTAGTTAATGTAAGGATTGAGTGCTGTGTGACACGTGCAAAGGGCAGGGCAATGGAAGGATGATGGGAAGTGCAGTCCAGGGTGGAGCACTCAGTGGATTTACATCAAAAGAAAGAAAATGGCTAATGACGTAGAAACCAACCTACCAAAATGATTATTAAAGGTATGTGGTGAGAAGTACAATATTTGATGCTATAAAATGAAAAATCAGTAGTGCTGTATTGCAGAGGACATAACCAGTAAGTTATTCTGGGAAATGTAGTCCGAGTAGGTATGGTAAGAGTCAATAAGGTATAATGTAGTTCAGGGCAGAGGACTCATGAACCATTTAAAATAAAGCAATAAGCAAATACGCAGAATGTGTTTTGTTGCAGAATGCAAGTAAACAATACTGTTTCATGTGCAGTAAAATGGTGCTTAACATCTTATCAGGAGGTAGAACTAGTTATATAGCTTGTGAGGTCCTGTATCTAGGAAGTTTGGGGAGAGTAAAGCAGTCAGGCTGATAGAGCGCTTACACCATTCTAAACTATATGGGTGCATCATACTCATGATTTAAACGCATTCATATATATTTGTATTGTGTGCAGTGTATTATGTTTATTAAATGCATTTATTTTACATCTTAAGCAAGAAATATAATGCACACTTTTAAATAGAATTTACATGTACTAGAGACACCATCCTTTCTGTATGCATAATGTGCAGAACGACGTTATATTCATAACAATTTAATTGTGTGTTAGAGTTGCCTGCAATGTAGGCCCAGAGTTAAAAGTTGTTGATAGTTTTGAAAGCCCCAGTTGCTGAAGAAATAATTAAATACATCTTTGTGTGTGCCAGAACAGTATGCTCTCACCCCACTGCAGGTATTGGAATTCCACCTCGTTATTTTTAATTTAAGGAGATAACCAGAATGTATTTGAACAGTCTGAGAAGCAGGAAGGGAGGACACCTTCTGTGCCTTGCCTATCTGTACTTCAAGGCCACTCGAAGAAAAGAATAATTAATTAGAGAAGTGATGGAAATTCATCACAGCCTTTGAAAGTGAAATGATTTGTCAGGTGATACATTAAGGAGGGGGCTGAGTTAGTCCTTTTTAGGTCTCGGCCTGCGTAGGCTGCGCTTGCGCAGTCACGCTGGCGAGATCTTATGTTTTAGAGCAGAGCTTTCCAAAGTGTGTGCCGCAACACCGTACTGTGTCGCCTCCACTCTGTGGGTGTGTCGCGTGACAATGACCCCCCCCCCCCCCTCGTGTGTGGCAGCCCGGGTTCAGACAGCTCCCGGGCACACACACAGCCGCATCCGAGCACTTCACAGGTCATTAAAAGACCCTGTGTTTGTTAAAGAGGCTTTGTTGATGTTTCACCCCTTCTAAGAGCCCCTGCAGCGCTACCCTACCTACTGCTAAATGTTTCAGCCCCCCCCGAAATGTGGCTCTAGTTGCGCCTCTGCGCTGGGGGGGTGTCTGCTGCTGTTAATATGCTCTGTAGCGCCTCCCTCCACCCTGGGCCCAGCAGGCACCAGTCTCGCCTGCCAAGCACCAGCCTTAGCCAGGGGCACCGGCTGCTGCGAACATGATTCCTGCTCCTTGACCTTGTCAGACACCTGGCAGTGGCAGCTTCCGAGCAGTTTCGGAAGGAGTCTCTGCTTGGCGCACTGGTTCAAGGCGCTGCATCTTATTACTTAGAAAACTCAGGCGTTAGCAGAGAGGTGGGGACTCTGGCCAGCCTCAGGTCCATGGGCTTTTTCTCTTATAACCGCCGCATTTATTTATAAACATTACATCATTGTATTTGTCTATTTTGTTGAATTTATTTCTCAGTAGTTGCATATAATAATAATATCACCACCAACGGCTCCCTGTAATGCACAAACAGCAGAGGCAATGCTTTTCATGGGGCGGCTCACGCGAGAAGTTCCTGAGAGAAGGGGAATGGCGAAAGGGTGCCACAGAGATATGGGGGGGTGGGGGTGGGGGGGCAGAGATAGAGGGAGTGATAGAGAGGGAGAGAGCGAGAGAGCGGGGAGAGACAGAGAGAGAGAGAGAGATACTGAAGGATGGAGAGAGGGGGCGAGAGACATACCGATGGAGAGAAACACAGAGACACAGAGAGAGGTAGAGGGAGAGAGACTGAAGGATGGAGAGAGAGAGATAAAGAGAGATAAAGAGAGAGGAGGGATAGAGAGGGGGGATAGAGAGGGGGAGAGAGACTGAAGGATGGAGAGAGAGGGCGAGAGAGATACTGAGGGAGAGAGCCAGAGAGAGAGAGAGGGAAAGAGAGGGGAAGAGAGAGAGACTGCAGGGAGAGGGAGAGGAGGGAGAGAGGGAGAGAGGGAGAGGAAGAGAAGTGAGAGTGAGACGGAGAGGAGGGAGAGGGAGGGAGAGGGAGAGGAAGAGGAGGGAGAGAGGGAGAGAGGGAGAGGAAGGGAGAGGAAGGGAGAGGAGGGAGAGGAGGGAGAGGAGGGAGAGGGAGAGGAGTGAGAGGAGGAAGAGGAGTGAGAGGAAGAGGAGTGAGAGGGAGACGGAGAGGAATGAGAGGGAGAGGAGAGGGAGAGGAGGGAGAGGGGGGAGACAGGGAGAGGGACAGGAGACAGAGGGAGAGAAGGGAGAGGAAGAGGAGTGAGAGGGAGACGGAGAGGGAGAGGAGTGAGAGAGGGAGAGGAGGGAGAGGGAGAGGAAGAGGAGGGAGAGAGGGAGAGAGGGAGAGGAGCGAGAGAGGGAGAGGAGGGAGAGGGAGATGAGTGAGAGAGGGAGAGGAGGGAGAGGGAGAGGAGAGCGAGGGAGAGGAGGGAGAGGAAGAGGAGGGAGAGAGGGAGAGGAGCGAGAGAGGGAGAGGAGTGAGAGGGAGAGGGAGAGGAGGGGAGAGGGAGAGGAGTGAGAGGGAGAGGGAGGGAGAGGGAGAGGGAGAGGAAGAGGAGGGAGAGAGGGAGAGAGGGAGAGGAGGGAGAGGAAGGGAGAGGAGGGAGAGGAGGGAGAGGGAGAGGAGTGAGAGGAAGAGGAGTGAGAGGAAGAGGAGTGAGAGGAAGAGGAGTGAGAGGGAGACGGAGAGGGAGAGGAGGGAGAGGGAGAGGAGAGAGAGGGAGAGGAGGGAGAGGGGGAGAGAGGGCGAGGGAGAGGAGACAGAGGGAGAGGAGGGAGAGGAAGAGGAGTGAGAGGGAGACGGAGAGGGAGAGGAGGGAGAGGAGTGAGAGAGGAAGAGGAGGGAGAGAGGAGGGAGAGAGGGAGAGGAGGGAGAGAGAGAGGAGTGAGTGGGAGAGGGAGAGGAGGGGAGAGGAGTGAGAGGGAGATGGAGAGGAGAGAGAAGGAGAGGAGGGAGAGGAGGGAGAGGAAGAGGGAGAGGAGGGAGAGGGAGAGGAGTGAGAGGGAGAGGAGGGAGAGGAAGAGGGAGAGGAGGGAGAGGAGTGAGACGGAGAGGAGGGAGCGGGAGAGGGGTGAGAGGGAGAGGAGGGAGAGGGTGAGGAGGGAGAGGGAGAGGAGGGAGAGGGAGAGGAGGGAGAAGGAGAGGAGGGAGAGAGAGGGAGAGGAGGGAGAGGAAGAGGGAGGGGGGAGAGGGAGAGGGAGAGGAGGCAGAGGGAGAGGAGTGAGACAGAGAGGAGTGAGAGGGAGACGGAGAGGGAGAGAAGGGAGAGGGAGAGGGAGGGAGAGGAGGGAGAGGGAGAGAGGGAAAGGGAGAGGGAGAGGAGGGAGAGGAAGAGGAGTGAGAGGGAGACAGAGAGGGAGAGGGAGAGGAGTGAGAGAGGGAGAGGAGGGAGAGGAAGAGGAGGGAGAGAGGGAGAGGAGCGAGAGAGGGGGAGGAGGGAGAGGGAGAGGAGTGAGAGGGTGATGGAGAGGAGAGAGAGGGAGAGGAGGGAGAGGGAGAGGAGTGAGAGGGAGACGGAGAGGAGAGAGAACCCCCTGTAGGAAGTTTGGCTCGCTCGGTGCGCTCGCTCGCATTACCGTGTCACAAGATGAAGATTGTCGAAAAGGGAGAGGAAGGGAGAGGAGGGAGAGGAGGGAGAGGGAGAGGAGTGAGAGGAAGAGGAGTGAGAGGAAGAGGAGTGAGAGGAAGAGGAGTGAGAGGGAGACGGAGAGGGAGAGGAGGGAGAGGGAGAGGAGAGAGAGGGAGAGGAGGGAGAGGGGGAGAGAGGGCGAGGGAGAGGAGACAGAGGGAGAGGAGGGAGAGGAAGAGGAGTGAGAGGGAGACGGAGAGGGAGAGGAGGGAGAGGAGTGAGAGAGGAAGAGGAGGGAGAGAGGAGGGAGAGAGGGAGAGGAGGGAGAGAGAGAGGAGTGAGTGGGAGAGGGAGAGGAGGGGAGAGGAGTGAGAGGGAGATGGAGAGGAGAGAGAAGGAGAGGAGGGAGAGGAGGGAGAGGAAGAGGGAGAGGAGGGAGAGGGAGAGGAGTGAGAGGGAGAGGAGGGAGAGGAAGAGGGAGAGGAGGGAGAGGAGTGAGACGGAGAGGAGGGAGCAGGAGAGGGGTGAGAGGGAGAGGAGGGAGAGGGTGAGGAGGGAGAGGGAGAGGAGGGAGAGGGAGAGGAGTGAGAAGGAGAGGAGGGAGAGAGAGGGAGAGGAGGGAGAGGAAGAGGGAGGGGGGAGAGGGAGAGGGAGAGGAGGCAGAGGGAGAGGAGTGAGACAGAGAGGAGTGAGAGGGAGACGGAGAGGGAGAGAAGGGAGAGGGAGGGAGAGGAGGGAGAGGGAGAGAGGGAAAGGGAGAGGGAGAGGAGGGAGAGGAAGAGGAGTGAGAGGGAGACGGAGAGGGAGAGGAGTGAGAGAGGGAGAGGAGGGAGAGGAAGAGGAGGGAGAGAGGGAGAGGAGCGAGAGAGGGGGAGGAGGGAGAGGGAGAGGAGTGAGAGGGTGATGGAGAGGAGAGAGAGGGAGAGGAGGGAGAGGGAGAGGAGTGAGAGGGAGACGGAGAGGAGAGAGAACCCCCTGTAGGTGCGCTCGCTCGCATTACCGTGTCACAAGATGAAGATTGTCGAAAAGGTGTGTCACCGACGTGGAAAGTTTGGAAAGCTGTGTTTTAGAGTATGGGGCTTGAACCCGACCCCTTTTCCATTGGCTGGCTTCCTAAACGGAGGCCAGCCATTGGAGAAGAGGGGCGTCTGTCCATTTAAGCCCCATCTTTTTCGGATTCGGGGCGTGTTTTTTCATGTTCTTTCTCTCCTCTTCCCATTGGATGGAATTTTACATTCCAGCCAATGGGAAGAGGAGAGACAGAAAAACACGCCCCCCTATCAGAAAATGACGGGCGTTTCTCCGAGGCATTTCTGCTTGACCGCGGAGAAACATGGTGGTGTTCGACTGCCCTCCTGACGGCTTATATAACCTGTGACATCGTTTTCTGAAACGAAGCGTGCTCCTTTTAGGAGTGTGTCACGTGCTCCGTGAACGCGTATTGCAGCACGTGCCCTCGTGCAGCCCAATAAGGGTAATCGGTGATAAGTTTCGAAGAGGGGGGTATGAAAGCTCGTGCACGAGGGTGCGGGGGTTCGAGCAAAACGGCACGGCCGAGGAGTTGGACTGACGTTAATTAAGCAGTAAACCTTTTTATAAAACACTCCACAATCACCAAATTCACATCCCACCCGGTATCACCAGGCGCAATGTCTGAAGAGAAACCGAAGGTGAGCTTATCCTTCCGTGCTCTAAAAGTTATCATACATGGAGTAGCACACCTAGTCCCCTATGGTTGGTGACGCATTTTGTTCATTTCCTGGGTACAGTTAACATTTTCACATCACTCTGAGCGCGAGCGGACCAAGGTGCCGTCTGCGGGGAGGAGACGGGGGGCTAAATTCGATCCTTACACTCGCGCGGGAACACGGGGCGGTGCTAAAGGGCAGCAGAGGTGTCACAGTTGCGCGCATTTTCCGTAGGCCACGCGCGCTGACTCCGACAGTGTACCCAGGAGGTTGTCTCCTGTGGGCTTCCGTCCGCGTGTTGTACTGCCCGCCTACTCCCCTCCCTTCCTGCGCGCCTTTTCCCTGTCTGTCCCGGCGATGCATGAGGAGGAAACCATGCAGGTGAGTGCAACTTTGAGCTGCGGATACAGTGGCGCAAGTGATTTGGAGCTTTTAGTTTGGTACAGTGCCTTGGTTGGAGGAGGGAAATAATCTCACATGTAGTTTACTTCCGGGTGGGGCAAATGTTTATGATTTCCGTGAACTTTGCTTACTCACCCATCTATGTCTTTGTGTCAATTGCCCCGTGTATCCGCGTGCCGAGCCCACTTTTGATGTTTGTTCTTAGTTCTAGACCCATTCCACTAACCATTTCTTCCCTACAAGAAGACTACCTGCAAGAAGCTTTCAAGCCAGAAAAGCAAAAAAAATCAAACCATCACGGCCTGCACTCTGGTGTTTTCCTCTAAAATTCTAGTAACCCCGTTGATAGACCAGTAGTATATGGAGGTATAGTTAATGCTTTCTAGCAGTACACGAGTATGGCGCAAACCTTGGCACATGGTAGAAGAGTTCAACTTCATATACCTGAGTAATGCCAGCATAAGCAATGTTCAGGTGCGCCCTGGTATTATTATATTTGCTTCTTTCTTGCCTCTGTTCCCTGGTTGTGATTGTTTTTTCTTGCTTCTGTTCCCTGGTTGTGATCGTTTTTTCTTGCCTGTGTTCCCTGGTTGTGATTGTTTTTTCTTGCCTCTGTTCCCTGGTTGTGATCGTTTTTGTGTGTGTGTGTGGGGGGGTCTATGTGTGTGTGTGTGTGTGGCTCTGTGTGTGTGTGTGTTGGGCTCTGTGTGTGTGTTTGTGGGGCTCTGTGTGTGTGTGTGTGTGGGGCTCTCTCTCTGTGTGTGGCTCTGTGTCTATGTGTCTCTGTGTGTGTGTGTTGGGCTCTCTGTGTGCTTGTGTGGGGCTCTCTGTGTGTGTGTGGCGCTCTGTGTGTGTGTGGCGCTCTGTGTGTGTGTTTGTGGGGCGCTCTGTGTGTGTGTGGTGCTCTGTGTGTGTGTGTGGCGCTCTGTGTGTGTGTGGCGCTCTGTGTGTGTGTGGCACTCTGTGTGTGTGTGTGTGGCGCTCTGTGTGTGTGTGACGCTCTGTGTGCGTGGCGCTCTGTGTGTGTGGCGCGCTGTGTGTGTGTGTGTGGGGGGGTGCTCTGTGTGTGTGTGGGGGGGGGCTCTGTGTGTGTGTGTGCCTCTGTGTGTGTGTGTGTGTGGCTCTCTGTGTGTGTGGCGCTCTGTGTGTGTGTGTGTCTCTCTGTGTGTGTGTGTGTGGCACTCTTTGTGTGTGTGTGGCGCGCTGTGTGCATGGCGCGCTGTGTTTGTGTGTGTGTGGCGCTCTGTCTGTGTGGCTCTGTCTGTGTGTGTGGCTCTGTGTGTGTGTGGCTCTGTCTGTGTGTTTGTGGCTCTGTCTGTGTGTGTGGCTCTGTCTGTGTGTGTGTGGCTCTGTCTGTGTGTGTGGCTCTGTCTGTGTGTGTGGCTCTGTGTGTGTGGCTCTGTGTGTGTGGCTCTGTGTGTGTGTGTGGCTCTGTGTGTGTGGCTCTGTGTGTGGGTGCAAATGCAATAGGTCTCGTATTTGCGAGAGATTAAGCTATTGGCATTGTAAATGACAATGCCATTTATTTACATGTTTTAAAAACAAAAATAATGTCATGAGCAATGCCAATAGCTCTAACTTTAACAAAGACGAGACCATTGATTGTAAATACTTGTTGTATTATGCGCAGGGACAGAGAAATTAGACTTCTAGATTTTCGGAGGAGAAGGAGCATCTTAAGAGCGAGCTCCATAGCCTTAAGCTATCTTGACCCATTTGACGTGAGTACTTCTAAGGAAGTCTACACGTGCTGACACCCTTGGGAAGAAGTTAGGGTACTCAGTCAGGAACCTTGATGAGAGTAGTATAGGGAAAGATAATTCATGCTTTCCTTCCTAATGAACAAAGAATTAGATACAGCCCCCATTCTGTGTTGTATTTTGCTTCTTGAACTTATTACTGTATGCCTTCTACGCTGAATTAATTATATGCGAAGATTTGGCTCTGTATTGATTTTTATGTACTTATATTAGTTGATTCTTCGATGCGTTTACATTCAATTATTTTTGGCCTTATAATAAATCCTTAAACTGGAATCCGGAGTCTGTAGTCCTTTAAGTATGACTAAATTGTAAGTATAATCTTGAAGTGTTCATTCCCCTCAACAACTTTCAGCAGGCAAATAAAAGACCATCAGTGCTAAATTTGGAAGGTAAGGCAGGGTCTAAATTTAGCGTAATCAAGGCTCATGTAGTTTACTAGTTTCAGGGATTCTTTAAGGTTCCAAACACCAGATGTTGTCAAGTGGTTAACTGCCAGATACATGGCTATCGTGCAAGTTGTATGAGGGTGTGTGTGTCACAAAAGTGCAGGAAAAGTATTAGGGTACAGACGTCCACAGTATCATCATTCAGAACTCTTTAAATGGCTCCGCAAACTAAAAATCCAGCGGTGTTCTTTAACAAAAAGAAACTGAGAAATCTTGGAATGTGAACAGTGGGGTGGGTTTGTCTAACACTGTCCAGAGTAAGTCATTGAGTGTTTATCCTTGTTCGATAAAATGATTGGTCAATTTCATAGACAGTTTCTTGTATCTTATGGTGCTCCGATGCTCAGTGATGTGTGTTCTAACTTTATGCGTAGTCATACTGACATACCTCAGGCTGCATGGGCAAGTAGCAAGATAGATCAACTTTTCACTATTACAATTAGTGTGTTGTCTGACCTCACCGGGTGTATTGATGCCAATATCTACATGCGTGGTACATTTAGTCAATTCGCACACCTCACAGGAGCGACATGGAAAAAGTGTCCTTGCACGGGTGGTAAATCCCATAATGTTTACTGTCTAGTGCTGGTAAATAACTCCTCAGGAAGCCTGGACAGTACCAGGTTACTGAATGTTTGAGTTGGGCTTATATAGCACCATAGGTTGTTAACAGGGAGAGAGCCTTGCATCAGACAGGCACCAAAGGGTCGACCGGCCTGAGCACCTAATTCTGGTCCCGCTCCTGCATTTAAAAAACCAGAAACAAAATGTGGTCCTCTGTTGTCTCATAATTACAACATTCCAGTATATAAACCAGGCATGAATTCGGAGCACCGCCTGCAAGGGCCTCCACCTGTCAACTCACCCTTGCTTCAATTGCATTATCCCTAGCTAAAAGCTAAATACTTCGCTGGACTTGAATAGGGTCACCCTGTGTATAAAGCTACACCATTCTATAAAAGTGTCCTTATCTATTGACGTTAATGGGATTAGTCGCTAAAGCTGCTGAATTCACCCGAACATCAATTTGGAAGGTCAGTAGACCGCTATGGACGTTTGTCTGCGGAACCCCTAAAGGCACTGTCAACAGTTATTTCTACGAAAATTAAAGTAATGTTAATGGGTAATGGTTATTACGTTAAATATGTATTCAAATATGTTCGAATACAACTAAAATAAGTAAACTTGTGTATATTTTGAAAAAAATAACGAGTTTTCCCTAAGGAAAATAAGAGAAAAACAAGCACTACAATGAAACAAGCTACTATTTACATCAACTAAATACAACCGAAAACCATGTATTTTCGCCCCTTTTGTCTGTCTACTGGCTGGGTGTCAAAAGGAGGTGGAAATCTGAAACTTCACAGGAGAGCAGGCGTGGTTTAGCTTCACCTCGAGGCTTGGAGCGCAAACTCCGGTGGCCTGTCGAGTCAACAAAGATTCGACTTCCGGGATTTTCGTCAGTGCTACTTCCAGCGAATGAGCTGACGCGCCCTGATTCGAAAACGAGAAGCGGCTTGTTACTGAATGGAGGTGAGTTCGAACCTGGGGTTACCGGAAGAGTGGGGCTCCTTTACAGCGGTGTGGTGTATAGGACTATACTATAGGACTATACACCCCGGTCATGACAGTGTGACCGTTCATAACAACTCTGTCACACATAGTCGCGGGGAAAGGGTTCGGAGCACAATAGTGACCCACACTGTTAACATCCATGCAAGCCGTGCACGGCATAAGACATCTGCTTCCCAAACAGCATTGCCAGGTGTGGGTTGCCTCTTTCCAAATCTCATGTTTTCTTTACGTGAAAGCCAGTGCCTGGACATATAGTTAGGACTTAGGCGGCAAGAGAAGTCAAAATCATGCACCAGGGATGACTAAATTATGCTGCAAGAAAAGTCAAATTATTTGGCCCATTTCGTACATAATTATTTTGAATTTTTTCACATGGTAACACTTCTGGGCAAAGATTTCACCTCATTAGTACCCGTTTCACAACCAAATAGACCAACCATCAACCAATTAATCAATCATCAGATTTGTAGAGCACTACTTGTCACCCTTGAGGGTATCCAGGTGCTGACAGGGTCCAGTTAATTCGCTGAATAGCCAGGTCTTTAGGGACTTTCAGAACTCTGTAAGAGCTGGAGAGGTCAGTAGATGAAAGGGTAGATCTACTAAGCATCTGAAAGATGACTAGTCAGCCATTGTGAAGGGTCCTCCACCTTGTGGGATCACCTGTTGCTTCATTTTTAATAACCTCTGATCCTTTTGAGCTAGAAATATTTTTTCTATTAAAATCTGCTGATTATGCCATGGATGGCGAATTAGGCAAATGTGTAAAATCCATAATTATATGGAATATATTATCGTAGCATCATATATTTTCAGTGGCCCTGACTATAGTGTCTATATGATGTGTATCTTGGTGACCACATTAGTCACACTAGGCACCTGGCATTTAAGCAAACACGCGTTGAGACTGTTTAAGTCAGATGTTGGAAAAAAAATGAAACAATACAGTTCAGTTTGCTGTCAGTGATTAAAATACAGGTAAGGCATCATGCAGCATACAGGGACACTTGACAGCTATTTATGAAGACAGTCGGGCAGGTGATGATGGTAATGACATTTGTATGGTACACTTGTGTTTTTATTCAGTGTTTTTGTGCATTGTGGCGAGGCTGAGTTTAGCTGAGAATCACACATCAGGCCTCGAAAAATCATTAAAATGTTACTAGAACTGCATGTCTAGTGACTTAAGTATTCTACTCGACCTGTTTGTAAGGCTCTTGACCCATAAACTGGCTCAAATGATGTGATCGTGGGCAAATAATTTGATTAATTGAGCCTACATTTTCTTCATTATCACATATGAGAGCACCTTCAAATGTGCGAGTTCAGCATATCTGCTGAACAAAACTCTTTTGTTTGATTTAATAGACTAAGCTTTCCACATATAATACAAATCTAGCTACATATAGGATACACATGACCCCTGACTTGCCTCTTAGTTCATTAACAGCATTTTTATCCGGGCGGCAGCAGGAATGTTTCTCCAATCATGTTTAAAAACTATCACTTTTAATAAATACATAACTAAAGAATGTAGTACTAGCACACCGTTAATTGTAATCGGAAGATTTTACATTGAAATGGCCACAGACTTTCCCACTGACATGCAGCTATACTGATAACACTATGTATTGTACAAATAATAATGTTTGAAATAGAGTTTCTGCAAACATGTCATTTGCACATCACCAAGTAAAGTGTTGTGGTTTGTTTTGCTCCTATTTAATCTTTGTTTGTAACACACTTCTTAACAAAAAAATTGCTTTTGTAATTCCTGATATATTTTGAAATATTTGTAATATTAATTTACAGGCTATTTATTTAAATGTTATGTATTAGAGAAATATTACTGACATGTTCAGACAGTTCACATGACAAAAACCTCCAACTCTAGTAAGCTAGAGAAAAATAAACCTAATTTTCCAAGCAGCAATTAGTTAAAAGATAAACTGACGTTTGACCTCTTTCCTTCAACAGACAGCAAACGTGTCAAGATAAAAACAAGATTTAATGGCGTCTTTATTGCTCATTCACTCTCTGAACGAACAGAACACCTGTTCCTTTCCAGCCTAAGTTTACTCGCCAGATTGAACTAGTAGGTGCTAAAAATAGCTCGACCTGATAAAATTTTACTCGCAATTGCGAGTGATCAAGTACATTTTTTGCGGCCTGGAAATGGACCTGCCAATACAGTGTGGGTGGAAGCCAATTGTGGCACTAGAGTCTTCTGGTTGCTATGGGTGCTAGTCAGAGTGGGAAGGAAAAATAGCTTGAAAAGTAAACCGCACTCTTGAAGCCCTGCAAGCATTGAGGAATGTGTGCTTCTTGAAACGAAAATATTTCCTGTGGAATCCCACAAATTAGGGATGGGGTGCGGTAGAAAAACAAAAAGCTTTGAAGATTAGACATAATGACATCATATGGTTTGTAAGCACATCTGTATTTTATTTTTTACAAAATCTTCCTCCAAAGATCTTGACCACGAGTAAAAATACAGTAATATATTTTTTGTTTAGTTTATATTATTAGTCACAAAGAGTCCGATTATAAGATGCCTAAAGGTTAAGGGTATCCGATGAACAGTGCCAGAGGGGTGTGACTTTTTTGTTGTGTGGGTTGAGGAGGGTCAGATCTCAGAGCTATATTTTCAAAATTCCTGATTCTGTAAACGAAATTAATTCTTTGTAAATGTGCCTTATGTGGCTATCCTAAATATCTGACAAAGATCCAGACATACTTTGAACATCCCTCTCAAAGCTTATTTTTCCAAGGTGACAAGGAATGTATGTATTGGTCAAAATATTTTTCAGGTCCTGGATTTGAGTCTAGGCAATAGATCTAATTTGTTAGATACTTTTGATCATAGAACTAGCCTAGAGTATACTACTTATGATTTCGTCCACTGACACATTGCATTTCTGAATCATTGAACCAAAGTACATCTGAAGTGCGCTCAAATCTTTACAATAGTTACCTGTGGCTAGTTATAACACTATCAAAGCAGTGTGCATTGAACAGCAGGCCATGCACAGCACTGGGCCACCCATCAACATAAATCTCATACTTACTGCCAAAGTAGCACTATATATTTAAGTTGGAACGGTTCTTGGCCATTAAGTTGTGTACTGCTGGTGGCACTTTTTCAGACCAGAGCACATGCCCTGGGGCCTGCTTAGCAGAGTCGCAGTGCACACAGTCGAAAACCGCAGCATACTTTAAACAAAAATAGAGGTGATCTTGCAAGAAGGCATTTTCCTACAGTAATGCTATGTGATAGTGCGCTTTACAAATACATATCACCCGGGAGGGTATCCTGGTGCTGAGCAGGTCTGTACGTAGCCTCACCAAGGCAGAGGGAGGTTACTCAAAAAGCCAGGTCTTCAGCTTCTTGTGGAATTTTACGAAGGGAGGAGGAGGCTCTGCTGTGCAGTGGGAGGTTGTTCCACTACTTTGTTGCAATTTAGGAGAAGGCCCAGTCTCTGGTTCAGGTTCTGTGTATTCGTGGCATATGTATGAGTTGGAGTCCGGCAGAGCGGAGGTGTCTGGTAGGTTGGTAGAAGGAAACTGCATCTGTTCAGGTAGGTGGGGCCTGTGTCATGTATTACCTTGAAAGTCTGGGTTAGGATTTTGAACTGTGCATGTTTGTATATCTGGAAGCAGTGGAGTTCCCTGAGGTGTGGTGTGAAGCGCATTCAACATTTTGGCTGTATTGGGTGGGAAAGGATCCCTTTTTGTTCTCCTCTACACCTGTCTCCCAGCCTATGCTCAAACAGATAATTTCCTTAGTTGTTTGGGGGTGGACAGAGTGTTTACCAAAGGAATGCAAATACTTTGGGGTGATTGTCCACAAAGAAGGGCTTTTGGGTCAGTGTCCGGGTTCAGGGGGTTGCCACACCGCAGGCTACATTCCTAGACTCCCCACTCCAGGAAAATGCCATGTAAGAGATAATTATAGACCCTCATGGGTACCCATGCTGCTGAATACTGGATTCACTAGCTGGCACGGAAGGCAGAAGATGGATTGGGAGCACAGTGCATCCTTTCAAGAGGCTGGGTGAAAGTCTGAGCGCTTCAGCAATACCCAGGCAACATGGTCCTAAGTTCGTGTAGGGTCGACCCTTGGGGTACACCTTGTAATTTCTGGTAATTCCGCCAACTCTGCAATCACCAAAGCCCTTCTCTGAGTTGTTCTGCGGGTGGAACTACCAGCCAAAGTTCAGGGCACAGATAATGAGGTCCCTCATTATGTAAAATATTACTTTACCTTCAAACCGGATAAGAGCTGCACTGTAAGCCAGACTGCTTGTCGTTTAGATTTTACAATAAATTGTTGCTTATGATGTAGGACAGCAGTTACATTTTTAGTATAGGTTTGTGTTAATTAAATAAAAAAAACATTTCTGACCTACTTTTTCGACTAATTTTGCACTTGTTGTAACAATACTTTCTTTTTTCTGCAGGATATTTCACAAGCAGCGGATTTTGTACTGTTCAAGTCAGTAGGTTAGAATGAAGTCATGATCAAACATCCAGTTTGCACATGTAAATGAGTGCTTTTTCCCACTTCCCTGCATCTGACTTGGCTGCAGTGTAAGCTTACGGCTACTAGAAACTACTCCAGCATGCACAGTATTTCTTCTTTCCGTGCGAACAGCCCATACAATGTCCACAGTAATAGCAGCCGGTTTACAAGACCACCTAACCCAGATGGGCGAGAGGAGGGCAGAGAAGCCAAACTAGTGCTGGCTTTGAATAAAAGCAAAGAAATTAATAGGACGTATGTGATTTCTACCATGCCAGATGTTGGAGAGGGCCCCACCACACCAAAAAAAGAGGCTCGGTTAACTCTTCAGAGAAGAAAGACTGCCAGCAAAGGTACTCCTGGAAGTCGCAAGGAGCCAGATGAGAATGTGGAACAAGGCTCTACAAAAACAGAAGTGCGACTGACACTACAACGACGAATAAATGCTGGTTCCCTAGAAAAGGTTCATGCAAACACAGCTAGTGACACAGTTGGTGTTACAAGTGGAGGTCTTAACGATCAGCTCCAATCTAGCGCAAGGTCTTTCCAAACAAACCTACCGGATCAATCTCTGTTACCTGCTCAGTCTAATCTTCAGTCGATGGGAATGCCCAAGGTTCCTGAATTGAAAACTGATCCAAAGCACAAAGAAGCTTTCTCTCCTTACAGTGGTTTAAATGGAAGTGTTGGATCTACTTCTTTGAAGTGTATTTTAGGCGGTGCTAATACAGCAATCCAATCCACAGTCCTTAAGTCTGAACCTTCAAATATGGGAAAAATTGATAAAAGGCCGTCTGGATTAAAAAGAAGTGAATGTGATCAATTTCCTAAGATGTCAAAGGTAGCTACTAAAACACCAGATCGCAAATACGGAAGTTTGGATAAAACTAGAACTCCCAAGCCAATAGAGAGAGTTGGTTCTATACCAAAATGTGTCACAACACAACATAATAGGAATTCCTCGTCATCTACGACACCTAGAAGCCGACTTGACTTTTTGCAAGCTGCACCAACAAATAAAACTAGCCCATTTAACCCTTTCCTAAGTAGCAGACCCAAAGGAACTCAAGACCTTACCACAGCAGCATGTCCACGTCCATTGAAAGGGGAGATTGCTGCTCAGATGATGCACACAGACGAAAATGTCCTACAAGTGGAAAACAGCACAGTGACAGTAGCTGTGCGAGTTCGCCCATTTAATAACCGGTAAGCAGAGGATTCTTTTTTCAGTTTTATTCTAGCTTTTCAATGTCCTGAATGACAGAGTGAGATAACGTTTTATGCGTGACCATTTCATAAAACTTGTAGGTGGTTTATTTGTGACTGATTTGATTGGAGCATGTTGATTTGCTCAAAGATTTTGTGGAATGCAGAAACCTAGATGTGCACCTTTATTTATCATACGTTTGTTAGTGAAGCATTGATGCCATGGCTTCAATTTTATGTGAATCAGCATGTCATGCACAGAAACGTATAGGTGTCCACCAATCAAATAAAAGGCCAATGTTTGTTTCTATTCTTAGAGGGCACTGGACCAGTTGTACATACCTGTGACATTGCTTTCTTTTCTTCAAGGCAACAGAAGGTAGAAGATAACTTTCTAAGATATGTTGTTGCAGTTTTTCTTCAAAAAGACCGAGGATAAACTTAATTAACCCTCCCCAAAAATGCCAGAGTGAAGATGAATGCCATAGTATTATCCTGTAGTCAAATAGAAGATATGCATGTGTGCCAACCATTTTTGTTTGTTTGAGGAGCTTCTAGAAGTAATTATCAACATGCACATTTATCCCACTTTCCTAAACACAGTCATTTCTTTCTGTTGCCCATAAGTGCTCAAATTTCACTCCTTCTTTGTGCTTATCGGTTGCTTGCCAACAATTGTAAAAATTGTTGACAGACACGGACTATGAAACTGTTCTGTGCACAATAGGCTGAGTATTGGGAGATGTTACAGTTACATCAGCCTATTCTCTCACCCTTTCAAAAAGCGGCTTATCTCAAGCTGTGTGTATTAACCTCGGACAGCAATCCCTTGTAACACTCACAACAGACAATAGGGTACCTGTGCACTCTAGATTGGACTTTCAATATGAAGTCTTTCAAAATTGGACTGTCATGCCTTCACATTAATGGCGAATCACCCCCCAACAAATATTTTATTTTTATATTGAGAATATCTGAGATGGGTACAAAGTCTTTTAATTTAGGATCGGTATCGAGCTTGTCTTCTGTCAATGGGTATAGTGAGGCAATTTATCCCCCTCCCTTGTGTAGGTCACTCTCTCTGGTCAAACGCAATGAGCGCTGGTAACAGTTGGAAGGTAAATGGAGCCTAGTGAACAACTTTTCATCTCCTATAATCCAAAAACTAGGTTGAAAATAATTTGGCTTTTCTTCTCAGTATAATGTACAGTCTTGGGGTCTCCGTTCACTACCCATATTTTCTCTGAAACCGTCTATTCCAGCCATGGTACTATTGAATGTATCCCACTTGTTAGAGAGAGCTTTCTGTCTGGGAGACTGTGAATCATGTCTTGGATTGCAGCTCCCCGATGTTCTGTGGTTCCTGAGATTACTGAAACTGGATGAATGCATCATAACAATTGTCCATGTCATTCCGGATTTATTTACTTTTTAACCTTGGAATTGTGAGCCAATGGCCTTTCCTCCTGTGAGGCAGTCTTTAAACTTGCCACTTACAAAGGTCATGGTCAGCTGAGCATTAGAGTCTGTCATTAATATCGGTAATGCAATGTATGTAGCTTCTCTTTATTGGTCTATGAATGTTGTCATTGTTCCTGCAAGGCTGTATATATTGTGCGCAAAATTGGGCATACTGTGTGTTTTGGAGAGGTAACTTTGATCTCCTGGTGTCACAACTGTTCCTTTAGATTATTTTCCTGTGGGATACATTTTGGTATTTTCAACCTTAAAGCCTTGCTTTCTAAAAGCAATGTAAGGGGGTAAATTGCCATTATTGAGTGACCCCTCTGGGTCCCCCGGATGACCATCAATGTCTGGGTGATGGTTAGTAAATCCCCTCGTAATAATTATTCTTTAAAAGTGTGGGAGAGACCTTGTACTCTGCTCCATTTTGTTCACTTAGGAAATCCACTGACTCCACGTTGCAATTTGAGTGCCACCTCCTAATCCTCATTTACTCAAAATACTATCCCGCCGCCAATACTTAAGCTTCACAAACTTGATTAAAGGTTGCTAATTACTTAAAAAGTTAACAGTTGTATATGTAACACGGACATCCGTGAATGAATGGTTTTGTTTTTTACATTGCAATTTGTTTTTGTTTTGCTAGAGAGAAAAGCGAAAATACCTACCAGGTGGTCTTCATGAATGGACAGGAGACAGTTGTGCAACACCCTGAAACCAAACAAGCCCATACATTTCTGTACGACTTCTCCTTCTGGTCTTTCGATGAGTCCCACCCTAACTTTGCCAGCCAGGAATATGTGTATGAGAAGCTGGCGGTGCCACTGTTGGATAGAGCCTTCTCGGGTTACAACACCTGTTTATTCGCCTATGGGCAGACCGGGTCTGGGAAATCTTATACGTAAGTGCTGTGAGTAGTGCTGTTGCTATTGGTGTGTATTTTGTCTGGTTTTATTTTTATTTTACTAAATATGATGGCTCGAGTACTATATTTTTTATTTTAAAAAAACTATTCGGTGGTATGTGACCCACAGCAGATTTCGGTTTCGTTAACCAAAGCTGAGCCTTTTAAGCTCTGCTTTAAAAAATGACATTTCAGCCCTTGAACAATACAAAAAATGTTGTTGGAACTATCCATCTTGGAACTTAAGTAGACCCTGGATCCAACAGCTTTAGATGAGACACGTTTTCTAATCACAATATATTTTCTGATCCATAGTGATTCTATAGCAGCCTGGGGGAAGTGAAGATCCAACTTACTTAACAAGATACAGTGCAATAGAAACATCTGTGAAGTCCACACGCTCTGTTTTCTCAAGAAAATAATTTGAATGAGATTGTAGACCCCTCGTTTTGCCTTTTTCTGAAAGCATGGTCACTCGGTCAGCCCATTTTATTTTCATATAAAGTTTGAAAAGTAACAGCATTCGCATGACCTCCTATTGCTGTTGTTACCAAATGATTCTTCGTCATCAAACACAGCTTTTCTAGTCCAGTGCTTTGCTGTGACAGATTTGATAAATTGTTTGTAGGCCCAGTTGGTTTTTACAACTCTTTTAATAAACTGATTTATTAAATGACCTTTCCCAGCTGGAAAAGCTGATTTTAAAAAAAATAAGGAATCATCTAGTAACTGAATCTATTTAAACTTTGACAGGTTGAGAATAGCTGCCATTTCAAGCCTTGTAAGAAGAACACAATTATCCTGTTCTGACTTTTTATTTCACAAATCGATGTATTCTCGGGCTTCTGGTTTTTGTTGCTTTGGTTGAATCAACTAGATAGATTTAATGAAAGGATTTGTAAAGCTGAAGTGAACAAATGCACACATGGTGGTGTCATCCTTGAGTAACTTGGTATCCTTACCTTTGAGTGTTAATTATATGTTGTCATTCTAGTTATTGGAAGGTTAGATTGCCTGGTTTTCAGTGAGTGTCTTAATTTTCTAAATCTACCAGTATGTCATTGGCTTGGGAGGTTAATTGTGCATTGTAGTCTTTGATGAACCCAGTTTAAGTATGCTCTGTATTCCTTGCACAATAAAGAAAATGATGTACTGACAAGTTAATTTCATAGTGTCACAGTTTAGCTCTTAGGAGTCTGAAGTTTTATTAGCAGATGAACTCCAAGCTTCTGCAGTAGGACCAACATTTGCAATGCGGTCACATGCAGCAGAAGCTTATGCAAGACTAAGGTGTCAGTTGCTAACAGAAATAAGTGTGATATGAGCTAAATTACCTAGCCAGATAGAAGATATGCAAATGCTGCTTGATTGTCCCTTTATGCAGCTCCTAAAGACAAGAAAATGGGAAATGACTGCAGTCACTATGAGGGAGTCTAAAAGGATCTCACCATTGGTTTGCTTTATTGCCACTCTTATTTTCTTCCTTTTAGTTGGTGAGCGCATGTCAGCCTAACTTGGGCTTCACATCTCTGTGTTTGTCGTCCTTGGAGCATGAACCAAGTACTGGTTGGATTTCTTGAATTATGTTCTTCCGTGCTGCTTGAACTTTGGATTGTGGTACTTTTCAAGGCAACTTGAAACCATCAAAGTTGAAGCCCCGCATCCCCATATTTCAAAGAGCTCAATGGAAACAACTAGTAATAACAGAACTTTGTGGCATATGGCTAGTTTCTGAAGCATACATTTTGTCCGCCACTCATTTTTATTGATGATGGGGTAAGCAAACTCCCTTTAACCCCTTCAGTGCTAATGACAAGGGTAACTCGTCATGGAGTTTCCATTGATTTCAATGGAAAGTCAATGGGAAGAGGGGGATGTACCTTAGCAGCCAAGTGGTTAAGATTGCTGCCATACAGTATGTTTTTTTCTGCATTGTTTGCTTTAGTGTCGCATTTACTTATTTGTTGGTTACATTTTCAGAATTTAGAAGACGTTTTATACATCATCAAACGCAGTGATTTCAAAAGATTAATTCTTCACTGTTACCTCTACCCAACATCAACCCTTAAAATGGCCAGTACCTTCCCTTACCTCTACCCACCCCAAAACCACCCTTTACCCACTCCTGAACCCTCCAGTTCCCATCTCTTCCCTTTACTCCTACCTTCTCCTGCAACCTCAAGTCACCATCGCCTATCAGAACCTCTACCCACCCCAGCGCCCTCAAGTCACCCTTACCTCTACCCATCCCTAATCCTAAAAGAACTTTTTTCTTTCCTTCATATAAACAGATTTTATTTATTTTGCATGGAGAAAAAAACATCATGGCACCCAAGTTACTTGCTGGAGAAAGTGATACAGCGTCTGATCAAGTCATTGGCAATCAAATGACACAGTTTAGTAGTACAAAACATCAGCAGCACCCCTGTCTCGATACGGGACCTTAGGCTAACTGGCCCAGCCATTTCTCCCAAACTTGACCATGTTTAAGGGGACAGCCCCTGACCTCGTATATCGTATTTTCTTGTTGTGGGCACCAGTCCACTCCCCGGTGCCACTGTGAAAGGGTTGGAGGACAGTAGACTTACAGCGAGTGGCAATGTCCCACTTGGCGACCATAAGCTCCATACCTACGAAGGACCGATCAGCCCTTGTGCCCCCAGAACCATCGAGGATACCTAGCAGAAGCACCAAAGTGGAGAGAAGGACCTCGTATCCCAGCACCTCAGTCGGGTCTCCCACCACCGCATGCCAGAACTCTTGAATCTTGGGGAACAACCATAGCATGTGATAGAAATCAGCAGGACTGTCGCCACTGAGGGGGCAAGTGGGTTCAGAAAGGAGGCCCGCTCTGTGTAATCTAGCCGGGGAGAGATAAGCAGTTTAAAGGTAGATAGTTTGGATTAACCGCAAACTGGAAGAAATTGTCATAACCCTGGGTGCCATCAGTGCGTCTCTCCAGTCATCGTCCTCAAGGGGACCTATCCAGTTCTCCCATTGGGTTCTGAGATGGGCTAACATGCTTGGGGCATTGATGGATCAAACTACTGTACATTTTGGAGATCCTACCCTTTCCCAGATCACCCATAAGGAGTTTAGCCTCCAGCGAGATGAACTCTGGGAGAGAGTTGGTATGTGTGGCGTGAGATGGAAGAGCGTGTCTCAATTAAAGGTATTTATAGAATCTCGTATTAGTTAGAGCATAAATGGTTTGGAATTCCTAAAAAGACTACATGCGTGTCTCCTACCAGACGTCGCCTAGTTGAGAAATACCAATAAGGTTCCATCTTCCAGAGTTGTTTGTTGTGTGACTTTAGTGTTCCAGTGGGTGTGGCATAAGGCTGCCCTCCAAGCTAGAAGAGCCGTTTTGGTCACTAGAGATGTGTAGTTGGAGATTGGGGAACCATTGAGCATGGCAAGTATTTGAGAGAACCCTAGAAGGGATAATTCCTACTGGTAGACGGGATCCGATAAGCCCCCATTAACCCAGCCATGAATTGCTAGGAGGGGAGAGGCTTGATAATAGAGGTAGAGATGGTCATACTCAGGCCACCGTCGTATGGGGTACGTTGGAAAGAGCATTGGTCAGACCCCCCAGGATATAGCGGCATGGATTAGCAAATTTAGCGGCACAAAAATGGAAATTTAGCGGCACAAAAATGGAAATTTAGGGGCACAAAAATGGAAATTTAGCGGCAATTTTGCGGCATTTTATTTGGCCCTAGACCTTGATAAAGCGGCCTCCAGTGACCCCATGCGTCACCCGTCCTTCCCTACACTCTTTCTGCCTCCCAATTCTCCCTCTCTTAGTTGTGTTTTGCCGCTTTTAGCTCCTCTATCTTCCTTCCTGTTACACTCTTTCCACTGTCCCATTCAGCTTTCTGTTTCTCATGCCCCTTCTTTCTGTGCCTCATTCACTCATCCTCTCTCACACACACATATCTCTCTCATCAGCCCAGTCTCTTATCCCCTGTCCCTCTCTCTTTCCATCTTCGGATCTCTCTAGCACCCAGCCTCTCTAGTTCTCTCTTGTCTCCCTCTCTCCCTTCCTCGCCCTCTCTTCTCTCTCTAACTCTCATACTTTCGTTCTTCCAGACACTGTCTTTCTTCCCCTTCCTCTCTCGCCCTCTTTCTCGCGCATTCACCCTCCCTCTTTCTCTCCTGCTCACTCCTCTCTACTTTTCTCCACCTTTCAGTTTCATTCGCCCAGTTTCTCTCACCCCCTACTACCCTTTCCTTCTTTCCCACCTCTATGACTTCTTTGCTCGCCCCCTTTCACCCCTTCTTTCTCGTCTCACCTGCCCCATACCCTCAGTTTTCATTCTTGCTCCCCCTCTTTACCTTTGCGCTCCACCTTTCCCCTTTATCCTCCATGTAAAAGCTGTCAACCCTACTTACCTGTGGATACTATGCTACTTAGGCTTCCACAGTATGGAAGGCTGGGACACTATCGGAGGCGGTCTCTCACTGTCTTGGAGCACAGAACAGGTCTAACTCGCTGCAAATCATGCCTCAAAGCAGTTCACAGATTGCTGGCCTTAGGCATTGCTGCTGGTGAGCTGCTACAGGCTGAGGGTCTCTGGGCCGAGGCAGAGCAGCCCGTGTGCTGTCAGAGTGGAGTCCAGTCACTGGCTCGGTGAACCTGGCAGGACCAAGCAAGTGTGCCTCGGCCCCTCGCACCCTTACAAGTGGGCAGATTGTTTTCTAGGTCAGGTGGGGGAGCTGAGAACTGCCCTCCCTCCAACAAGTGGAGAGCTGCGCATATGAAATTTGCTTCCATCCATTAGGTTCAGGCCTCCTACCGGACAGTGGCGATTGCCAGTACCTCAGCATGGGAGGCCGGGTTTCACTCAGCATTTAGGACATTTTACAATAAACATCCTCGTTATCGTGTCCAATGCTGGCGAGTCTGAGTCATAAAATTTGAGCGGCAGGCAGCTGATGGCGCTGTAAGCAATAATAAGCACATTTGTAGGTAACACGTGGCTGCAACTTTCTCACTGACATTTTTGTCATAAAGTCTGCGCATTATTTTGATTACTAAAAAGCCACACTATCTACAGACACGTGGCTGGAACTGGCATCAGACACAGGCGGTACTTTGAACAAAGGTTTTGTTTGACTTTCTAATTTACTCTCACTGCTACTACCTCCGCTCCTTTCATCATGCGCGGCAGGCAGAGAATACATAGTACAGATTATGCACATCCTGTACTGCCCGGAGAGTTCGACGGTGTTGACAGTCTGTGTAAGAATTAGTAGATAGTACAGCACTGCAGTCTGTACATATTAGGCTAAATGTGTACATCAAGTGGGGGTCGTGTGTCGTGCAGCCGAACTTTACACATTTGCTGCTTGTTCTGTATTTGTACTGTCTGATGAAAGCTTGCACCACCGCAAGCCCCTGACACCTGCCAGAGCCGAGGAAAACAGGCGGGGCGTGAAAAACTAAGCCTCATTAACAAGTGAAAGGTCTTTAAATGACCTGTGAAGTACTCGGGTGCGGCTGGCAGTTTTGAACTGCCAGCCGCACCCGAGTACTTCACAGGTAATTTAAAGACCTTTCACTTGTTAATGAGGCTTAGTCTGACTGTCTGTGTGTGTCCCGGGAAGCTGCTGACACACACGAGTGGGGGGGGGAGGGCGGCGCGCACACCCAGGCATTGTTTGTTTTGAAATATCGCGGCCAATATCGTTATTATCGCGGCCATCGCGGTAATCTGCCGATTTCGCGATTTTTTCGTGAATCGCGAAATCGCGATAAACTGGAGGGTCTGATTGGTAAAGCAGGGCCTGGACCTGCGCCCCAGGAAGGAGGCTGCGATCTTGTCCATGGCCCGAAACCATGGCCATGGTATGAGGAGTAGCAGGTTCTGAAAGACCTAGAGAAACCGCAGCAGGATCATCATTTTATACAGAGCTATGCAACCCATTATGTTCAGTGAGAGGGGCTGCCATTTAGTGAGGTCATCTTTAGCGTTTTGCGTCAGAGGCGTGAGATTAAGGGACCAGGCGAGTTCAAGGTGCAGTGCGACCCAGATGCCCAGGTATTTGAAACTGAGAAGGCCGATAGCAATAATATCTTGCCAGTCAAAGCAATCCCTGGATGGGACTTTGACACCAACATTGATTTGGAGGGGCTCACCTTGAAACCCAAGGCCTCTATAAAGCACTGCAGGAGACGCCGACAACGAGGGGCACTTGTTGCGGGATCCACCAAATAGAGAAGGACGTCGTCCGCATAGAAGGCAATGCAATCTTTGTGGCAGACACTCCATTGCCACCCACACAGTTGAGCATCGGTACATATGAGTTGCGTTACTTGGTCAATCGTGAGCGCAAAAAGGAGTAGGTACGGGGGGCCCGGACCATTCCACAGAACTGGTGCCTGACCCTGGCCTATATCCGCATTTGCTGGAGGTAGCCCCAGTCCACTGTATTGAAAGCCTTTTCAAAATCAATAAAAAGTAAGGCTAAGTCAGGAGGCAGAAGATGATGGTGGTCCAGGGCCACGGGAAGGTGTAAGAGGCAATGTCTTGTGCTAGGAGCTGATAACAAGCCGCATTGGTCCGGATGTATCCGTGTGTGCAGGGCACATTTGAGACTGGTGGTCAGTAATGTCGCAAAGATATTAACTTCCCCATTATTGAGAGATATTGGATGGTAATCTGCATATGCTGTGGAAAGAGGTTGCATTTGAGGAACCCCCACATATGTGGCAGTGCCTGTCTCTGGGGGGCGAAAGGTGCCTGTCTGACCCATTTCTTTATAGGGGGATAGTTGATGAGCGGTCAGAATATTGCGAAATATACTGTAATATTCTGCAGGAAATCCATCAGAGCTGGGAGTTTCCCTGGGAGCCATCACTGACCATTCCATAGCCATTTCCTTGGCTGTGAAGGGCTCGTCTAACATACAGGCTTCGGTCAGTGAGGGGAACGTCATTGAGGAACTAAGCGGAGGAGTCTGTCTCCCTTCTAGGGGAGCTGTGTATAAGAGGTGGTAGTAGTAGCGTGCAAATACCTGTGTAATATCAGAAAGGGTATGGAAAGAGTTACCATGCTCATTCGTGATTTCAGGCAGAATCCTGGCTGCTTGCTGCAGGGAGGCCAGCCAGTACAGCAGCTTCCTGTATTTGTCCTCCCATCCTTAAATCCTGGCTGGAAATACTTGGTAGCTTCCAGGAATTGGAGATGTATTTGTCATATACGAGACTCGATTCAATTAAAAAATCTTTATTCCACTATTAAAAACAGCCATAAAAGCACAGACAATATAATACGTAAAAATTGGCGCATATTAAAAAAGAAGTACAGACATTGGTGTCATCCATTATTAATCTATAACACAAAGCTTTCCCTTGCGGGAATTGATTTTAAAATCAACATGGCAGTGCTATAACATGTCAAAGAATCGTCTAGGCTTACAAGGAATTTCATAGCCAATTTATGGGACCTGATTCCATGGTTAACAAAGAAGGGCTTCAAATAAAAATTCCTAAAATGACAGTAAAATTTGCAGAATAATATAAAATGCAGCGTACTTTGTTTACTCGTATTATCACAAGGACACCTTATCTGAAGGATGTATCTTTATTTTTGGGAAAGCAACTCAATAATGTACAATACCACATCTCGGCTTCAATAAAACGAACGGATGCTGCAGGTGAGTCACATGCAACAGATAACCATTAATTCCCTCTTCTAACATATATCTTTTGTATAAAGTCAGTTTGTTTACTTGGTTCCATTTTTGCTCCACGGTTTTGTCTAAATGACAAGAAGGAGGCCTTAAGTTCTTTCTTTTTAATAGTATTTTTCCAGGGTTCGACCATACCGACATATTAAATAAATTCCCCAGGGTAGTATTAGTATAGGACAACCAGGGAATTTTCAGAGCATCGTCCAGGTTTAAGCAGTCTAAAATGATTGACTTGGTTAAAGCAGTTCCTTAATTTTTCCAGATTTGGGCCCATAATAATAAGGGTCCTGCCATCAAGATGTCCTCTAAAAATTGCAGCCCCACCTCATGATGTGCGATGGTATTAAATACAGAGGACGATAAAAACAACAAGCGTTTTATATAACAATTTTCTTCTATTTGTAACGCAGCACTATTTGTGTAGCCCCAATGTCCTGCCCCATATATAGCAGTACTTACTCCTTTATTTGAAAACAGTATACTAAGGTAGGAGAAAGAGTTTACTGTACAAATTGGGGTACCATCTATTTGAAAGGTTCGACAAGGTTTCTTTTTAGGCCCACATACCATGGTAAACGTTTTTTTTTTAAAACATGTTTTTACTGGTTGTACAGCAAACTTCAAAGCAGCATTCCGCAAATATAAAATATCCGGTTACAATTCTTACATGACAGTTCTGACAACACTTTTCCCATATCTCATTCCCCTCCTTGATAATCAAAAACAATCCCAACAACAGCAGCGACCCATCCACCTTCTCAATCCTCCCCAGAATCCTCGTCTGAGCTATCTCGGAATGGGTTCGCATATATCCCCTCTATAGGTGTTCCAGGCAGCGCACACTTTGGTCCATTTTCTAGGGCATTTCCTATTGACATATACTGTTCTCTCAGTGATCATTGTTACATCCATGTCCCTACACCAGGACTCCAATAGTGGTCGGTGAGTGGCCCCCCACTTCTGCGCTATGTTCCGCTTTGCGACCATGAAGCCCAGTGTCGCCCGCGTCTGTCCCTGCCGTGTCAGATCATTCGGTTCCCACACGTTGAGGAGGCACCTGCAAAGTCTGGGATATCGTTCGGAGGACCGTGCGCCAATAATCCGCTATGAAGGGACAGACCCACACAGTATGGAAAAAGGTACCCTCTTCCCCGCATCCTCTGAGGCAGTATGGGTGTTGCGCTCTGCCTATCTTGTGGTGTGTAGGCCTGGTGAGGTAAGAGCGGTGTAAGATTTTGAGTTGCACTAGCCTGAGTCTAGCTGGAATCCCTACCTCCCTGGGTGAGGCAAGGGCCTCCTGCCATTCCGTCTTGTCCATGTCAGCAATATCTGTGGTCCATTTATCCTTCAAAGAGATCGTGGGATCCGGTATGTTATTAAGCAATTTACGGTATATGAGTGATGTAGCGCGCTTGGGCATAAAATCTGTGATCAACCTGTCCTCTAGGGGAGATGCCTCGGGTATGTCTACATCCTGTGGGAATATTGCAAGGAGTGCGTGGCGAATTTGCAGGTATCGGAATGTTTCGGTATGTGTCAGCTCGTATTGCTGCCGAAGCAGATCAAAGGGAATGACCGTTCCCTTATCCCAGAGGTCGCCTACTGTGGAAATACCGATGCTGTCCCAATGTCTGAAGCCCCTGCTATTTCTGAGTGTGCCTAGTCGCTTCGAGTCCCAGAGCGGGGTGAGTTTGGTGATGGTATCTCTCCAACCTAAATGCGCCTGTGCCGTGTACCACAACATGACCGTATGTCTTGTCGGACCTTCTAGTTTCTGTGCCCAACCTCTATTGTACAGAGCCGCTAACATATTATCTGTTCCGAGTTGTGCTCTATCCGCCATATATGCCGGATCCGTGTAAGAGGCGTGAAGCCACTGGTTGATAATTTTAAGATGAGCTGCCTAGTAATACAACTGGACATTGGTGAGCGCTATGCCGCCATCGTACCAGCTGCGATGCAACTTAGCCTGCGCTATGCTAGCTGGCCTGTTACCCCACAAGAGCCTGGATATCAGCGCTGCTATTTGCCGGAAATATTTCAGTGGCACTGGGAAGGGTGTATTCTCCAGCGCATATAAAAAGCGGGGCAGGGCCAACATTTTAAATAATGCTGCTTTCCCTAATAATCTCAAGGGCAGGGCTTCCCAATGGGCCACGTCTCTACGCAAGCGCTCTAGAGGGGGGGCCAAATTTTTGACGAAGAAGGCGGCTGGGTTTTTGGTGATATTGATGCCCAGGTACTTAAACGAGTCTTGGGATAACGCCAGCGGACAGTCTGGGGGAAGTCGCGGTTCAGGACCCTTAAGAAGGTAGAGAGCCGATTTGGACCGATTTATTGTGTAACCGGAGATGAACCCAAAAGTATGACATATCTCGAATAACACCGGTAGCGATCTTTCCGGGTCTGTGAGATATATGAGAATATCATCCGCATAAAGGGAGATGCCGTCCTCCCAGTCCTCAGTCCATTGAATGCCCCTTAAAAGAGGGGACTTTCTAATTTTGGCCGCCAGGGGCTCCAACACTAACGCGAAAAGGAGTGGAGACAAAGGGCAACCTTGTCTGGTCCCTCTTGTCAGTCGTAGAGTTCCCGACAGGTGCCCATTCAACGCCACGCGCGCCACCGGTGCCGTGTAAAGGAGCCGGATCCATGCACAAAACTTCGGGCCGAAGCCCAAGTATGGGAGCGCCGCGAAAAGATAGACCCATTCCACCATATCAAAAGCCATTCTCGCGTCTAGGGACAGGACAGCCGATGGTTCAGTTAATAAGTGTTCCCGTGCTAATGCGCTATGCAGACGCCTGTGATTGAGGGCTATGTTTCTGTTAGGCATGAAGCCGGACAGGTCCGGATGAATTAAATCAGACAAGTGTTCCTGTAGTCTATTAGCGAGCAGTTTTGCCAAAATCTTTGCTTCTACGTTAAGTAATGATATTGGGCGGTAGGAGAGACAGTCCGATGGGGCTTCCCGGGCTTTAGAATCGCCACGATCGTGGCTGTCCTTTGGTCCTCAGGCAGTATGCCCTGTTCATGACTGTCATTATACATCACGAGCAGATGTGGACCCAGAGATTCTGTCATAAGTTTGTACAGTTCCAATTCGATTCCATTGGGTCCCAGTGCCTTACCGGACTGCAACGACTTAATAGCAGTGGTTAGTTCT
The DNA here is from genome assembly GCF_964261635.1 of Lissotriton helveticus. Classification (NCBI taxonomy): domain Eukaryota; kingdom Metazoa; phylum Chordata; class Amphibia; order Caudata; family Salamandridae; genus Lissotriton; species Lissotriton helveticus. The sequence continues at coordinate 1,817,973,539 of NC_136057.1, forward strand.
TCTACGGTCAAGTCAGCCGCCAGCTCTAATGTAGCTTCCGGCTCGAGGCCCGGCATTTCTATGGTTCGCAAGAAGCACGCCACGTCAGTCTCTGAAGCACTCGAGGAGGAAGTGTATACCGCCCGAAAATGCTCCTCTAGGGTGTGCGCTATGGCGTCAGGGTCTGGTATAACATGACCTTCCGTCGTCTGTAGGTGTGCTATTGTTCTGCTACCACGCTCTCTCCTGTCCAGCCAGGCCAGCAATTTCCCGGCTTTATCGCCCGCCTCATATATCCTGTGTCTAGTCGCCTCAATAGCTGTCTTTGTTTCTTGTCTAAGGTGTTCCCTATGCTGCCGAGGGTGCGTGCGGACTCTGGCGTGGGATCACTTGTATGTGCGGCGTCCGCTGCTTGTAGTTCCCTTTCTAGATTTACTAGATCTTGGTGCTTAGAGCGTTTGTAACCTGTGATGGAGGTTATAGCCTGTCCCTGAGCACCGTCTTGTAGGCCTCCCATAGGGTGGTCGGGGAGCTAACTGAGGCTACATTCTCAGCAAAGAAATATTTGGTGGTCTTACGAAGTTCCTTCCGCACCTGCGGAATCTGCAAATAACCTGGGTAGATAGGGTACACACGCTTGCGGGAAGTGTGATGCGAAGTGTAAACTAACACCACTGGTGAATGGTCAGACACACCGCTGGGCCCAATAGTGACATCCTGTATATGTGGTATGCTAGATTCCGAGGCCAGGAAATAATCTATCCTTGATAAACTGTTGTGTACTGTAGAATGGAAAGTATATTGCCTCGCTACTGGGTGCTTGTATCTCCATGAATCTATCAGGCCCAACGCTTCTGTAAAGCTCTGGAGGCGGGAAACCCCCGGTGTCAATGATCTCACTGGGTGTCGGTCCATGCTGTTATCTACTGTTGCGTTAAAGTCTCCCCCAATTAGGAGGTCTCCCTCCGGAAGAGATAATAGAAACTCACTGAGGGCCGGGAGTGCCACCGTGTGGAGTGCAGGGGAATATAGACCGATACCACGGTTATGAGTCTGCCCTCCCATTGTCCATGTAGTGCAGCGAACCCTCCTTGATCGTCGTGTTTCGTGCGTAAAACCGTTACCCAGTTGAGAACACGGAGTGCACCACCATTTTGAACCCCCATCTATCCATCGCTCTGCATGCCGAACCATTGAGGTGTGTCTCCTGCAGAAGCGCTCGAGTGGGAGCCTGACGTTTCAGGGATCGCAATACTAACCCCCGCTTAATTTTGTCACCTAATCCGTGCACATTCCATGTCAACAATGTAAGCGGAGCCACTGGTACCCTCGGGGCCTCTGCACCGGTGCTAGTGTGAGGTGTGCCTGTCTCCATTGGGGTCTCGGGACTCGCTGGGGAATAGTGACCTCTCCATGTCAGGTAGGGACCAATCGTGTTGCAGATGCCATGCTGCCGTGTCATTTCCATTAACAATCAAAACAAGGAAACAAAAAACAAGAGCTACCCGAATCCCCCCACCTCCCTGCCTCCCTGCCTGACAGACTTCCAACTGCCCGCCACCCCAACTCAGCAGAGTGCTCCATCCCAACCCAAAACATTGTACTTGCGTGTAAGGGGTAAGAAGTCCTGGGGAGGGGAACCCTCCCTTTTCCGGCAGGGCCTGCCTCAGCTCAGTGTCCAGAGACGGCATAGATAAAGTTTCTGGGACAATTAGAAGTCTTTGTTACAGGGCTTCGCCCACTGGTCCTGTTCATCCATTGCCTAGGTCGTCCTCATCCACCCTCTGCGAGAGGCCATCTTCTTGTTGAAAGAGTTCTTGACTGTATGCCTCGTCGTCCTCCGTCCGTCGGCGTTGCTCTTTGTTTCCGTGACTGGTCCCGTTCGCCTTCCGCCATCCCTCAAGCCTATCATATGCTTCTTCAGGCATCTCGAAAAACCATGTTTTCCCCTCAGCCAGTCGTAGAAAGGGTTTTACATTCCTCTCCATGGGCGACAGTGTCTAAAGGATACTCGCACAATAATGGAAGAGTACCCTGCTGAAGAAAAGTATTCCTATTGCCCACTTTAAGACAATTTCCCTCTAACTTTGTGTTAATGAGATTTCCCAACAAGCTTCTTGAGAAAGCTTTGGTGCTATAGGTGACCAAAATGTGCAGGAGAAAAACCTCGACCGCTGGGAAAGGACCAGACATTTCCTACTGAAGGACAATGCAAAAGAAAGCGTGGTCTTGTTGGGCAGAACTTGGCAGCTGTGGCTGATTTCGGTAGGCCGGCCAGAGTACTTCTCCGTCTTCAGCAATGAAGAAATGGTAGGAGAACCTTATGATAAACATGGAAAAGAAAGCAATGGTATCATAATTATGAAGGTACTAGAAGGCACTTGGTAACTACAGTTGTATCCTGTAATATAAGCACACTATTACATTTTCTGTGGAGCATAACGCAATAGCACAAAGCTATCAACTTCTAGAAAGAATGGTTAATTAACCCCAAGTGCATGATTAAGAAGGCGCTCAGTGAAGAGTAGATGACTTTTTGGAGTTATTGTCATTGTCTATTCATGTAAACAATTTGTCATCTTCCTGCTTCTCCTTGATGCGCGTTTTCTGTAAACTTCTTCCTGCTAATATGTGTCCTCTGGTAGTTAGTCAACTGTTCTAAGCAGGTTAGATTATTGCAAGTATTTATTTCTGCCTGCCCATAGTATATACTTCAGTAACTCTATCAGATTGCCACTGCCGGACTAGCAGTACTACGCCCACACTACTAGTCTTCATCTTTTTCCCTTGATTGGCTAGCACTGGGTTATGTTTACATTTCTCTGTATTGTTCCTAAAGCTATTCACAAGGTAGGGACACTGTTACTTCAATGGACAGTCGAATGATATTGACCCAGTCCTCTTCTACTTTGCGCTGATGCAAAGTGGATAATTGTTACCAAGTTCAGATGAGATCAAGCTGGAGGCAGAGTGTTCTCTGCTAGATGCACATCTGTAGAATAACCTACTTCAGCCTCTACTCTTTAAGTGAACGCCTGGCATTCAGAAAGGCCTTAAAAGCCACCTGGCTGTACACCTTCTTACTTGCTGCTGCGAGTACTGTATTTGGCTATTACTAATTCCAAGACACCTGTTTAGATATCAGCTGTGCTCTATAAATTTTAGTGATCATAATTAATAATAATTTAAAGAAGACAACTGTTTCATTTCTACAAGATCATCCTTTTAAAATAGTGTGTTGGCTTACTGTGTCTCACGCTTTTCTAGCAAGTTGCTTGAAGGTTGTCGTTGGATGTTTGAAACCCAATAGATGGGTGATGTTACCACATGCTTTTACTGAATACCGATTAATCTGAGTGAGTGTTCCCTCCTCCTCGATCAGTATGTTCAATTGTGGATGTAAGTGGTACAGTGACTTGAGACATGTCCATTTCTAAAATTGTTGAAAATGCCCCGAAACTCGTATTTCTGATATCGTCTGTAAAATGAAAATGTAAGACTGCATAGTGCCGCAGCCTTCTTTTAGATCAAGTATTCTGTTGATATGACCAGCTATTGGAGAGATTTGACTTCAGTCCAAAGTGGGTTGCGTTCTATAAGTAGATGTGGGCCTTCAAGTTCTATGGGCTGGATTGTCCTAACAAGCATAGTCTGTTTGATAGTGAGGTGAGGTTAGTATCCATCACTACAAAGTATAGACTCCTGCATTTTGATTATCTGCACAGGACAAGCCCTTCAGCACCAAAATCGTACACTAGCAGCTTGATGAACAAGACAAGGTCACGTAACCGAGAGTAGGATCCTAGCACATTGCCTGTAACCTATCACAGGTGTAATCGGACTTTATCTGCCCTGCATTTGTAACTTCGGAACTAGTTGGAAAGTCACTGGATTGCCTATAGCACTATGAGGCCATACCAGTGGCAGAATGTGAGCTAAATAAATGCCTCCATATTGAAACCTGACTTAACAAATTTAAATCGAAGTTTAGCCTACACAGGTGGACCCATCTGCAACTGAATATTAGCTAAACCGTGTAAACGCTTGTCTCTCATTATAGCACATAACATGCAGAAATGCTTATATGGGCACATGTTCAATGTCCCGTGCCCATATAAGAGTTTGAAATTGTTTGTTGTGAAGTTGGTGTTGGTGGTAGACCAATATAAATCTCAATAACTTGAAGGCAAACTGAGGCACTACCAAGCAGTGACCTGGATTAAATGTATGGGAAAAAAAGTTGAAATACCAAACCTATAAATGTTTAATATTTAACTTCGAGGGTGTAAACATTTTGTGGACTTTTTGTCAGAGGACAATATATTTGCTTACGTGTGTGAGTTTAGCAATGGGAAGCACAAAAAGACGTAATCGGCCCAGCCATTCCAGATTATAATGAATATATTACTTTTGCCAGTGTGATTATAAATGAAAATGATATGACGTTATTAATATCACAAGAGATTTTCTTTACAAGTTCAACTGTCTTTAACCTCATACTTTTCTTTGTATTTTAGTACTAAGAATTGGACAGGCTGCAGGTTTTTTTTTTTATTCTAAGTGTAGCTATAATTTGCTTTTCTATAGGATGATGGGATTTGGTGAAGAAGAAGGTTTAATTCCAAGATTTTGTGAAGCTTTATTTTCCCAGATTGCAAAAACTGAAGCAAAGCAGGTTTGAGACAACACATTTTCTTTAATTTTACATTTGATCTAACTATGCATGCCACTAACCCCCTCAGTATCTACTTTTCCCTGATGATCAGTCACCTTGAGCACACTGACAAATGCTGGTATGCTTAGACGCTGTTTTCATTAAGACCAATGGGTTCTGTTTGTCTTACAGTTTATGGGTTAATGCGCTTCGCACAGTCCGAGAACTCCATACTGAGAAGCCAAATAACGTTTGGGCGCACATGTATCCTAATAGAAAGAACCTAGCCTTAATACAGGGTCTATAGGGTCATTGTAATAATTCATACGTGCCTGGGAGAATCTTCCCCCAAAAGTAAGCACTGGCTTTCCCCACAAATCCATGATGAACATGTAATTAATCAATTTATTATATAAAACTTTTATTGTCTGATCAATAAAAATCATTACAATGTGATCACATTGCATTTTCATAACTATACATCAGTCACAATCAAAATTTAGCCATGATAAAAACTAAAGTGCTTGTCAACAAACATCTCATCTAGGAATGAGAATAAAATTAATCAAGTCTATAGAGATTGGCTTCTAAAAAAAGTATCAGTCAATATTTAAAATGTAGTGCCAAAAAAGCTAAGTTGCTTCAGTTTTTACAGTACATTATAAGCATTAAAAACAAGACAAACGTAGGTACTAAAAACATTACCAATCATGATCTACCATCAATGAAAAGTGCTTAATCAATCATAGCATTTATATAGCGCGCTACTCACCCAGAGGGGTCTCAAGGCGCTGGGGTGGGGGGGGAGGGGGGGTCTGCTACTGCTCGAAGAGCCAGGTCTTGAGTTGCTTCCTGAAGGAAAGGTGGTCCTGGGTCAGCCGGAGGTGGATGGGGAGGGAGTTCCATGTCTTGGCTGCCAGTTAGAAGGATATTCCTCCGGTGATGCTTAGGATTTTCGTTATAAGCTTTATAAGGAGAGAATTCAGGATTTTAAATTCATTGCTTAGGATTTTCAGTTCATTATAGGCAGACAATTCAGCAGTTAGGATAAGGCCATCGACTGACATGGCCGCATGTAACTTCTTAATGCTTTTAACAGTGAAATGTTGAAACGCTTTTAATGCTTAATGTTTTAATAGTTGTCCTGTTGAAATTGAAGGCTTTTAATACCTGTCTTGATTTTAAAAGCACTGTTCTCAAGACTGTATGAAACTGAATTTGCACATGTCCCGGGGCAGAACCCCTTAATTCAACTCACCTGCGTGGCTCGAGAGGGGGGGGGAAGCCAATTCTGATTGAGTTGATACCTGAACGCCAGGAAATCACCTCGAGGCACCGGAGGCAGCGCACAGTTGGGCAGTGCTCTAGCTTCTCGCAAATGGGTTTCCATATAAACGGGCTGCTGTGCAGATCACATAAGGCTATCGACTGACACAGCCTCGTGTAACTTTTTAATGCTGGAATGTTGACACACTTTTAATGCTGAATGTATCTGAAAGAAACACGTTAGTGTTAGATTCATTACCGTTGAATATCCCCAGGCGTCAGACTGGATACGGAAATTTTTCGTCAGCAGTACCCCAGCGCGTCGGTAGGCGGCGTCTGCAGGTCCGTCGTCGGTGTCCTGATCCCCGGGATGACGTCGCTGGAGTACTTAGACGCCGCCCTCGCGCGCTATCAGTTCTTGTTTTTTGCACGCCAGCAAACGCAGATCTGGGAAGAGCGTGCCCGTGGTCATTTTTTGACTAACTTTTTGGACATTTTTGGCTATCTTTTTCGAGTCGACTTCAACTCCTGATGCCAGTAGGTATGCCCGGTTTCAAGTCGTGTGACGCCTGTCACCGACTGATGTCGGTTACCGACCCCCAACACCGGTGTCTCTACTGTTTGGGGGCCGACCACGATGACAAGTCGTGCCCCGACAGCCGGGCCTTGACGTCGAAAGCTAGGCGGGAGCGTTCCCGTAAGCTACTCGAGCTTCGGCAGTCGGCTCCACGCCGCTCGAGGAGGAAGTCGAGGGACTGGTCGCGGAGCCACAGTCATCACCGATTCTCCGGATTGAAGTCCTCTCACTCGGGTAAGTCGAGGCATTGGAAGAAGAAGTCAAAGAAGCATCATCGTTCTTCGATTTCCCCTCGCCGGTTGCGTGACTCGGCCGAGGGCTCGGGTGGCACCTCCGGCGGGACCCGTGCCGTCGCATCCAGCCCCACACCCTCCGGTCCCTGGGTTCGATGCCACACCAAAGCAGATCAGAGACTTCCTCATGGCCATGAGGAGTCTCTTCTCGCCGTCGAGACCCCCGGCACGCCTTCGGGCCCCGCGGGTCCAACTGGGGGTCCTTACCCTGTGGTGCCGGCAGCATCGTCCTCGGTGCCGTCGGCGACTTTGGTCCCGGCGCCACTAGACCCCGTGGGATTCGGGCCTGGATCCCGGTCGACGCCAGTTGACCGTACGACTCCGCTGGCGCCGACCCCCTCGGTGCCACCTCCGGTGCTGTCCTCGGACGACGTCGTCCCCGGTTTCAGCCCCGTCCAGGCTCTGCATCAGACCGGTGCGGCTTGGCACAGTTACCGACGCCGACCGGTGAGCTTTTCACCTATGCCCCGGCTCCGTCATTTTTGCCTGTTTATCAGGACACAGATGAAGGGGAGGACTGAGAGGGGTCTGAGGACCCTCTGGCACAGCAGTGCTAGTTGAGTCAGGACTGGGCAGATGAGCAAGCGAAGGCCAGTGGTCTAGACACTTCGCCTGACACTGGTTTTCTCTCTCCTCCTTTCCGTGGCTATGGAGGAGGGAGCGACTTATGCTGTGGTGCTACGCAAGGCGGACAAGGCCTTGGGCCTTGAGCACCCTGCAGCGGCCGTGAGGACTAACATACTCACTGAGGTGCTTCAACCGCCAGTAAGCTCTTCGGAGCCTCTACTGCAGTTTAATGAGGCCCTCACTGATGTTCTGATGGGCACTTGGTCAAAGCCCACCACAGTTCCTCCTGTGGATCGGAACGTGGCCCTGAGCCACCGCCCAGCTCCGGGCGACCCCTGCTTTCTGTCCACCCATCCCACCCCTGAGAGTCTGGTTAACCAGGCCTCCAAATCCCAAACCCGCATTCCCTTCCGCACCCCCGGACCGGGAATCCAAAAGGCTGGAACAGTTTGGCAAGAAACTGTTTTCCTCGGTCAGTCTAGGACTGCGGTCCATTAATACTGCATGCCTTTTGAGCCTTTACACCCACTCTCTGTGGGATACGGTGGCCGATGTGCTCCCCCAGTGTCCGGAGGAGGCCAAGACACGGCTCGCCCAGGCTCTTGCGGAGGGGCGAGATGCAGCACGGTACTCCATTCGATGTGGACTTGACACCACGGACTCGCTGGGGAGAGCGATTGCAACGACGGTGGCGATTTGTCGTCACGCCTGGCTGAGGCTCACCCATTTTTCAGGGGATGTCCAGAGCACTCTCATGGCCATGCCTTTTGATGGCCGTCGCCTCTTTGGCGACAAGGCAGATAGCGCGCTGGAGCGCCTTAAGGACTCCAGGACTACGGCCAAGTCCTTGGGCCTGTCGGCCCAGCGCCAGCAGACTTCTGCCTTTCGTGGCCAAGGAAGGGGTGCCCCGCACGTTCTTCCAGCCACAGGCTGCAGAACCAGCCCCAACGTGGTCGCAGACGTGCCTTCCGCCGTGGCGGAACAGGGGGTCAGGGAGCCGGTCAGTCCATATCCGCACCCGCAGCATCTGCCTCAAAGCCTTCCTAGTCCGAGCTTTCAGGCCTATTGCACGCCAGTGGGAGGCAGAGTTCGCCATCCCCTGCTTCACTGGCATACCATCACTTCGGACAGGTGGGTGCTGCAAATCGTGGGAAAGGGCTACTCCCTCCCCTTCGAGATGACCTCTCCAGCCATGCCACAGCAGTTCCACCACATGTCGGAGGATCACTTGCAAATTCTGCAGGAGGAAGTTATGGCCCTCTTTGCCAAGGGGGCCATCGAGCGCGTTCCTGGCCCAGAAGTAGGGCGGGTTGTTACTACTTTCTGGTTCCCAAGAAGGGCAAAGGGGGCCTGCGCCCTAGCTTGGACCTCAGGAGCGTCAACATCTTCTTCCGGAAGGAGAAGTTCAAGATGCAGACTTTAGCTTAGGTTCTGGCTGCCCTCGACCCTGGAGACTGGATGGTAGCGTTGGACTTGCAGGACTCTTATTTCCATATTCCAGTCCTGCCGGCCCATCGGTGTTACCTGCGGTTCACGGTGGGCCACGAGCACTTTCAGTTTACCGTGCTCCCCTTCGGCCTCACCAGTGCCCCTTGGGTGTTCACGAAATTCATGGCGGTGGTCACAGCTCATCTGCGCAGATCAGGGGTTCCAGTCTTTCCCTATCTCGACGACTGGTTGTGGAAGGCGGGCTTGCCCCAAACAGTCGTCGCCCACCTCCAGACTACGGCCTACCTCCTGCATTCGCTGGGGTTCTCCATCAATGTGCCGAAGTCACACCTGAGTCCCTCCCAGAAGCTCCTCTTCATCGGAGCGATTCTGGACTTGGCGCAGTTTCGGGTTTAATCTCCCAAGCAGCAGGTTTGGGATATTCAAGCTCTGATTCCGATCTTTCTGCCTTTATCCCGAGTTTCGGTCAGGATGGCCTTACGGCTGCTGGGTCTGATGGCCTCCTGCATCCTGCTAGTCCAGCACACCAGGTGGCGGATGCGGACTCTGCAGTGGGACCTGAAGTTCCAGTGGGCACAACATCCGGGCAACCTGTCAGACCACGTCCTGATCTCGGAGGCCACTCTCCCTACCCCAACCGGAGCACACAGTGGTGAAGGATGCGTCCCTCCTGGGATGGGGGGGCACATGGGAGAGGCGGAGAACAGAGGCCTCTGGTCTCCGGCGGAGTCCCGGCTCCATATCAACCATCTGGAGCTGTGGGCGATCCGACTTGCACTGAAGGCATTCCTTCCCTCTGTCCGGGCAAGTGTAGTGCAGGTGTTCACGGAAAACACCACTGCCATGTGGTATTGCAAGAAACAGGGCGGGGTGGGGTCGTGGACCCTTTGTCAGGAGGCTCTGCACCTCTGGACATGGTTGGAACATCAGGGCATAACCCTGGTTGTTCAAGACCTGGCAGATTCTCAGAACGCCAGGGCGGACGAACTCAGCCGTCGGTGCATGATGGATCACGAGTGGCGTCTGAACTTGGACGTGGCCCAAGGTCTCTTTCAGCAGTGGGGAGAGCCTTGGTTAGATCTATTCGCCACTGAAGAGAACGCGCAATGTCATCAGTTCTGTGCGTTGGAATTTCCAAGGCCGCACTCGCTCGGAGACGCTTTTCATCACGAGTGGAGTTGCGGTCTGTTATATGCCTTTCCGCTTATACCACTTCTGCCCAGAGTGCTGAAGAAGATCAGGCGTGACGGGGCCCATGTCATCCTTGTGGCTCCGGATTTAACACGAAGATACTGGTATCCCGAGCTACTCAGTCTGTCATTCAGTCCCCCGATTCGACTGTCTCTTCAGGAGGATCTTCTGTCGCAGCAACAGGGGATGGTCCCCCACCCAAACCTGTCCAGTCTCCACCTACATATATGGAGATTGAGCGGCGACAGTTGATGCCATTTGACTTGCCTCCTGAAGTCTGTGAAGTCATTCTGGCAGCCAGGCGTCCCTCCACGAAAACTGTATACGCCCGCAGGTGGAACAAATTTATGGCATGGTGCACAGTAAAGTCTATGGATCCCCTTTCTGCCCCTCTTTCTGAGGTTCTCCTCTTTCTTCTTTCCCTGGCCCAGCAAGGCTTTGCTCTGGGCACGATCAAGGGATATCTCTCAGCTGTTTCAGCCTTCTTGAGGCTTCCTGATCAGGCTTCTCTTTTCAAGTCTCCTGTTGTAAATAGATTCTGGAAAGGCATTACTCGCATGTTTCCTCCTGTTCCCTTTGTAATGCCTCAGTGGGACTTGAATCTGGTGTTAACCTATCTGATGTGTGCTCCCTTTGAGCCGCTCCATAACTGTCCTTTATGTCTTCTGACTGTTAAGGCTGCTTTCCTGGTGCCATCACCTCTGCCAGAAGAGTGAGTGAGCTCCAGGCTCTTTCTTCTAATCCTCCTTTCCTCTCTATCCATCGGGACAAAGTTGTTCTGAGGACTCGTCCTTCTTTTCTACCCAAGGTGTTTACTGCCTTTCACATCGGCCAGACCATTACCTTGCCCACCTTCTTTCCGCCTCCGCATCCCTCGAAAGAGGAAGAGAGGCTCCACCGTCTGGACCCAAAACGGGCGCTCTCCTTTTACCTGAATGACACACAACAGTTCCGGGTGGACGACCAACTTTTTATTGGCTACATGGGTGCTAAGATGGGACGGGCGGTGCACGAGCGGACCATCTCTTGGTGGGTCGTTTTGTGCATCAAGATCTGTTATTCCTTGGCTAAAAAGGAACCTCCTGAGGGGCTGCGCGCCCATTCCACTCGGGCCACGGCAGCTACTACTGCCATGGGGCGGGGAGTCCCTTTGCAGGACATTTGTCAGGCAGCTACGTGGGCCTCGCTGCACATATTTGCCGAGCATTACTGCCTGGACCGCTAAGTCCGGAGAGACAGCTTCTTTGGCCGTTCAGTTCTCCAGGACTTTCTGGTGTGATTGTGGTTCGCAGACCCACCACCGAGGTTGGTATTGCTGGGGTATCTATTCTAAGATAAGGATTCTAACACTAACATGTTTCTTTCAGATGCACACGTTACTTACCTTCGGTAACGATAGATCTGTAAGAAACATTAGTTAGTGTTAGATTCCTTACCACCCCACCTTGCGAACCGATATCTAGGGTTAAGGACTTTCCCTGTCAGGGCCCTAGTTTCATGGCACCAGTGTCGGTTTCTTGCATGGCTCTGCATTCCTGGTGCGGAAAGCTATGTACAGAACTGATGTCCGCGCACGAGGGCGGCGTCTAAGTACTCAAGCGACGTCATCCCGGCGATCACGACGACGATGGACGCGGAGCCGCAGACGACGACTACCGGCGCGCAGGGGTACTGCTGACGAAAACTTTCCAGATCCAGCCTGATGCCTGGGGATATTCTAAGGTAAGGATTCTAACACTAACTAATGTTTCTTACAGATATATCTTTACCGAAGGTTAGTAACTTGTGCTTTAATAGTTGTCCTGCTGAAATTAAATGCTCTTAATACCTGTCTTGATTTTAAAAGCACTGTTCTCAATACTGTATGAAATTAAATTTGCACATGTCCCGGGGCAGAATCTCTCAATCCGGCTCTCCATGCTGTGCGTGGCTTGGGAGGGGGGAAGCCATTTCTGATTGAGTTGATTCCTGAACGCCAGAAAATCACCATGAGGCACCCGAAGCAGCAAACAGTTGGGCTGCACTCTAGCTTCTCTCAGATGGGTGTCAATATAGATGGGGCCGCTGCACAGCCGTGTGTCAAAGGGAAGCAAGTCTGCACCCGTCCGCATCCGGAACGCGGCCTGCGCCAGCCACTCTGCCTGTTATGTGGCTGCATTGTATGGTCCAAAGAGCGACTTCTAAGTTTGAATAATACACCTGTGAGTTCACGATCGAGCAAGACCGTTTGGAGGCTAACCAGCTTGCAGCTCCTGTCCTTTCTCTATAGAGGCAGGTTCCGTGATATTCAAGGAGGACTCCTCTCTCCACTCTCCCCCTGCTATTTCCACTCAGGGAGAAATTAGCCCTATTACGGCCTGCCTGATTGACTGCAGATCCCATCGCAAACACGCAGACGACATCTGGCTCTCCTTGGAGGCAAACTCATGGGATTTAATGTTTCTCACAGAAACTTGACTCAAGGAGAGCTCAAATCCAGACCTGACACTGGCCGTGCCTGTTGGCTTCAGGTTGACGGTTATCAATAGAGGTGGCAACAAGACCGGTGGTGGGGTGGCTATCAATCTTAGGGAGGGCTGGGAAATCTCCTGCAAAAGGTTTGAACAATTAGAAATCTTGGAGGCCATGTCTTTCTACGTAAAAATCGCATCCACTGTATCAGTCGCAAGGATCCTAGTATATAGACCTCCAAACACTCTGGCCTGTCATGTAGCAGATTTCTGCGATATAGCAGCAGACCTCTCTTTAAAATACACTAGATTTACTGTTCTAGGGGACTTTAACTTCCCCATGGATAGTGACATATGCGCAAAAGCCAACCAACTAGCAGATACGCTTGTCAAACTCAACTTTACACAACGCGTCATGGCCCCCACACATGCTGCCGGCCACACACACTATCTCATTTTTACTATGACCCCAACCTGATGGCTAAGGCTCCCTTACCACTAGCGTGGTCTGACCATTTATTGATACCATTCAACTTTAAAACTGCTCACTGCAGTACTAGACCTCAGCACTGCCCTGAGAGAAGTAGAAACTGGAGCAAAGTCACAAGAGACAGAATGACACAAGCACTGCTTACGGTCCCCCCTTACGTTGTCGGGTAATCCTGGTGAAGATACTGCAAGTTTTAATAGATTTTTTAACAATGCTCTTGATGAAGTTGCCCCCTTAGACTAGTCGTCTCCTCTAGGAAGAGACCATCTGCCCCCTGGTTTTCCTCAGAACTTCGAACCGAAAAAAGTTTATGTAAAAATTGGAGCGCGCTTGGAGACAATCCTATGACCCTGCAGCCAAACTCTCTTACAGAAAGGCCCTTAAAAACTTCCATAAACCTAAGCGAAGTACCATGCGGTACTACTTCACCCTCAAGATTAAATCAGCTGAAAATAAAGTGAAAGATTTATTTAAAATGCTTCACTAAACCAGCAGCTCTTGATAGCACTGTGACTCTCACGCTCGGTTGTCGAACTTTTTTCAGGACAAAATTCAATCTATCTATGCTACTTTCCCATCCAATTTGACTCTGCCAGAGCATAATGCCACTCCAGACAGCTCGGAGCCTTTGACCTAATTCCGTCCTCTTTCTTTTGAGGCTTCCTTAAAAAAACTATCCGAATGTAAATCTGGTTCACTGGGGGATCCCTGCCCGGACCAGTTATTTAATCCCCTGGCCCCCTGTTTTAATGCCCCCCTGAACCAAATTTGGAACTCTTCTTTGCCACTGGATTCAAGCTAGCCTGGCTGATGACGGATTAATACCAGAAACCCGTCCCATGATGCTTGTTTCCGGTCCAGGGAAGACATGGCTTTGGAAGTTCGGGCTGGACTGTTCCCATGATGCACAGGGTCAGACTGATTTGCATATGGCCATGTCTGAACTGGGGTGGCGGAGTGAGCTAAAGAAAGGTGATGGATTAAACCCAGATCAGTTGACTGGGGGTGAGTGTTTGATTTGCTCAAACGCTCCATCCATCATCCCCTTTTGTATCGCTTCTTTGCGTTCATGAATTTTTTCTGCAGCATGGAAACAGGCTTCTCTACTGCTCATACTCAAGAAACCAGACTCCGACCCTGCAAAGTATAAAAACCTCAGAACCATTTCGCTTCTACCTGCTCTGACAAAGACCCTTGAACAGATAGTACAGAGTCAAATATCAGAATTCTTGGAATCTAACAATCGATTCCACGACTCCCAATCCGGCTTAGAGCAAGCTATAGTACAGAGACTGCAATCTTTGAAGTGTCAGAGAGTGTCCGTGAGACTATTGACCAGGGCAATGCAGCAATGCTGGTGCTGCTGGATCCGTCTGCGGCCTTCGACACTGTGCCCACCAGATTCTCATAGAGAGATTACAACAACTGGGAATTCAGGGTACGGCCCTTGCCTGGATCCAGTCCTTCCTAGAGAACCGGACACAACGAGTTTTTCTACGTCCGTTGTATCTTCCCAGAAGTCCCTTGTTTGTGGGGCCCCCCAGGATTCTGCATTGATCCTCTCCTTTTCAATGTATACCTCTCCCCGCTTGCATCCTTGGACGAATCCCTGGGGGTGAAGGTGATCTCCTATGCTGACGATACTCCGCTTCTGTTTTCTTTTAAAGAACAATCTGAGACTACTTTTATCAACTTTAGAAGCTGTCTAAGTCACATCTCTGCCTGGATGACCCAAAATTGTCTAAAGCTGAACTCGGAGAAAACCGAGGTGCTCTTCTTCAACCAACGGGCACTCCACCCTCTAGTCTCTGGTGGCCTCAAGAATATAACCCCCCCTCCTGAGCCAGCAGACTCGGTGAGAAGCCTGGGTTTCAGATTTGATAATAATCTTTCTTGCTAGTCCCAGATGCGGCAAGTCGCCTCTTCTTGCTTCGGGAAACTCCGTACCCTGCGGAAGTTCCTCCACTTCCTCCCAATGGACTGCAGGGGGACGGTGGTTCATGTCTTAATTACATCTCCTCTGGACTATGCCAACAACCTTTTTCTTGGATCTCCCTGCATATCTGATTCGCAGACTGCAAATGATACAGTATACAGCGGCTAGACTGATTTGCAAGGTGTCTTACCGTCACTCCATCACTCCCCAACTGAGTAGCCTTGCTTGGCTGCCCGTCATAAGTAGAATAGAATTCAAGGCACTCACCCTGGCTTACAGAGCTACCGGGCCGAGGCTCAGCCTACTTGATAGTCAGACTCCAACAATGACATGACCGGGCCTTGAGATCTAACCACCTGAAGCTCCTCACCACTCCCCGCTTTCGCAAGGCGAGGGTAGGTTGTGGAGCTTACTCGGTTAGGACCGCAAAACTGTGGAATGCCATGCTTCTTCCTCTCCGCTTGACTGAACCAGAACCTGCCTTCAGGCGAGCTCTAAAAACCTGTCTCTTTAACCGTCTCTAAGCTTGTGTGTGTCTTGTTATTCGACTGCCTTAGCGCCGGGACACCTCCGCTGGAGGTAGCTGCGCGCTCTACATGTGTCAAAAGAAATAAATAATAAATAAATAGTGCAAGTTATCGTTGAGGTGCTTAGGTTTACAGTACAATCTAGGCATTATTAAATAAGACAAAAGGTGGCTCCTAAAAACAATAGCGATCATAATCTAAAGGCAGTGCAAGGTAACACTAAAGTGATTGGAGTTTATCAATTAATTACTAGCATTGTAAGATGATAAATTATTTCTTTTCGACATTAAACAGATTCATTTAATATTTTTAAAAACGGATTCCTACACCTAATGTTAAACGAATTTGGTAACTATTGCTTTCATAAAGATAAGAGCCAATAAGCCACTGCATATTAACAGTCTAAAAAACGTGCATAAAAAAACGCAAACTCTCTTATCTTCCTATCAATATTTTCCAAGGTCAAAAGTTTTTTAAAATTCAACTGAGAAAACAAAAATAAAAGCTGGTCCCATCCATCGAAGTTAAACGACTGGAAGAGGGATATGGACTGGTGCATGTTTAGGGAAAAAACATTTTATGTAACACTGGGATGCCCTAAAAAGTGGTTATTGATTTGGAGTAACTGGAACTCTTACCGAGGTAACATTTGTAACCTCCCACATACTTCCCACCTTGACGATCCACCATCGCCATGAACCATGTTTTCCCCGTTGTACTTGTATAAGTGTTGTAAATGTGATATTTAAATATGCTCCTGACATATTTACTCTTCACTTCAGACTATGTATCGATTCACTGTCTTGATAAAAATAACTATTATAAAAAAAAATAAAAGCTGGTTGTTGGAACCTGAGATGTCAGGTCACCTAGGGTAGCCTGGCCTAGGGTAAGACACACTCACTAGAGGCACATGTGTAAAGGTTGCACACCACCCCGCAGTAAATCAATGTAATAACACACAAAAAGGACACTACACCAATGTTGGAAAAATACGGGTCTGTTTATATAAAAAATAATATACTCTGCTTTTATACCTTTGGAAGTCACAACTCAGTACATACAGTGATCATGGAATTAATTAATAATACTTTCAAAATTATCAACTTATCTCATTAATCAGCATAAATAATACATTACATTAGACTCCGGGATTGATTACATCTGACTACTATGAAGTGCTCTAAACTTGTCTCCCACAGCACCTCCAACCCCCCTTCAGGTACACAGTCACTGAGAGGTTTCAAATATACCAAAATTTTACATAGACACCAGCAGCCTCTATGAGGAACTTATGCCTCTACTTAAACAGCAGGCACCTTCAACACTCCCTTTGCTGTTGGTTTCTTCAAGCTACTCCCCACCTTGTATAACACAGGGGAGGGAAAAACAACCAGTGTCTAAGTTATTTCTTTAGGGGCTCCAGCGCCACTTTCCCCCTTTAGATTACCTCCTTACTTGTGGAAAAACTGTCAGTTGAAGTCTTGATACGCCAGAGGGTGGGGGAAATTACTCGGCAGGACAAAGGAGCCAGGCGCCGGCAAGATTAACCAGCCTCTAGGGCCCCTCAGCTCTCCCCACCCCCCTCGAGTCAACTCCTCTGTG
The DNA here is from genome assembly GCF_964261635.1 of Lissotriton helveticus. Taxonomy (NCBI): domain Eukaryota; kingdom Metazoa; phylum Chordata; class Amphibia; order Caudata; family Salamandridae; genus Lissotriton; species Lissotriton helveticus. The sequence continues at coordinate 1,817,990,523 of NC_136057.1, forward strand.
TGGCGCTCGAACGGAGAAGGCAATTACCGCAGTATTCCCCAAGCCGCGCTTGGGCTCCACAACTCTCCCCTCCCGCTCACGCCAGCTTCTCCATGTAGCGCTCGAGCAGGGGAGAGAAGTTACAGCCGCCGTAGGGTTCCCGGCGTTTCCTCTCACTTCTCCCTCGCTCTGATCGGGGAAACACTACTCCTCTCGGCCGGCTCCGCCCCGCCGAGCGCTCAACCGGGCATGCGCGAAGCGGGGGTGTCTCACCAACGGAGGCCGCGCTTCTCGGTCGGCGCTTCCTTTCTACTCCGCCCGCTAGGACATCCACAAGGGCTCCTCCCGGTCCGCTCCTCACCTCAGGACTTGCACCCACCGCTCCAAATCGGCGCCGCTACCAATTCAGGAGCGGAACGGTTCGTCGTCTCTCTGCCTCCGCTCCCTCAGCACACGTCGCAACTGGTAGGAAGAGGGACACTGTGGGGTTTGGCACCAGAGGGGGAGTCTCCAGCAATCGGGCAAAATGCGATTAAAGTGCGGAGTGAGGGGGTACCACAAAGATGAACCCCTCTCCGTTTGAGACCCTCTCAGCACAGTCTCACTAAAGTCTTTTCACTGGGCAGAGGACTGCACTCCACAGTGTTGCAGTCTCCTTCTCCTTTTCACATCCCCATTCTTCCAGTCTAGGGATTGGTCAGGCGCCCAGGGTCTCCAGTAACCCTAAACAGCAGGGACAAGACAAGTAACCCAGTGGGGATGAAGAGGTGGGTCAATAGGGCAGCATCCCAGTCCAGGAGATCAACCCTCTGACTAGCCTTCCCCCCAACTTCTGCTACAGCCTGTCCTCCAGCTGACTCTCTCTGGTAAGACAGAATGGCTGTCCAGCATTCCGCCTTTTATAGGCTGACCCTCAGGAGTCCAGAAGGGACCAGAAGGTTCTGGAACGCCCTATTCTACTCTATGGGACAGGTTCCAGGGTTGGTAGTTAGGACAGTTGGTAGCCACCATTTTGTGACTCCAGCTATTTCCCTGTCAGAAAAGGCCTCTAGGCCTGAGGTGAAAAACTATGAAGGGGGAAAGAACACCTATCCCCTTGACCAACACCTAGAAAAAGCTAGTGGACACAAAAATTAACGAGGGTATGAGGGGCAAAAAGGGGACAAAATAAATAATAAATTGGAGGGACTATGCAAAAAGTCAGACAGGTCTAACGCACGTTTCCCCCAGCTGAAAGTGGGGAGAACTACCCAACCCCTTGGGAGTCCTCATCACTAAGGCGGAAATACCTGGAGAGACCGTCTGCGTTGGCGTGGTCAACTCCAGGTCGATGTTCCACCCGGAAGTCCATTCCCTGTAGGGAGATGGACCACCTCAACAGCTTGGGATTCTCCCCCTTCATCTGCATTGGCCAACGAAGGGGTCGGTGGTCAGTCTGAACCAGGAAGTGCGAGCCAAACAGGTATGGCCGCAGCTTCTTCAGAGCCCACACCACCGCAAAAGCTTCCCTCTGAATTGCACTCCACTTCTGTTCCCGTGGAAGCAGTCTCCTGGATAAGAAGACCACAGGCTGATCCAGGCCCTCTTCATTTAGTTGCGATAACACTGCCCCAATGCCATGTTCTGATGCATCTGTCTGGACAATGAACTCCTTGGAGAAGTCTGGGGCCCTCAGGACTGGTGCTGCACACATTGCCTGCTTCCGTTTCTCAAAAGCTTGCTGACCAGCTTTCGTCCAAACTACCCGTCGAGGTTGTTTCTTTGAGGTGAGCTCTGTGAGGGGTGCTACAATAGTGCCATATCCCTTCACAAAGCGACGGTAGTAGCCTGTGAGGCCCAGGAAAGCTCGGACCTCAGTCTGTGTCTTGGGGGGTTTCCAGGCCATGATTGCCTCAATCTTTGCCTGCAGGGGCTGCACTGACCCCCTACCCACCAAGTGTCCAAGGTACACAACCGACCCCTGCCCAATCTGGCATTTGCTGGCTTTGATGGTCAATCTAGCTTGTTTCAGGGCCTGGAGAACTGCTTGCAAATGTTGCAAATGGTCCTCCCAACTGCTACTGAAGACAGCAATGTCATCCAGGTAAGCAGCAGAGAAACTCTCCATTCCAGAGAGGACCTGATTCACCAGCCGCTGAAATGTGCCGGGGGCATTTTTGAGCCCAAAGGGCATCACACAAAATTGGAAGTGTCCCTCAGGCGTGGAGAAGGCTGACCTTTCCTTTGCTCCATCTGTCAAGGAGATCTACCAGTACCCTGAAGTGAGGTCAAAGGTACTTAGATATTGGGCAGCTCCTAGCCGGTCAATTAATTCATCCGCCCTAGGGATCGGATGAGCATCAGTCTTTGTAACTGAGTTCAGTCCCCGGTAATCCACACAAAACCTCAGTTCTGGCGTGGTGCCCGGTGGAGCGGCTTTTGGCACTAGCACCACCGGACTGGACCAGGGGCTGTTGGAAGGTTCTATCACTCCTAGCTCTAGCATCTTGGCAACCTCTCCATGGATGCTAGCCTTCACCTTGTCTGACAGCCGGTAGGTCTTTGACTTCACTGGTGGGCTGTCTCCTGTGTCCACATCATGGGTACACAGGTGGGTTCTTCCCGGGACAAGGGAGAACAACGAAGAGTACTGCTCCAATACCTGGCGGCAATCCTCTCGCTGCTCAGGAGTTAGGGATGGGGAGAGAATCACTCCCTCCACCGACCCATCCTTCTCTTGAGACGAGAAGAGATCAGGGAGAGGCTCGCTTTCTGCTTCCTCGGCACCATCAGTCACCATCATCAGGATGACCTCTGGCCTCTCATGGTGGGGTTTGAGGCGATTGGCATGCAGCACCCGTAGGGGCTGTCGAGGGGTCTTAAGATCCACCAAGTAAGTGGCCTTACCCTTCTTTTCCAACACTTCAAATGGGCCTGTCCAACGATCTTGAAGGGCACTTAGCTCTCCAGGTTCCATCACCCACACTTTCTGGCCAGGCTCCAACTCCACCGGGTGAGCATTGTGGTCGTACCATTCCTTCATTACTGCCTGGCTGGCCTCCAAGTTGTCAGAAGCTTGCTTCCACAACTTTGCCATTTGGCTCCGGAAGGCCAGCATGTAGCGCACCACATCCTGAGGAGGCTTTCTGGGAGACTTTTCCCATCCATCCTTCACCAGGCTGAGAGGTCCACGACAGGGTGCCCGTACAACAGTTCAAAAGGGCTGAAGCCCACTCCCTTCTGCGGCACTTCTCGGTAGGAGAACAGCAAACAGGGCAGGAGGACGTCCCATTTCCTCCGTAGGCTCTCAGGCAGACTTCTTATCATGCCCTTCAGGGTCTTATTGAACCTCTCTACCAGTCCATTGGACTGGGGGTGGTATGGAATGGTGAACCGGTAGGTCACTCCACACTCCTTCCACATTGCCCGCATGTACGCTGACATAAAGTTGGTCCCCCTGTCGGACACAACTTCCTTGGGGAATCCCACTCGGGTAAAGATCCCCATCAGGGCCCTAGCCACCACAGGTGCAGTGACAGTCCTCAGAGGAATGGCCTCTGGATACTGTGTGGCATGATCCACCAGAACCAGGATAAACCTGTGACCAGCTGTTGTTGGTGGATCCAATGGCCCTACAATGTCGATGCCCACCCTTTCAAAGGGGGTGCTAACGACTGGAAGTGGTTCCAGGGGAGCCTTCAGCTTCACCCCTGTTTTCCCACTGGCCTGGCAGGATACACATGTCCGACAGTAAGTGTTGGACGCCACTTTCATTTGAGGCCAGTAAAAGTGGAGGACAAGCCGAGCAAAGGTCTTGTCCTGACCTAAGTGTCCTGCCAAGGGTATAACATGAGCCAATTCCAGTAGAAAGGCTCGGTATTGGTGTGGGACTACCAAGGCCCTTGACGAACCAGGTAAGGGTACCTTGGGTTCACTGTAGAGGAGTCCATCCTCCCAGTAAATATGGTAGTGTCCCGTAACATCACCTGCTGCCTGGGCTTCAGCCTGTCGCCTCAGTCCCTCAAGGGTGGGGCACTCCCTCTGCCCCTTACAGAATTCCTCTCTGGTAGGTCCTCCCTCCACATGCCACTCAGCAGGGATGGGTAAATCCTCCAGAGAGTCTACTTCCCCCTCCACGGACTCCTGGTCCACCACCGCAGGTGGCCGATCTGTCACATGGGGCGTGGAAGTCGAAGCAGGCTCTTCCTGTCTCCGGGTCTGTCCCTTTTTGGCAGCGGGTTGGGCCATTGTTCCAGGCTCCAACCCGGGCGAATTCCCTCTCCGGGTAGTCGCAGACCTTGTGCTCACACAGGCCCAGTCAGGTGTACCCAGCATCGCAGTGTGCGTCCGGTATTCCACCTCTCTCCAAGTGTTGTGCTCCATATCATTTCCCAGCAGACAATCAACTGGCACGGCAGGGCTTACGGCAACTCGAAGTGAACCTCAACCCCTTCCCACTCAAAGGGAACCTCAGCCACGGGATAGTGGCCCATTCTGCCGTCAGCCATCGCGGCGGGGTGGAGTACATTAGGAATCACCTGCTCTGGAGACACCAGTTGACTTCTCACCATAGTCATACTGGCTCCTGTATCTCTCAGAGCCTCCCCTCTCTGGCCATTGATGGTGACCCAATGCCCATACTTAACAGTATTTGGGGGCACCTGGATATTTGGGACCATCTCCCGTTCTCCCAGGGACACTAAGGTGACACCCGCCCACTCACCCCCCTTATCTAAGGGCAACTCCTCCCCGAGCGCTACACTAGCTACTCCCGGTGGTTTTCCTCCGGTGGGAGGGGGTGGTCTCTTTGGGCATCTGACATCTCCCTTATAATGTCAAACACCACCACACTCAAAGCAGTGAAGAACCCTTGGCTGCTGGCTTTGGCCAGGATTAGGGTTTCTGGGCGGGTTTGCCTTAGGGGTGAAACCTGTTCCCTTTCCTTGGAAATTGTTTTGGGGACCTTTAGAGAACTCCCTCTTTTTATCTCCCCCCTCCTTCTTCTGGGGGGCGCCCTGTCCGGCCTTTTGGGAATCCCCTCCAGTCCCCTTTGAGGACACCCAGGTACTTGCCCAGATGTCCGCCTCCTCTGCAAGCTTCCGGGGATTGGTCAGCTTGCTGTCCACCAGGTGTTAGCGCAGCTCGGGAAAACATTTCTCGAGGAGGTGCTCTTTCAAAAATAGATCATACAACCCCTCATAATCCTTCACCTCACTGCCCTTGACCCAGCCCTCTAATGCCTTTCTTGCATAATCAAGGAAGTCCACCCAGTTCTGGGTGCTTAACTTGTGGCTCCCCCTGAACTTCTGACGGTACCTCTCAGGGGTAAGCCCAAACTTCCTTACCAATACTAGTTTCATGGTGGGGTAGTTGGTTTGCTCCTCTGGTTCCAGGGCCAGCAAGGTGTCCCGACCAGTAGGAGGCATGTACTTATACAAACCACCCCCCAGTGCTTCTCCTGCACCCCATGGGCTCTTAAGGAGACCTCATAGGCAGCCAACCATTTGGCTATGTCATCTCCCTGACTAAAGCTAGCAATAAGGTCTTTTGGCAAATAGGGTCTGGACTCCCTGGCTGTCTCTTTGGATTCGCTGCCACCATTTATTACAGGAGAGGGCCCCCGTTGCAGGGCCTGGAGTTCCAACTCTTTCAACCTGAACTCGTGAGCCATCCTCCGCTCCTCTTTCTCCTGCTCCAGCTTAGCCAACTCCCATCTCAATTGCCTTTTTTCCCTCCTGTCAGTAAGCTCGGCTTCAGTTAAGCTTCCCCCAGAGGCGCTACTGCCCTTCCTGGAGTAGGACACTGGTCCTGGGAGTAGGTTTTCCCCCTCAGAGTGGAATAATCCCTCTATCTCCACAACCATGTCCCGGTCTGCCCCTTCATCCTCCTCCTTCCCTTCTTTGTGTGCCTCCACCCAAGCCCTGAGACTGGTCTGGAGTTCCCCCTTCTTGGTACCATGCTTAAAAAATACCCCCATTTTCTGGCAGAAATCTTTCAGCTGAGCCACAGAATAGGTATCTAGGTTTTCTAGTGCAAACTCCATTTTACAACAGGAAATACCAAGTTATACACACCAGGAAATTAGAGTTGCAAGGGCAACCTAAAGCCACCTCCACCCCACCACCAGGAACAAATTTGGAAAAACAAAAGGACAAATTAGGAGGGCCGCTAGGAGAAAACTCCTGGTGTAGGCTAGTGTATTACGTTTAATTACTACTGAGTAGCTGCAACCACAGTCAAGATCCCACCGCTAGACACCAACTTGTTGGAACCTGAGATGTCAGGTCACCTAGGGTAGCCTGGCCTAGGGTAAGACACACTCACTAGAGGCACATGTGTAAAGGTTGCACACCACCCCGCAGTAAATCAACGTAATAACACACAAAAAGGACACTACACCAATGTTGGAAAAATACGGGTCTGTTTATATAAAAAATAATATACTCTGCTTTTATACCTTTGGAAGTCACAACTCAGTACATACAGTGGTCATTGAATTAATTAATAATACTTTCAAAATTATCAACTTATCTCATTAATCAGCATAAATAATACATTACATTAGACTCCGGGATTGATTACATCTGACTACTATGAAGTGCTCTAAACTTGTCTCCCACAGCACCTCCAACCCCCCTTCAGGTACACAGTCACTGAGAGGTTTCAAATATACCAAAATTTTACATAGACACCAGCAGCCTCTATGAGGAACTTATGCCTCTACTTAAACAGCAGGCACCTTCAACACTCCCTTTGCAGTTGGTTTCTTCAAGCTACTCCCCACCTTGTATAACCCAGGGGAGGGAAAAACAACCAGTGTCTAAGTTATTTCTTTAGGGGCTCCAGCGCCACTTTCCCCCTTTAGATTACCTCCTTACTTGTGGAAAAACTGTCAGTTGAAGTCTTGATACGCCAGAGGGTGGGGGAAATTACTCGGCAGGACAAAGGAGCCAGGCGCTGGCAAGATTAACCAGCCTCTAGGGCCCTTCAGCTCTCCCCACCCCCCTCGAGTCAACTCCTCTGTGTGGCGCTCGAACGGAGAAGGCAATTACCGCAGTATTCCCCAAGCCGCGCTTGGGCTCCACAACTCTCCCCTCCCGCTCACGCCAGCTTCTCCATGTAGCGCTCGAGCAGGGGAGAAAAGTTACCACTCGCCACAGCCGCCGTAGGATTCCCGGCGTTTCCTCTCACTTCTCCCTCGCTCTGATCGGGGAAACACTACTCCTCTCGACCGGCTCCGCCCCGCCGAGCGCTCAACCGGGCATGCGCGAAGAGGGTGTGTCTCACCAACGGAGGCCGCGCTTCTCGGTCGGCGCTTCCTTTCTACTCCGCCCGCTAGGACATCCACAAGGGCTCCTCCCGGTCCGCTCCTCACCTCAGGACTTGCACCCACCGCTCCAAATCGGCGCCGCTCGTCACACTACCAATTCAGGAGCGGAACGGTTCGTCGTCTCTCCGCCTCCGCTCCCTCAGCACACGTCGCAACTGGTAGGAAGAGGGACACTGTGGGGTTTGGCACCAGAGGGGGAGTCTCCAGCAATTGGGCAAAATGCGATTAAAGTGCGGAGTGAGGGGGTACCACAAAGATGAACCCCTCTCCGTTTGAGACCCTCTCAGCACAGTCTCACTAAAGTCTTTTCACTGGGCAGAGGACTGCACTCCACAGTGCTGCAGTCTCCTTCTCCTTTTCATATCCCCATTCTTCCAGTCTAGGGATTGGTCAGGCGCCCAGGGTCTCCAGTAACCCTAAACAGCGGGGACAAGACCAGTAACCCAGTGGGGATGAAGAGGTGGGTCAATAGGGCAGCATCCCAGTCCAGGAGATCAACCCTCTGACTAGCCTTCCCCCCAACTTCTGCTACAGCCTGTCCTCCAGCTGACTCTCTCTGGTAAGACAAAATGGCTGTCCAGCATTCCGCCTTTTATAGGCTGACCCTCAGGAGTCGAGAAGGGACCAGAAGGTTCTGGAACGCCCTATTCTACTCTATGGGACAGGTTCCAGGGTTGGCAGTTAGGACAGTTGGTAGCCACCATTTTGTGACTCCAGCTATTTCCCTGTCAGAAAAGGCCTCTAGGCCTGAGGTGAAAAACTATGAAGGGGGAAAGAACACCTATCCCCTTGACCAACACCTAGAAAAAGCTAGTGGACACAAAAATTAATAAGGGTATGAGGGGCAAAAAGGGGACAAAATAAATAATAAATTGGAGGGACTACGCAAAAAGTCAGACAGGTCTAACACTGGTCATTTAGGATGCGAATATCAACATACTGTCCGCCTGGTCAGAAACTTTATAAGTCGACAATTTAAAGGAATTGACTTGCCCGATAAAAATTTGTGTAACGGCCTGGTGGCACGTTCTCACACCTGCCTCTAAGTACAGTGGTTCTAAGAGTTTGTCGAGCTTGTAGCAGGTGCGGACAGAGACAAACTATGTGCAATAAGGATTCTTTTGTGTAACCACAAAGTCTACAACTGGTTGCTGGCCATTGTTGCAACCATCTTGGGGTACCGACCTTAGTGTTCCTTCCTTAGTTGGATACCTGTCAAATCTTAACATGAGAAATGCGTCCCTCATATAAGGTGGAAAGTATGACTGCAGGTAAGACTGGACCTCAGTTTTTTCAAAGGAGTTGATTACAGTCTAAGTGGTCTTTTTGGCTGCTAAAGCATCTTCATCTGCTGTAAAGGAGCCCAGTTTTGTTACTCGATTTAATAGGTTCTTAAAGGAAACTTTATTCCTTTCTGAAAGTCCCTATGGCTAGTAGTCGAATGTATTGAAATACGCAGATAAATAGATTCACCAAACTCCTGTATAAACAGTTGCTGATTTCTTGCCAAAACGGATTAGCTAGAGCCAGGGCTTTAAGTGGGATGAAAAAAATGGGGGGGTCTCTCAAAGGGGCGTGGTCCATGTAATTAAGGGCGTGGCTTAAAAACAAGGAAGGTAAAAATCTGTGTTTAGCACCTTGTGCCGCCCGACATGTATTTTGCTGTTCCTGTCATTGCGTCCAGCTATATGATACAAGTCACATCAAATCTACAAGTCAGGACTATTGGCTTTGTCAATGGTTGTTAGTTGTATTAGATAAATAAGCAGCAACTATGGCTTGTATATAATATTGAAAAAACTTCCATTCCGGGACAACAAACCGAAAGCCTGGACCAGGGCACAAACCAGAGCCCGATAGAGACCCGTTTCGAGGCCCCCTCAAAAAAACTGCCGGTGCTCAGACACGGTGAGACCTGGCCCATTTAAAGCCCTGGCTAGAGCCAGGCTCAGATAAAAGCAAGGCATGTAATCTTTTTTTTAAAAGCAGCCTGTCTCACTAAGACTTGACTTTGTAGACCAAACTCCAAACGACTTTCTTCATGACCAATGTACTTCGGAATCTCGAAGATAGATTAATGAACCTTAATGTTAAGCAGATCCAATAATTTAGCACATAAACCTCAAAGATGACTGAGCCATAGGTTAGCGCAGGAACCAATTTTACTTTCATGATTTAGAAAATGATCATAGTAGGGCACATTAATTTGCCTCACAATATCTTAAAAGCAAAAATGGAGGATATGGTTTTGGCTCTTCAAAGATTAAAATGTCTTTTAAACTAAACTTTGTCTTCAGATAAAATTTCTAGATATTAATAGCTCCTGACAGGCTCAGTGGGCATCCCCTTTACTTGCCAGACTCTAGGTCTAAGAGCGGACTTCCCTATCCACATTGTTAGTTTTCTTAATATTCAGCTCCAGACGATTAGCTGTTACATATTCATCGAAGGACCTAATTAACCGCTGTAAGCCTATGAGTGTATTGCTGAGTACTCTGGTATTGTCAGCATATTGTAGATATTTTAAATTACAGTTTGCAAATTTAGGAGAGTGTTCGCTAACATTATCCAGATGTTGATGTAGATCAGCCATGAAAAGATTGAATATACATAGTGCAAGAACATATCCTTGCTTTAGGCCACTGTAAGGGTTAATTTTTAACAAACTTATATTTCTGAGTACATTTACAGGTAAGTGATCCATCATTAGTGCTCTTTATGGTATTTCTTTTTAAAATTGCCACCTCTATCTTCTTTATTTCATTTCACCTTATTGGTATTTTTACATATATATTTTGGTCTTGGAAAACGACGTTACAATGAATATAGATCCACATATTGAACTTATAGATGTAGACTCAGACTTTTAAATTAATAGCATTATATTACTAGCACATATACCCATTGACTTTTGTAGCATTATGAGCATATCTTGATGCTGTATGCTGCGACCCTTACGGGTGGTTGTGCGCTTTACAAATGTGGATTATTAATTTTATCAATTTGTGAAAATGAAAAAGCTTTAAAGTTTCTTCTTGAACATTGCATGGAAAACCCCTCTTAAAAAACACCTTATTACCAAAGATAATTTTTGCATACTCCTACATGACAAGAGGTTCTTACATTCTTGCTCATTGTCCCAAACAGTTGTAATGTTGACATTTTATAGCTCGAGCATTGTGCCTTTCACAGAATCGGTATTTGTCTGCATGTACACACTATAAAGTACTATATTCAGTTTGTTAAAAATAGTTGATGGCAGGTGTGATAGCATGTACTTATCCAAGGGATTAAGTGCCACAGAAGTCTACTAGTTCTCCAAAGAAAACCGCTTGGTCCACTTACTTCCTAATCAGTTAGGTAGGCTGACACACATGCGTTACTAGTTTGCTTCAGGCTTCCAAGAAAACATGATCCCGTTAGCCTGTTCGCTCCCTGCTCTTCAGTAATGAGCATCTGTGCAGACTCTTATCACTACCATTTACCTTCCAAACTGTTCTCTCACCGTAGGCACTAAAATGATTTCATTTCTTCCCACTTTCAACAATCCTTCCACTGGCCCTTCAGGCGTCTACCTTTCTTCCTTTCTATTTTCTCAGCATAAGGTTTATCCAGCAACCCTCTTAGCACAAGATCCATATTCTTTTATCCACTGTCACTCAAAATGCCCCATTCCTTTTTGTTTATTTTCCCAGTACACGTTCCATTCTTCTCCCGTCTCTATCTCTCACCATAGGTTCCATGCCCTCTTCTCCACCCTTACCACAGGCCCCACTCCCTTCCTCCCTCTCTTGTCCTCTGCTGCAGCTCCCTTGCTCTTCCCTCTTTCACCACCAGCTGCTTACACTTGTTTAACCTATTTTATTGGTACTTCGCTAACAGAATGGCGATAAGGGGCACAATTCTTTTCTCTGGTCACCTTTGCTTCCCAGCATCCAGGTACTATGCAAACTTCCTCCACCCGTACTCACAGTCCTGGAGGCGTGCTGTAAGCTGTGTAGGTCCCGGCAGTAACATATAAAGACCTAGTCATTAGATCATTATGCAAATGGTACAGTGATGGTGACATGACAAAATGTAAAACAGGCTAAAGGTTTGTGTTTCAATGAAGAACACACTTGTAAATAGTATTTGAATATTTGAATGCTTGAAGAATACTTCTACAATATTCTTGGTGTAAAGAGAATGCAAATGGAATAAAGCTGGGACAGGAACAGATTAATCATCATGACTGGAGAGCATATGTCAGCAATAGAAAAGACCGGGAATAAGGTAGTTATCAGTAGCACAATGGGGATGGGGTGTACAAGGTGGAAGGGTACACCAGGTGGAGGAAGGCAGCAGAGTTGATCAGTCAGTTGTACAACTGAACTCTAGGACTGGTCAAGGAGAACATAGTCACACTTCACAGGGCACACTGAGGGTCCTGGATATGCACACTATTATTGACTCAGTGACACACCAATGAAGTCAAAGACCCAGTGACACCTTCACTGCTTCTGTCAAGAGAAGGCCAAGGACACGTAGCTTGCACTAAAAAGGACCACGATATAGAAAGAGCAGAGCTGTTCCTGATGTGTACTGTACTGGCAAAGTGAGGACAAGCGGAGAAAATTAGACTGGTAGAATTAACAGAACAGTGACAGCCGGAGGAACTCTCAGGGCCTTTTATTTTATTTTTTAAATTACAAGTCAGACTTGGATCGAGACTTTTACACTAAAGGAAAAACAAATTTTCATAGCCAAGGTGATGGACAGTGAATCACTCAACCCAGGACTGTTGTGATGTTGGCCCAGAGACTTGGGAAATGGCTGTTTTCCTACGAGAAAAAAAATTATTATGGGGAGTGTGACTCTCAAATTTCAGTTTGCGAGTTCAAATTGTTCATTTTATGGCTTCCCGGTTATCTCCTCGTTTGTCTCCTCTCCTTTGCCACTTAGATCAACCTGCAGTGGCACTTGACTGGACCCAAACCTCCGCACCCTCTTGGCCCCCAATTTATCATTGTTTGTTATCCGGTGTTTTTCAGTATATGTACCATGTGCCACAGTTATAGTTTCCAGGCACCACTACCAATGAACAAGCGAGATCCCTTCTCCTGGTCCTGACCTAGAGAACTACATTTGCTTTTTTGTTAAGAGTTCTGTGAGCGCAATACAGGCCATCATATATTTCACACCACTCCTGTGATACTTTGTGTCCACCCCGATTAGCTGTGAACACCAGGGTGCCTGCAGTTCTGGTATTCTGTTTATTGTGATTACCACAATACAGTTGACAAAGTGCATTTAACATTGATTTTACTTTGAAATAATCTATTTTGATCTGTACTATGAGCAAGGGGCAAAAGAGAATGCCTACTTGTCAAGGGACTAAATAAACACTTCACTGTCTTTTCCCTGATGGCAATCCTCATATGCTAGCCATTGAGCAATATAAATTTGACACCTCTGGAAACCATCCTCCCACATTTCAAGTTCATTTCCACCAGCCTTGTGTACCAAGTTAATTTTGTTTGTTTTTTGGACCACTGGAGACTCTTTAGGTTACGAAACTGGTATAGGCAAAACCAGATTTGGCCTTGAAATCTAATGATGATTTGTTGACTGACACATTCTTTATCCTGGTTAAATAATAATAATAATAATAATAATAATAAGGGAAATTTGTATAGCGCCTGGTTACGCTAAAAGCGTGTCCCCGCGCTAGAACTGAAAGCTCAGAGACAGAAATAGGGGAAAGGCCCGATTATCCTAAAAATAGATGTCTTAAGTTTCTTCCGGAAGCTCGGTTCAGAAGGATCCAAGCGAAGGTTGAGAGGTAGGGCATTCCAACTCTTCACCACCAAATAGCGAAAGGACCTCCCTCCCATGCGGGTCCTGCTCACCCTAGGGACCTTTAATAGGCCTCCGTATGAAGAGCGCAGAGCGCGAGATGGTACATGCCTAATGACAAGGTTCTGGAGTGGTGCTGGCGCCTTCCCAGCAAGGATGCGATGGCAGGTGCAGAGGGCTTTGAATTCACTTCTGCTCCTTACTGGCAGCCAGTGGAGGGTCTGAAGGGCAGCTTTGGAGTTCGATCTTTTAGGGAGATTTAAAGTAAGGCGAGCTGCCGCATTCTGTAAAACCTGAAGGCGGTTTGTTGCCTTACAGGTTGCTCCCAGATACAATAGGTTACCATAGTCCAACCGCGATGTGACGAGTGCATGCACCAGCGTTCTACGGGCGGACGTAGGAAGGAGAACATGGACCTTCCATAGGCTTTTTAAGACGCTAAAGCATACACCCGCCACCCGGTCTATCTGGGGTCCAAAAAATAGGTCAGTATCGAGCCAGACACCTAGGTTTTTGATTTCTTGACGGGGAGTTGGGACCTCTCCTAGGCATGGGGGCCACCACGCCGACGACCAGACAGATGGGTTCCTCCCCACCACGAGCACCTCGGTCTTGTTGCCGTTTAATTTGAGGCAATTAGTGGACATCCAGGTTGCAAGATCTTGCATGCAAGCTCTGAAGCTGTCCATGGCAAGGCCGGGCGCACGTGAAAGGGAGATAACCAGCTGCGTGTCATCGGCGTAGGACACAATTTGCAGCCCATGACTTATGCGTTATGAATGGCTGTTTAAGCCTAACCAATGAAAACTATTAACTCAGTGGACCTAACCAATGAACATTATTAACTCAGTGGAGACATTACCTTTTGTTAAGGTTATTAGTTTTCTGATTACATGTATTTAATGTTATGATTGGAGATGGTAGAATTTATATGATTATATGTGTCGATGTTCCCCTTCAGGTTGGATCTATGATTATTCTTTCTTTGTGCTTTTTTCAGTTTTTATGTTATATTGAATTAGATGAATAAAGATTGATCACATATCCTTATAGCTGTACTCAAAATATGTTGTTGCAAAATTATCAGTTCTTTGCTGTGTAGTAACACTGTGAGAAAATGTATGGCTGAATGTTGGGAAAAAGCTCTCTGATACTTATGAATGAAACTCTTTGTTTATACACCATGTTAATGCTAGTATCTTTGAGTTAATAGTTATATTTATGGACTAGATGAAGCACATGGCCATTCCTCTAACCCTGGAAGTATCTTGTGCCACACCAATTTGTTTATTTAATCCCATTAATCCATGCTATCCAAAAGGAGGAGGAGTGGCGAAAAGAAAAGAATGACCAATTTGAAGAGACAAACACAAAACCTCCAAAAAAAGCTCTACTATAAGTCTCATTTTGGGGCTCCCATGCTTGCCTATCTCATGTCCTCATTAGATTGATTTCCTCATGTTCGCTGATCTATTGTAGTTTTTCTTATTAGCATTGGCAGAATACATTTAAATCATCTATACCAGACGTTTTGAGAAAGCATATATCTTTTTCCATATTCGGGTAAGTGGTGTTTTTTTTTAACCTCGCCTCCTTAGAAGATTGCTAAACATTAGTATTCTTTTTGAGACCTTATTTTCTGCCAAAAAAGACCTAAAATGTGTCTTATAATTTCTGTAATAGACACAAAAACAAATTACTTTGAATACGCACATTCAAAAATGGTACTGGGGTTGGTAAGCAGTAGCATTTAAAACATTAACGTTTATTTTGTTTTAGATTTCTTATCACCTTGAAATGAGCTATTTTGAAATCTACAATGAAAGAATCCATGATCTGCTTGTTCTTACCACAGAAAATGGACAGAAAAAGCAACCGGTAAGGTTTTAAACGGCACGCCTAAGTTTGTAAACAATAGTAAAGATGTTATCAACATCATGCTCTAACCTTGTTTGTCTGCAAGAAAGACTTTAATGGGGTTAGCTTCCTAAATATCAAGTAGGGAATGGCATGGGACCTAAATATGTTAGATAGAATATCAAGGGACAAAATATCGAAAGGTATGCAAAGATTTTCTATACCTATTTGTGCCTTGATATCTATATATTCAAGATACGTTGATGTAGATTTAGGAATAGTAAATCTATATTTCCTCTGTATGCACTAACCTTTAGATATTTTGAACTTCAATACTTTGTGTTCAATATTATGATATAACAATATTCTCCTGCTCGATATTCCATGGTATTACTTGGGTCAAGGCTGTCTCCGGATACCATTCCCCTTTCCATAATTTTTAGCTCATATGTGTTATTTCAGAAGAGGACAAGTCATTGTCAGCGTAAATTGGGACAAGCTGTAAAACCCTACTTTTATGCTCTGCCATGCCAGTTGTAGGGAGACCCATTGATACTGGGGTTTAATATTGCCTTAGTTATTTTAATCAAATACGACTTTTGGAACTTGTGGTATACAACAACTTTCACCTTAATATCTGTACATTTTTATTGTTGGTTCCCAACATCTGAGAATATTCAGTTTTTTTACAGAGGATAGTTGACTCCTGCTTTTAGATTATACCCTGTTTTATTGACCTTTCAGGCCTTCAGTTATTCTCTGATGCATCTTTTACAAGAAGACAATGCTTCAGTATGTGGCATAGCCAAATGTAAATCTCTCAAAACTTCTTTGTACACCATGTGTAAATAGTATACAAGATCTAAAAAATGGATTTAGAGGTGTTATGAAAGCAAAAAATAATAGTGGAAACTACATTTTAGGCCTTAGAAATATGCATGGACTGAACAAATGTTTCTCTCTAGGCACAGCACCAGGTTTGTCAGCGTGAAGCGCTTTTTCCAGCACCACTTGTATTCAAGGACCAGGTTGTCTTTTGGATTACCTTCATTGAAGTTGTTGAGGGAAAAAGGACATAAGCACCAATAGAAGAAAAGGTATTGGGACTCCTCATCTAACAGACTGTCCCCAAATAAAGTAAGTGCTACCTCCACTGGAGTCCTCTTCAGAGCCAGTACTGGTAGAGCCAACTCCACCAGAACAGCTTCTGCCAGCTGTTAATAGTTCTTCAGTTTGCGGCACCCCCTCTGATGCCACCTCAAGCCTACCTGGAGTGTCTGGCTCCAGGTGCCAATCCGCCCTGCTGCATGCAGGGTGGAGTACTCGCATGTCCTGTGGAAAACTTTGGGGTCGCTGCATGATATCCAATGGCAACTCTACTAATCGTGCCACTTGTCCTTCGTTCCCCGGTCCACTTTGTCTGTCACTGGCATCATTAGGAAGTTTCCTGGGTACTGAGATCTTTGCGGGTTGACCCTCCTCCAGTACTCTCCATGCTGATTTCTTCACCTCTGGCACTGACATTGGTGCCATTGGCTTCTCCTTCTGAACTACTGGCTAAGATGTAAGCACTCCTACAGTGGTTCAGGAGAGCTACTGAACGAATAGTTATTGACGACGCCTGGGCCAACTTGATTCCTCCCTGCATTTCCAGCAACCGGAGTGACCCCTGCTCAAATACAGTTTCCCTTTCCGAACTGCTTCTCCCATTTAATGAAGCACTTACTGATGTCCTGCTTGGGACCTGGTCCAAGCCCACCACAGGGGCTCCTGTGAACAGGACTATTCCCCCCCCCCCCCAACCGCCAACCGCCCGATCCTGGGGCCCCAAATTCCATACAGAACACCCTACCCCAGAGAGCTTGATGGTCCAAGCCTCCACTTCTCCTGTAAATCCTGGCACATTCCCAAAGACCCCGCCGGATCCCAACCACCCCGTCGGATCAGGAATCAAGAGGCTGAACAATTTAGACAAGAAAATGTTTTCTTCCTCCAGCCTGGCCTTATGGTCAGTGACCTCCGCATGCCTTTTTGGCCGCTATTCCCATGCCGTGTGGGATATGGTTGTGCAGGTGCTGCCAACAGCCCCGATGGAGGCTCAGACCATACTCTCCCAGGATGCTGCCGATGGGTGGGATGCAGCTAAGTTCCACAGCTAAGTTCCACATTAGATGTGGACTAAACACCACTGACGCACTAGGCAGATCGATTTTGTCAACATTGGTCCTGTGACGCCACGCCTTTTCTTGTGATGTCCAGACATCGCTCATGAACATGCCTTTGATGGCTCCCACGTTATCTGAGACAAGGTGGATTTGGCGCTGAAGCGCGTTAAGGACAGCAGGGCTACAGCCAGGTCCTTCCTATGGCCCCTCTTCACCCTCAATCTGCTTTTCGCGGCCACGGAAGGGGTGTACAGCCACATCCTTACCCACACAGCCTTCACGACGCACAAGCTTTCCAGCCCCAGTGTGGCCATAGACGCAGTTCCGACCGATTCCATTGGTCAGGTGGCTAGCGATCAGGTTAGTCCACCCCCACCCCCTTCCGCAGCCTCCAAAGTCCAAACCCTCCTAGTCTGCCTGTTTACAATCATGTTTTAAAGTAAACAAAGGTCGTAGGCTTATTACAAATATAGCATATAATATATGACACAGACTTATAATAAGGACTATGTATCTTCTTCTCCCAAGTCCAGCCGGACGAGGAGATTTTTATTTTGAAGGTTGGATAAATACAATTTAGAAAAATTGAGAAAGGAACCATTAACTGGGCACAAGCCTGTACCTAGTCAAGGAAGGGAGACAATACATTGGAAAGGAAGAGGATAGAATAGCAGGCAAACAAGGTGGAGAAAGGCGGTGGCTTATAGTACAGTGAAATTTTTCATAAGCTCATAGCCTGCAGTAACTGCAACACATGTTACAAAATTGAGAAGGGAAGCAGAACTGCACAAACTGTCGACGTAACGTTTCGATCCCTATCTCCAGAAATTAAATTGGGAGCATCTTCAGGACTACAATAGACATTTTGCCTGAGTGTATATAAAAACAAGCCTGTAATTACACATTGGGAGAACAGGAAAAAGGGGGGAGAAAAGAGACAATTTATCTCAGAGACATATATTCAAACTTACAGCATGTCATTGTTACACAACTCTAACGTGCTGCTATTTACACATTAAAAGGGTGCAGCGGACGCAGTGCGAGTTGTTACAAAAGGGCACGGTTGGCAATGTGCTCGTTTTTTGTGTGGTGCTCACGTGCGGCGGAGTTTTGCTGTAATAGCGTGGGTGAGGGGTTGGTGACCAGTGCCGGTGAAGCACTTTCATGTGCGGTTCGTGCAGGGCAGTGAGTAGTGAGACCAAGGACCTGTTGGTGCGGCACGTTGGCGAGTGCAGGCTCGTCATGCTGTATGGTGACGCGGTACATGCGAATGGTGTGGGAACCTGTGTTGAGAAACAGGTTATAAGATAGAACTGACCGTTGCACTTTAATGAAGGTGCGTAAGCGGCGTGGGGAACCAGGCAGCTAGACGGCAGGCCATCTAGAAGAGTAACTATTGATTAGTATAAGTCTAATCATTGAGGCTCGTGATGGTGACAGCCGACAATAATTTAAAATTCCGGTTACCTGAATGGCTTAGCAAGTAATTATAGCCGTACTCTGCTTCTGGGGAATACGTGGTTCAGGGTCGACCAGAATTAAACTGTGAAGGGATTGGAAATAGAGTTATAAGTTACTAGCGTCGAGGCTAGAACGAACTGTGGTGAATACGCGTCATGCTGGGAGGTTGGTTACCTTAACCGAGTAAAAGGAGGTGTTCAATGAACACTTGTCGATCCAGATCCCACAATGGGGAAAGCGCTCCTAAAAGAGAGAAAGTTCCACATTGATATGGGCCCCGTTTCGAGGAGCGGTAGCCGGGTGGGGTGAGGGGCGGGGGTGGTAGTGTGCTCAGGTGCTTACCGTGATCGTAGCGCTGTCGGGCAGCGAATGGGTCCCGTCTGGTCTGCCGGATGGCGTGTTACTGCCAGCTTCCGGGGACCGGTCTAAAAAGTCTGAAGCACGCCGTGGTAGTGAGTGTGGAAGGACTATTGGGTGAACTGGGAGTGAGGAACGGGCGCCATTTTGGAGTGGTGAAGTTGCGAATAAACAGTGAAGTGAAAGGTTAAGTGCTCACTAATTCTGCACATACATTGACCCAGACAACTTGGGACATTTTAACACCGTGCAATTTACCCGAGGTCCCTCGCTACCTTTACGGGTTCCCTTGTTCTGTATACACATGTTTACAATCATGGGCACCCAGTATGCGGTAGGATTCGCCATCACCTGCCCTGCTGCCAGTTCCTAACATTAGACACGTGGTCTTCCCTTCTTGACTACCCCTCCCTCCATGCACTCTACTTATGGCAGGCTGACGTAGGGCCACTGTAGGGAGCTGGATCTTTAGATGATGTATGATATAAACTCCCTTTGGTGCTACGTTCAGTAACATCCTTCGACCTGTTTAAGAAAAGAATGAAGACATGGTTATTTCATCCAGTATAGTTGAGGTGGTTGCATCTGTGGTTACTGTAAGCAAAGAGTCTTGTCCAGTTAGCTTTTATTAAAAACTTTCTCTTATTGAGGTTGAATCCGCCCTTGTTGTTTCATCTTACCAGGTTGGGATGAGGTTGCAGATGAAGCATACCCCAACTAGTGGGAGAGGCGTCCACATCCAATCTAATTGGCACTCTAGAATCAGTAAATATATTAGCTTATAATCCCAAACAGGGCTTTCTTCGAAGATCTTGTTCTTAAATAACTTGTTAGGGGCCAAAATGTACTTTTCACAATTGCTCGCTGTACTTTAATGTGTTTACTTTGATGGCTGTGGAGGGTGTGACTTGGCATACCTCCATCTCTCCCATTGTGTTACGTGGTTCTGGACATCTTATCCCGGTGGGCACCTCAGGTGGATCTCTTTGTCACTCATTGCAATGTCCATTGCATACAGTTCTGCACCCACCAGTATCCTTTACAGGAAGTCTTGGGTGCAGATTTTGCACCCCAATCTCCAGAGTATACATCTGCATGTGATGAGATTGAGCACGGACATCTGAGCTGCTTCCATATGCCACTGGAGGTAGTCAACCTGACCCTATTTGCTCATTGACCCTCCAGCAAGTCTATCTGTGGTGAGCGGACAGCAAGTAGATCCCTTGAAGACTTGCATGTTTGCGTTTCTCCAATTTGCACTCTCACTGGCACAGCAGGGCTGCACACTGAGTACCGTGAAGGGATACCTATCAGTTTGTCTGCTTGTTTCTGCCTCCTGGAGTAGCCGTTCCTCTTTAAATCCCTTGTAGTGATAAAGTTGCTGAAAGGATTGACATACAGGTTTCCTCTAACTTCCTTAATCATGCCCGATAGGACCTAAACCTGATTTTGGCCTTTTTTTGTGGGTGCTGCTTTGGAACCCCTTCATGGTTTTCAGTTATGATTGTTGACTGTCAAGAATGTATTTCTTGTTGCAGTGACCTTGGTGAGGCATGTCAGTGAGTTTCAGGCACTAAGTGTCTGCCCATCGTTTACATGCTTATTCCCAAGTAAACGTATCCTTGGAACTAAAACAATTTCCTCCTAGATGTGGTAACCCCTTTCCATCTGGGGCCATACATTACACTTCCCAATTTTTATTCTGTCTCATCCAACCAAAGAGAAGGACCAAGTAAACTGTCTGGACCTCAGGTCGGTGGTCCGCTATTCCATAGACCGAATAAAAGACATCAGGTCTCTGATGACCAGCTCGTTATTGAATACATAGCAGGAAGAAGGGCAAGGTGGTTCAGAAAAGGACTTTGTCCTGCTAGATAATTTTGTGAATCAAAATGTACTGAGGTTTGCAAAGAAGAAATCATCACCAGAGGGAATCAGGGCCCATTCCATTAGAGCGAAGTTTTCCAACTCCGCTTTGTCCAAAGGTTTTCCAGTGGCTGAGATTTGCTGGGTGGTGACTTGGTGTTCCTTTCAAACCTTTGCTAAGCATTATTGCTTGGACCTAAAGGTGAAAAGGGATGGCTGATTTGCATGCTCGGTCCTCCAGGATTTCGTTTTTGACCATCCTTTAGATCCACCACCTTTGGAGGGTCCTGCTTGGGAACCTGTTCAAAAAGTGAGGAATCTGCAGGGAAAAGTATCCATCAGAAGAAAAAGCTCCCTTTGTTAACAATCTGTTTGAGGCATGTGTGCTCTAGATACACATGCTTTGCATACTCCTGCCATCTAGTGTTGAGTTCAGATGTTAGCAAGTTGTTTTTCTTCGAAGAAGTCTTTTCTATCATGGGGTAAAGTGGCTCCTTCCTTCGGTGATAGTGCGCATGGACATTGACTCTATTGTTAGATTGTTCTCTTTCCATTGTCTGGTTCGGATGTGGTTTGCTGTGCTGCAATTTGAGACAATTTGTTGGGATCCCTTCTGTTCACAGCTCACGGTACCCTCGTTGGTACGGTTTCGGTCGCGTTTTCCCATCCTCCGTGTTTAGAAAAATCTGACTTTCATAGTTGGATCGATAAAACCCCAGCTGTGGCCTTCGGGCCTAGCCCGTTTCTTTGACTTTCACTCGAAAGACCAACATAGAGTAATTTGCCTATGGAACGGACTCCATTCCAATTCTGCCCTCCGTGCCACTCCAAAGATCTGTGCACCGACCTTCACAAAGTCTGTAACTTGTGCCTGTCTCCGGGGCACATGGAAGAAGACTGCAACGCGTGTTGCTCATTTCACTCGAAAAAGACCCTCGGAGACCGCTGGGCTCGAGGGAAAGAAATGCAGCAACAAAACATCAAAGAAACCCCTGATCTGTACGGAGATGTCGATCAAAATGAAATGGAAGCGTCTGCAGCGGAGGAGGAGAAAGCTTTCTCCATCCAAGATTCAGATTCCGAGCTGGAGATAGAACTGGAGTCCCAGTATGTTCTAGCCGGTCAAGGTGCCATGAGTACCAAAGCCCCTTTGTCAACAAAACCCGGTTCCACCAAACAAAACGCTTTCGGGCCACCAGTGTCATCCGGCCATGGTAGGCACTGAGACTCTGCTTCGAATGCCCCACCCTCTGGCTCCGCATCAAAAGCAAATGATCCGGCTCGGGCTCGAATATAGCTGCGGCACCTAAAGGTTTGGTTCCGAACAACAAAAGGGACAAATCCAGCTGCCGAAACAAAGAAGCTCCTGAACTACCTCCAGAGCAGATACTGGAAACCATGCAACATAGGCTGGATCCAAAACAGAAAAAACTGTATACAAATCCAGACACTGGAAATAATACAGCAAAACCAATGATCCCATCCTCCAAAAGAAAATTAGACACTGGATATAGAATCGCTCTTAAAAAGAAAAAGGACATGGCTACTAACCCTCTTAACCCCATTCCTCAAATCCCTCCACCCTCCTCTCCAGTACCTATTATCCCACTGTCTGACCCTCTAGGCATTACACCACAGGGCTCTCCAGGTACAGATCTTCTGGATGGAGATGACACTTATGGACAGCTACCATCAGATCCATGGGATGACTTTAATATAGATCCTCCTACAGATACAGACCCAGATCTATACCCTGCCAAACCTTCCCCCTCCGAATGACAACACCTCATATCCGAAGTTAATTGCCAGAGCAGCCACATAACATGGAGTTACTTTACACAAGGAATCTTTGTAAAATATTTCTTATTTGAAACATTAGGAACCACACATAGGACAACACAATCATTACCTATGATAAAAGGCCTGCTGAGACATGCTGAGGACATTTTTAAAGATCCTGTGAGGGGATGTAGAATAACACCTAGGGTGGGAAAAAATATATAAAACCCACCATCTGACCCAATTTGTATTTAAGGACCAGCTTCCCTTAGATTCCTTAGTTGTGTCTAATGATCATAAAAGAGCAAATTCACTAACTCCAGAGGACGCACCACATCCGGACAGAGTGTCCAAGTTAATAGATGCCTCCGGTGAAAGACTTTAAGGAACAAACAGAAATGCCAGTACTGATGTGAATGGATTTAAATAAACAAATAATCATCCAGGACTCGAAAGGACATTCAAGAACGGGGATTGCTAGTTAATAGCTTTTTATTTTAACAATTTTCCAGAAAAAAACATTATACATAAGTTTTCAATTCATCATAAAAATGGAGGGAATTCTCAAAAAGGACACAACAAACACTAAAGAATTAACTATACGTGAGTCATTCATTCATAGTTGCATGCATATCACAACCATACCATACCTCTCAAACAATTGAAAAGACACAGGACAATATATACAATACAATGTAGGGGGTTAAAGGAGAAAAGGGGAGTTGCCACAATCTGCAAAATAATTTTTAGTAATATTCAAGAGAAGGATTTAAACTAAGTACATTCCGGTATATTTAGCCTAGTGGTCAAAAATCATTGTAACCAGTGATCCTAGGTAATGTACAACAAGAAGTGGCAAGAAGAATTCATTCCATATCCTGCCGCTCTCGCAGACCAGGGTGTGGCAGGGCCTACGCGTTTCGAATCCCACCAATTTCTTTGGGATTCTCTTCAGGGCCTCATGGAGTATCTACAAAAGGAGAAGTAAAACAGAAGGAAGAATTTATAAACAAAACAAGTTTGGCAGCTGTTATGTTAATTCAAGGACATAACACTGAGGAAATTTGCCGAGCAACCCAAGCAAATCCCTGGGGCCTCCAATGGGTACGACTATGAAGCGATCTAAGTAGATTTTAGGATGCATGAGTACAATTCTGGATGTAAACAAAAGAGGGTGGCGCTCAATGGTTTCATTTTACGTGTTACTGCAAACGGAAATCCGAGGGTGGCCTGATCTAACCGTAGGAAGCAAATTGAAAACCTAGTTTTACTTACCTTTTCACATTAAGTGCAATTCATCGTTTTTCACAAAATGGTGTCCTTATGGGATCGATGAAGAAATGCCGCAATCAGTACAATAACCTGTTATGAAAATAAACAACTCAATTATAAACTGGACTAAGACTGAGAACTTGGCAGGGGTAAAGGAGGGGTGAAATATTTACCCCGAGCGTGACAAACTACGTTTTCGGGGCTTATTCGGAGGTGGGAAGAATTCCGAGGTAAGGAAAAATGGGTTCTAAGTAAAACAGAGAAGACAGGGCGAATTAATAAAGCAGGACGAATGCGTCACGTTAGTAGGTTGCGCTAATCCTCGTGTAAAATTCTTACCGGTGTGAACGTCTCGAATAGCCTTGGAGGTCTGGGGTTAGCAAAGTCCGGCGTCCACTCTTTATTGCTATAAAAGTAATAAACAGAATAGTTTTGTGAAAACTGAGAAATTAGGATCGGTGGATTTAGCGATGATCTGGAGGCTATGCACATTAAAATGAGTTACCATGCTTGGCGTATCATCCCATCTATACTTGGGACGGCCTCATATATGGAAAGATGCTTCAATTGAATTCCTAAACAAAAAAATATAAAAAAATATACCAAGAAACCTGATTACAAACCACCGTTTTAGACTAACTCGTGAAAAAACTGCAGTATGATTACAATAGCAACGGCTTACCGCAGGTAAAACGGAGTCTAATTTCAAAGCCTGGGTTTGTCTTGGCAGCAAATAGCTTCTTTGTAGCACCAACGTGCACGACAAACTGCACAGAAAAACAGTTCCATTATCCTTTTACCTAATACACAAAAGATTTTGGAAACTTACTAAAGGATGGGAGTAGATACACTTACTTTCAACTCCAGGCTGATACACGGACCGGTGGCGTTTTGGCCGGCACTATACCTTCGCGCATGCGCATTCGAAACGAAACGATGAATTCAAGCTATTTTATATGAGCGGTGATTGATGCGGGACCGCCTTTAGAATGAAGGGGCGGCACTATACCTTAGCGCGTGCGCATTCGAAACAAAACAATGAATTCTAACTTTTATGCAGAACCGCCTCTGAAGAGGTGGTGGCGACACAAGGATATGAACAACGTCCGTGCGGAACTACGGACTAAAACGATTTGCGCACGATCCCAGTGTGGGGAAGGGGAAAAAAGGAGTAACAATTAACTAATAATATGGATATGCTTGGGTGGCCTAAAGAAAGGCTCACGGGGGTAATACATTGGACAGAGGAAATTAATCATAAAATAGAATACATAATATAGCACTTAATAAGCTGACATTTAGGCAAGACATAGACTCAGGCGTATTACAGACAACTAACCCTTCTGATTAGAAGGTGGAATCTAAACAAAGGCTGGTCTAATTGTGGGATTTCAAGAGTTATGAATCCCATTTAAAGTTTAAAAATTTCACTCAGTTCGTTCAGGCCTGATGTTACCGTATTGAATTTTAGTATAAGAAATACCTCTCTTTTGGACAGTTGAAGATTCAAGTCACCTCCTCGTGGGTCTTTTTCAACTCTCGATATCACTGTCCACCTTAAGTCACTTATTTCATGTTGCATGCGTGTCCAATGGTGGACTAGTGGAGCATTTTCAACTTTTCTTTTTAATCTCGATTTATGCTGAGAGATGCGTTGGCGGACCTCTTGGTTGGTTTTACCTATATACAGGCGTTGGCATGGACACTTTATACCATAAACTACAAATCTAGATTTGCAATTGCTGAACGCATCATGCTTCCAGGAGATTCCATTATGCTGGAATAAAGACCCTTCAAGAGTAGACTCACAACAAAGGCAGGTTCCACACTTGTGCTGTCCTTTCACGGGGGGCATTCCCATCATTTGGCGTAATGTTTGTCGTCTTTGGGCTGGCATCGTTGCTCGCACTATATGATTAGCTATGCTATTTTCCTTCTTGAAGGCAAACCAGGGAAGTTCTTTGAGACTCGCATCTAAGTTCTTTACTAGGTGCCAGTTTTGTCCAATGACCCGTTTGAGTTGGTTAGCATTGGGACAAAATGTGGTGACACATACTTGTCGTTTCAATTCGGGCTTGTTTTTCCATTCAAGAAGTGTCTCTCTGGGGGTCCACTGCGCTCTCCTCATACAGTTTATAACCAGTTTTTTAGGGTACCCCCTGTCGCATAATTTAGCTGTCAAATTCTCAGCATGATGGTGGAAATCCTCTTTATACGTGCAATTTCTGCGGACACGCAGAAACTGCCCGTAGGGGAGGTTTTCTCTGAGGCTTCTGGGATGGTTACTATCAAACATTAATGATTTATTCCGGTCAGTAGGTTTGATAAATAGAGTGGTTGCCAGTTTGCCTGCTTTGGGGAACACCTCTACATCCAGGAACGCAATTTTGCTGGTTGACTGGGTGAGACTGAATTTTATGTCTAGGGTCCTAGAGTTTAGCCATTCGTGGAACAGGGACAAGTTGTCACTTCCTCCTGTCCACACCATAAACACATCATCGATAAATCGAAGCCATGTCCCGATATATTGATGGAATGGATTGTTGTTATGTATATAGGTGTTCTCATACATAGACATGAAAAGTACTGCTAGCTCCGGTGCAAAGGGGCAGCCCATGGCTACCCCTTTGACTTGATAGTAAAATTCTCTGTTGAAACAAAAGTAATTTTTCTTTAGTGCAAAGGACGCGAGGTCCACCAGGAACTTAGTGGGTACTCGCATCGGCCGGGGTCTAGAGTCCAAGAAGAAGGTCAGAACTGCTACGGCTTCATCCTGTGGAATCTGCGTATACAGGGACTCCGGTGAAAGACTGGCTACTCAATCATCCAAACATTGGCATATAGCCAACACACAAGGTCTTCAGGCTTTTTACAATAGAGCCCACTCAGACGAAATGGAAGACTTACTTCAATATCTCCCAGAGGAGCACAGGAAAAGAGAACAGGAATTAGTACATAAAGGAAAATTAATATCTAATTCCTCCATAAGGTGTGCGTTAGATGCTGCTGATACAGCGGCCAGAGGAGTCAACACCAGTATTCTCCTCAGAAGACATGCATTGTTACGAATCTGGTTTTAAACCAGAGGTACAACAGACAATACGAAATACCCCTTTTGTCAAGGAACATCTTTTTGGACCTCGAGTGTATGAATCACTTGAAAAAATGAAAAAGTACACAGAAGTGGCAAAATCTGTGGGAGAACTACAGTCACCCTCTAACAGAGGCTCCTTTCGCTGCTCATTTTATAGAGGAGGCTCAAAATTACCTCCACAGATGCCAACACATCTTTCTATAAACCACAAAATCAATTCTCCCCACCCTCTAGAGGATTTTATAAGGGTGGTTACAGAGGGAACAATTTTAAAGGCTGAGGTAGAGGTACACGAACATATACCTCTTCATCTCCCAACAATCAGTGACTTGATAACAATTCCCCCCGATCATCATACACCTGTAGGGGGAAGACTGCATTCATTTCTTCACATTTGGCAATCAATAGCATTAGACAAATTGGTGTTGGGCATTGTCCAACATGGTTATTGCCTGGAGCTCACCAACAATCCTCCCAATATTACACCTCGCATTCACAAACTCTCTGTAGAGCACCAAAAACCTCTGAAACAAGAAGTACAAGCTCTTCTAACCAAAGGCTATAGAACCAGTTCCAATACACGACCAAGGATCAGGGGTTTACTCAGTTTACTTCCTAATCCCAAAAAAGGATGGTTCTCTACGACCAATATTAGATCGCAGGCCTCTAAATGTATACATACTGTCAGAACACTTCCATATGGTCCCATTTCAACAAATGCTTCCCCTCTTACAGCAAAGCGACTTTATGTCAACACTAGACTTAAAACACGCCTACTTTCACATCCCTATTCACCCAGCACATCACAAAAACCTCAGATTTCTGGTAGCAGGAAAACACTATCAATTCAGTGTTGCCATTCGGAGCAACTACTGCAGCCAGATGTCTAGCAGTAGTAGCAGCTCATCTAAGAAGACAACACATTAATGTCTTCCCATGTCAAGTTGATTGGCTCATCAAAGCCAATACACATCTTAAGTGTTTACAACACACTCAAATTACAATAAATCTTTATCAACTGGGATTCACAATAAATGTGTAAAAATCGCAATTGCAGCCCTCACAACTGCATCCCTATCTTGGAACTCTCCTAAACACTCAAACAGGTTTAGCCTATCACAATGCAGCCAGAATTTGCAATTTTCAAACGCTGCTACTACAATTCCAAAGCCACCAATACCTAACAGTGAGAACTTTCATGCAACTTTTAGGAATGATGGCATCATACATTGCAATAGTACCTCATGCAAGATTAAACATGTGTCCTCTACAAGATTGCTCAATACGCCAGTGGAATGAATCACAGGGTCAACTAAAACATCTTGTTTTGGTAGACAGTCGCACCCATCGCTCTCTGCAGTGGTGGAACACCCAAAACTTATCAAAAGGGCGGCCCTTTATAGACCCAATTCCACAGATAGTACTCACAGCGGATGCATTAATTACAGGGTGTGGTGTCCATCTACAAGATCTAACCGTTCAGGATCTCTGGGACACCAAACACAAAAGTCTCCACATCAACTACCTCGAGCTTCTAGCTGTTCACCTAGCGCTGAAAGCATTTCTACCTCACCTGATAGGGAAAGTTGTCTTAGCCTGGATGGACAATATGACCTCTATGTAACTATGTACGAACGACACACTCTCTATAGTTATTACGCCTCTCTCAGACCATTTGGCGTCAATACATCACAAAATCCAACTGCTAGCAGAACACCTGCTGGGGACAGACACCGGATTTGCCGACCTCAGCAGGATGTGGCAACAAGTCAAAATGCCCAAACTTCGCCTCCATGTTCCTACACCTTCTATCCAAAGGCACTCTATGGATGAATTGGTCAGGTATATTTGCTTACGCTTTTCCGCCTCTTTCCCCTTCTTCAGTTTCTGGTGGCTCCCACATGGGTTCGTCAACAATGGTTCACCACACTTCTAGAACTCTCGGTAGAAGAGATGCTTCACATCACTTCAAACCTTCTTAGTCGGAACCATGGAGAAATCAGACATCCAAACTTCAAGGAGCTCAACCTTGCAATTTGGCTCCTGGAGTCATAGAGTTTGGATACCTAAATTTACCACCAGATGTCATGACAATTCTTAAAGAAGCAAGAAAGACTACCACTAGAGCATGCTATGTAGCAAAGTGGAAAAGATTTGTAAAATACTGTAATAACCAAACTATTGACTTATTTGATGTTTTTAGGCAAATAATCATTTGTTATCTATTGCATCTACAATGTGTAGGCCTTGCCTGCATATTATACGCCTACACCTTGCAGGGGTAGGCAAAACGTATCTCTATTCATAGTACCAGTCACTAAAGCCTTTATGGAAGGCCTTAAAAGAGTGGTACCACCAAAAGTTCCACCTGCATGTAACAGTAATATTGTCCTTACAAGACTTATGGGTCCACCTTTTGAACCATTGCACAATTGCCCACTGCAATTCCTTTCTTGAAGGTTGATTTCTTAGTTGCTATGACTTCACTAAGACGTGTTGGTGAGCTTCAGGCACTAAATTTTGAAGAACCATTCCTTCAACTTCATAAAGATAGAGTGCTTCTTCAGACTAACCCAAAATTCCTTCCAAAAGTAGTTTCTGCTTTTCATATTAACCAATCAATTGAGTTGCCTGTTTTCTTCCTTAAACCTGATTCAGTAGCAGAAAGAGCTCTACACACATTCGATGTCAAAAGAACATTATTGTATTACATTGATAGAACAAAAGATTTTTGCAAAACATCTTTTTGTTGCCTTCGCTCCCCCTCACAAATGAAAACCTATCTCTAAATCTGGTATTCCTAGATGGATTGTTAAATGTATTCAAACATGTTATATTAAAGCCAAAATAACTTTATCCATACCTCCTAGAGCACATTCTACTCGTAAAATAGAAGCATATATGGCCTTTTTAGGCAACTTTCCTATAGCTGGCATTTGTAAAACCGCTGCATGGTCTACATCACACACATTTACCAAACACTATTGTGTTGATGTATTAGCACATCAACAAGCTAATGTAGGACAAGCAGTTCTAAAAAAGACTTTTTAAAACAACTGCAGCACCCACTGGTTAGCCACCGCTTTCAGATAGTACTGTTTATACAGTCTATGCAAAGCATTTGTATCTAGAGTACACATGCCTCGAATGGTTTGTTACCCTGAAAGCATCTGTTCTTGGCATGTAGAGCTGTAGATTGAGATAAGCCCTCCCTCCTCCCCGTACACCTATGGTCGTTCCAGTTATTATTCACTTTATACACGCATGGGCATCTCTATACTACACCAACTCCATTCTCACCCTCTTGTGGAAAAAAACATTTTAACAATGGAGTCGATGCCCATTCGCACTATCACCGAAAGGAGGAGCCACCTTACCTCATGACTGGAAAAGTCTTCTTCAAAGAAAAACAACTTGCAAACATCCGGACCCAACACTAGATGGCTGGAGTAGCAAAGCATGTGAATCTACAGCTCCACATGCCAAGAACAGCTGATTACAGGGTAAGCAACATAATCCTTCTGGTGAATACTCTGTCTACTTGTATGCCTTTCTGATGCCATCTAACTCCCTGTTCTGAAGCATGGTCTTTGGTTCCATTAATAAGGTCTCTACTAGAACTGCTGCATTGCCTCAGGTGATAGCATTCTTCTGTTGTCTCTGCCTCCAAGTCATAAACAAAAAAAACATGGAAGTGACGTCAGGACGCCTAAGTGGACATTACATAGGCCCAGTGACATCACCATGGATTCGGTTCTGGTGCTTAGATGGAGGCAACACCACTTCCTGCAACAGGAGAGCTGTGTCAGATGTTTCCTCATCCAGTCTGCTTCCTGGGATACACAAAAGGCGAGGAACCTGCTGGTAGACTCCGTATATACGAGAAAGATAGTTATTGGAGGTAAGTAACTTTTTCGATTTGCCTTCGTGCTGTTTCAAGGTACCTATATATACTTTTCGTCTTTAAAACATTTCTCTTGTAGTTTAAAGTACATACCAATGTGTTATTTGCAGTTATTATATGTAGAATACTCCCAGCTACCATAATACATATTTGTTAAAGAGGACAGCTTTTTCATAGGGAAAAAAGTATTCTTTACTAATAATGCTTTGAAATGTTAGCTTCCCCAATCAAATCGTTTGCTAAGCATCTTTCTAACCTTGACTGCCCCCCTTTTGTGAAATGTCCTCAAACTCAGAAAGAGCAGTTACAAATGGAGCTGGACAGTTTGTAGATCCACTGCAGAAGCAAAGGTTAAAAGTAAGAGGTTACATTCCTTTTCAGTTGAAAGTAGGAAAATGTAACCTTTTTAGTTTGTATCTTCGATCTTTGGTAGAATTGAACACTGCACTTAATGGCATGCTCAGAGGTCACTTCCTATGACAGGACTTAAACATATTGCAAGGAGTGGATGAAAGCCTTTGTAAGAAAATGCTTGGAAAAATAATATAGTGGGGAAAGCATATTTTATTATTTTTAAGTAGCGTATGTCGCATTTAATATAGTCCACATATATCTTCGGTCAGTATGTCGGCATAATTTCTTAATTGATTTGTCTCATGGTTTTTGATATCTTCCGCTTTTAACAAAGAGGACTGCACACAGAACCGTATACAGTAGAGTGACCTCAATGATGTCCGTTTGCTTTTCAAGGTCAAATTTGCTACATGCTTATAGCTAGTAGAGTACAGTTGTCTATTAAAGTGAACTGTTGTGTTTTTACTTCGATGTTGTATAACCTGACCTCTGCTTTTTGCGTCTCATCAATATTTTATTATCAACAGCTTAGAGTGAGGGAGAATCCGATTTTGGGGCCATATGTCGAAGACCTGTCTGCGTAAGTCTTATTCTTTAATAAACTGCCTATAACGTTTATGAAAACAAGAAACAGAGCCTGCCTCCTGTGTTAGACATGGCGTTGGGAAAACCGCTGTGTAATACCGGTACACAGGGGATTAGTATTCTAAATGGAAGGGATTTTTTTTTTCTTCTTAAAACATTCCATCTGAATTCTGGCGGGAGGAAGATTATGCTGTCCATGAAGTTACTGTTAATCACAACAAACATGATTAGGTATTTGTCTTGTCTGGAGAAATATACTGGTCATTCCTCATTTAAAGCATCACAAGATCGAATTCATATGAGTTGAGCAAAAATAGAGTTCCTGCATTAAAAACTGTGTATTCGGCTATAAAAGTAGGCATGCTAAAATTACCACATTGGTCTACTACAATGGATGGCAAGTAGTTATTTCACTTTTAAAGTAGCAACACGTTTCTTTAGATTAGGTGCAAGTGCATTAAAAAAGCGTGCTGAGGTTACCACATTAGTCAGCTACATAAAAAAGCAAAAGGATATTCCTCTGTTAAAGCAGCACAGAATTTCAACAAAGTGCAGGTGCATTGAGACAGGCGTTTTTGCAGACAAATGTGGCGGATCAGGTTCAACAAGTAATTTAGGTAGCTTAGAACATCTGCTAAATGTCATTCATTTGAACCAACACTATAATTAAGTACAGTTCTAATATCTTGGATATGTCCCATCTGGTTAGCTTGCGCCAGAATAGCAATGTGATGTTCCTCATTACCAATAGAGCAGAGTTCTTATAAAATTGAAATACAAAAATAAAACCGCCTTTGAGTGGCATGGCAGTCCACAGGGCTACCACCCTCGAGTTCGCAACTTTCAAGCGACTGGTTAATTGTAGTTGGATGCAGCTGTTTACTCATAATCATTAGGTCAGGGGGGAATACGTGGGAATGCTTTCTGGATGTCCCGCCGACTAAACATGTTGGATGCGGTGGTAACAAACCTAGTCAACAAGATGTTTAAGGCTGTTTCGTTGGGGTTTAAGGAGGCGATGTTGGCCTGCCGACTGGTTCGAATTCCCAGATTGTTCCACTCTTTTTGTAGTCTAGCCCTTCGTTCATTGAGCAGCTCTAGGCAAAGGCATACAAAGTGTTCAAATGATCCTTCGCAGCTGCCAGAGCCTCTGCAGGTTGAATTCTCTCTTAGACGATGCCAGCTGGCTAGATGTTTAAGGAAGGGCCACTTACCTGGGTAAAGGGTCATAAATCTTATCTTAAAATGGACGGCATACATGCAGGCAAGATATGCTGGAACGGCTGACTTATACCTGCTGATGACTGGCAGGCATGCACGCGTTTGGAGAGTTGTGCACTATCCGAATTAAATGACCAGAGGCGAATGCACGTTTTTGTACTCATTTGGAAGTAATGTTGGATTGGGTTACTAGCCCACAGGTCTCTAGCATTCAGGAGCTGCAGGTGGTCTTCTAGAAACTGACTATGTACCTGACTTGGCCAGCTTTGGCTGATTTAGGACCATAGTAGTGCCTCCATGCATTCAAACCAGGCCCTTCTTAACTTGTGGCACAGGTTGAGATAGTCACTGGCACATGCCGGCCATTGATCAGGGAAGCTGAGTTCAACCTGACTTGGGTGGTAGATGAAGATTTCAGTTGTCAAAGGATTTGCTTGTAGACCTTGACAACAAGTTTATTCAGCAGGCTGTGGTCTCTACCTAACAGGATTTTCAGGACATAGGTTCAAGAAGGGGAGATTCTGGACCTCATAACTGCTATTAGTGGAGACAGACCTGGCCCCAGTAACTGTTTACCTAGTTTCGATAGCGTCACCTGGAGAGTCAGGGCTTTTGCTTCTACTCTTTGTTTCACGATACAGCATCTGATGTAAATGTTCACCCCTATGTACTTGTAGGAATATTCAGTCGCGATTCTGTTGCCACTGTAGGACCAACATCCCCCTTGATGTTTTTTCAGCCCATATGTTGTGACCTTGGTTTTAGTCATATTCACCTCTAATTTGTTGACAGCTGTATAGATGTACAGCTGATCTAGTAACCGTTGAAGAACTAACCTTGTATGGCTGAACAGAGCAAGATCTTCAGTGTACAGCATGCATATTACTGATCTGGGTGACCGCAGCTAGCACGCGCCCCTGCTTTACTGTTCATAATGGCTTTATTTATCTTAAATGTGGGCTCCGTCACACAATTTAATACGTACCCATGTGTCCGTGTTGCTGGATTATGGCCTCCAAGAGGTTCTGAGGTATTGCCCATTGCTGTAACTTAGCCCACAGAGATCCTCTAAGAACTCGATCAAACGTTGCCTTGAATCAACAAATCAACAATGTATTAAAGATGTTGAGGCTGTTGCTTTATCTGTCAGAACAGATATTGGCATGAGGTTGGTAAGTGCCCCTTATTTAGCTACGAACACTGTTTAATTGAAGATAATTAACCGATTTTGTTCCACCCATAGCAATAGCTCTTCCAATAGCAGGCTGGCGTGGTATTTGGTATAATTGTCGTGTAGGACTATCAACAAGTAGTTTTTTGGGTTTGAGCTTGTGCCTCCTTTATAAATCAGATATGTTATGGCACCTCGCCATGAGTCTGGTATCTGCGAGGCCCTTGGCCAGTAGTCAAAAAGAGTGGTAACCTACTCAGTTCAGAATGGGATGTCTTGTTTGTATAATGCTTGTGGCAAAGCTTTGGGCCCAGGTGCCCCATCTGATACTTCCTACTGTGTAGCAGGTGTATCTTGTTTGTTTGGATTGAGCCTGGTGATGGTGCAGCTAGCAAACTTACATGAAAATGGTGGAGGAAGAGTCGGTTATAGAGAAATATTTGTTTTTGGGTGACATTCCAATCACCTAGGTGACCGCTGCCCCTTGGGGCAGAAAGGTGTGTTGGTAAGAACGATCCATTCACTATGATGGGATAGCACCTGCTTGGAAAATGAGGTCCATAGCTCGAGGGTCATTACATCCTTAAGACTCTAATATTAGAATTTGCTGTTAGTGTAGAATTTCTGTCTAGATAATGTATATACCTCAGTCATTATGACTAAATAGCAAAGACTCCCTTTGCTTTATGGACACCTTCAAGGGCACAGCAGTGTTCTGTTCGGTAGAAGACTACGTCAGTGACCAGTGCCAGGATGCAGGTGACTCCGTTGGCTGCTACAGTCCAATATTTATATTACTTTCACATGAGATAATCTCAAATGTCCAAAACGTTTCTCATCAGAAGCACACCTTTCTATTCATTTAGTGTAAAAAAAAAAGAAATTCCTCCCTTTTTGAAGTATATTTTTCCATCTGAGTACTCAATAGTCCATCTTTGTGTATATAAATGCAACCTTTGTGAGAAAGATGTTCAAGCTCTATAATCTTAATTGTGGATACCCCTACATTGCAGATTCCATTTGTTTATATGTACAAGGTTTTCCCTCTGCAATCACAAAATTATTTTTCTCGTCTAACAGAGAGCATGTGCTGTTGCTGCAAGGGGTATTGTATGCAGAAAAGGGCTTGGAGCCTGCCAATTACTTCCCACTTGCTGGCTTTATTATCAATCTATTGAGCTACCTCCTAATTGGCCACCATGTGCCTCATGGCTCTTTATTTTATTTCTCGGAGCATGGACCAAGTACCAATTGATTTAGTTTCATTTATGTCCATCCACTGCTCGCGCTGTGGTTCAGGGTATTTTTTTTTCACAATGTGTTCTGTCCGGCATTTTTGTTCTACCTTGACTTTGTTCTGCTTGACTGTCTTTTTTTTTTTTTTTTGTTCAGCGCTTCCTTTAACCAACACCTTCAGGTTGCTCATTTCTTTTGTAATTTGATGCGTCCTTATACAGGAACAAATAAATGGCACAGACTATTAAAGTAGTCTGTGCGACTGCATGTGTGCCATGGACTCTTGATGCAGCTACCTCACCCCACCCCCAATCTACCCCACTCCAATCTAACCTACTCCAATCTACCCCATTCAACTCCAGTCTGCCCTGCTCCACCCCACTCCAATCTACCACACTCTGCTCCACTACAATCCACCCACTCTATCCCACTCCAATCTACCCCACTCCAATCTACCCCACTCAACTCCACCCCAAATTACTCAGTTCTACCCCAATAAACATCACTACACTCTACTCCAGTCCCCCCCAATCCAGTCTAACCCAATCCACTACACTCTAATCTATCCCACTTCAATCTACCCCACCCCACACCACTCCAATCTATCCCCAATCTACCCAACTCCAATAGACCCCTATCTACCCCACTCCAACCTACCCCACCCTACACCAATCTACCCCACCTCAGTCTACCCCAAGCAACCCCACTCTACTCTACTTTACTCCAATCTGCTCCAGTCCCAAATACCCCCAATCTACCCCATTCCAATCTACTCCACCACACTCTGCCCCACTCTACCCCAATCCACCCACTCTACCCCACTCCACTCTACCCACTCTACCCCACTCCACTCTACCCCACTCCAATCTACCTTTCCCCAATCTACCCCACTCCAACCTACCCCAATTTACTTCACTGAAATCTAAAAGAGACTTTTTGGCTTTGCCAATGCTTGTTGCTATATGTCCCAGGCTGGACCCATGGAATTTCCCATCATCAAGGATACGTCTAAACTTGAAATTGGTATGCAAACGACCTCCCTCCTTGCCTGTTTCTGATAACTCTTTTTCTCTTGCCTCTCTTATGCTTTGAGGGAACTTCGGGGTTGCGTTAAGCACTCTAAAACCAACCAAGATAAACTAATATACCATTAATGTATTAAAGTGGTGTGTAATTAAGCACCATTAGGGAACCTTAGTTTGAGTCCTTGAGGTAAGCCTGCCCTATTTAGTTCTTTCTTAAAATGCTCAGTCACATGACTGCTTATCGATGGGATGAGTTGTCCTATTACATGGGAAAAATTAAACTTGGGGGGAGTATTTGAGAGACATTGACAAACACAATAAACCTGAGAACGTATGCAGCTCTGAACGTCTATTAACTTTCACAAAGACGTGGCCTGGAATCTTGCCAATACCTATTTATAGGTAACTGTTTACTCTAATGCTTCACCTAAGGGGGTGTGATCTGGAGGAGGCAGAGAGTCTGCCGTGCCCCAGATGTGTTAGTTCAGGTTTTTGCCACTGATTTCCTGGGATCCATTCTTCTATTCCTGTATTGGAAGCTGTGCAGCGTACACCCTTTCCACGCTTGGCTGTCAGGTTATTGAGGGTGAAGGGTCAAAGGCTTTTCCGAGAGGTGATGTGGGGAAGAAGAGCTCCGACTCAATAACTAACCAACACATACCATAACATAGTGTCAGGGGCACTGGAATTAGAGTTGTGCCGCCGTGGCATTTTTCTCCTAATACTAGATTTGCCGCTTTTGCCACATAATCAGTCATCTGCATAATCTGCAGATTTTAAACCCCCAAAAATTGTTTCTAGCTCAAATGATTCAAAAGTTACTAACACGCAATGACACGTTTTGCCCCGCTGTGGAAGACCTTTTTCAGAGGTTGACTAGCCACCTTTATGTTGCTTATTGGTATGGTTTAGTGTTAAACTGGTACTAATGAGGTGCATCCTTTGCCCAGACAGTGTAACCATGTGTAAAAATATATATTGTACAGCATAGGGCTCATCGTTCTTGTTAAAAGAAAATACTTTATTTCACAGCGAAATGACACTACACAGCCAAGTTAGGATCTCAGCTAATAGATTACAATCAAGATGGCGCTCTAGTGTGGCAATGCACCTCTCTTTGTACCCTTTCCCCGCTATAGAAAATTCCTAGACTCTACAGCCCCTGGTGCAGAGAATCAGCATCGTTAAGGCACAGGTGCAGTTCACCCAAAAGTAGTTGCACAAAAAAGTAAATTTTCGCTGTTACCATGTAACCCACGTCTAAGTGACTTTAGTGGGTGTGCAGGGTGCCCCACATAGTTTGTATCGGGTTTAAAGTTGCCATATACCACTACGGATAACCAATTGATGGGACACTTTTGCCATGGGCATGGAGCATGTCTGGTGAACCCACAGAGATCTGCTTCTTGGTACAGAAGAATGGTGATGAACAGTCTCTGCCCTGGTTTTATTCCTTGTTTTTTGCAGAAAGCACCATAGCTGCATGCAGCGGTCCTGCTTCTCGCTTTCCTGGGCAACGCTTGATAACGTGACTAGGGAAGTGTAAGATATTTGTTTTAATGAAAATTGGACTCAAAAAGTGATTTATTTCTCTTTTATTTTTACAGTAATGTGGTTACGTCGTATTCAGATATTCAGGTAAACCATTAACTTTTTCCAACTAAAATATGTAACTTCTGGATGGAAAGATTTTATTTTGTTTAAAATATATATATATCTTTTAATGCCACTTTTATTTATTGTATTATATTGTTGGCAAAGTTCTATTTTTTTTGTCCCTTAAGTTCCTTTGCTTGAACATCTGTAAGACAATCTGTAACAGACAGTTACACTTTATTACATTTGAATGGTGGTGCTTAAGAATTCCAGGAAACCAGGGACTTCTTTTTTTAAACAAAAGAATACCTGAAAGGTGCATGTTGTTTGTAATATCAAGATAACCTGAAAACTGTTTTGATTCGTCATTAGAGGTGGATTCCAAACATTTAGTAAACACACTTGCAAACGCATCTAAGTATGTTGAGGTGTATGTGAAAAACAGCTTTAATGTTAATATCTTCAAATAATGATTCATTAATGTAAATGTGCTTCAACCTTACCTTGTTTATTAAAGAACACATTATGGTGATGATGGTTTTACATTTTAAGTCTGGCTTTTTTTTTTTAAAGCAAGAGCCCAAAGCCCTTCCCAGGAACTTGCCCATCCCCATCCTTTTCCCATTTTTAATATACTAAGCACTCAAACTCCAGTCTTTTCCTTGCTTGTAAATGTTTCAAGTCGTGGCTGTGATTCCCTCGTAATCTGTACAAATTATATTTTTGGAACAATTTCAAACACAGTATTCAATTACTTGCTTTAAAAAGTTCAGGGAATCTCAGGCTTTGCATGAGTCTGTTACATTTATTGAAAGTGATAGAGCAGAAAAGGTTATTTTAATGAGCACAGCAGGCTAGACATAGTGAAAAGGTGTTCGTTTGTAATTCAGAGTTTAAGTGATCTATAATTTAGTTACAAATGTGTAATAAATATATAATGAAGGAAACTAAATTAAATCTGATATTGTCAGATGGAAATGCTGTTTATTTTGAATTTCAAGAAATTCCTAAAACATTTTTTTAAAAACCTGATTCTTTTTAAAATGCACAACGTTTCACGGATATGTCTCCTTAAACAATTGTGTATAGTCTTTTGTAAAAATAATGGATGCCTTGTTCTTGATGATTCTGATACCCTATTTTTGAAGCATATTATTTAATACCCTATTGGAACATCTGCATCACTGATCAAGAATAGTACAAAGCTGAGCAAGCAATGTTCACCCACACCTTATTTGACCATAAGTTCCTCGGTGTCTCCCAAACCTCACTGTTGCCAAATGTCCCTAGCAAGCAGCCTTTATGCCGTTCTCTTTCAGATAATCAGCCAGCCTTGTATGTAGTGTCTTTTACAGAACCTTTGGTTAAAAATTCTCTTAGGGTAAGTAGGTTGGTCTTTTGCAGGTGCATCACGGCTCAGTTGTCTTTTTTTTCTTTTCTTGGTGTGGTGATAAAATAAGGCAAAGGGATGCTTCTTAAGAAGAGCGAGAATGTGGTATAGGCCTGAGAAGCTGAGTCATTGCATCCACCATGTCAAGTCTTCATGTAAAAGCTTGCCTCCATTACTGCGTAACACTGCCTAGTGACTTGCACTGAAAGCGTGCCATAGAAATGTATACGATGCAAATGAATGCACTGTCATTTTGGAACAGGAATTATTGCACGCTTGAGGGTCCTACACTACAGCATGAGCAAGATTACCACTTGACCCAAGGTCATGAGGTACATCATCTTCTGGTATGTGGTGAACATTGGCAGAGATTTTAAACAACACACACTAACATCACTGCTTGGTACTTGACATGGAGGCTAAGATAGTGGCTATGGATACGCTTCTGAAATGAGATGCTCATTACTTCGTAATGTTGCAGGTCACGCTGAATGGCACAGAGTGGTTCGGTTGGGAGCATTTATACTAGTGCCAGCACCCAATATGGTTCCAAAAGGTCTTGCTAGACTACAGATGTCCCACAAGCATTTGTGTCTCTCATGGGTAAGTCTACAACCCCATGATAAAAGGCAATCTCCGTAGTCTTTTAGCTCCCATGAGAAAACTTGCAGATCTGTGAAATCGCAAAATTGGGATATATCAATGCTCTTGACCTAAACCCTTGTCATAATACAGTGTGCTGACACATAATTGGTCCTAGCGCTCACTACCATATACATATCATTGCATACATACAAACCCACTCAAAAGCCGTATCAAACACACACTATATTACACACAGATACCAGTGATATTTGCATAACTACACCATTGACCCTATTGCACTATATTGCCAACACACAAGTGCACCATCAAGCCAACGCATTCACCAACATGTGCACCATCATATCATGACACTTATACACTTATCTAAACACAATCACATTTTATCGATCCTCTTCATCCAACTACAAAAATGTATTCCCTGCATCTCTCGGTCTTTTCATCTGCTTGTTTGCTTTTTCTCCTGCCCACCTTGTCCACTTATGTTTCCAACCCTACCCATTTTGCCTCCCTGCTCATTTGCATCACTCCTGTTTGCTGGCTTCACCTCTTCTGCTATCTCTAGTGAGTGAGATGGAAGCTGGTTTTAAAAATAAAGATAGTTTTAATGATGCGGTGATTATATGTCCGCACTCTTCTTTTTTGTCTTATATTTTTTACGAGCTTTATGAATCTCCCACCTTCTTTCCTACACCTTATACGTGTTTGGCGAAGAGAGACCTTCCATTTTTTGGAAATCAGAAGGTATATAAAATGTTATATTATCCATAAAAAGAATCTCAGCATAAGTGTTTCATAGAGAGGAAATGTTCTTGACATGCAAGGCTTTGTTATAAACTCTTGGTGTACTTCATAATACTACTCCAGCCAAAGGGCTTATCTATTGGGTTTTCATCTTATTCCCAAGTATGACGTCTTCTGTAGCTTGTCAGAGCTACATCCCAAATCGTCATGCACACGTTAGCTGCTCATTATAGACACATTTCAGGTCGAGTGCTGTCTTTGATCAGACTGTTTCCGAAATCTTTGAGTCACCCTGTTTCATGCTTTAACATCTTCCCAGATAAAGACAGATGAAGTAAGAGTAAGGAAAAGTTGAGTGTTGGGTCAATCTTGACCACACCTGGTATATTTCTGTGGCTCTTAAGGCAAGCACAGGTATACCAGCTTACCATTAAGAGTGGATTCAGGGGTGAAACTGACTGATGGTGTCCCACGAATCTCTATTGAATTGCAGAAAAAGCATTGCATTTGGAAAAAACCCATAGCACCTCTCATTCACGGG
This sequence comes from Lissotriton helveticus, assembly GCF_964261635.1. Taxonomy (NCBI): domain Eukaryota; kingdom Metazoa; phylum Chordata; class Amphibia; order Caudata; family Salamandridae; genus Lissotriton; species Lissotriton helveticus. The sequence goes on from NC_136057.1 coordinate 1,818,031,867, forward strand.
ATTTTCAATGGGTTTCCGTCACTGTTACTCGCAAGAGAAAACAAAGAAGAAATACTAAACATTTTAGATGGCTTTATTTGAAGCAAAGTATAGGTCTAATTGTTACAGTAGATATCAAAAGAAATTTTGCGATTTTAAATGTATAGCAAATAAATAATATAAAAACAGACAACTTGTTATTTTTTTTAATTTACCTTCCTAATTAATCCTTCACTGAAAGGTTTGCCATCGTGAGAAGTGAATAGCATTTGTGGCATACCTGGTAGGGGTAGGCCAACGGTCCAAAGCACCCTGCAAGGTCAATTTATACTTTTGAGAAGCCACTGCTTTCCCTTGCTATAAAATGCCAATTTTCGTAGAAGCTAGTAATGTTCTTGTAGGAAACTGGGTTATTAGTTGATGGGGTTATGCGCCCTCATCAAGTAATCTTGCCTCAATTTACTTTAAGATACAATTAGGTCTCAATAAAATAAACCTTATCTCAACCCTTGGCAGCTTGGCACAGAGCGGTTACGCTCAACTTAAAAGAAAATGTGTAAAGCATTTAACTACACCAAAATAGTTTACAAGTAAGATAGACAACACCATAAATATCCCACTCCAATTTATAACAATAGTATGAATGTTAATCTTTAAAATTACACCAAAACGATAAAAATCTATTGTAAAGAACAGAAAATATGATTTTTAGATGAAGTTAGCTTTTTTAACTTGAATCTATGGCAAAAAAACTCGGTGTCAACCCCGGGTATCTGGTCGCACTATATCGGCTCAAAGTCAAAAGTTAAGGTTGACTGCTCCGGCGTGAAGGCTGGATACAGGGACTAGGTTAGTACCTATCAAATCTTTACCTTCAAACTTGGGGCATGATTTAGATTTTGGCATACGGGTTACTTTGTGACAACAGTGATGGATATGCAGTCTGCTGAAATATAAATCCTCATAATATCCTATGGGATTTATATTTCCGCAGATGGGATATCCATCATCGTTGTGACGGAGTAACCCGTCCACTATAATCTAAATCCAGGCTCTTAGTCTTTACTCTTGGAGGATTTTCATTGTCAACTGTGAGCTTTACTTGTGGGGATCTGTCAAGAGGCTCGACATTGGCAGCATGCTCCTTTTCATTGGCCCTGCTGAAATCCTGCAAAAGGGGACTTTTTTCTGGAGCCAAGCTGCTCTCAGCTGGGTCAACTGGCAAGTTTAATCCAACCAGTGATCCAACTTCTGTGGATCAGCTTTCAGGTTGTTCCTGGTCTTCTCTTAGGTCTCACGGCAAAAATCCTTGGAAAAGTCTTTAAATCTCAACATTTAGGGTTTCACTAGTGGAATTCTAACCTACAGACCCTGGGTACCATGTACCAGGGACTTCAAGGTAAGTTAAACTTTTCTATCTGCATATCTTTTTGCTTGCCATCTAGGCTGCAGAAAAACTCTATTACCAAATCTTTACTTGCCCTTTTAGAGATGGCACAAATAGTGCTGCAATCCACTAAAGGCACCTTAACCTACAGGCCCTAGGTACTCAGAGTACCTTTAACTAGAGATTTACTTGTAAGTTAGCCTTACCAATCAGAGATTAGCCAATTTGTATCCTCTGATGCAAACTTTTAGGAGTCAGAGCACATACATTCGGTGCTGGATGTTAGTGCCCCAGTGTGCTTAGTCATTACACCAGTTCCTAAAGTCATCAAAGGTCGAGGTGAACCTGCAAAAAGCCACCCTCCTACATTTCCTCTCTCCTTGAGAGAATGTCTTTTATAGTGATTATCAGAGCTGTTCTGAAATAGATGTCCCAGTGATAAGCGAGGTACAAATATATGAATATAGGTCAATGCACATGATCAAAAACTTATCACTCTTCAAGCGTGCAATCCTGAGAATAACCCACCTGATGGAAATGTTGATTTTCTTTTTTGCAGGATACTTCAAATTTTTTTTGCCTTTTTGCTGCACCTTTTTTTTGCTGGCTATATAACTCTGTGCATTTTACCCAGTTAACCTGCAGTAAAGTGCGTGTGCTTCTCCTTTCAACATTATGAATTTAGTATACACCTGATTGGCATGTTAAACTTTCCTTTTAAATATTTATGTCACATTTAAGTAGGCCTTATTGCCCATAAGGCAGGGTGCGAAGTATTTAAAAGTAGGACATGTAAAGGTTTTATGCTAATCATCTCCTTACAGTGACTAGCCCCTCAAAACTATTTACAGTGTAGTGGAGTTGGCTATTCCATAGGAAAGCACTGGGATGCAATATGAATTTCTAATACTGTATCTAGGGAAATAATTAAACAATTATTTTATTATTAAAAATCCAATTAAATGTTGAGGTAAGATGAATTACTAATACTGTATCTGGGGAAATAATTAAACAATTATTTTATTTGTTATTAAAAATTCAATTCACTGTTGAGGTAAGATTTATTTCTGGATATTACGAAAATGTAACTTTTGAAAAGTTACTTTTGGCCTGGCTGAAGTCCCTGGAAGCTAAATCTGCATTTTGATCTCCCACTGTGGGCAGTCAGTAATTAGCATATGAAAAGGGGGGAACATGCTCACAGGATCAAACAGTAGGCTGATCTGAGTGTGCAGAGATGAACCATCTGAACCTGACAGAATATGCAGGGGGGCTGGAGGATCCATTTTGAAATTAAAGTGCCAAGTTCTGCTTGAATGTCACATCCTGCTTGATAGGTCCGCTGTTTTTTTTTGTATGACACTTGGGGTGCACTATAAAGAGGCCTTCCCTGTCGCATGCAAATGTTAGTTGACACTTGGACAGGATCATTCTTTTGTCCCATCAGCTTCAAAGACCCCAAGCACAATTGGCCTCTTTTTGACATGTCAGTGCCATAGCCTGTTTGACATATCAGTTGGGTTTATATATATATATATATATATATATATATATAATCTTTGAAGTGCACTTCAAAGGACGAAGGCAGGATGCCAAAGCATTTCTTATGTAAATGTAAATGTAAATGTAGTTGAGCTTATATAGCGCACAGCTACCCGCAGTGGGTTTCCCGGCGCTTGCTTAGGGAACCCTTCCTGATATTCCCCTGTGAGATAGCAGGGTATCCACAAGGTGAAAGTCAGGCATCCCGCCACGAGGGGCCGTTGTGGAGATTAAGCAAGCTGTTGCCCAGAGTCGCAGAGTGTGAACCCGTGAGTCGAGGAGGCACCGGGGCGAGAATTATCGAGTCCGTGGAATTTTTAGCCCAAGACCCGCCGGGGCGGGGAATTGAACCCTTGTCCAGGACCGATCTCAGATTCTGGGTCTGCCGCCTCTAACCGCCTCTAACCCCTGAGCCACACTTCTCCACCTATATATAGCCTATGTCTGGTTGCTGAAAACTCAGCTCTGATCTACCATACTTCTGTCTTTATTATTATTATTATTATTAACGAGTTTTAATATAGCGCCTGGTTACCAATAGGCATCCCCGCGCTCTTCCAGAGAAAGGCCACTACCACACAAAGCGCCAGAATTAGACAGGGAACAGGAAAGTTTTTAAGAGTTTACGAAACCGTAAAAAACTCGCTTCCGAGCGCAGGTACAGGGAGAGAGAGTTCCACAGGATGGCCACATTTATAGAGAATCTTCTACCACCTGTTCTTGCCTTCCTCGCCCTCATGACCAGCAGCAGATGTTGATGGTCAGAGCGAAGAGAGCGGGAGGCCTTGTAAGACTGGACCATATCCCCGAGAATGGGTGGGCCTTTCCCCTGTAGTATCTTATGGGCTACACAGAGTGCCTTAAATTTCACCCTCTCTCTGACGGGAAGCCAATGTAGCGCCTTCAGTGCAGGACGAGCCGACTGGCGCCTAGGAATGTCCGTCAGGAGCCTGGCGGCCGCATTCTGCACTTGCTGCAGTTTGTTTAGGGTGGACTCTGGGGCGCCCAAAAACAGTACGTTACTGAAGTCCAGCCGCGAGATGATAAGCCCCTGAATAAGTAACCTCCTAGAGGCCGCTGGGATAAGAGGTAGGATCTTCCGGGCTGATTGGAGCAGGCCAAAACACACGCCTGAGATCTTTTTAGCGTGCGTTTTAAAAGAAAGGTCCTGCTCAAGCCACACCCCCAGGCTCTTGATCTCCTGCGTGGGGGTGGGTACAGGTCCCAGGCAGCTGGGCCAACTGCTAGGTGGTAAGGAGGGAGGGGAGTTCCCAAGCAACATCAGTTCCGTTTTGGAGCCGTTGAGCTTAAGAGCTGAGCTACACATCCACGTGAAGATCTTGTCCAAGCACGTGTGCAGCCGGTCAGGATGGTGAGTTACCTGGGGAAGACCTACCACCAGCTGGGTATCATCAGCATAGCTGATGATCTTGATACCCAGAGGCAGTACCACACTCTCCAGGGGGGCCATATAAATGTTAAATAAGGTAGGGCTCAACGATGAGCCCTGTGGCACACCACACTGGAGAGGTACTGAGGGTGATTTCTCATGGCCTTCCCACACCTCAAATGTCCGACCTTCCAAAAAGGAGGCGAACCACTTGAGGGCCATCCCGGAGACCCCCACCCCCGACAGCCGACGGAGAAGCACCTGATGGTCTACGGTGTCAAAGGCAGCACTAAGGTCCAGGAGGATCACTGCCACCGATCCCCCTGAATCCAAAATGCTCCTTGCACTCTCCACGACTGCCAGCAGGGCAGTATCGGTCCCCTGACCGGGACGAAAGCCAGTTTGAGATTTGGCCAGAAGGGAGTTGGACTCCAGGAAGCCAGATAGGCGACTATTCACTATTCTTTGAGGTTGTTGTGGGTTCACACACTGGATTTTTGTGTTATATGTGGGAGGACACTAGGATCACCACAGAACACTTAAAGAACTGAAGTCACAAGGTAGAATTTTTGACCAGGACGAACCTGGTTAGTACACATGACCATTGTGGTCTCCGTCAGTTTGGGCCTCAGTCCTGTTCAACCATGATCATTGACTATTATTGGCATTCTTTTCTTCTTAGTGCTATTTTGAATTAAAACTTTAGAAATTCATAGCTCACGTTCCCTTCATTGGATTTTAGTCATATTGGTGTAATTGTGTTTACTAAATTTTACTCATAGTTTTATAATTAGTTTTGGGATGTTTATTGTTTTACATTTAGACTGTATTACTGTTTTAGTACTGCACAAATACTTTATACATTGCCCCACATTAAGCCTGACTACTCTGTGCCATAGCTACAAGAGGGGTTATGGTCAGGTCTTTTTAATGACTATAGTGGTTAACCCTGACCAGGATTGTGATTATTACATGAGGTGGGTGCCTACTAAGGGTGGGCGGGCAGCTACGCTCCGTCCACGGAGCATGCGTAGTGCCGTCTGCTACGCATTTTGCGGTGCGGGCGTAGTAGCCGGCACTACGCATGCTCCGTGGACGAGCGTAGCTGGCCCGCCACCCGCCTCCCTCCCGCCCTCAGTAAATACCCCCTTCAATGTTTAAATAAGTTTAAAACCACTTACCTGGTCCGCGCGCGTCCCGGGCCTCCCTCGTCTTTTTCAGTGCGCGTCTTGAACCCTAATGCGCATGCGTGGCCGCCCGCGCATGCGCATTTCTCGCTAGAAATGCGCATGCGCGGGCGGCCGCGCATGCGCATTAGGGTTCAAGACGCGGGCACTGAAAGAGACGAGGGAGCCCCGGGACGCGCGCGGACCAGGTAAGTGGTTTTAAACTTATTTAAACATTGAAGGGGGTATTTACTGAGGGCGGGAGGGAGGCGGGTGGTGCGTAGTGGGGCTACGCGAAGTGCGCAGGTGGGCGTAGTTTCTCGCCCACTTTGCGTAGCTTCGCGAAGCCCCACTACGCTCACTACGCCCAGGGTTAGTGCCTACCCCCATAAACTGATAACCCAACCACCTTATGACCCATAGCAAATCAAGTTAAAATTGTGTTTTATTGATCAGCGATTATGAAAGAACTGATAGGTGAGGTACAGACACAGCATGCTTGTGGGTGGGATCTAATCTCTTGGGTAGAATATGCATGGTTTTATAACTTCACTTTGGCAACTTTTTCTGTACTGACCAGAAGATGGTAATATTACCACATTTTATAAATGGACAAAGTTCAAGGACCCAGAGAATACAGAAACTACTAGATAGATGTCTAGGGTTAAAATTGTTAGATGGAAAATACCGTGGCCAAAAAGGAGGATTCCTCTATGTTGCTTACACTGACCTTAGAACAGCTATAGATTGAATAGATAGGAATATTTTATGGAGAGAGATGATGGCATGGGGAATTGTATGTAAAAGCAACAATTGATGGACGGAATGCTGGACAATGCAAACATTCACCCCCAGTTACAAGGATCTGGGTTTAATCCATCATTCTTTTGCTCCCCACACCACCCCAGTTTGAACCCAGCCATATGCAAATCAGTCTTGACCCTGTTCCTTGTGGGAACAGTCCAGCCCGAACTGCCAAGCCAGGTCCTCCCTGGACCGAAAACAAGCATCCTGGGACAGGTTTCAGGGCATCACCCTTCATCAGCCAGACTAGCTTGAATCCAGTGGTGTAGTGAGCACAGGACCCACGTCTGGGCTTACCCTTTCCACTTAGGGTGATGTATGCAAAAGAAAGAATTGATGGACGGTCCTAGGATGCTTGTTTCCAGTCCGGGGAGGACCTGGCTTGGCAGTTCGGGCTGGGCTGTTCCCATGAGGCACAGGGTCAAGATTGATTTGCATATGGCTGGGTTCAAACTGGAATGGCGAGCAAAAAAATGATGGATTAAGGCCCAGATCTCTGTACTGGGGTGAATGTATGCCATTGTTCTGCATTCTCTCCATCAACTGTTGTTTTGGCATGGTGAATGGCAATAGAATTATTATGTTAGTAATCGAACTGCATAACAACCCTTGAACCCAAGTTCACTTGCAGGAAAATGGAGCCCAAACTCAAAAGTAAGTTCCCCGCTGTATCTCACTGCTATTCTCCCTCTGTGTCACTGGTCCTCCAATGCCTTTAATCAACCACACTGTTACCACCTAAACTTGGTCAATAACCTATGCAGTTTCTTTTATGCAAACAAAACAATTATTTTTGACCCAACTCCTGTTGGACTGCCTCGAGCTTTAGATGTGTTTGCAGATACTGTAACAACTACTTAAAAATCAATACAGTTGAAGCAAACGTTCTGGTGTTTCGAAGAAAGATATAGTAAACTGAATTTAATCTGAAGGCTTAGCCATAATCCATTTGAAAGGGTAAATGCATACTGCTACCTGGGTGTGACCTCCTCTAACTGCATGAGATTTCCTGAACCTGTTGATTCAGTAGTTGGACACATGACCACAGTAGCTGGACATCTTAAATACAAACCAGCAGGAAGCAATAACCTCCTTAGTAACAGTAGAGAGCAGCACATCTCACTGTGATATGTCTCTGTACATTACAACATCCGAATTATAACCAGCCCTCGCCTCTATAGCATATCATTACAAATTTGTATTATATAGCTCACTTCTTATTAAACTGTCTCATTTAACATTGTTATCTTGTTTAGTCTTCTCCATTACCACAGTGTTGACCATTCCAACTGGCTGCTTGTCAGTTTGAAACTCAGGTAGGGTCTTTGAAGGAGTCCTTCATCCTTGCTCAGTAGCAGGCGTTATTGTATTCTCATGACGTTGTACTAGATATTGCCACAGCGGACCCACATGTCCTTGGGTCTACACTGTGGAGGCATGAGTTCCCAATAACGCCACTAATTGTCAGTTGCAGTATGCCACATCTCGGAGCCAATTCCCAACCTTTGGCGGAAGGCCTCTGCCTCCGTGGCTAGCCACTCTTCACTTTGTCATCACTAGTGTCAAGCGCTGTAAGTTTTCTGTGTGAGGGAGAAATGTCTTATGCAAATAATAGCTATCAGCGGGGAGAAAGGAATGTGATGGCCAGTGATGATAAACGTTATCCCTTCAGCCAGGAACTTGGAATCGCAGGGCACTACCTGGTCATGTGCAGAAATCCTACACTAGAATCCCCACACTTGATAATTAGTGCGTCAATCCTGAGGCATTGATATTGTGGCATGTAGTATATCCTGAGTAGGCTCTTGAAGTACCTTTACCTTTGCTTGTAATTGGGAAAGAGTACTAATGTTTGTGTGCAACAGTAATTCTGTTGTTCGTCAGTGAGAGGTAAAAGCAGCCCGTTCCGCATTTTGTTTTGGCCATTGGGGAGCACGCTGGGTCTTCTCCTGCATCATATTGTATGTTCGGGTCATGAGCTTCTCAGACAATGAAGTGTCTTTAGGCAAAGATCAGGCCTCTTCCTGCATGATGATGTTGAAACCTCGCCAGCAGTGGTTGCATATTTATAACTAATAGTATGGGTGAAAGGGGCCTCCCTGGCATGACCCTCTAGTTATCACCAGCGGAGCTGATGTTGGCTCATTTTAATGTGTGCCGAAGGCTCCTTATAAAGGAGTTTTAACCATTATATAAAACCACCACTGAAGCCTAAACGTTCCAGTCGGTAGAAGAAGTATGGTCACTTGAGGGAGTCAAATGCTTTAGTAGTGTCCAGGAGTACCTCTGTCGCTCTAAGTTTTAGGTCTGTCTGATGCAGGAGTGTAAATACTGTTAGAAGGTTATGAAATGTGCACTTGCTGAGTATGAAACCTGGCTTGTGTGGCTGTAGCAGGCTGGGCAGTAATGACAGGATTCAATTTTCAAGGATATAGGAGGTTGGTAGGAGTCTGTTGTTTTTAGGTGTTTGTCTGATGTCAAAGATGCGATCCCCATTGCTTCCCTGCGAGGAGGGTGGGGTGGGGAGATGCCCCTTCTGTTAGGATTCTTCATGTAAAGCTAGGAATCTCAGTTATAGGATAAGCAGCAGGTACATTTTTAATTGCGTGCCGAACCTCCGGTGTAGTGATTGGCATATCTAGGTAATGTATGCACTAATCCAAGCTGGCCAATTCTATGGTATCAAAAACCTATTTAGCTACTCTGCAGCTAGGAAAACCGTGGCAGTATAAAGCTTTGTTGAAAGGTTTCCAAAAGCCTCTAGGATGTTTGTGACTTCCTTGGATTTGACATCATCTTCTCTATCTAGTTCTATTATGTCTGAGTGGGATTAAACTGCATTACCTTGAGTCGCGACTCCTGAATAAAGATCAGGCTCTCAGCATTCAGGCGAAATACACAGACTATTATGACTGACTTGGTGTTCATCAGCATATGATGTATGATGTATCTGCTTTCAGGGTCTGAGCTCCACTGTACTAAGCGGATTGGGGGTCCTCGTCTTATTTTAGAGGTGTCACGTGCATATGAAGAGTAGGAAGCAGTGTATTTTGCGTCCACCCATTTTACCCTAAGTCTGGATTCTGTATAGGGCGGTAAATGTGGCTCACATTGGAGGCTTATATTAATTTCATGCTTTTGTAGCTAACAAAGTACTTGGTGTGTTTTCCGTGGGTTATTTAGTCTGCATATATTCCAAGTAATGAGCCTAATTGGGTGTATTCCATTTGATTAAATGTTGTGTTCATGCATGCCGGTGTTGGCTGAAAGATAAGGCGACTGTGGTTTGTTGTCCCAGGTTGTAAATGCAATTATCAGAACCACTTTCAGAAGGCCACAGGGAACCCATGGCGACTGGGTCCCACTGTGGTGGCTGAGGCCTTTCACTCCTGATGTCCCATACCCGCCCTACTATGGATCCTGAGCACTGGGCTAAGTACCCCTTCTGTACTTGACTTTCAGTGGTAGCTGTAGTCGAGGAGGGAAGGCTCCCTTGGTGGGGATATAGATGCAGGTCAGTGAACACTACTCATAACTCTAAGTGCAAATAGTACAAGCAATAAATCAGTGTCCAGTTCTATATTCACTTTTATGGAAAGAATAAGTATTTTATATCTTACTCTACACATGGAATGGTATACAACATTCAGAAGCAATAACACAATCTCCCTTGAGGTCGTGGCTCTAGTAGTTGTCAGGCCAATACCTTTCCCAACCTCCTTTTAACGTGTTCTGGGGTTATTGCCCATTCACAGGTGGCTGTATCCAGAGAATGCTATTAGGCTGCACTCTAGAGTTATACCTTTGACTCTTAAATAAACTAGTCAAAAGTGTCCATTGTGTCACTGCACCTTTAACAGCAAGTCCCCTGGGGCCCCTAAGGCCCCAGGGGATCTTACCCACTCTGACGGTATGGCAGTGTTCAGTGGTGCGGCGAGTACTCACTCCTCGGGTGCTCAAAAGTCTGGATCCTTTACTGCAAGGTCGAGCCACTCGTGGTGTATGCTGCAGCACCTGGCGGCACAGTCTCTCTCTGTCGAGTTTGTTCCATTGCTCGGAGCTGCTCCTGCTTGGCAGAAACAAAAGTAAATTGTTCTTCCGTCTTACAGAGGGGGGGTAGGGGTGTGCAATAATGTGAGGCTCTCCCAAGGACCCCATTCTCCCTGCTAAGTTTTGCCGGTTAGACCCAGACTCCATGCTTCCTCTGTTAGACTTCGTAACTGTTCGCTGCAGGAAGGTCTCATTCCTCAAGCATAGTCATGCCACTGTCCTTCCTCTTTTGAAGAAACCCAACCCGGATCCCACCCATTGGTCTAATTGCAGACCTATTTCCCTTCTTCCTATCTTGTTAAACTTTCTTGAAAAGCATGTATGTATCCAACTTGGGAATGGGACACAGTACAGAGTCCACCCTCATGGGAGTTATAGAACATGTTGGACGGCTCCTAGATGAGGGCAAGACAGCAGCGCTGATGTTACTTGATCTCAGCGTTGCCTTTGATACTGTATCCCACGACATGCTCACGAAGAGACTAGCTCATGAAGGGATCAGCTCTATCTTGGTTTTCTTCTTTTCTACAGGGCCGTACCTTTCAGGTTTCTTCGGACAGTTTCTCATCCATGGGCCACGTTTTAACTTCAGGGGTTCCTCAGGGGTCTGCCTTGAGTTCGGCACTTTTCAATATCTATGTTCCCACTGGCCGACCTGGTGAAAAGCTGAGGTCTTACTCTATTCTCTTATGCGGATGATACCCAAATCATTTTCTCTTTATCATCTGCTCAGGACCACAGCTCCACGTATTTGAACTCCTGCCTGGCTCGGGTAGCCTCATTGGTGAGTAACAACTCGCTGAAACTGATTGGTGTAAAAACTGAGGTGTTCATCATAGGGAAGCACCCATGTCTCTGGGGCCCACAGCATTTGCCATCTCCCTGGGGGATACTCCTATTCTTGCTCCTAAAGTTAAGAACTTAGTGTTCGTGGTAGACTCTAAGCTCTCCATCAAGCCGCAGGTTGCAAAGGTTTAGTACATGGCTGTACTAAGGAGGGACCATCAAGTCGCATAATGAATCAGAAGAACGCATTTACGAAGGACAAACACACAAGCCAATGAAAAATAAGGGCGGGGTAGTGGGCGAGGCTTCTCTCCGTACTGAACTACCACAGCTCGTCACAGAGCAGCGCTGGTTCAGGCTCGAGCTAAAAATAGTATTAACAATTAAACAAACAATAACACCAAAAATTAAGATATGAACTAAAACACGTAAAGGTAATTCAAAAACAGTATTTATTTACAACTATATTTTTGAAAACAATATTAACAATATTCTTGACAATATTTCTTACCTAAAAAAGCGTAATCAACAATATTTCTGCATCATGATGTCTTTGTATCATAATATTTGTTTTCCAATATTTCTGTAATTCAATATTTAAAACTCAATATTTTGTCCAAATACTCTCACACAGCACGCTGGTTTTGGCAAGCTGGCATGCAATGGTGGTCCAGGGCAGGTGCCCTTGGTGTCCAGGATGATGTCTCCTCACCTAGCAAGGAGACAAGTAGGATTTGGCCACCAGTCCTGGTCACAGGCAGAAAGCTTGCAGAGCTTTCTCTTCTCACACAGCCTGTCTGGCTCCTTGGAAGATGCCAAATGTTTTGGGACTCAGCTTCCCCTTTTTATAGTCCTTTCAGATACCAAATGTGATATAGTCTGAGTCTCTGACGTTTTATGTTGGGGGTTCTGCTTCTTTTGAAGTGGACACTTACTTATCCCTTTCTATTTTCCTCATGAAATATGTCAGTCACAGCAGGCAATATTCTGAAGCTGATTGCCCCACAACACAACTACTGGGAGTGACCAGAGTTCACATGTGGATGTCAGCCACAGTGATATGTGCATCAAAAGGTTAATTCCAGACCCTCAACCCTCCTCTTTATTATTCTGTTATCTGCCCATCTCTCTACTTGAGATGTGTCCCGGCCCCTTCCCTGTGATCTATCACTGAATCAAAAATCTGTATTTTGAAGTGTAAAGGGAGTCTCTTGCTTTTTCCTCCAGTATGTGTCACACGCAACTCACAGGAATGAAGCAATACATAAATCGGTCTGAGTGGGTATTCCTCTCCTTATGTCTTCGCCAGGCAAGAATGGGCTTCCCAAAATGGAACCCAGGGTCCTTCATATAATGTACCATTGCAGGCACACTCACATTCACAGCATGCTTACTGTTCAGCACTATTGCCTCTATGCATTGTACCCTTCCATGTACACATGCATTAAGTACACATTCAGTGTGCACAAACTGTTCAGCACTAAACCTTTTCTACATTTAACCAGGGTGTGTTATTTACAAACACACACACTGCTAGCACATACACTCACCATGTACACTCTGCACAATACTACACCGTTCATGTATTCACTACTCCTACACTAATCAATACTCCGCATCTACTTGATGTAGGCCAAAGGCGAGTTAAGCACAGAGCAGCAGAAGTTTTAAAAAGGCGAGTGAGCCAGTAGGCCTCACTCCTGTGACCGAGGTTAAAAGGTCCTGTTCACTACTACTGATCACTACACTCTATGCGGACACCACTTCGCTTGTGCTGCATAACTCCTGGTGAAGGCCATAGCCTTCCATCACCATGAGGTTAGCTCTTTGGGAGTCCCTCCAGGTCCAGCAAGACAGCAATCCTTGAGACAGGCCTATGTCATGGTGGACACACGTGATCCTTGTTGACCTATTGAAACAAAATCAGCATTCGAGATCCGTACAAAAGTACAGTTGGGCACTCAGGGCAAGAGTACACGTCTTTACCATGGAGAGGACATTTCCACCCAACAGCAATGCTCAATATCAAAAGGGAGATTTGACCTACTCATTGATATCTGAGGAAATGAACCATACTCTGTTTGACCCAAACCCCGTCGACTCTGGGTCCCCAAACGTGCCAGAGAAATCAGCCTACACCACCCATGAAAACATGAACTCCTAACCCAGCAGTATTGCAGAAATGTGTGTTTTCCAGCCTATGCCCACTTATCCTGTTTACCCCAGCAGGGGGTAGTTTGCTGGCCAATGTTCGAAGGGGAACTCCCTATGGTGGATGTTTAGGGGAGACCAAAGAGTAAGGCGGACACCAATAGGTGGCCAGAGGTGATTGCAGGCCTTCCTGTTGATTGAACTATATGGGTGCAGAGAAGATAAGAGGAATCAAGAGAACTACTCCCATGCTGGCCTTTTTTTCCCCCTGTTTCATGCATGTATACTGGTTTGGGAACCACAACTTGGAAGGGCCAAGACATTGCCTGGGGTGTACCCCTTTGTACCCGGCTTGTAAGTAGGAGAGGACGCGGACTCAATTGTGTTACTCTTGGGGCCTGATAACGAGTAACTTGGTTAATTCTGACCGGTTAGCAAACCCATGTTCACACACAGGTCGGAATTATGAGTTTGGTTTTATTTAACGCATCCGATAATTATTGAATGTGTAAAATAAGTCAACTTTCTTTAAATTTTGGCAGGTCAAACCTGCTGCAATTTAACGAGAGAAAAGTATCACTGCATCATTTTGATTTTGGTATGTTAAACACCAAAATACGCGTGGTACTCCCCACAACCTCGGTAATAGGTGCTATTTTATACAACCCGATAAATAACATAACCATTGGACGTGCTGTTTATCAGGTGCGATAAACAGCACCTATACTAGTAATTTGGCCTTAGTTTAACTAAGCGTGCTGACATGTACAGTAGTCATTGGAATGGGAAATGTGAGGATTTAGTGCTTTGAGCGTGCGGAAAGCATTCATCTGAGATTCTGAGTTTAGGTGAGCACCCAGCTATCTCCGGTGAGCGCAAGACATGTGGTTTGGCAGTAATGAGAAAGTGGATCTTAGCAGGGTATGACAGGCTGAATTGGATCCTGCCTTCTGCAGGGTGTTCTTTTCTGATAGAAGTTGCCTGTGTGCCGCTTCCACCGCAACTCTGAAGTCAGGATAAATGTTAAGGATATTAATATTTTGAAGGCCACGTTGTTTTATGGCAAGCCGCAGTATTCAATTTAGGTTTTTAAAATAGATGAGGCATGCAATGATTGGACGGGCAGGTACGCCTGTTTGTGTGCGGGGCCTCATTGATCTGTGTGCCGTTTTGATAGAGTACAGAGTGGTTATGGCAGCTTCTACGGAAATGCTTATGAACATTTTTCAACAAATTCTTCAAATTTCTTCATGTTCATTGGGTCAGGGATTCATAGGACTTGCAAATTATTGTGGCGTAATCTTGCTTTGAGGTCTTCGTTCTTGGCTCTGATTACTTCCAGTACTTACCTGTAGTAGCACTTTCGTGGTGTCCTGTGTGTCAGACATGTGTTCCAGCTGCCCGAGGCGGGCATCCCATTTATCTACCTGCTCCTTTAAATGGTCCAGTCAATCTATATGGGTGTCAGTCTTGGAGTCTAACTATTTCCATGCGGTGTTTCATTTCAAGCCGGAGCAGGAAGAGATCGGGGTCCGTATCTGCTGTGTGTTGTGTTTTAGTTGTTGTGTTCTCAGTATTGTCTTTAGATGTGATTTGCCCATCTCTGTCCCCTGTCTCAAATGCTATCTTTGCTTGCTTTCCATTATGTTTGCCTGTTTTGTCAGCTTTAAGATGGAGGGGTGATGCTGTCCTTCAGCACATGCCTTGTGTACTTGAGGCTGTACGCTGCTAAGCTCTGGGTGTGCATTTTTTGCTAATGCACTGGCTGCTTTGTGAGATTGTCTGATATTGTCAGCCCACCAACTAGTGTATTTGAGTTATTTCATGTTGTGCTAATAGTCTGCCAACAATCTTCAAATCAATAGGGCATCTTGTGCTGTATGTTCCACTGTGGCAGTCTTGTGCGTGGCAGCTAGTCCCGCCACACCCCACTACTGTACCCCTCTACATTGGGGGTCATGAGCAGAATAGCTTGCTCCACAGCTGTGCTTACATTGCATGTGGAGGTGCAGATTCCCTACACCAGCCTTGTCTGGCATCAATTGGTACTTGTATTGCATGCATTCTCGTTTGTGGCGCTACCTTCACACTCCTCCCATGTATTGTAGCCTCATGCTCATGTCTCGGAGGTGTGGTGCTATGATGGAATCTGCTTTATTGAAGATGTAGTGAGGGCATGGGTCTGTGGGGGATCCTGAGTGGATGGAGTTCATCAGGCGGATGGTGTCCTCAGTGGAGATTGGGTTCCATTCATTAAGGATGTTCAAGGGGGGTGAAGGTGCGGCAGAAGGTTGGGTGGGTTGGTCTCCGGGTTGGTTGTCGAAGCTGTTGTGGATGTCTGCGATTTTGTCGTGGAAGAACGAAGCTAGGGAGTCGCAAAGTGTTTGAGAGGGAGTGATGTCGTTGGAGTTGGCAGCGGGGTTAGTAAACTCTTTGACGATGTTGAATAGTTCTTTGCTGTTGTGGGCGTAGTTGTCTAGTCGGTCTTTGAATGCGGCTTTCTTGGCAGTCCGGATCAGTTGGTGATGTAGACGGGTGGCGTTTTTGAAGGCGTCCCTGGTGCTGGTGTTTGGGTCTTTTTTCCAGGCCTTCTCAAGGGAGCGACAGAGTTTCTTGGATTTCTTAAGATCATCGTTGAACCAGGGGGCGTTTTTGTTGCCTAGTTTGATTTGACGTTTTTTCAGGGGTGCTAGGTTGTCGGCGCTGTTGGTTAGCCATTGGGTGAGGTTAATGGCTGCTTGGTTGGGGTTCGAAGAGTGGGCAGGGGGGTTTTGAAGAAGCGATGAGGAGATCTGGTCGATGGTGATTTTGTTCCAGTTTCTTCGCAGAGTAGGTTGAGGATGGTTGTGGGTTGCGATCTTATTGTAGATGAAGTGAACGCAGCTGTGGTCCGTCCAAGGGAGAGCTGTGGTGTGGCTGAAGGAGATATGTTTGCTGGAGGTGAAGATAGCGTTGAGTGTGTGACCTGCGTAGTGAGTGGGGGTATTAACAAGTTGTTTGAGTCCGAGGTTGGCGAAATTGTCCAGAAGGGCGGTGGTGTTGCTGTCGTTGCTTTTTTCCAGGTGAAAATTGAGGTCTCCCAATAGAATGTAGTCCTCGGAGGGGAGGGCGTGTGGGGTGATGAAGTCAGAGATGTCTTCACTGAATTGTGCATGTGGTCCTGGTGGCCTGTAGAGGAGGGTGCCTCTGAGTGTGGTCTTGGGGTCGGTGTGGATCTGGAAGTGAAGGTGTTCGGCGCTAGCGAGGTTGACGTCGGAGCTGGTTGAGATGCGGATTGAATTCTTGTGGACGATAGCGATGCCTCCTCCTGTTTGCTTGTTGTGGTCTTTTCGGATGATCTTGTAGCCTTCCGGGATGGCAATGGTGATGTCTGGGGCTGAGGAGGCGTTCATCCATGTTTCAGTTAGGAATGCGACGTCCGGAGAGATGGTGTCTAGTAGATTCCAGAGGTCGATGGCGTGTCTGTGGACCGAGCGGGTGTTGAGCAGGATGCACTTCAGGTGGTTGGTGTCAGGTCTCTGTTTGGTGTTAGTGGATGAGGAGTTGGTCTTGGTGCCGTCATACTTGCAGGAGTTGCATGTGAAGGGTCCATGGGTGTGTCCGGGGGCGGCTTGGGCACAGTTGGGGAGTCGGCCGGGGTTAAGGGCTAGGAGGGTGGAGGCGGTGTATGTAATGCGGGTGGGGTGGGTGGGACGGGGGCCAGGGGGTCTGGCGCTGGGCGCGGGCTTGGCGCGGACGGGCGTAGACGGGCTTACCTTTGGCGCACCTTCGGCGCGATCGCTGCGCGTGAACGCTGCGCGCAAAAGCATCTGTCATATATGGATAGTGGAGGGGGAGGGGCGAGGGAGGGTCAGCAGGGAGGCGGGAGCGTGATTGGAGGAATGGGCTGGGACTACACAAACAACAAAATGGCAGCAGCCGTAAACAACAGTGGTCAGGAGCAGTGAGCACAATAATACAAGCACACAGCAGCGCTATAGTAACAGCGCGTTAAAGCAGAGTGCAGCGCTATTAAAATGAGGCAAAATTAAATGCAGACACTGCGCAGGAAGCGTCTAATCACAGGCACAATGCGGCGAGATTACAAGAAGTTAAAGATCACAAGTAGCGTCTAGACACTATGCACAGTGCGGCGCTATGAAATGAGGCTAGATGCAATGCGAAGCTAAATGAGCTAAATGATGTAAGCAAAGCCCAGGCAGCGTGGAGAAAAGCGCTACGATACCAGGAGGAATTGCGGGGAGCGGCCGATTCTGTGCAGGACAGGACGGTCACCGGAGGTGACCCATGCCCTCATTCCATCATAGCACCACACCTCCAAGACGTCATCAACTGCTCCCTCAACTCCACCACCTTCCCGGAAAGCTGGAAACACGCCGAACTTAGCGCCCTTCTGAAAAAACCCACAGCTGACCCCACCGAACTGAAAAACTACCGCCCCATCTCGCTCCTTCCATTCCCGGCCAAAGTCATCGAGAAAGCTGTCAACAACCAGCTCGCCGCCTTCCTCGAAACCAGCAAATCCCTCGACTCCTCACAGTCCGGCTTCCGAGCCAAACACAGCACTGAGACCGCACTCATCGCAGCAACAGACGACATTCGAACTCTACTGGACAATGGAGACACAGTCGCCCTCATCCTCCTCGACCTCTCCGCAGCCTTCGACACAGTCTGTCATAACACCTTGATACAACGCCTCAGAAACATCGGAATACAAGGAAAAGCACTGGAATGGATCACCTCATTCCTTGCCGGAAGAACTCAGAGAGTCCGCCTCCCACCATTCAAATCAGAGGCCAATGAAGTCATTTGCGGCGTGCCACAAGGATCCTCACTCAGTCCCACCCTCTTCAACGTATACATGAGCCCCCTCGCGGCCATCGCATGCCAACACAACCTCAACATCATCTCCTACGCTGATGACACTCAACTGATCCTTTCACTCACCAAAGACCCTAACACCGCCAAAACCAACCTACATGAAGGAATGAAAGAAGTAGCCGAGTGGATGAAGCACAGTCGTCTGTAACTGAACTCCGACAAAACAGAAGTCCTTATCTTAGGCACCTCCCCCTCTGCCTGGGACGACTCTTGGTGGCCAGAGGCCCTTGGAAAAGCACCCATCCCGACAGACCACGCACGGAACCTGGGCGTCATCCTGGACTCCTCACTCTCGATGACCAGACAAGTCAACGCCGTTTCATCATCTTGCTTCAACATTCTTCGTATGCTCAAAAAAACATTTAGCTGGATCCCCACTGAAACTAGAAAAACGGTCACTCACGCACTGGTTACTAGCCGCCTGGATTACGGAAACACCCTATACGCCGGTACCACCGCAAAACTTCAGAAAAAACTCCAACGCATCCAGAACACATCAGCCAGACTCATTCTAGACATCCCGCGTAACGACCACATCTCTGGTCACCTGAAATCCCTCCACTGGCTCCCCGTCAATAAGAGGATAACATTCCGACTACTAACCCACGCACACAAAGCACTTTACGAACTTGGACCCGAATGCCTCAACACACGACTGTCCTTCTACACCGCCCCCCCGCCAGCTCCGCTCCTCCAACAAAGCCCTTGCTGCTGTACCTCGCATCAACAAAACCACCATGGGAGGAAGATCCTTCTCCTACCTGGCGGCTAAAACCTGGAACTCACTGCCCATTCACCTTCGCCTCACTCGGAACCACCTAGCATTCAGAAAGCAACTTAAAACCTGGATATTTGACAAGTAATCCCCCACCCTTTTCCAAGCGCCTTGAGACCCTCTGGGTATGTAGCGCGCTATATAAATTTTTGAATTGAATTGAATTGAATTCTTGTGTGGCTTCTGGTGACTATGAAAGAGACCTGCTCGTGCAACTGTCACCTGCCTCCTCTGTCTCAAATGATTGCATTACAGCTGTGCAGTCTTACTAGCAAATGCATGATGCCGTGGATACTGCTCACGCCAGGTGCTTTTTTTTGAATCTGCAGGGCCCACCTGCACTGCACATCCTACAGTAGAACAACGCAGTGAGTGAGGCTGGCTTGCAATTAAAGCACATGCAGCTGTATGATTTTTAATTGCTGGTTAGCCTTAACCTCTGCTCCCTGCCTCCTGCTGCTCCTGGTCAAGCTGGTTGGAGTGGCACACATCCACATTTGATCCAGGTTTAGTCGACTGGCTGTGTTCTACATTGAGCTCACCTCCTTAGTATGATCCTACCACAGTCCTCCACCTTTGGCCAAGTCCTCCTGACATGTGCGGCTCCACCGTTTTTCCTTGCCAGTTCTGCAGCTCCTGTCTCTCACTGCCAGATGCAGCAAGGCTGCTGCTCATGTATACCTCCAATATGGCAGCCCTTAGCGGGACCAGACAGTGCATAGATGTTTGGGGGGGGCACCACATGTGACCCCAAGGCCACTCAGCAGGGGCCTAGGGGGGACAGAGGCTCTTCTAGGGGCCCCCAAAGTCACTTTGAGACAGCCATTCCATGTCAGAAAGGCTGCTATGGAAAGGCGGTCGGAAAGGGACCTCCTAATCCCCACAGCCGCCATTGTTGGGATTAGGCCTCTGACCGATGCCCCGACAGGATCCTTGATATTATCGGATGCGGCAGTTGTTCCCACCCACGACATTGCTCCGACCGTTTGCATCGTAATCTGCAGACCGATGACTTGGATGTGGGACCGATCAGTGACGGTTGGTACAACATCCTAATAAGGCCCTAAGTAACCTTGAAACATCTACAAAAGTGATTACATCTACAGTACATTTATGTTTATTAGAGAATCTGTCATTTGAACAATGTAAGTTGCAATTCCATATTTAAATATGTGAACATATTTCTTCAAATTGCCAGTTAAATGAATTCTTTAAGAACTACTTTTTAAATGTGGTTGTAGGAAAATGTGAACTGCAGTTGATTATTCTGTTTGCTTTCTTTTTTTTTGTAAGAGTTGGCTGGAATTGGGAAATAAGCAGAGAGCAACGGCTGCCACTGGTATGAACGACAAGAGCTCTCGATCCCATTCCGTTTGTACAATTGTGATGACACAAACAAAGGTACTGCTTTCCCTATGTTTTATCAGTGGAATTATGTGTTGGAAAGGTTTTTTTTCAACATTATTTGGGTGTGCCTGTCATTTTACGCCTATTTTAGAGGAAGGAGGCAGCGTGACAACAGTTTCTCATGAAAAGTAGTCATTGTGTCTACTTGACTGTTTTCTGCAATGGGGTTTAAGCCATTGACATTCAGGGGTATAGTGTAGTGGTAGAAGTTGTCCATGGATCTTTACTGGTTTTCCCACTGGGACTTTCCGTCACAGATAAGGTTAGTTTTCTTTTTTCTTTTTTTTAGCCTGAAGTCAATCATTGCTCTACACTTGTCTAATTTTACATCATGGTTTATCTGATATTTATGCTTTAGACTGAGTTTGTGGAAGAAGAGGAGCACGATCATAGAATTACAAGCCGGATTAATTTAGTGGACTTGGCTGGCAGTGAACGCTGTTCTTCAGCGCAAACCACTGGTGACAGATTGAAGGTAATTATATTCTTTTTATCAGGTTTCATGGGTATGATGCAGGAAATTCTAACAAACTGTACACAAGGGGGGGGGGTCATATTGCATGGGTAGAGAGCAGGTTAAAAAGACCACTAATTTATGACTAATATTTGCCTTTTGTGTGACATAATGGCACGCCTGTGAGTTTTACAAGTGGTTTATTATTATATACACTGAATAAAAAGTTTATGGTAGGTTTTGGTGTCCTTTCCTCATAAAACAAATATCATATCTTTAAAAAAAAACACTGAATTTCCCTTAAAGTAACATGTTTAACTCCTGCCATTAAATTGGTCAGCTGAGAAAAACATAACCAGTGCCAATCTTTTAAAATACATTTTATGAAATCATCCATTAACGAATATTCCAATTAGGGCGTGTCATACATTACAGTACGGTGATGGATCAAGCCCTGATCTTTTGACTGGGTAGGAGTGTTCTGCTTAATTCAGATACTCTGTCCATCACCACCCCCTTTTGAATCGTTTTGGCCACCACAAGTGTGGAAGGGTATGCTCAGATGTGAGTCCCTTGCTCACTGCACCATCAGGATTCAAGCAAGCCGGGCCGAAGACGGCTGTAATGCCAGAAACCGGTCCCGGGAAGCTTGTTTCCTTTCCAGTAAAGAATTGGCTTGGTAGTTTGGTCTGCCCTGTTCCCGTGATGCACTGGGCCAGGGTCAGACTAATTTGCATGTAGCCAGGTTCTGAACTGGGATGGTGCAGTGAGCTAAAAAACGGTGATGGATCAAGCCCTGATCTTTTGACTGGGTAGGAGTGTTCTGCTTAATTCAGATACTCTGTCCAGCACCACCCCCTTTTTGAATCGTTTTGGCCACCACAAGTGTGGAAGGGTATGCTCAGATGTGAGTCCCTTGCTCACTGCACCATCAGGATTCAAGCAAGCCGGGCCGAAGACGACTGTAATGCCAGAAACCGGTCCCCGGAAGCTTGTTTCCTTTCCAGTAAAGAATTGGCTTGGTAGTTTGGTCTGCCCTGTTCCCATGATGCACTGGGCCAGGGTCAGACTAATTTGCATGTAGCCAGGTTCTGAACTGGGATGGTGCAGTGAGCTAAAAAACGGTGATGGATCAAGCCCTGATCTTTTGACTGGGTAGGAGTGTTCTGCTTAATTCAGATACTCTGTCCATCACCACCCCCTTTTGAATCATTTTGGCCACCACAAGTGTGGAAGGGTATGCTCAGATGTGAGTCCCTTGCTCACTGCACCATCAGGATTCAAGCAAGCCGGGCCGAAGACGGCTGTAATGCCAGAAACCGGTCCCCGGAAGCTTGTTTCCATTCCAGTAAAGAATTGGCTTGGTAGTTTTGTCTGCCCTGTTCCCATGATGCACTGGGCCAGGGTCAGACTAATTTGCATGTAGCCAGGTTCTGAACTGGGATGGTGCAGTGAGCTAAAAAACGGTGATGGATCAAGCCCTGATCTTTTGACTGGGTAGGAGTGTTCTGCTTAATTCAGATACTCTGTCCATCACCACCCCCTTTTGATACATTACAGTACATCTTAGATATTTATGAAAGGGTAATTCCAGCATTTATATTTCAAATACAGTTTTCAGCCACAGTACTCAACATTGTGTGTGTCTGCATTTGGCCAGCATGAATTTGCTACCTACAACAAAGAAAGAATATTATTCACACACACACGTGTTTTATCCTTCTCTTGTGTGGGATATCATGAGGCCTTCATACGGGTGAGGTTATAGTCTATAATAGCTAATTCAGTTAGGTACGTATCCAACTCATTGATTATATGTTGCGAGTTCCCTCTACTTAGCATAGTGGTTAATACCGTGACCTTCGCTTTCACACTTTGGTAGAGTACTTTTTCCCACTTAACTAGCGGTGGGGCATGATCGCTTTTCCATAACACTGCTGTCTGCTTTTTAGCCAACAGCAATGCATAGTCTGCAATTTTACATTCCATTTTACACTGCTTGTCCCTGGGGAAGAGGCCAAGGAGGGATTCTGTAGGGCTCAATTCCAGCTGAATGTCTTTTACTTCCCTTACACAGTCAAACATGTTTGATCAGTAAGTTGTCAGTATTGAACAGGCCTAAAGCATGTGCAGACGTAAGTCATTGTTACATGTCTAGCATCTAGGGCTCCTATCAGAAGTGACAGGAACATGTTATGTAGTTTATTGGGAAGTAAATACCTGCAACGCAGTACCTTAAATTGCACAAGCCTAAACCTTGTTTTTCTAGTTACAGTTTTGAGGTATGATAGAAGCCTATGCCATTCATTATTATTTATATATTTGCCAACATTATCCCCCCAATTTTCTCTGTCATCCTTAGCAATTTAGTCATGTCAACCAGCCTTTTGTAGATTATTGTTGCTTTTGTGCATGAGTTACCCATAACTAATAATGTGTGTAGAACTGTGTGCGTTGCAGGGCCTTTGTGTTTGTACTCCATGTTTTAGTATCAATTGGAGCAGTGCATTGAAGGAGAGAAATTGTCCCACAATTATTAGATACTTCTGTGTGAGGCTCTGGATCATGTGGAATTTGCTATTCTCAAGTCGGTCAACCAATGTGGCTACTTCTCCAGCCTCCCAGGCTCACATGTTTATTCTCTTAGCCAAGCTGCACATAATTTGGAGAGATCAAATGGGCATATCTGAGAAAAAGGAGACTTTAGATTTTGTGTGGGCCAACATTGTGGTTAAACAATATCATGCAACTGTCATCAGTCTAGAATGTTTAACATGTTTGTCAAAGGTCTCTAGTAGACAAAAAAGTGTATCTTCTTTCGCTCACACGGCCCATCCGGTGATATAAGTTTGCAGCAGCATCATCTGACGTCCAGCAAGCTCCCCACTAAAGTTGCAAAGCCTGGTAGTGTAGCTCTAGGTTCGGTGCCCAGAGTCCCTCCTCTGTCACAGACAGCTGCAGTTCAATCCGCAAACATTTATGTCTGCGGCATTCCCATATCAAATATATTTTCATGCTGTTTATACCCCCAGATATACTTGTTTCCAGTCTCACTGGCATAGTAGCGAAGTCATAAAGTATTCTTGGAAGGAGTATAATTTTTAGCCACTATAATTCTTCCTTTCACCAAGAAAGAGTGCGTTTATTCCACAACACAATTGACCCTAATTCTTGAAAGTGAGAACTCTGTTTCCAACATTGAGGGGCGTCATCCTCATCATATTTTTGAATACTGAAATATTTGAAGGTGCCTCCTCCGATTATAAATGGGATCCCAATAGCTTATCAGAATGGGTCTGATCAAGATGTTGTGCGGCACATATGGAGGACTTTGTGTAATTTACCTTTAAGCCTAATAGAACTTCAAACTCTAACATATTTTAGTACTTGCACTATATATTCATAGGACATCATCCGCATATAGTGAAGTAATATGCATGTACAGGCCAATCCTTATGCCCCATGTCTGAGTTTCACTTCTATGTAACTTCCCTAAGGCGCACAGTCGTGGATAAAGCAGGCACTCCTATCACCTCTCTCGTTTGGTTGGCCATGCTTCTGAGATGGTCATGCCTGTCTTAATAGAGGCTGTTATCTGAGAGTGGTTGAGTTAGATCCACTTAAGGATTGCGTCCCAATTACCATCTCCTCCAAGAATCTGAAAAAATAATCCTAACAGAGGGTGTTGAAGGCCTTCACCACTGTGGGTATTTGTTGTGTCTTGGGACATTTTGCCATGACGTAGCAACAGTGTCTAATGTTCATGGCTGTTAGGAATAAAGCCAATTTGCTTAGGACCAGATCAACCAGCAAGGGTCCTGTTGATTATGATCTATGCCAACATCTTGTAGTGCATGAGCTTTGAAAGAGAGCAGTAGGATTTAAGCACCAAAAGATCATTTCCTAGTTTAGGCTTGTGGCAGTGAGTGTCTCTGGCGGACTGCAAGAACACTCCTTGTAGTGCATGAGCTTTGAAAGAGAGCAGTAGGATTTAAGCACCAAAAGATCATTTCCTAGTTTAGGCTTGTGGCAGTGAGTGTCTCTGGCGGACTGCAAGAGCACTCCTTGTAGTGCATGAGCTTTGAAAGAGAGCAGTAGGATTTAAGCACCAAAAGATCATTTCCTAGTTTAGGCTTGTGGCAGTGAGTGTCTCTGGCGGACTGCAAGAACACTCCTTGTAGTGCATGAGCTTTGAAAGAGAGCAGTAGGATTTAAGCACCAAAAGATCATTTCCTAGTTTAGGCTTGTGGCAGTGAGTGTCTCTGGCGGACTGCAAGAACACTCCTTGTAGTGCATGAGCTTTGAAAGAGAGCAGTAGGATTTAAGCACCAAAAGATCATTTCCTAGTTTAGGCTTGTGGCAGTGAGTGTCTCTGGCGGACTGCAAGAACACTCCTTGTAGTGCATGAGCTTTGAAAGAGAGCAGTAGGATTTAAGCACCAAAAGATCATTTCCTAGTTTAGGCTTGTGGCAGTGAGTGTCTCTGGCGGACTGCAAGAACACTCCTTGTAGTGCATGAGCTTTGAAAGAGAGCAGTAGGATTTAAGCACCAAAAGATCATTTCCTAGTTTAGGCTTGTGGCAGTGAGTGTCTCTGGCGGACTGCAAGAACACTCCTTGTAGTGCATGAGCTTTGAAAGAGAGCAGTGGGTTTAAGCACCAAAAGATCATTTCCTAGTTTAGGCTTGTGGCAGTGAGTGTCTCTGGCGGACTGCAAGAACACTCCTTGTAGTGCATGAGCTTTGAAAGAGAGCAGTAGGATTTAAGCACCAAAAGATCATTTCCTAGTTTAGGCTTGTGGCAGTGAGTGTCTCTGGCGGACTGCAAGAACACTCCTTGTAGTGCATGAGCTTTCAAAGAGAGCAGTAGGATTTAAGCACCAAAAGATCATTTCCTAGTTTAGGCTTGTGGCAGTGAGTGTCTCTGGCGGACTGCAAGAACACTCCTTGTAGTGCATGAGCTTTGAAAGAGAGCAGTAGGATTTAAGCACCAAAAGATCATTTCCTAGTTTAGGCTTGTGGCAGTGAGTGTCTCTGGCGGACTGCAAGAACACTCCTTGTAGTGCATGAGCTTTGAAAGAGAGCAGTAGGATTTAAGCACCAAAAGATCATTTCCTAGTTTAGGCTTGTGGCAGTGAGTGTCTCTGGCGGACTGCAAGAACACTCCTTGTAGTGCATGAGCTTTGAAAGAGAGCAGTAGGATTTAAGCACCAAAAGATCATTTCCTAGTTTAGGCTTGTGGCAGTGAGTGTCTCTGGCGGACTGCAAGAACTCTCCTTGTAGTGCATGAGCTTTGAAAGAGAGCAGTAGGATTTAAGCACCAAAAGATCATTTCCTAGTTTAGGCTTGTGGCAGTGAGTGTCTCTGGCGGACTGCAAGAACACTCCTTGTAGTGCATGAGCTTTGAAAGAGAGCAGTAGGATTTAAGCACCAAAAGATCATTTCCTAGTTTAGGCTTGTGGCAGTGAGTGTCTCTGGCGGACTGCAAGAACACTCCTTGTAGTGCATGAGCTTTGAAAGAGAGCAGTAGGATTTAAGCACCAAAAGATCATTTCCTAGTTTAGGCTTGTGGCAGTGAGTGTCTCTGGCGGACTGCAAGAACACTCCTTGTAGTGCATGAGCTTTGAAAGAGAGCAGTAGGATTTAAGCACCAAAAGATCATTTCCTAGTTTAGGCTTGTGGCAGTGAGTGTCTCTGGCGGACTGCAAGAACACTCCTTGTAGTGCATGAGCTTTGAAAGAGAGCAGTAGGATTTAAGCACCAAAAGATCATTTCCTAGTTTAGGCTTGTGGCAGTGAGTGTCTCTGGCGGACTGCAAGAACACTCCTTGTAGTGCATGAGCTTTGAAAGAGAGCAGTAGGATTTAAGCACCAAAAGATCATTTCCTAGTTTAGGCTTGTGGCAGTGAGTGTCTCTGGCGGACTGCAAGAACACTCCTTGTAGTGCATGAGCTTTGAAAGAGAGCAGTAGGATTTAAGCACCAAAAGATCATTTCCTAGTTTAGGCTTGTGGCAGTGAGTGTCTCTGGCGGACTGCAAGAACACTCCTTGTAGTGCATGAGCTTTGAAAGAGAGCAGTGGGTTTAAGCACCAAAATATCATTTCCTAGTTTAGGCTTGTGGCAGTGAGTGTCTCTGGCGGACTGCAAGAACACTCCTTGTAGTGCATGAGCTTTGAAAGAGAGCAGTAGGATTTAAGCACCAAAAGATCATTTCCTAGTTTAGGCTTGTGGCAGTGAGTGTCTCTGGCGGACTGCAAGAACACTCCTTGTAGTGCATGAGCTTTCAAAGAGAGCAGTAGGATTTAAGCACCAAAAGATCATTTCCTAGTTTAGGCTTGTGGCAGTGAGTGTCTCTGGCGGACTGCAAGAACACTCCTTGTAGTGCATGAGCTTTGAAAGAGAGCAGTAGGATTTAAGCACCAAAAGATCATTTCCTAGTTTAGGCTTGTGGCAGTGAGTGTCTCTGGCGGACTGCAAGAACACTCCTTGTAGTGCATGAGCTTTGAAAGAGAGCAGTAGGATTTAAGCACCAAAAGATCATTTCCTAGTTTAGGCTTGTGGCAGTGAGTGTCTCTGGCGGACTGCAAGAACACTCCTTGTAGTGCATGAGCTTTGAAAGAGAGCAGTAGGATTTAAGCACCAAAAGATCATTTCCTAGTTTAGGCTTGTGGCAGTGAGTGTCTCTGGCGGACTGCAAGAACTCTCCTTGTAGTGCATGAGCTTTGAAAGAGAGCAGTAGGATTTAAGCACCAAAAGATCATTTCCTAGTTTAGGCTTGTGGCAGTGAGTGTCTCTGGCGGACTGCAAGAACACTCCTTGTAGTGCATGAGCTTTGAAAGAGAGCAGTAGGATTTAAGCACCAAAAGATCATTTCCTAGTTTAGGCTTGTGGCAGTGAGTGTCTCTGGCGGACTGCAAGAACACTCCTTGTAGTGCATGAGCTTTGAAAGAGAGCAGTAGGATTTAAGCACCAAAAGATCATTTCCTAGTTTAGGCTTGTGGCAGTGAGTGTCTCTGGCGGACTGCAAGAACACTCCTCGTAGTGCATGAGCTTTGAAAGAGAGCAGTAGGATTTAAGCACCAAAAGATCATTTCCTAGTTTAGGCTTGTGGCAGTGAGTGTCTCTGGCGGACTGCAAGAACACTCCTTGTAGTGCATGAGCTTTGAAAGAGAGCAGTAGGATTTAAGCACCAAAAGATCATTTCCTAGTTTAGGCTTGTGGCAGTGAGTGTCTCTGGCGGACTGCAAGAACACTCCTTGTAGTGCATGAGCTTTGAAAGAGAGCAGTAGGATTTAAGCACCAAAAGATCATTTCCTAGTTTAGGCTTGTGGCAGTGAGTGTCTCTGGCGGACTGCAAGAACACTCCTCGTAGTGCATGAGCTTTGAAAGAGGTAGTAGGATTTAAGCACCAAAAGATCATTTCCTAGTGTAGGCTTGTGGCAGTGAGTGTCTCTGGCGGACTGCAAGAACACTCCTTGTAGTGCATGAGCTTTGAAAGAGAGCAGTAGGATTTAAGCACCAAAAGATCATTTCCTAGTTTAGGCTTGTGGCAGTGAGTGTCTCTGGCGGACTGCAAGAACACTCCTCGTAGTGCATGAGCTTTGAAAGAGAGCAGTAGGATTTAAGCACCAAAAGATCATTTCCTAGTGTAGGCTTGTGGCAGTGAGTGTCTTTGGCGGACTGCAAGAACACTCCTCGTAGTGCATGAGCTTTGAAAGAGAGCAGTAGGATTTAAGCACCAAAAGATCCTTTCCTAGTTTAGGCTTGTGGCAGTGAGTGTCTCTGGCGGACTGCAAGAACACTCCTTGTAGTGCATGAGCTTTGAAAGAGAGCAGTAGGATTTAAGCACCAAAAGATCATTTCCTAGTTTAGGCTTGTGGCAGTGAGTGTCTCTGGCGGACTGCAAGAACACTCCTTGTAGTGCATGAGCTTTGAAAGAGAGCAGTAGGATTTAAGCACCAAAAGATCATTTCCTAGTTTAGGCTTGTGGCAGTGAGTGTCTCTGGCGGACTGCAAGAACACTCCTTGTAGTGCATGAGCTTTGAAAGAGAGCAGTAGGATTTAAGCACCAAAAGATCATTTCCTAGTTTAGGCTTGTGGCAGTGAGTGTCTCTGGCGGACTGCAAGAACACTCCTTGTAGTGCATGAGCTTTGAAAGAGAGCAGTAGGATTTAAGCACCAAAAGATCATTTCCTAGTTTAGGCTTGTGGCAGTGAGTGTCTCTGGCGGACTGCAAGAACACTCCTTGTAGTGCATGAGCTTTGAAAGAGAGCAGTAGGATTTAAGCACCAAAAGATCATTTCCTAGTTTAGGCTTGTGGCAGTGAGTGTCTCTGGCGGACTACAAGAACACTCCTTGTAGTGCATGAGCTTTGAAAGAGAGCAGTAGGATTTAAGCACCAAAAGATCATTTCCTAGTTTAGGCTTGTGGCAGTGAGTGTCTCTGGCGGACTGCAAGAACACTCCTTGTAGTGCATGAGCTTTGAAAGAGAGCAGTAGGATTTAAGCACCAAAAGATCCTTTCCTAGTTTAGGCTTGTGGCAGTGAGTGTCTCTGGCGGACTGCAAGAACACTCCTCGTAGTGCATGAGCTTTGAAAGAGAGCAGTAGGATTTAAGCACCAAAAGATCATTTCCTAGTGTAGGCTTGTGGCAGTGAGTGTCTCTGGCGGACTGCAAGAACACTCCTCGTAGTGCATGAGCTTTGAAAGAGAGCAGTAGGATTTAAGCACCAAAAGATCATTTCCTAGTGTAGGCTTGTGGCAGTGAGTGTCTCTGGCGGACTGCAAGAACACTCCTCGTAGTGCATGAGCTTTGAAAGAGAGCAGTAGGATTTAAGCACCAAAAGATCCTTTCCTAGTTTAGGCTTGTGGCAGTGAGTGTCTCTGGCGGACTGCAAGAACACTCCTCGTAGTGCATGAGCTTTGAAAGAGAGCAGTAGGATTTAAGCACCAAAAGATCCTTTCCTAGTTTAGGCTTGTGGCAGTGAGTGTCTCTGGCGGACTGCAAGAACACTCCTTGTAGTGCATGAGCTTTGAAAGAGAGCAGTAGGATTTAAGCACCAAAAGATCCTTTCCTAGTTTAGGCTTGTGGCAGTGAGTGTCTCTGGCGGACTGCAAGAACACTCCTTGTAGTGCATGAGCTTTGAAAGAGAGCAGTAGGATTTAAGCACCAAAAGATCCTTTCCTAGTTTAGGCTTGTGGCAGTGAGTGTCTCTGGCGGACTGCAAGAACACTCCTTGTAGTGCATGAGCTTTGAAAGAGAGCAGTAGGATTTAAGCACCAAAAGATCCTTTCCTAGTTTAGGCTTGTGGCAGTGAGTGTCTCTGGCGGACTGCAAGAACACTCCTTGTAGTGCATGAGCTTTGAAAGAGAGCAGTAGGATTTAAGCACCAAAAGATCCTTTCCTAGTTTAGGCTTGTGGCAGTGAGTGTCTCTGGCGGACTGCAAGAACACTCCTTGTAGTGCATGAGCTTTGAAAGAGAGCAGTAGGATTTAAGCACCAAAAGATCATTTCCTAGTTTAGGCTTGTGGCAGTGAGTGTCTCTGGCGGACTGCAAGAACACTCCTTGTAGTGCATGAGCTTTGAAAGAGAGCAGTAGGATTTAAGCACCAAAAGATCATTTCCTAGTTTAGGCTTGTGGCAGTGAGTGTCTCTGGCGGACTGCAAGAACACTCCTTGTAGTGCATGAGCTTTGAAAGAGAGCAGTAGGATTTAAGCACCAAAAGATCATTTCCTAGTTTAGGCTTGTGGCAGTGAGTGTCTCTGGCGGACTGCAAGAACACTCCTTGTAGTGCATGAGCTTTGAAAGAGAGCAGTAGGATTTAAGCACCAAAAGATCATTTCCTAGTTTAGGCTTGTGGCAGTGAGTGTCTCTGGCGGACTGCAAGAACACTCATTGTAGTGCATGAGCTTTGAAAGAGAGCAGTAGGATTTAAGCACCAAAAGATCATTTCCTAGTTTAGGCTTGTGGCAGTGAGTGTCTCTGGCGGACTGCAAGAACACTCCTTGTAGTGCATGAGCTTTGAAAGAGAGCAGTAGGATTTAAGCACCAAAAGATCATTTCCTAGTTTAGGCTTGTGGCAGTGAGTGTCTCTGGCGGACTGCAAGAACACTCCTTGTAGTGCATGAGCTTTGAAAGAGAGCAGTAGGATTTAAGCACCAAAAGATCCTTTCCTAGTTTAGGCTTGTGGCAGTGAGTGTCTCTGGCGGACTGCAAGAACACTCCTCGTAGTGCATGAGCTTTGAAAGAGAGCAGTAGGATTTAAGCACCAAAAGATCATTTCCTAGTGTAGGCTTGTGGCAGTGAGTGTCTCTGGCGGACTGCAAGAACACTCCTCGTAGTGCATGAGCTTTGAAAGAGAGCAGTAGGATTTAAGCACCAAAAGATCATTTCCTAGTGTAGGCTTGTGGCAGTGAGTGTCTCTGGCGGACTGCAAGAACACTCCTCGTAGTGCATGAGCTTTGAAAGAGAGCAGTAGGATTTAAGCACCAAAAGATCCTTTCCTAGTTTAGGCTTGTGGCAGTGAGTGTCTCTGGCGGACTGCAAGAACACTCCTCGTAGTGCATGAGCTTTGAAAGAGAGCAGTAGGATTTAAGCACCAAAAGATCCTTTCCTAGTTTAGGCTTGTGGCAGTGAGTGTCTCTGGCGGACTGCAAGAACACTCCTTGTAGTGCATGAGCTTTGAAAGAGAGCAGTAGGATTTAAGCACCAAAAGATCCTTTCCTAGTTTAGGCTTGTGGCAGTGAGTGTCTCTGGCGGAC
This sequence comes from Lissotriton helveticus, assembly GCF_964261635.1. NCBI lineage: Eukaryota > Metazoa > Chordata > Amphibia > Caudata > Salamandridae > Lissotriton > Lissotriton helveticus. The sequence continues at coordinate 1,818,063,397 of NC_136057.1, forward strand.
TGCAAGAACACTCCTTGTAGTGCATGAGCTTTGAAAGAGAGCAGTAGGATTTAAGCACCAAAAGATCCTTTCCTAGTTTAGGCTTGTGGCAGTGAGTGTCTCTGGCGGACTGCAAGAACACTCCTTGTAGTGCATGAGCTTTGAAAGAGAGCAGTAGGATTTAAGCACCAAAAGATCCTTTCCTAGTTTAGGCTTGTGGCAGTGAGTGTCTCTGGCGGACTGCAAGAACACTCCTTGTAGTGCATGAGCTTTGAAAGAGAGCAGTAGGATTTAAGCACCAAAAGATCCTTTCCTAGTTTAGGCTTGTGGCAGTGAGTGTCTCTGGCGGACTGCAAGAACACTCCTTGTAGTGCATGAGCTTTGAAAGAGAGCAGTAGGATTTAAGCACCAAAAGATCATTTCCTAGTTTAGGCTTGTGGCAGTGAGTGTCTCTGGCGGACTGCAAGAACACTCCTCGTAGTGCATGAGCTTTGAAAGAGGTAGTAGGATTTAAGCACCAAAAGATCATTTCCTAGTGTAGGCTTGTGGCAGTGAGTGTCTCTGGCGGACAGCAAGAACACTCCTCGTAGTGTATGAGCTTTGAAAGAGGTAGTAGGATTTAAGCACCAAAAGATCATTTCCTAGTTTAGGCTTGTGGCAGTGAGTGTCTCTGGCGGACTGCAAGAACACTCCTTGTAGTGCATGAGCTTTGAAAGAGAGCAGTAGGATTTAAGCACCAAAAGATCCTTTCCTAGTTTAGGCTTGTGGCAGTGAGTGTCTCTGGCGGACTGCAAGAACACTCCTTGTAGTGCATGAGCTTTGAAAGAGAGCAGTAGGATTTAAGCACCAAAAGATCATTTCCTAGTTTAGGCTTGTGGCAGTGAGTGTCTCTGGCGGACTGCAAGAACACTCCTTGTAGTGCATGAGCTTTGAAAGAGAGCAGTAGGATTTAAGCACCAAAAGATCATTTCCTAGTTTAGGCTTGTGGCAGTGAGTGTCTCTGGCGGACTGCAAGAACACTCCTTGTAGTGCATGAGCTTTGAAAGAGAGCAGTAGGATTTAAGCACCAAAAGATCCTTTCCTAGTTTAGGCTTGTGGCAGTGAGTGTCTCTGGCGGACTGCAAGAACACTCCTTGTAGTGCATGAGCTTTGAAAGAGAGCAGTAGGATTTAAGCACCAAAAGATCATTTCCTAGTGTAGGCTTGTGGCAGTGAGTGTCTTTGGCGGACTGCAAGAACACTCCTTGTAGTGCATGAGCTTTGAAAGAGAGCAGTAGGATTTAAGCACCAAAAGATCATTTCCTAGTGTAGGCTTGTGGCAGTGAGTGTCTCTGGCGGACTGCAAGAACACTCCTTGTAGTGCATGAGCTTTGAAAGAGAGCAGTAGGATTTAAGCACCAAAAGATCCTTTCCTAGTTTAGGCTTGTGGCAGTGAGTGTCTCTGGCGGACTGCAAGAACACTCCTTGTAGTGCATGAGCTTTGAAAGAGAGCAGTAGGATTTAAGCACCAAAAGATCATTTCCTAGTTTAGGCTTGTGGCAGTGAGTGTCTCTGGCGGACTGCAAGAACACTCCTTGTAGTGCATGAGCTTTGAAAGAGAGCAGTAGGATTTAAGCACCAAAAGATCATTTCCTAGTTTAGGCTTGTGGCAGTGAGTGTCTCTGGCGGACTGCAAGAACACTCCTTGTAGTGCATGAGCTTTGAAAGAGAGCAGTAGGATTTAAGCACCAAAAGATCATTTCCTAGTTTAGGCTTGTGGCAGTGAGTGTCTCTGGCGGACTGCAAGAACACTCCTTGTAGTGCATGAGCTTTGAAAGAGAGCAGTAGGATTTAAGCACCAAAAGATCATTTCCTAGTTTAGGCTTGTGGCAGTGAGTGTCTCTGGCGGACTGCAAGAACACTCCTTGTAGTGCATGAGCTTTGAAAGAGAGCAGTAGGATTTAAGCACCAAAAGATCATTTCCTAGTTTAGGCTTGTGGCAGTGAGTGTCTCTGGCGGACTGCAAGAACACTCCTTGTAGTGCATGAGCTTTGAAAGAGAGCAGTAGGATTTAAGCACCAAAAGATCATTTCCTAGTTTAGGCTTGTGGCAGTGAGTGTCTCTGGCGGACTGCAAGAACACTCCTTGTAGTGCATGAGCTTTGAAAGAGGTAGTAGGATTTAAGCACCAAAAGATCCTTTCCTAGTGTAGGCTTGTGGCAGTGAGTGTCTCTGGCAGACTGCAAGAACACTCCTTGTAGTGCATGAGCTTTGAAAGAGAGCAGTAGGATTTAAGCACCAAAAGATCATTTCCTAGTTTAGGCTTGTGGCAGTGAGTGTCTCTGGCGGACTGCAAGAACACTCCTCGTAGTGCATGAGCTTTGAAAGAGAGCAGTAGGATTTAAGCACCAAAAGATCCTTTCCTAGTTTAGGCTTGTGGCAGTGAGTGTCTCTGGCGGACTGCAAGAGCACTCTTCTCTTATATACTACCTCATAAAATTCCTAAAATTCCATTAATTTAGGCACCAATGCCACACTTTACGGGGACTAGAGCTCCACAGGAAGTCCATCCCATCTGGTGTTTTACCTGAGGCCAAATCCTTGAAGGCAGCTCAATTTCATCAGTGTCTAACGGGGACCAAAGGTATCTGGCTTGCATTGGAGTCCATTATTTAAACCTTACCTTCTGAACATTTTCAACAAGAGCTCTCTAATCACATACATTTGCCTCTTTTATTTGTTCTTTAGTGTTTACTATATGTCCCTCTGTGGTCCTTAGTGCTTTTATCTGCCTGGTCTCTGATTCTCTACTCATCAGAAATGCTGACAAGCAGTCGGGCTCCCATTCATCGTGGGATTTTTCTGTTGAGGCTTCATTCACTTCAAATTGTTAGTGTATGCGGGTCGATACTGTTAACCTGAATACCCGATATTCTAACTCGTAAAGCCTTCATTTCTAGCTCAGGATTAGGGGGTTGTCCCTCACTTGACCTCTGCCCTCACCAGCGAGTGATCAGAGACCGTTCTGACTTAAGTGTTCTACTTGCCTGTGGTACCCTGAAGTTGTTCAGAATGCAGCAGCAAATCTAACCTTCAGTTCAGCTTGTGTATGTGTGAATAGTATGTGTGCTCTGAGAGCCCTGGATGCACCACACTCCAAAAATCCTTTGTCACCCGTGTTGGAACTAGTCTTCCAGTGCAGCTGATGCTCTTGCCGTATGTGTGTTGGGAAGCTGAATAGAGCTCTCTACACCATCCTGTTAGGATCACTGTTAAAGTTCCAACCCCAGACTGATAGCATGTGTAAACTGGCAATTATAAGTGGTTGTTGCGTGTGCAAGAAAGGTAAATCTCCTTTTTTTATATTAGGTGCATATATACGAACTATTGAGAGCTCTTTAAAAAGCAAATTCAAAGTTTGTATGTGCTCTTTTGCTGTTGAAATCTTTAGCTGGTTGTCATGAGCCACTACGATGTAGGCACTTTGTTTTTATATGCTACAGAGGACTTGAGTGTGTTTGCAAATGTTACTGGATTTCCACAAAGAATGCATTTATTTGTGGATATTCTTTCTTATGCTCTTTTGTATAGGAAGGCATGAGCATCAATAAATCCCTTTTCACGCTGGGGAAGGTTATTTCTGCATTGTCGGAGAGCACACATTTGAAGAAGAGGGCTTTTATCCCTTACCGTGACTCTGTCCTTACCTGGTAAGTTCATACGGTGGAGTGGTTTAATAATAATAAATGGCAGATTAATATGTGCAGCCATGTGTGGCTATTATGTTTCTCTACACTCATCGAATACTGGGCTTTCATTGAGCAGATTTGGGCGGTCACAATCTTGACTTTCTTCAGTTGCACCAATTATTTTTTTTAATTATAGCCCACGATTGAAGGATGGTGTTTTGTGATGCCATCTAAACTGCCAAACTACTTGGGTATATAATGCAGAACAAACCAGTGTAGAGGTTTACTTATGAGGTATGTGGGCTGTAAACATATGTATGTCTGTAGTATGTGTAGGATATCCGAGCTCTGTATAGGGTCAAAGACAGAGATTTAATCAAAGGGCCCAATTAACAGTTGTGTTTTTGGCTGCAAACGTAACTTTACAACCGAAAAACCTTCGTTTACACCGGTCACAAATACACAAGCTGATTCTGACAGGCATGAGTGTAAATACATCTGTAGTTGTAAAGCGGAGGCAAGGGGTAGGAGAACGAAGGATCGAGGTGTGCCTTGCTTTCTAGGTTTGTGAATACCCACAACCATACGTCTGAGGGGCTTTCTTAAACTGAGGTGCGACCCCTTCCCACCTAGGAAATGGTCAGACACTTTCTCCAGCTAAAGACTGGAGTATGTGCCCTTTATTGACGGGAATGGGAACGGATCAACCCAAGATTTGGTGCAGTTGTGGGACAAAGAATGTCACCTTAGAGAAATTTTTTTTCCATTGGACAAAGAAAAAAAAGTGTTTGTACATTTGACTACTATTCCTCCTCTGCAGAATTATACACTATATACATCTCCACACAGTGAAATAGGCAACCTAAAAAAAGATTACTTGATGAGTCCAATAGTACACCTAAAAACTTGTGCATGGCTTTGAAGGTGTACTATTACTCCTGTTATGTGGATTCGAAAAAGTACGTTTAGGCAGAGTTGTAGAACTTCTCCTGTACTTATACACTTTTATTTGTGAATTTTAAGTTGGGGAGCTGAATTCTTAGAGGGGATGTGAAACATTTACTGTGTCACAATGTGATGTTCTTTAAAGACGTGGGTCTTTAGCGTATTGCTAATTTGAATAACATAGACTGTCCATATCCTGGGTGCATAAATGGAGAAGCCCTCTTGCCTCATTTATTTGTTCCAGCACTTATCCACTCTGTTAGTGTCCTGTCTGCGAGCCTGCCAAGAGCCTCCAGAGATGCTAAACTTGTCAGCCAGATAGGCGGGGGTGCTGGTCGTGATGTCTTAGTTGATGATGCAGCTGGTTTTGCATCGTGCACTCTCCAATTAATTCAGACTCTTGAAAGCAATTTCTGATGCCCAGTCTTTTCTCTGTCTTCGTGGCTCATTTTTCTATTTTCAGGTTATATCAACAAAAATTAATCTGATTGTTTTGTTGCTGTCGGCATTCAATCCATTAACCCTTTTTTGTAACGTTTGTACAATTACTTACACCTGGATGCCAACTGTTGTACTTCATGATTGGTATATATACACTTGTATAACTTATTCTAGCAGTACATCTTTACAATGTAGGTCTTCAATGTTTGTGTGTCACTCTTTTGTTAACCATTATAACTGTTAAGTTCTAATGACTGTGAGGATACTTGCCTGTCTCTCGGAGGGTGAGGGTACCAGATGCGGGAGGATGCTCAGAGGAGGGCTGCCCGTCTCTTAGCCAGAGAAGGTCCCACCTCTGCTGCCTGTGTTTAGGACACGGAGAGAAAGATGGTGCATCTGAGAGTGAGGGAAGGTGGGACGGGCAGTCAGTCCGAAGGCTCGCCCTCTCCCCTCCTGCGCCCTCCTCCCTGCCAGCCATTGGCCGGAGACCAGCTCATCCCTGTGCCCCAGGGAGCCCGTGTCAGACCTCCCTGCCCCGGTACCTGCTGGAGAAAGCACAGCTGGACGCGAGCACCCGCCCAACCCCTGCAGGGCTTGGCACACTCACTTTCACTAAACACAAACCCACAGCAGCACACAGTAATAGAAACGGAAACAGCTGCTGTGCACCCCCACAGGCGCTGAACCTCACTGTGTGCCTGGGGCCTGGTGTTCTACTTCAAGGGGTCGTAAGAAAGCGAGCTCTCTTGATACCAACCAGCAGGCACACAGAGCTGAGCTCGCAACAAAGTACAGCGCACTGAGGTAGCCTCTCACCGCTGGGTGTGCTCTGCAGGTCCGAATCTTAGGCACCTTGCAGCAGTGCCAATGAATGAGTGTCAGGTTTGAATGGAGAATCACGGTGTGTAGGGGAATCAGGCAACTTGACTAAAATAGTGAATTTATGGAAACCGGACTTTTGGACTTTGTGTGTTAGCAGCATTTCACCCCTAATGACGCAATGAGGTCAGGAGCGTGGCATTACACAGAGTTTCTCTTTTAGCCCCGTCCTTTTCAGATGGGCTCGGCAAGACTTACTGCTGTGGTAAAAGGTTCCTTATCTTCTTTATAGGGCCATCTGGACCCATAAAGAAGATAAGAAACCTTTTTACGCCAGCAAGAAGTCAAGGAACCCAATCTGAAAAGGATGGGGCTAAAAAAGAAAGAACGACGTCACTAGGACCTCTTCTTCAATGGCTGGCCTGGCCACTGTTTTGCATGAACGGTGACGCCAGCCAATGGAAAAGCGGGGTGGGGCTTAACCTTGCTAGTGAAACTCCCTACAGCATTAAATCTCACCAGCTCGACTGCGCATGTGCGCAGTCTTTCGCAGGCCGAGACCTAAAAAATGGAGCCTAATTTATTAAATAAAACAAGAGCAAAATGACAAAATTCTAATCAGTAAAACTGGAGTTATGATTTTTTTTAAACTATAAATTGCAATATAGCGCCTAAAAGCAGAAAGTGCCAACTACGGCTATCTGGTCACGCTGGACCGGGTCAGATCAGATTAAAAAGTTTAGGCTGACCGCAATGGAGTGTTGGTCAGATACTGTCGCAGATCAGTCCTGAAGATTTACTTTCTCAAGTTATGTGCCAAGAGTCCCTTTTGCATTTGAGAGGGCCACAGGGAGCAAGAAGAGTGTCGCTGGCAGTGGTCGATGTGGCGCGAGGAGCCGGCTGCATTTGACTGACGGGTGGGCTGGAGCCTCACGTTGGTGGTCCTCTGCGGCGATCTATGGTGCAAAGAGATGTGCTGGCGCTGGCTCACGCTGATTTTTGGTGCGAGCAGTGCTATTCTTGTGGGAACCGTCCCGTTTGCAGTTGCAAAGAGACCAAAAGCTTAATTTAAGAGCCAATTGAGTGACACCACTGGTCCAGGAACTGAGGGGCACTACTTGGTGGTCATGAGGCTTAGATCAGTAGGCTAGCACACTAGCCCTTTGAGTCCTTCCAGGGATCTGGGTTCAAGATGGGTCGCATGTCCAATTCTTCCTCCCCTTGCAAGATAGCAGCTGGCAGCACAACAGGGCAGCAGCTCCTTCAGAATGTCTGTCAAGCAGAGTGACAGTCCTTTCAGCAGCACTGCAGTCCTTCTTGGCAGAGTATTCCCAGGTCCAGAAGTGTACTGAAGTGGTGGCGTCTGAAGTCCTTATTTTATGCACAGTAGTGCCTTTGAAGTGGGAAGAAGTTTCTCGAGGCATGCCTTTGAAATGCACCAATGCCCTACCTTCTCTGCCTTGGCTCCAGATAAACCACAGTTGGTATGTAGCCCTTTGTGTGGAGACAGAACACTGTTAATTCAGGTGTAAGGGAAGCTGGGCCCAACTACTCTCTCCCATCCTGTCTGTGATGGCCCATCTAGCCACATCTAACCCATTGTGTGTGACTTACTAGGAGGAATACAAAAGGCCAACTGGCAACTACACCCAGCCATGTGACCAGAGACAGAATCAACCGCAATGGATCGCACACCGCTAGCCCCTCCTCCAGATCGCCCCTAAGGATTCTGGTATGTATAGTTCATAAGTGGTTCACCTCAGTAGGTGCAAGTAAGTACTTGTTGGTGTGAAGATCTCTAGACCCGAGACATGGCCCGGGTTTCGGGATATCTTCCCTCATCAGTAGAGAACGTAGTTGGGGTGGAAAAGAAGGCCGCCAAGCAACCGTCACAGGCCTTGATGCCTGACCAGAGACAGGCTGCAGGCACCAAACGGCTTGGGCATGAAAATTACAACTTTCTACAAGTGTAATTTTTTTAAGTTAGTATTCCAGAGATGCCAAACGTGAACCAATTATCTATTCCTATTTGGAAATTACACTTCTGAAATGTGAAGGCAACTCCAATTATATCCTATGGGAGAGATAGGCCTTGCAGTGGTGAAAAACAAATGTATTTGTTTTTCACTACCAGGATATGTAAAACTTAAAAGTACATGTCCATCTTTTTTAACACACTGCAACTTGACCTTGGGGCTGTCTAAGGCCTACTCTGGAGGTGAGTTATATGTATTAAAAAAGGAAGGTTTGGGGCGTGGCCAAGATGGCGGGCTGAGTAGTCGCACTCTCGGTGAGCTCCGCCATCCCTGGACCCTAATCCTGCTGTACATGCGCTAATCCTCCCCCCGGGACGCTGCATTGCACAGAGCGGGGGCCCGCTGCACCGGAGGAGCATCTGGGAGATCACCGGACCCCCCTTGGGGTACTGGGCGGACGCCGGACGGGGCGCCGTTGCGGAGAGCGAGCGAGGCCCAGCATACGGCCTGGTAAAGAAACGGGCCCTGCCCGGCCATAGACGTCGGCCGGGTGATTGCTGCAGCGTCGCTGACCCTGCCCGCTTGCACCGGCTTCTTGGGCCTCTCATTGCAGCAGGGGCCGGGGGCCTGGGCTGCCGGACCAGGAGCCATAGAGACTCCGACGCCAGGCCGGCGTCGGACATCACGCGAGGCCGGGGCTTGGGCCTGGTCATAGGCCTCGACCACTTTGACGGCCCCTAGGCGGGTCGACGAGCACTGTGGACCCTGCCTACCGGACCCGGACGGACCTGCCTGGTCTTGCGACACCCCGTCGGGGCGTGGACTGGCTGGAGCAGGGGTACAGAAAGAGAGGTGCCGGACCTGGAGCCTCCTGCTACGCGAGGCCGTGGCTTCGGCCTGCGCTCCAGGCCTCAGAGACGCTGCACAGCAGTGGCCCCCCGGCCCCCCGGTAGACATTGCAGAGCACGGAGCGGCACTCCTGGGCGGAAGCGGAACCCTGTGGTGAGTCAGGCAGCTGGGGAACAACGGAGAGGACTGTGGCGGCCATCGCCCCTCGAGGCCGCCGGGGACCGGGAGTTGGGCTTCTGTGTTTCTGCCCGCCTTTGCACTTGGCCACCGGGGTAGAACTGGGACAGACCCCTTCCTCAAGGGGATCCCTGGTGGCATTCTGGGCCTGACCGTGGGAGACGGGAAGAACCGCCCGGACACTACTGCAACCCCCACGTGGCCCCTGAGGGTCTGCTGTGGCCTAGCTTGAAGGGCGATCCCTCGGTGCCGTGAGTGACGCCGAGCCCGAGGCCGCGAGGCTTGTGCAGTGAGAGAAGAGAGCAGAGCCGGGCGGATTGGTGCTGGAGGCCCGGGAGGGTGGTCTATCGTCGAGGAAGCGGACCACTGGTGGGAGTCCGGCAGCGTGCTTCCGAAGTTGCACCTGGGATTGGGCTGTTGGATTTTCAGGAGAGCACCTCGAGAGCCAACATGTCGAACAACAAGGGGACCCGGAAGGGGGACCGCACACTGCCAGAGATGCTGAACCGGAGCACTGCAAGACAGGACCGAGGTCACCCATCCCCACCCCACTCGAGCGGTGCCCAAGGAGCGAGTGGAGGAGAACCCCCAGTTACGAGGTCCTTCCTAGAGTCCCTCTTCAGCTCCTTGAGGGACGAATTTCAGACGCTTAAGCAGGAGGTCGCAGGTGAAGTCCGTGAGATACGGAGGGAGGTGGGCGGTCTCGGTGACAGAGTGTCCACGGTGGAAGAAGCGGGCCGCGCTAGGGACGAAGAAATTACACAGTTGCAACAGGAGGTCATCCGACTCCGGGAACAGCACCTTGACCTGCAGACGCACACAGAGGACCTTGAGAATCGCTCCAGGAGAAACAACATCCGCGTCCGGGGCGTGCCGTCCCGGGAAGAGGGGGAAGATGTGGCGACCTACCTCGGGGAGCTGTTCAGAGAGGTGCTGGGGGAACCGGCTGACTTTGCCATTCGGATTGACAGGGCGCACAGGGTAGGTCTGCAACGCCGAAATTCAGCGCCTCCTCCTGACATCTTGGCTTTTCTGCCAGACTATCCCTTGAAGGAGCGGATACTGAGGGAAGCCCGGAGGAGACCCTCCCTGGAATTCAGAGGCCACCGGATAGCTCTCTATCAGGACCTGGCCGCATCTACTCTGCAAAAACGCAAAGCTTTTAAAATTGCGACTGACTTTCTCAGGGAACATGGCACTCAATATTCCTGGGGACATACCTTCCGGCTCATTTTCAGGTGGAACGGAACCTTGCACCAGTTGCGTTCTCTTCAGGACACGTGTGGAGTGCTGGGGATCACAGCCACTGAGGACGGAGCTCACACACCGCACCGGAGCCGTATTACTAGAGACGGTTGGCAGACAGTCCCCGGCCAGCGATCATCTGCTTCCTTGTCGCGGCCGGACTCTCCTATGGCCCGAGCGGAGTCGGATGCAGCAGTACAGGATGGAACTGGAGCTGATACTGCAACTGGGGTGGCGCTGACAGCATAAGTGAACTCCGGGGGGAGATCGACATCGCTGTGATGGAGCTGCAGGGTTGAGGGTCTGGGGGGGTGGGGGGAATGGGGGGTGCGAGGTGGCTGGACGTCCACTTTTTCTGACTTTCCGCGGGCTTGTCCGATAAGGACCGGACTGGGACAATGGGTCTACAAGTTTTTGGGGGGGTAGAGAGGGGGGTGTTTAAAGTTGTTGATCCGGTCCCAGTTGCGGGAGGGGGCTGGAAGCGAGAGGGTGGGTGGGGAGGACGGGGAACAGTTGGGGGGGGCAAGGGGAGTTGGGGAACAGAGTGGGGGATGGGGTCTGGGGGTTTGGGATGGGGAGGGAGGGTCGTCCAGTGCACACGGGGGTTCCTGGTCATTTTGACTTTGTCTGTGCTTTTTGATCTGCTTCTGATTGGCTATGGCTTCAACGGGGCGATCTGCCTCTCTGCTTGGCATGGATGTTGGGGAGAAGAGGGAGGGGTTACCGGAAGTTTCTTGAGGGCGGTGAGCTGCTGGTTAGGTGGCCTGCTTTATGGTTTGCCTGGAACTGTTTGCTTTTTGTGTCAATATTCTATGCATGGTACTCTGCTGCACCACGGGCTGAATGACGCTCTTGTCCTCCTGTTTTTGCGGTGGGTCCTTGTTGCTTTCTACTACAACACCACTCATGCCTCCAACCACTTGTAAGGTAGTGACCCTGAATGTCCGGGGTCTGAATAATCCCGTGAAGAGGCGGGCCGTCCTTTCACTTTTAGAGAACACACAGGCAGATATCTGTCTCCTCCAGGAGACGCACCTACTGTCACAGGACACTCATAGACTCCGCTCACACAAGTTCCCCTCACAATTCTTTTCCTCATGCACCACTAAAACAGCTGGGGTGGCGATTCTGGTGGCGCGGCGTTTCCAGGGGGATGTTCTCCACAAATTTGCTGAACAAAAGGGTAGGTTACTGGCTAATCGATTTCGAATTGGGGGTCTCTTCTTCACGATAGGGTCCCTCTATAGTCCTAATGACCGTCAGGACCGCTTTCTTCAGGCGGCGATCGAGGAGGTCACATCTTCCCAGGATCGACATGTCATACTCGGGGGAGACTTCAATATTGTCTTCGACTCTGCGCTGGATAGGTCGGCGCAACGCTCCCCTCAGGTTGGAGAACTCTCGGCGGACCGTAAGGCTCAGCTGGACGAGGTGGACCTACTTGATATATGGCGACATTTGCATCCGACGGATAGGGACTACTCGTACTATTCTCATGCCCACAAAACGTACGCACGGTTAGATCACCTGTTGGTTACCTCCCCAGTGAAAGCGTTAGCATCTGGATCTGCAATGGGTGTGATCTCCCTCTCGGACCATGCCCCGGTCGAGGTCCTGTTAACTATGCCCCCGACGGCGCTCCGCCCACGGACGTGGCGCCTTCGGGATACGCTGCTGCATAGGGCAGACGTGGTGGCTCGCATTGAAAAGTCGATTCAGGAATTTCAATCCCATAACGATAATGCAGACACTAGTCGGGCCACGCAATGGGCGGCTTTGAAGGCAGTCATCAGAGGGGAATTTATAGCGATTTCCTCGGCGGACAATAGGGAGCGGCAGGCCAAGAGAGATGAACTCACAGATCGTGTTAGGGAACTGGAACAGATCCATCGCAGAACCGGGGCCCCCCGAATTTGGCGGCAGCTCAAGGAAGCCAGGAAGCTCCTGGCGGCCCTGGACCTCGACCGGGCGGAGTACGCCGCTTTGCGGTTGCGACACGCCTTTTATACTGGAGGGGACCGCTGTGGCAAGTTGTTGGCAAATAGGCTCCGTGTGGCGCGGCAGAGCCAGCTGGTCAAGGAGATCTCTGGCCCGATGGGCATGCCGGAAACTGAAGACGAGCGGATAGCTGCAATCTTTCGGGGCTTTTACAAAGACCTCTATACCGGGGATCCTCCGGATGAGGAGGCGATGGACACTTATCTGGCCTCGATCACACTTCCCTCTCTGGACCCTGTGCAGGCGGACTATCTGGACAGGGACATTAGGATCGAAGAAGTAGTTTCTGCCATTGCCCGACTCAAGCACGGAAAGGCACCGGGCCCAGACGGCTACATTGCGCTGTATTATAAAACATTTTGCATGACGCTGGCACCCATCCTGACGCGCCTCTTCAACTCCTTTGCGGAGGCAGGGGCCATTCCACCTGATCTGCTCAGGGCCTCGATCTCGGTTATCCCTAAGCCAGGTAAGGACCCGAGGCAATGTGGATCCTACCGGCCGATCTCCCTTCTGAATATTGATTTAAAACTGTATACGGGGATACTTGCTGCTAGACTAGCTCTCCATCTGCCCGGCCTTATCGATCCTGACCAGGCGGGTTTTGTCCCGGGGCGGCAGACAGTGGACAATACGAAACGAATTGTTCATTTGCTGGAGAAGGCCTCTCGGGTTCCGGGGGAGCGAATGATGTTGGCGGTGGACGCAGAGAAAGCGTTTGACCGAGTCCACTGGCCTTACCTGGAGCGGGTGCTCATGAAAGCGGGTATAGGTGAGAAATTCCGCACCATGATCCTTAACTGCTACGTTCGTCCATCGGCGGTGGTCCGCGTTAATGGGCACGCTTCTGCCTCCTTCGACATTGAACGGGGCACCAGGCAGGGTTGCCCGCTTTCACCTTTGCTTTTCGCGCTCTACATGGAGCCTTTTGCCCAGCGGGTGCGAGATAACCCGCGAGTGACAGGCATCCGGATGGGGGCCTTCACACACGCTGTTAGCCTTTACGCTGATGATGTTATATTGTCTATTGACAAGCCCGCCGTGGCTCTCCCGGCATGCATGGAGGAACTATCCTCTTTTGGCGCGGTGTCTGGATTTCGGATGAACATGGGTAAATCGGTAGCGCTGGATATCTCCCTTGACCCGGTCACTAGGGCCTGTTTGCAGCAGTGGTTTCCCATGTTATGGTCCTCGAAAGCAGTGCCCTATTTGGGCATCCAGATTGCACCTACCGTGGCGGCGATGGTGTCGACGAACTATCGAACCCTGGGGGCCAAGATCAAGGAGGAACTGGGCCGATGGAATCGAGGCGCTTTTTCCTGGCTTGGCAGGATAGCTGCTGTTAAAATGACGATTCTACCTCAGGTGTTATACCTCTTTCGGGCCTTGCCGCTCCAACCGCCCGGAGGATAGATCTCGCAATTACAGGCCGACGTTTCTCGGTTTGTCTGGCAGGGGAAGAAGCCTAGATTGCGTAGGGCCCTCTCGCTGCTGGCCCCGGAAGCGGGTGGACTGGGTATCCCAGACTTCCGCAAATACTTCCAGGCAGCACAGCTGCGTTTCCTGGTGGAATGGAGTAGGTGGGAGTCTGATAAGCATTGGCTCTTCCAGGATCAGGTGGTGGCTGGGAGACCGCTGCAGGAAATCCCCTTCCTGCGTCGCCCACATCGGCCCAAAAATCTCTATGCCTCTTTTGTTATGAGGGTGCCACTGCGGGTGTGGGATGCTACGAGCGTTCTACGTGACCTCACCACGTTCCCGTCACCGCTTACTCCGCTGGTGGACAATCCAGACTTTACCCCGGGGATGGAAAGAGGAGCGTTTGCGAGGTGGCAACAGGCGGGGTGCAGAGCCTTGTGTCATCTTTATGGCCCAGACGGGGTGGTTCCTTTTCCCCAACTTCGCCAGGAGTTCTCACTTCCAGAAACGGAGCGACTTCATTACATGCAGGCCCGCCACTGGGCCCTCCACCCGCAAGTACGAGAGACGGCCGATCGGCCTTTTTTCCCTTATGAGCACTGGCTCATGACACGGACTTCGGACTCCAAACTGATTACTGACTTGTACAAGCTGCTGCAGCCCCCGGCAACACACTTTTATCACCCTGGGAGAGAGCGTTGGGAGAGGGAGCTAGGGAGGACGCTGAGCCCTAAGGAATGGGAACACATAGCCTATAGAGCGCGGCACTCAGCCTACCACATGGGACTCACTGATACCTTGACTAAAATCTCTACCTATTGGTATTACACACCGGAACGAGTGCATGAGTTTGACCGTAGTAAAGCGGATGCTTGTTGGCGGGGGTGTGGACATAAGGGTACTCTTACGCATGTACTGTGGGATTGCCCGCTCCTAGAACTTTACTGGAAGGAAGTGTTGGATGAAATTGATTCTGCTTTTGAAATTGAACTGCCACGTTTCCCTGCCTATACCCTGCTGGGACTTCCGAATGATCTGATGTATCCCCTTCGCTCCCGCAGAGGAAGACAAATAGCTATAGCTCTGGGCTCCGCGGTTCAGAACATTCTGATTCATTGGCACACTGCTACAGTCCCGTCTATCACTGGCTGGCTCCACAGGTTGTGGCAGGTGTTGGGTATGGAGAAGCTGTCCCTCACGGTGGCGGGTGATGTGGACCAGTTTAGGGAGCTCTGATAGCCATTTCACTCCCTATTGCTTACTGAATTTAAGGAACTTACCTGTCCCAAATATCTCCGCCTTCTGAGGCTTCCAGCCCAGGTGGAGTCTGCCCCTTAATCTTCCTGTGAGTTTCTCTCCTTCGTATTGTAGCGCTGATGTATGTTGAACTCGGGGACTGTGCACTGGACGGGGGTGGAATTGGGAGGGGGGGATGGGAGTTCGGGTGTTGGGGGGGCATGTTGGGTGGGGGGGTTTCATGGGTAATGTCATAACATGTTGAGGCAACTAGAGCCTTCTATCATAGCGCAGGCGGAGTTAACGGATGGCTATTCATTAACGGTACTTTTGGACACTTGCTTTTCCGCCCTGCTACATTCTCGTGAAATGTTTGTTTGTCCTTACATGTTGTCATGAATAAAATACTTTAAACCTAAAAAAGGAAGGTTTAAGCCTGGCAAACGTTTTTTTTTTTGTTGGCCAGATTGACATGGCTGGTTAAAACTGCTCACACAGGCTCTACAATGGTAGACCTCAGATATGTTTTAAAGGCTACTTAAGTGGGTGTTACAATCCGTTCTGCAGGCCACCTGGCAGAATTTAATTTACAAGCCCTGGCCACATGCAGTATGCTTTACTAGGGACTTATAAGTAATGTAAATATGCCAATTGGGTATGAGCCAATGTTACCATGTTTTAGGGAAAGAGCACAAGCACTTTAGCACTGGTTAGCAGAGGTAAAGTGTGCAGTGTCCTAAGCCCAGAAAAAATGAAGTCAGCAAAAACAGGAGGTCTGAAGTCAAACGTTTATGGGAAAACTACTCCAAGGATGCCAGGTCTAACAGAAACATAACACTGTACTTGACAATTTGATCAGCAAGATAACCCAAGTTTTCCTTTGAGTGAGAGGGTAGTGGAAACAAAGTTGATTTCATATATGTGCACTCTGATTCATAGCAAATTCATACAAGTGCTAGGCTTCTGAAGCTCTTTCCACATTGTTACCAAGAACTGGCACCAACAGGCATGCCAGGACTCGATAAAGCATTGGAGGTTGGTCCGGTTATATCTCTATCTACATGTGGAACAATATCTGGAAAACTGAAATCTAAAAGTATGCCTGATATGGCTGTCTTTATGTGGTGGGGAGTGGAAAACATAGCTAGGCAAGAAAGAAGACTTATTGTAATAGTCCCCTGTAGTGTTGCGGTGACCATACAGTGAGTGCCAACTGCCCATGGAGATGAACAGTTCACATTCTAGAATACTGCAGCTATGGGCCTGCAGTATCTCTTGCAGCATCTGAATATTAATCCTGCAACCTAAGAATGATAAAACTATTACACATTCCCACCAGGGTATACCTGCCAGATTCCTGTTTTTTGGGGAGTGAGAGTGGGATGACTCTTATTGATAGTAAGAACAACAGAATATGTACTTTGCCAGTAATTTTAGTGATTTATGTCCATACATCCACTATTATTTTTAAAATAGTGTAAAGTTTGTGACCTTTTTATTTCTCTGCTTGGTAAAAATACGTGTTCTACACCACAAATTACATGCACCAATGCCAGCAAATCAACCGAGCTTTCCCCATTATGGAAATTAATTTGTCTTCAAATGACTGTCTTAATCCTTCTCTCACATTCTTTACATGATTCATATGTGTTGTGCTCAATCTAAATTTCTCACCAGTGGAAAGACCATATTAAATATGGGAGTAAAAATGGCAAATAAGAACTTTGTTGAAATGTATGCTGGTGATTTAATGACGTGTGCTTACTCACATCCTCTGCGTCAATTCCCTGAAGACAATTATAAGGAATTTAAATCACTCCATTCTCCAATGTAGGTGTCTTCAATACATATGCCCACTGTCCTTAGAGTTATAGACACCAGCCATGCAGCAACTAAAGTTTTTGAGTAGGGCTGCAACAATCAGCCTTTTTTATTCTTTGCCATTCTTCTCTTGTTGAAAAAGGTTATTAAAAGAAAGTCTTGGTGGAAATTCGAAGACGACTATGATTGCTACAATCAGTCCTGCTGCCAGTAATATAGAAGAATCCCTCAGCACTCTGCGGTACGCGAAGCAAGCTCGAATGATCATCAATATTGCCAAAGTAAATGAAGATGTTAATGCTAAACTGATTAGAGGTAAGTGCAGTATATCAATATAAACCCATTACCCTATAAGTAGGCTTATTATAGAAAGTGTCCTCAGGGTACAACTGGCGTTTACACCACTTTTTAATCCTATGGTATTACAGAAGAGGCCACAGAGGCTTTTGCGACTCGTTCTTGAATGCAGATGGCGCCAGTGCTAGATCACAAGGTGTTATTGGTCTCACACTTTACCTAACTGAAACGCCCCTAAATTTAGAATTTAGGGGCAATCCTGAACCTTGCCTCCTCAGAAAAGAAGGACCGAAGAGCTGTGCTGAAGGAAGAATAGGAGGACACCAACTGACTAGGCCCCAGCCTGCCCCAACCATGGCCTGTTCCAGTGGAATACCTGTGTGTCCTGCAGCCCCCCAGAACCTGCCCTGCCTTCCCCAACCAGACTGTCTCCCATGAGCACCAGATTTGCTCACCAACACACTGGCCAAATCCGCGAGTCTGCACCACTTTGGACTGACTCCCATGGCCCCAGGTCGAGTGGTCCAATACCAAGTGGAGGTCTTCACGGCGATCCTGACCTGGGATCTGTTGATCCCTGACCTACCTCAAGTCTCCTGACTATGCTTACAGCCCCTTTCTGGAGGATCCCCGCGAATGGAGCTGGCAAGAAAAACCTGATGCCAAAAGACACTGCTGCACCTGATGCCCCATGGCTTTGGGTAGCCCAACAGGCGGTGTCCAGGCATCCCAACTTACCTCTCCAACTGGTGGTCGCCTCCAGAAGATCTTCATCCCGGGCCTGCAGTGTTTTGAAACTTGTTTCCGGTCCAAAGAAAGACATGGCTTGGCAGTTCGGGCTGGACTGTTCCCATGTGGCACAGGGTCAGACTGATTTGCATATAGCCATGTCTGAACTGGGGTGGCAGAGTGGGCTAAAGAACGGTGATGGATTAAACCCAGATCTTTTGACTGGGTGTGAGTGTTTGATTCAGATGCTCCGTCCATCACCACCCCCTTTTGTACTGCAGTGTTTGTGGCAGCCGGAGAATCCCCATTGAAAATAACGGCACCCGATGCCAAAACAGCAACCTGCTCCCGGGTACCCTGTGCCACTGTGGGTGCACTTTGTGTGCTAATTTGAACCCCCCTTTGCCCTGTGCTTAATACCTGGAGATTTGCTCCCTCAACCTTGTGGCCTGCATGTGAGTAACCACCAACCTGATGCCCCCATTGGATTACATTGACCCTCAGCACTCTGCACCGGGCCGCCCTAGTGCTGCTGAGGGTGCTTTGGGAGTGCATTCTTGACTCTGAGGGAACCCTTGTTCTAACCCCAGAAACCCGACTCCCAAAACCAAGTACTTACCTGTAAACCGATCACTTAATTTCCTCCCATAGGATTGCATTGACTGCTTTTCTGTGAAAAAAGTTCTAAGTGTGGCGTTGGAAATTCTATCAAAAATCTTACAAGTGTGTTTTGATAACAAATTGCATTACTTACTTTATCCAGGGAATGTCCCAGTGTTGTATCTAGGCATACCACACTGAGTAAGATAAGTAATCTGAAAAGTAACATAAAAAGTAATTCCAATAGTAACTGTAAAACAATTACAATTGCAACTGAAAAGTAATTTCAACTGGTGACTTACCTGTAATCAACCAAATGCATTCAACTGCACTTCAGCTGCATTCAACTGCATTATTCTATTAAAGTACTATTACACATAACTGTGCCTTGCTTGGTTATAAAAATAAAATGCAACTAAATAATATTATTACTCAAAACAAAGTGGTCAGAGTTCACTCTTTGAGTGTGTTAAATCATTTCTTGCCTGAGTCTGTACAATAAATGCTTAACACTACCCTCTGATAAAGCCTTACTGCTCGCCCACACTAGCACAATTAGAGAGTAAGACTTTAGCCTCGACCTACCTTTGGGGATTCACTAGACTCTGTGCACATTATACCTTACTTTGGTATAGTATATACAGAGCCAGCGTACTACAATCCCTAACCATTGTGCACTGGGAACAGTGCATTTACTGTGAGATGGCGCACTCTCCAGTTCTTCGCTCAGCTCACCGCCTTAAGTGTCTGCCACAGCACAGATTGGGACACTGTGCTAGATACATAATGTGACCCCTGGTGTGCCCTCTGTTGGTCTTATGGAACTTTTACCAATTTCAAGTTCACTAAAAATAAATTGGCTCGACATTACTCGCCTTTCTTATGGTGAAAGTAGTAGCATTTACGTATACGTTTGGCTTGAGGTGCTCTTTTATAGTAAGTGTTGAGCTTTAAATACATCCACTTCTTTGGCACACCTCGGTTTGCTGTGTACTTCCTCTAGGTACCATGGTTTAGTTTACATTTTATTTATTCAAAATCCTAATACCCATATGCTGTTGGTCTCGACCCCAGTATCTCTTGGGAATATGCTGCTAACTATTGGCCCTGGAAAACTGTGTAATACTCGGATGCATCACTGATATTGCAAAATCATTGAGGCGTATGTGCTCACACTCCTTAACCATATACTATAGTGTACCCTAAGCTGTTCGCTTTTTTTGCTGAGCTTTTCGGTTCTGCAGTGAACATGTCCCATTTGTTCTTCGACTCCTTGCAAGAAATTATCTGATCCGGATACTGGGCTTTAACACACAAACTATCACAGCAATTATTACCTTAATTGTGCAGGGAGATACATTTTGGTCCTGGTGAAGATACTGTCCATTGAGGCACTAGCTGTGCTATAGAAGGATTCGTTTATCAATGTATTTCTGTCTGTCATGATTGTGCCATCAAAACCTTCCTTGAGATGGAGTCCCAGTTCCTCAAGCAGGCCTAAGAGTTGTAGGAAAATGTCTCCCTTTAAGTCAGCAGACTCTAAGAATCTGAATGCGAAATACAGGGTCCCAAAGGGCGATTGCATCTTTGACTTTGAGAAACCTCCCACTCAGACTGTTATGTTGAGGGCAAGTTCCTTGGAGGACAGTGCGTCAATCTTTTGAATAAAGATGCCAGAATATGAAAAAAATATGACAAACTGCTATTCTCTCACTGATAATAGCCAATGCCAGAACGAGCAGCTGTGTTTGCCAACTCTGTCTATACATTTCCAAAAAGTATGGACGGTTATGTTCATTTCGGGGAAGAACTAGGCCGAAGAAACACTGCTGATGTCGAAGCCAAGAAGCAATGATCTTTCCATGAACTTACCTAAAGTCTGCTGACTTGATCTGGATTCCCGGAGTAAAGTCACTAGCGGTCCCAGGCTTTTGAGTAGGATAAAGTTATCTTTATGGTGATTGCTTTTCTACAAGTATGTGGATTGTCTTCTGTTTCAAATATCTTCCACCTACCCCTCTGACACTGGCTGGATCATTGCTCCATTAGTCATCATTACAAAAGATTGATCTGGCAAGTAGATGGTTGGGATCTTTTACCACATACAAGCCATGCCGTGCAACGCTTTATTTTAAACACTTTGAAAAGCTTTAGTACTGCTATGTTAGCCACCATTCTGATATGAGGAATGTAAAATGGGAAAGTATTTATGCACTCTGTAAATACAGCATTCCGCAGTATCAGAATTTACCTGTACAGTATATCTGGACATTTGTAGTGAGACCAGAGTGTCAGAGGACTAGCAGGTTGGATGTAGGCGAGGACTCGAAAGACCAGGGGTGACAGGATGATCTTTTCCTTAAATATGCTTGTGGCAAAATGTTTGCTAGATGCCTGCGCCTTTCCAAACAAAAGACTCCCAATACCCCCAGCTATACTAGAGCCATTCAGTTTTCTAGAGAAAGTCTTCTGAAATGGAGGTAAGCAAGATTTCCATACTGACTAATTCACAGTTTCCTCAAGAACCAGGTGCTATGTAGGATACCAACATCTCAACATATCCCACAGGAAAACATAATGTTGTTCTTTAAATATAGCACTGTTAAATTTAGAAGTACAAAATAACAAAATTTCCATTTTTGTTGAGGATTAGTACAGCCACTGCTATTGACCAACTGTGCTCTGTGTAAACCTGGCTGTCTTTACCTGAGCTCCTTTAAGTGGTCCAGTATGGCTACTTTCAGGTTAGATTCAGAGTTTGTTTCTCCGTGTTGCATGTTGTGATTGACAGCATCATTCCTTGTGGAACAAACTTGTTAGTAAGTAAAGTTGACAAAAGCATCCTAATGCGGAAAGCTGTGTGCAGTCTCCCTCACCTCCATTTTTCATACATTTGAGCATGATACAATCTGAGCCTGGTGGTAGTTCTCTTACAGATTTTGTAAAGTTCCTAACCACTTTATAAGGGGTACCATGTGCAACAATACTGCAACTCGTTTTGTTATTTGATAATTTGGAGCTGTGGCTAGTTATGGATTGCATTTGCCCAATAAAATGGAATCATATTTGACTGAATGTGGTGCTTTAGTGTGGGTATTCCAATGTGAAAAATAAATACTACGCTACTTCATCACAGCTGACTAGTTCTTCCCTCAGGCAGAATATGCACTGTTATTTTTCATATTACTTTGTGCCTTCTTTTCAGCTTGTGGTGTCGCAAAACTTTGAGTATTAGGGCTTATTAAGGTAGACATGGACTCTATTCACTGATTTAATGTAGGGAGATCTGAAGTGTGTTTTGCTAGGCTGAATTTGTTTTCCATTATCAAGTTGCATTCTGTAGTGTCATTCATGACTGGTGTGACATCACAAGTTCCACACTGTGATGTCAGATCATTCTAAAATCTACAGAGTGTCTCTGGTCCAGCTTGTGTGTGAAGCAGCGACAGGTGGTGTTGGATCCTGTAGTCCTAGATGGACTGTGGCTGTGGGCAGTGCAGGTGAGTAGGCAACGGTTCAGAAGTGGGAAAGCCAGTGATCTCTGTCATGAAGTCCGAGAAAACAGGGATGTTCTCTGGAAGGCAGCCTATGCAGTGTCCCCACAGAGGGCTGACTTTGTATATAACAGTACAGCACCAAGCCTACTTTCACTGTTTGAGATGCATTCAGTGTGATGGGTGTGTGCCAAGCTGTGACATAATGTACAGAAATGAAGCCTGCAGTTTTTTTTTATTTTGTGAATTTCTTCCATTGTTGTTCTTTCCCATCGGACCAAGGGCTGCAGTGGTCTGTTTTTTAGTGCCCCCCCTTAGATAAATATCGAACTTTTCTTCATCACAATTACAGTGGGTTGACAAAAAAACTTCCTCTCTCTTTGCAGTCTATCCCATGAAAGTGCTGGTCGAGTAAGCGGTCTCTCTCCTTAGTTATTGTTATTGTGAAATTGACATATGATTAATATATTATGACCATTCCACATAAGTGTTTAAAATATCTCACACTATAAGTACATTATGTAATTGTAAAAGTGCCCTGACTCTTTTAAATAGGTTAGCACACAATTCTTGTTAAATCCCCCGTGTAACAAAGGACCTCTTGTTGTATAATCACGCCCAAAGTTTTGAGATGATGGATGATGTTGTTTTTTTGACTCTAGTGCATGTGCTCCAATCCCCAAAGTACATGTACCATTAGTGAATACCTGATTGGCTTAAATAACTTAATTATAAGCCCCTGGTATATGGTACAAGAGGTACCCATGGCTATGAAGTTAAATGCCACAAGTGGCCCACAGCACTTAATTGTGCCACCACCACTGTGACTGGTAAAAAAGTGACTCTAGGCCTGCCACTGCAGCCTAGTCGGACATCTTTAGCCAATTCCGTGCTGAGAACAGAACAGTGTGCCCCCTGGGGGGTGGAGAAAGCCCACTAGTAGGCACCAGGGATTTTTTTCCTCATAAAAGAGGGGTGGGGGGCTGTTCACAATGGGCAAGACCATGCCCCCCACCCAAAATAAATGAAAACAGAAGTCTTTCTGACCCCCTCCACAGGGGGGCAAATAAAAAATGGGCAGTCTTTCTGGGGGTTATTATCCCTATCTGCCCCATGGGATGGAAGGGCAGAAAGCCCACTAGACCCCACTAGACACCAGGGGTTTTAACATTTTTATTTTATAAAAGAAGGATGGGGGCTGCCACCAATGGGCTGGACCATGCTCCCACCCAACATAAACTAAGACAGAAGTCTTTCTGCCCAACTGGTGGGCAGATGGGGGAATTAGCCCCTGATCTACCCCTGGGGAGGGGGGCAAAAAGCCCACTAGGGACCAAAGATTTTATTTTTTAATATGAAGGGGTGGGGGAGTGTATGTAGACTGGCTCTTGGCTGGCGGTGTGCGTGGACTGGTGCTTGGCTGGCAGTGTGCGCAGGATGGCGCTTGGCTGGTGGGGTGTGTGGAGGGTGCTTGGGCGGCGGTGTGTATGGACTGTTGCTTGGCTGGCGGTGTGGCTTTTGTGGATCCCCAAGCGTTTTTCTACCCAGAATCCCTGCGAGCCTCAAAATTGGCTATAAAAAATTAATTTTCCTCCCATTTCTGTGCGGAAAGGCTGTGGGATCACTGGGCCGGCACACATTTCCTACCACCCAGCATTCTCCCAGGTCTCCTGATAAAAATGCTTCCTCACTTGGGTGGGCGAAGTGCTCTCGACAGGGAAGGGCCCAAAACTTATTGTGTAGGCATCACAATTATCTATCAGAAAACAACTTGGTTTTGCAAGGGGGGGCACCTTCTCTTTTTGATCCCAGGCTCGGTGGCCATGTAGGAAAACGTATCAAACCCAGACAGTTCTGAAATCTAGACACCCAGGAGGGACAACAGAGGTGTGGCTTGCATGGATCCACCAAACTGCCCTCCTGCTAGGAAGTGTGAAGCTCTCCCAGGAACAGTAAACAACGAGTATTGCTAAAGGGAGGAGATGTGACCTCTTTCAGTAGGATGATTACTGGGCGGTGCCACAAATGTCACAGCTTCAGAGAGGCTACTGCATCGGTAAAGCAGATGCCGATCACACCTTCGCCTTCCTGCTCCTTTGTGTAAACAGATAGGCTGGCACCTCCTCTAGAGGAGAAAACCTGTTGCAGAACTGGTTTTTCAGAAGCAGTGGCACATTATGCTGGGTACACTCAGAAAGAAGGCTTGCGACATCTTGGTTTAGGGTAGAGAGGGATACTGATAGAGCGCGCGGGTCACCCGACCAATAATTTCGCCACTTCCGACTTCGGGCCCATATATTTCAAATCACCATATACATTGATCGGATGACCTCACGGTCTGCTATCAGATATTTGTGAGTTCCTTTCGTTAATTTTCAGTATACCTGACTTACCATCCACCGACACGGGTACCTATGGCCACAATGGATCAGGGAGCTAGCTGTAAAAGGAAAGGCAACAAAATACAAACCCAACAAATAACATTCAAATCTTTGTAAAATGACCACGGACAACTGGAAGTTTTAAAGTCTTTATCTAATTTAGTAAAATTCAGAAATCATCAAATTCACAGTAATTAAGCAATCAATAATCAGAATAACAGAAAGTACATAGCTGAATAGCAAATAAGTCAGTGCAACCATTTATAAACTAAATGGAACCAGGACACACTTAAAGTGAGGGATCAAGAACTAGAACGTTTAAGATGAACCACTAAAGATGGGATAGGCTTCGATTAGGACTAGTATTCTAGAACTATCTCAGAGAAAAATGAGACAGGAGTTCGGGACATTTATATAACTGTAGGAGAATCTATGAAGAGAGACACGCTATGCTTTAAGGCAAAAGTTCTTTAGACAGTTTAAGTAAAGAGGTTCTAGACCATATCAGGAAATGACAAACTGCAATGCAAATTATAATTTCTAACAGGTAGGGTAACATAGGAACACGTTATGAAATAAATGCAAGTGACTTTATGATTCAATGGTTGCGGAAAAGCATGGAAATTAACCTATGCAAAGGTATGTCTTTATTAAAGCAAAAGACAGAAAAATAGAAAGGTGCAGTTTCAGAAGATTCAGAGTGATATTTACCTAGACTGGTGTGGAAACCAAACCCTGGCCACGGGTCAGTTAAGGACAGGAAACCCTCAAGGAAGGATACCCCTCAATGGACAGCAGGTGCAGAATGGACACCCAGGTCAGGACAGGAAGACCAGATTAGGATCAGGACAGGATCGTCAGGACAGGACCCCTCAGGACAGGACCAACACCCGCAGTTCGGAAGCAACGCCTGCGCTCCACCCTCTCTGCAGCTATCGATCAAGACCCCGATTGGGTCAGCGAACTCCCAGCACAGTGCTCCGCCAGCACTTTAAGGTTTAGTAAAACCTTAGTCTATGGTCAATTTCGGACAGAGTGCTCCGCAGTACTCTGTATCTTCAGTCACCTATTGAGTGCGTTGGGTCAGTGACAGGTCAGCTAAACCAGACAAGTCGGACAATTTCCCTAGGTGAACCCAGGGTAGTTATACTGTTTTGGGACGGTGTACCACCCCCCCAATGTTGCAAAGTGTCAGAATCCCTCAATTTGGATTGGTCCTAAGGTAGGGTCTGGGTAACACACCAATCAGAATAGACTATTTGGAGGCCTAATTTACATCTCTGGGCACCGCCTAGCAAGATTGGGGTTCCCATGAGAAAGCCGCGCAGAATACAATGAAGAGAATACATTTCGTTACAATAGAACATAATCATGATGCTTCGGCTGGGCGAAGGTGCTCTTTCCCAGGGTGGCTCTGGCATCAACCTTCTTTGGCCTCAGTTCAATGCCATAGCAGCTTCTGGCGAGTCTGCGCAGAAATACCCTCCAAGATGGACTCCCCAGCCCAGCACCCCTCCGAGTCGAGGATACATGAAAAGTAAGCGAAAACAACTTAAAACATAGAAGTGACGGTATGAAAAACACATCATTGGTTTTGTACTTTAAACTTATCATTATAAAAATATACTATGCAGTTTAAATGTTAGCAACATATACACTGTCACAAGAGCATCACCACGTTATTCACGAAAGCTGTGTATTACGCATGCGCACCCTTTCCCACCAAACTTATAACTACGTCAGGTCACGTGAGTGTGACTGACGCATGCGCAGAAGAAATTTTCCAAGCGGCGGCCATGTTTTAGAGACATGGATTAATTGTATTAGAAGACACATACGCAAGCTTCCTCTACTTCGTTCAAATATAAAAATAAAAGATTAGTGAGACGTACAAATTTATTAATTGATTACACACGGGCGAGGTTCATGACTCGAGCAAGTCGCGATGCGAAGCTTGCTCTATCAATACCTTGGGATTGTTTAAGGGCCAAATCCACAGGAAGTGACGTAAAGTGGGATTGGTAGCCTCTTGAGAACCATTGTCCCATTGGCTAGCAAGTCCTCCACTCCCACAAACGAGAAGATGGCATAAAAGTGGCACCCCAGAACCACAGCCTTCAGATCACTGCTGAATTGGTAAGAAGACAGGATAAGGACTGCACTGCTGTTCCCTGGACCCGAGAAGTATTGCTCCTGCTGAATTCAAGGGACTGGCAAGAGGACTAGACCTGCTGTGCCAACTATAAATAAATAATATATAACTAGAGGAAGAGCTCCACTGGTATCCAGAGCGGAAGTAAGACTGACCTGCTGCTCCAAGGACCCAGTAAAGAAAGGCTGTACCAAAGACTTATCTGCACCTGCTGAACCAAAGGGATTCACCAAAAGTATTGTCCCTGCAATGGGACTTTGTGGAAAAAGGATCCACTTGTGCCAGGCCAGAATTTGTGACTCCAAGATCTATGTGGATAGACCCTTCTCAGCACCAGGGGGACCAAAGTTGAAGGAACCCACACGCGCTGGCCAGTGTCATAGCCAAAGTGTCTACTGGGAGACCGAGTCCTGACCTGCATGAGGTGTCCCCAAGTCTTTGAGACTCTTGGCCGTCATTGACGTGGACCCTGGTCCTCCTGCAAGAAAAAGACATTCACCTGTTGACAAGTGCGGACGGCCACTGAAATTGGAGACCAGCAGACCAGTGGCAACAGGACCTGCACTGGACTTCACAGAGGCATTGTGGGAGATCGAGTTCCAAGGCCAGAGAGGACTCTTGATGATTGTGGATCCCAGGGTTGCCCCTATAACACTTACCACATCTCTTCTACAGCTTCATCATCTTCAGCACCCTTGGCATCTCCTAAGCATCCTGCATACCCCGCATAAGGGTCACTCCCTGTTTGGAATTGCGATCCAGGTGAAATCTTCTGTGAGGACTCTGAGACTGCTGGACCCGACATTCGACTGTCTTTCTCAACCGAAGTGGTCCCAGTGACTGGTTCCCAACCTGATGTGGCCAATCCAAGGGAGGATTATCAGTTGTGCTAGTACGTTGGCTCAGAAACCACAATTCTGAGTACAATGAATTTTTGGAACATCAAAGAATTTACTTACCTTCTAAAATTGTATCCCCGGTTCCCCGCTATAGATTTTTGTCGTTTGGTACCTAATTTAAGATCAAAATACACCCTTTTTAAAAATCGGTATTGGATTTTTATTGTGTTGTGATTCTTACCTGCTGTTTTGGTACTTCTAAATGCTTTACACTTGGTACTTTGATAAAGCCTGACTCCTCTATGCCCCAGCTGCACAGGGCTGAGCTAAAGGTTATGTTAAAGAAACCTAACTGGACCTGTAGAGATTGACTTTATTACATGGTGATTTCTCACAACTACAACACATACTAGTCCAGTTTCCCACGCCCCTGCTCACCATGACCTTCTTCCACTGGTTGAAAGGTATATTCGGGATCAGACTCCAATATTTGTGGTGGGTGATTCAAATTAACTTATCAAACATGTTACATAGTGCCAGTGACTGATGCAACTATGTGTTTTATTTGAAGTTCATTTCCCTGTTCGCCTGTAAATTGACAGAGTTGGAGATTTGCCTGGGTCGGATTTTGTCTCTCTTACAGGCTGCTTTCATGTTGAACATCTGCAAGTGTAGTAACGCATCATCTACCTTCAGCCATACTGTGAGAAAGTGAATTATTAGTTTGGGTGGTTGCGAGACCTCACCAGGTAAAAATGTCACCCTCCCGTATCCTGTCCAGTTAAGTTTCTTTAAGTCAAACAATAGCTCAGTCCTGGGTAGGCCTGGCACAAAGCAGCCAGCCTTATCTCAAAGGAAACAAGTGTAAGACATTTATCAGTACCAAAACAGTAAATAAGTAAGAAACATAACTCAATAAAAGTAGTTTATTTCTTTTTATCTTTAACTTGACACCAAAATGACAAAAATCTGATGATGGGAACTGAAGTTATGATTTTTGCAAATTTCCATAAACCACAGCTGTAGGAAGCTAGCTCTCTATATACTGTACATGTAAGGTATAGTGTGCACAAAGTCCAGTGGATCCCCAGAGGTATGGCAGAGGCTAAAGTCGATAATAACATCCTCTCTTTTGTGGAAGGTTGATTGAACAGTCAGGCTTTTCAGTAGGGTAGTGTTAAGCATTTGTTGTACACACTCAAGCAAGAAATGATGTCACAAACTCAAATACTGAATCCAGACCAATTGTTTGTAGAAAACTTTATTATTTTGTTTTATAGAGCCAAGATTTACTTAGTAGCAGGTAAGTTGAACTCTTCATACATTGTGACTTTTCAAAATAAAGTGAACACTGGTTTTGTAGGAACATTCACATTACTTCATTTGAAAAAAACGATTTGTAAACGGTTAAAAAATGCTTGTAATTATTTTGTTATTACTTTTAGGTTACTTTTCGATTATTGTTCTAGTTTGGTAGGAAACATACTCCTAACACAGCTTAACCAACACCGGATATTTGTAAGCAGGTTAACTCTTGTAAAGCAATAGGTTACTTTTTGTGCAGTACAAGACAGTTCAACACAATTTTCAGAGAAAACCCACCATTCAGTCCTGTGGAGGAAACGAAGTGTTAACAGGTGAGTAAAACGGTTTTAGAATTGGAGGTGGGGGGGGGGGTAATAGAACCAAGGCTTCACAAGGTTCTGGTTGGCACACAGGGGGCGGGGCACCATCAGCAGCACTAGGGCGGATGGGTGCAGAGTGCTGGGTGCCAATATTCGCCAAAGTTGTTGGGGGCTGCTCACAGGCAGGCCACTCAGTCTTCGGAGCCAAACTCCTAGGGTTAAGGTTAGGGGAAAGGGGGGGGGTCCCAGGTTGGCACTAAGTCCACACCATCAGCAGCAATTGGGTGGCCAGGTCCATTGTGCGCAGGTGGTGTTGGGAGCCCAATGCCTTTGAATGGAGGACATCAGTCGTGGAAAAGGACTCGCAGCCTGGAGCCAGTTGACAGGATGGAGGAAACCAACGACTGGAGGATGAAGATGAAGAGTTGCTGGACACCAGGACACCATCTGTCAGGGCAGCTCGGGTCTCAGGAGCTGCAGTTGCAGGAGTGTCTTTTTGTGTCTGGTTCTTCTCACCGGTTCAGGTCATGGTTGGGACGACCATTCAGGATGAGGCTGTCCAACACTGAATCACTTGTCAGGATCACCAGGGGTACGCCGCTGGGGTTTAGAGCCACTTGAACTCTGGTCATCCGCGTCTGGTGCAGCGTGGCGAGGACTCGTGGATCCAGCTGGATCTGGAGTCCTTGCTTTGGTTGCTGCTGCACAAATCCTGTGTCCACTGGAGATAAGATTTTTTAGGAAAGCTGGGCAGGTCTTCGAGACTGCTGGCTGCAGGATACGACAAGTTCAGCTTGCAGAGGTTCAGAGCAGGAGATAGGCTGGTAGGGCTGGGACCAAAGCAGTTGTCGTCCTCGTCTTCTTCTACAGCACAGCTCTTCGGTCCTTTTTCTTGTCACGTTGAATCTGAAGAGGCAAGGTTCAGGGGTTCCCCTAAATGGGGGATTTAGGGGCGTTACAGGGATGTGCAGGTTGCAACCAATGGATCCCTTCCCTCTGGTGTCTACACCTCCTAGTATGCCACCCTCCAGTGAGAGGGGGACATGGGCCTCTTCCTCATGGGAGGGGTCTCCCCATCTTCAAGATGGCAGGGACTGAGAGGTGGTCTTCTCTTCGCCTCTCCCACCTAAGAGGTCAGATTGCCAAGGGTGGTCACACCTCCCTTCCTGGCTAGGTTTTCATGCTGGTTGTCTTACTCAAGTTGGGTACCAGAACTGGTGGGAGCCAGTTGCTGATAGCAGTAAAAGGCTGGGGGCAGCTACCAAAGGCAGCAGGCCTTTAAATGTCCCTCTTTGAGGGCCCTGCCCTTCCTGAGGGATGAGCCATGACACCTCTGCCCAGGATGTGCTTTGTTTACGGACCCAGAGAGCTGTCTATCCAGGGGCCCAGAAACCTGTCTGGTGGTGGCAGAAGGCTGGGAGTCGGTCAGAAACCACACCAGAGTTTGTCATTTTTCAGGGGGCATTTGTAAGATGCCCTCTGTGTGCATTTTTCATTAAATCCAACACTGGCATCAGTGTGGGTTTAATGTGCTAGGAAGTTTGATAACAAACTTTCCAGATTTCAGTAAAGTCATCATAGAGCTGTGGAGTTTGTGTTGACAAACTCCCTGCCCATATATTCAAAATGGCTTCACTACACTTACAATGTCTGTGAATGGCACAGGCACTGTAGGGGCATTTTGCTCTTGCAGCTGTGCCCTCACCTGGGTATTGTGCCAATTGCCTTTAGGGCTGTAAGGCCTGCTAGAGAGGTGACTTACCCATGCCACAGGCAGTGTTGGTGGGCATGGCACACAGGGATGTGTACCACTTCGACTCTTTAGTTTGGCCTGCACCAAAACACCCAGTATGCTTTGGCAGGGTGGGGTTGTTAAGGTGAAGGGTCTCTGAGGGTGGCATAATACATGCTGCAGCCCTCCGATGCCCTCTCTGGCCATAAGGACCTTGTTACCAGGGCTACCTTTTACAAGGGACTTACATGTTGCCCAGATGTGCCAATTGTGTGTACAAAGGTACAGGTTTAGGGAAGGACACAGGTGCTGAGGCCTGGTCAGCAGGATTGCAGCACACACAAGTTGGCATCAGGCAAAAAGTTAGGGGGTAACCATGCAAAAAGAGGGCACTTTCCTACAACTGCATTTCACTCCAAAACGTTTAACAAAGCGCTGCTTTTCAGTCTTCGTTGTGATCTTTGAGCCTCGAATGTGAGGGTCCGGGGCAAAGTCAAAGTTTCAGGCTGACCTTGATGGAACTCTGAATCAAATGCATTCGCTGGGTTTGTTCTGGTCAAGATTTTACCTTTGCACATATGAAAATTTACTAGTTCTTTTTCTCAACACCAGTCAATTTGGTGGGATCCTCCGCACTTGGGCCTGGCATTGGATTTGACTTTGTCAGTCAAAATCCAGCGGTCCAGAGAAGAACCTTGGTTGTCGATTGAGTTTGCAGCTACCCTCCAACAGGCAAGCTGCAGAAGTCTGTGTTCCTCAGATCTGTGCCCAAAAAACGTATCTTTTGCTATAGACTTTCTCGTTGCTGTTCTGCAGTAAGAAAGAGTACACTCTAGAACCATCCCAGGATCTAGGAGGCACCTCCTTGAGGGGGGGTGTCTAGTAATCGATCTCACGTTCTATAGAAGGCCAGTCCAGGGCAAGTTCAGTGGCTACCGGTCAGCTGGGCACTTAGCATGTGTCTTTAGCTTTTATGTTCTCGAAGCTTAATAGTAGGCTAGCCAACTAGCCCATGGAGCCACTCACTGGTTCTTGGCATGAGTGAGAGCAGGTCTAGCCCTTTGGGTCTGTCACCACAAAGTCATCAATAGGGGCACCCATTTCTTTTCCTGAAGTTCTCTCTTGGTACATTGGGTGCAGTCTTCCTTGGTGTGGCCTTTCTTTCTGAGGCCCAAAGGTTCAGCAAGTGCAGTCTATTCCGAGTCCAGCAGTGTTGTGACGCTGAAAGCCAGAGGTGCTGTAGTGTAGTTCCTATATCCCTAATAGGCTCTGCGTATTGGAATAATATACACTATAGATTTGACATAGGACTGAGGTCAATATGTCTCTATCGATTACATTAAACTTAATTGTGTGTGCCAGCTAACTCAGAGGTCACTAGAAACTTTCTCGAATAAACAAGAAGGGATTAGTCTCTGACTATGTGTGGGTTAGGTAGTTTCCAAAGATGGCCGCCGAGCACGGGGCAAAAAATACAGGTGCACCCCCCACCCCCCCAAATAAGGTAGTTTTGCTATAGGTAATTTTTAAGTCTCCACCGTACGATTTGGACCTTTTCCAGTTGCAGCCACTATGCCTACCTACGCAAGTGAGGTACCATTTTTATCGGAAGACCTGGGGGAACGCTGGGTGGGAGGAAATTTGAGGATCCACGCAGATTTGAAAACTTTACCACACAGAAATGTGAGAAAAAAGCGATTTTTTTTTTAAAATGCGAAATTTGAGCTTTGCAGTGGATTCTGGGTAAGAGAATGATGAGGGACCCACGCAAGCCATACCTCGCTGGACTCCCCCGGGTGTCTAGTTTCCAGAAATGTGTGGGTTAGGTAGGTTTCCCTAGATGGCAGCCGAGCCCCGGGCCAAAAACTCATGGGAACCCCCCTTACAAAACCAGGTTGTTTTGTGATAGGTAATTTTGATGTCGCCTCATTAGGTTTTGGGCCCTTGCCTGTTGCGGGTCCTTGAGCCACCCACGCAAGTGAGGTACCATTTCTATCGGGAGACCTGGAGGAACGCAGGGTGGGTGGAAATTTGTGTGAGCCCAGTGATGCCACGCTTTAACACACAAAAATGTGTGAAAAACGAATTTTTTCAACTACATTTAAGTTTTGCTATGGATTCTGGGTAAAGGAACGTTGGAGGATCCACGCAAGCCATACCCCCTTGAAAGCCACCGGGTGTCTACTTTCAAGAAATGTTTGGGTTTGCTAGGTTTCCCTAGATGGCAACCGAGGAAGTCGTGAAAAATCCATGTGACCCCCCTAGGTAAACCAATTAGTTTTGTCAAAATTAGTTGTTTACTTGTGCAGCGTGACAATTTGGGCGCAATATTGCAAGGAAAATATGACGGACATTGTGAGTTTTGCAGGATATTGTGGATAAAATTAATTGTTAGATTTCA
Organism: Lissotriton helveticus; assembly: GCF_964261635.1. Classification (NCBI taxonomy): domain Eukaryota; kingdom Metazoa; phylum Chordata; class Amphibia; order Caudata; family Salamandridae; genus Lissotriton; species Lissotriton helveticus. The sequence goes on from NC_136057.1 coordinate 1,818,096,218, forward strand.
CCAGAGAGACATCACCATGTACTCCCATGGGTTTTCAACAATATCTACAATTGGTAGGTTATTCGTAGGTGGAATGTACACCTTGGCAGAGAGACTAAAAAGACCAAGATCCCTGCACAGCCATCTATTCCTCAAACACACACACATACTGGTTGGATTTGGCACGAGGGCGAGTGATGGTTCAGTATATATAATTTTATTAACAAGAGATTTCACAAAAATGAAATGCACTGTCAATTACATGGACAAAAAAACTGAACCAATGACTCGCAGCTCGTGAGCTGTAAAGCGACGACAAGGCACCAACCGCTTTACAGGCCATTCACACACCTTTCATACCTGACACACACAAGACCATTCACACCACCAGGCACAAAAGCAACTCATCACAACATTTACAAAAAAGTCACAAGATGCGCCCTGCTTAAAAAAAAAAAAAAAAACAATTACTACACAGACATCAAGTCCTCAAACACACACACATACTGGTTGGATTTGGCACGAGGGTGAGTGATGGTTCAGTATATACAATTATATTAGCAAGTGATTTCACAAAAAATGAAATGCACTGTTAATAATGGAAAGGACGAGAAACTGAACCATTGACTCACAGCTCGTGAGCTGTAAAGCGACGACAAGGCACCAACCTCTTTACAGGCCATTCATACACCTTTCATACGTGTGACACATACAAAGCATTCACACCGCCAGCCGCGGACCCATCACATTACTACACTTCCACCAGCAGACAACGCCATTCAAGGGCCCATCACTTTCACACGTCCACATTCCTGACACAGCAACTACACAAACTCATGGATTGCATGGAGTGGCGCTCAGCTAGCACTGTGTGTAGTAACCAGCATTAAGTCACTTCCCACACACCGCCAGCCGAGCACCAATCCACGCACACCACCAGCCAAGCACCAGACCACGCACACCGCCAGCCAAGCACCAGTCCACACACACCGCCAGGCAAGCGCCACTCCACACACACCACCAGCCAAGCACCAGTCAAGGCACACCACCAGCCAAGCACCAATCCAAACACACCACCAGGCAAGCGCAAGACCACGCACACCGCCAACCAAGCACCAGTCCACACACACCGCCAGCCAAGCACCAGTCCACAGACACCGCCAGCCAAGCACCTGTCCACAGACACCGCCAGCCAAGCACCAGTCCACAGACACCGCCAGCCAAGCACCAGTCCAGGCACACCACCAGCCAAGCACCAATCCAAACACACCACCAGGCAAGCGCAAGACCATGCACACAGCCAACCAAGCACCAGACCACGCACACCACCAGCCAAGCACCAGTCCACACACCACCAGGCAAGCGCCACTCCACACACACCGCCAGCAAAGCACCAGCCCAGGCACACCACCAGCCAAGCACCAATCCAAACACACCACCAGGCAAGTGCAAGACCACGCACACCGCCAACCAAGCACCAGACCACGCACACCGCCAGCCAAGCACCAGACCACGCACACCGCCAGCCAAGCACCAGTCCACGCACACCGCCAGCCAAGCACCAGTCCACAGACACCGCCAGCCAAGCGCCAGACCATGCACACCATCAGACAATCGACACTACACGCAAACCAACATCATACTTTATTTTTTTTTAATATAAATAAAAAAACAAAAAAAAATTGCAAATTGATACAAATCTACTAACACAACAACTAAAACTAAATACACTATACAAATGCCAACTTTGAAACTGAACAATAAGTTTTAAAGAATAGAGACCAGGCAGTTCACTTTACCACTCATGGATGCTCCCAAAAATTATTTTGCGTGTGGTACATTCTAAAACAAGCAGGTATTTATTTATTTATTTTTGTAATTTATTGAGCGCGGCGAATACCCGTGGGCGTCTCGGCGCTAATTGATACCATTAAATTCCCTCATCGCTCCTGGCAGGCTGTGTTGAACTACTGATCAAATAACCAGGTTTTCAATAACTTTCGAAATTGCATAAGTGAAGGAGAGGACTTGATGCAGAGAGGCAAGGAGTTCCAAAGCTTTGAAGCCGCAACTAGGAAGCGACGGTCTCCCCAAGATACTGTCTTGGATCGAGGAACCACTAGATGATTCAGGGTGGTGGATCGAAGCGTTCTGGTTGGTTTATAGGGTGTCAGATTTGCCTTAAAGAATTGGGGAGCTTGGTCATGTAATGCTTTATAAACTATGCATAAAGATTTAAATTTTATGCGGTTGCGGATCGTTAGCCAGTGATAGTTTATGAGGGTGTCAGATACTGAGGAAAATTTAGGTGTTCCTGAAAGGAGCCGTGCTGCAGCATTCTGTAATGACTGAAGTTTGTTTATTATCCTGGTTTGGGCATTTAAGAATAGCCCATTGCAGTAGTCAAGGGAAGTTAGCACTAACGAACTAACTAGTGTTTTTGCAGCAGTAGCTGGGAGAAAAGGAAGGATCTTCCTAATCAGCCTCAGTTTATGGTGGGCAGTTGCCGCTACCTTGTTTGCATGTGCCATGAAATTTAGGTCCACATCAAAAGTTACTCCTAAGTTCCTAACCTTGAGTGTTGGCTTCGGAGGTTCACCCATTCCCGGTGGCCACCAAGATGATGACCAGTCAGGTCTGAGGGGTCCGAAAATTAGCACTTCCGTCTTATCGGAATTTAGCTTGAGACAGTTGCAAGCCATCCACTCACTGATTGCGAGCATTCCGCGACGAAATCGGTCAGCCACCTCTGGTCCATTATCTTTAATACCCAAAACCAGCTGGGTATCGTCTGCGTAGGAGGTTACGCTCATCCCATATGCCTTGATGACATTGGCAAGGTCCGACACATAGATGTTAAAAAGTGTCGGACTTAGGGATGAGCCTTGAGGAACCCCACATGGTAATGACAGATTAATGGACTGGTGAGGGCCAATGGTGACAGCTTGTGATCTGTCAGCTAGGAATGAGGCAATCAGTTTGCTCGCCGATTGGTGAATGCCCATCCTTTCGACACGGTCGATTAGAGTGTTGTGGTCGACCGTGTCGAACGCCGCCGACAGGTCCAACATGACTAGGACTGCTGTTCCACCGAGATCTCGGATGTTCCTTATGTCGTCCGCGGCCTTGATTAAGGCGGTTTCAGTGCCATGGTGTCTTCGAAAGCCAAATTGTGAGTCATCCAGTAGATGGTGTGTCTCGATGTACTCAACCAGCTGTTGATTCATGGCCTTTTCGACCACTTTGGCTAAGAAGGGTAGGCTTGCAATTGGTCTATAGTTCTTTGGGTCTGTCTTGTCCAAGCTAGCTTTCTTTAACAGAGGCTTCACAATTGTATTTTTTAGGGATTCGGGAAAGATTCCGGTACCTAGTATTGTGTTACAGACTGAAGTGATCATCGGGATGAGAGTATTCATCACTGGAGGGAGGACCGAGAATGGACACGGATCCAGTATGGATCCGGTCTTAATGGAAGAGACTATTTTTGTGGTTTGTTCCATGGTCAGAGGTTTAGAACTCGTGAATTCATAGTCCGGTACTGGCTTAGGGGGGGACGAGTTTAGGGGGTTAGAAGAGAAAGCCTGATAGATGTCATTGACTTTGGAATAAAAGAATTTAGCCAATTCATCACAAAAGGATTGAGAGGCAGGCGGGGTAAGATCTGGTGCATTACCCGATAGTGTTCTGGTAATGTCATATAGTTGTCTAGATGAATTTTTAGCTTTGTCGATTTCTTCTGAATAGTAAGTTTTCTTTGCTTCCATAATCATGTCTTTATACACTGATAGTGACTCTTTATATTTCACTTTCTCATCGGGATCATAATTTCTTCGCCATTTCCTTTCCCTGGTTCTGTTGAGCTGTTTTTGTCTCCTAAGCTCGTCAGTATACCATGGTGCAGAAGGGGTCGTTCTGTTCGTGGAAACTTTTTTTGTTGGAACTAAGGTATTAGTGGCATTCCTTAGCCAGTCATGAAATTGTTGTGTGGCAATGGATGGGTCAGTGGAAAGTAATGGACAGGAGCTGTCCAATAGATTGATTAATTCGGAATGGTTTATATTTTTCCAAATTTTAAAAGTGGCTGGCTTCGGCGGCGGAGCTTTTCTCTTGGAAGTATCTGTTAGAGTCAGCTTATTGAATATAACATAGTGATCTGTCCAAGGCAATGGCAGGATGTTAAGTATATGTAGGGTCTCAACATTAGAAAAGATACCGTCAAGAAAGTGTCCAGCTTGGTGGGTCGGGGACGTGATCAAATGTTTGAGTCCTAACGTGTCCAGATCCATAATCAAGGTCTGGGTATCCTTGTCCTCTTTCAGGTCCAGGTGAAAGTTCATGTCACCCAGAATTGTAAATGATTCCTCCATGATAAGTGATTCCATAATTGTACTAAGAGTGTTTATAAAAGGCTTTCTGTTTCCAGGGGGACGATATAAGAGTAGTCCTTTGAAACTATATATGGCTGTGAAGCGAATGCTAAATTGAAGTACCTCACATGTGGTTACCGAAATGGGGGTTATTTTAATTGGAAATCCTTCTCTGGCAATAATTGCCAGTCCCCCCCCTCGTTGTAGTTTCCTGTCCAGGCGGTAAATGGTGTAGCCATGAGGCACAGCAATAACCAAGTCTGGTCCGGATGCTTCATCCAGCCAAGTCTCAGTCACAAAAAGGACATCTAGATTGTTGTCTATGATGAGATCGGCTATTTCTTGTCTATGCTTACCCACTGATCTCGCATTAATCAGGGCCATGAGAAGATCAGTTTCTTTCGCTGCTGATATTCCTTTAGATAGAATTTTTTGATTATTTATGAAAAGCGTGGTGTTACAATTAGTACAGTTAATAGCCGTGTTGTATGTAAGACTGCTAGGGTCATGAACCAAACATCGAGAGTTGGAAAGGGTGCGTAGATCTAGTAAGGAGGCTCGAGAATGGGTTATCCTACAATCTGATGAGATCTGGCCAGGGGTCGGGGCCCTGGGCCCGGTCCCGGCGCGGACGGGCGCAGACGGGCCCACCTTTGGCGCGCCCGCTGCGCCCGCCCGCTGCGCGGACGGGTTGACATGTTGTTTTTATCCCCAGATCTCGTGCGTACTGAGGAGGGTGGGAGGCGTCCAACAACTAGAACGCGACCCGTTCCTCAGCGCAAGATGGCGTGTGAAGTGTGTGAAAAGCCGGTGTCAGCCCGCAAATCGGCTGCACCGCGCCTTACAAATGTTTGTTACAGCTTCAGCGCGAGGCAAATCTCGCGCTGAAGTATTGAACAATTACAGTTTTAAAAATGCAGTTTAAAATATTTACAGTCCTTAATAACAGGTAATCATCCACATTCAATAGCGCGTTCCAGAAAGTATGAGCCCCCGGCTTTCCGCCTCAGGGGTAGATTTAGTAGCAATCACCGATCTACTGGTGCTCGGGATTTAAATAGGCAAGGAGGGCGGGAGGCGTCCAACAACTAGAACGCGACCCGTTCCTCAGCGCAAGATGGCGCGTGAAGTGTGTGAAAAGCCGGTGTCAGCCCGCAAATCGGCTGCACCGCGCCTTACAAATGTTTGTTACAGCTTCAGCGCGAAGCAAATCTCGCGCTGAAGTATTGAACAATTACAGTTTTAAAAATGCAGTTTAAAAAATTTACAGTCCTTAATAACAGGTAATCATCCACATTCAATAGCGCGTTCCAGAAAGTATGAGCCCCCGGCTTTCCGCCTCAGGGGTAGATTTAATAGCACGCCCAGGATTAGGACAGTCGGGGCAGTACATACGAACCTCCTTCCGCAAACCTCTTTGCCAACAGACTCTACATCTCCGACTGGGAACGTCTTTTGAGGATGTAGGAGGAATTTGATCAGGAAAGTGGCGATCTTTCAATCTGGCAACATCCTCCACCACTCCAACTCTAGGAACACTTGCCTGTTCCACTAAAACAGACTCCTGAAACTTTACAAAAGTCATCTTTGACTGAGGACAAGATTGCTGGAACACAACAAAAGCATTAAAGGTTGCCAAGTGGAAAAGATGGATAGCCAACTTCTTGTACCAAATGTAAGCCTTACGAAGAGCAGCATAAGGTTCCAACCTCTGATCTACTCTGTCAACACCACCCATGTGCCTATTATAGTCTGAAATGCACACAGGTTTGCGCGCTTCTGCAACCTGACCCCAAACAGTCACTGGTTCAGTGCTTTCATCATGTATGGAAGTCAACATGTAGACATCTCTCCTGTCTGAAAACTTCACAGCTAGAAGCTCCTCACAACGCAATGCACTGCACTGTCCCCGAGCAAGCTTTTGACAAACAAGTTCTTTTGGGAAACCTTTACGGTTAGAGCGGATTGTGCCACAAGCAACAGTGTCCACTTTGGCCAATTCCCTGAACAACCGCACACCAGTGTAGAAGTTATCTACATATAAATGATGGCCTTTGTTAAAAAATCCTCTACCAAGTTCCCACACAATTTTCTCAGTCACTCCAAAAGTGGACGTACAACCAGGGGGGTTAATGCTGGATTCCTTACCAGTGTACACCCTGAAATTAGAGACATATCCAGTCCGACTGTCACACAGCATATAAAGCTTAATTCCATAGCGTGCCCTCTTACTAGGAATGTATTGCCTAAATACCAAGCGGCCCTTGAACAACACCAAAGACTCATCCATTGCAATTTCTTTCCCAGGAGCAAAGATCTCAGGAAATCGATCAACAAAGTGATCAATGACAGGCTGAATCTTGAAAAGACGGTCACAATCAGGGTGATCTCGTGGCAAAGCTAAAGTATTATCAACAAAATGCATCAGCCGAAGCAGAAGCAAATACCTATCACGACTCATGACTGCCGGAAATATAGCAGTTGCCATCAAGGGATTAGTAGACCAATACGAAGCCATTGATGGTTTCCCAAGCAAGCCCATCAAAAAAGTTCAACCCAAAAACTTTTTCATCTCTTCCAAATTTGTGGGAGTCCACCGGGTAGCTCTAGCGTGGGGCTTAAGGCTGGCACTGTTCTCCCTCAAAAACTGTTCTGCATACAAATTAGTCTGCTCAACAATCTCTGCCAAAAACACATCATCCATAAACAACTGGAAAAAAATCAATCGGCAAAAAGTTTTCAGTGTTCACCCTACACCCTGGAACACCAGTAAAGTCTGGCAATGCCGGCTGCACCATGCGTGGGGCAACCCAGAGGTCAGAACTTTAAACTGGAAGACTTTCAGCCCCCTGCTGCAGCCCAGCTGCCTCTTGTCTCACTGTACCAACAGGAAGTCTTGCAGCCCCAGGCTGCCGCCCAGCTGCCTCTTGTCTCACTATACCAACGTGAAGTCTAGCAGCCCCAGGCTGCACCCCACATGCCTCTTGTCGCACTATCGGCACAGCAATGTCCTCCTCTAACACAGGCACTTCATCCACACCAAAGGTAGCTTCATCAGCACTCAGAGTATCTTCATCATCTGACGATGCCATGTGGAGAGAAAACTCACTACCAGAATCTTCACCACCCACCTCTGCCTCAGAATCAGAGTCAGTCTCTGCACCATGGTCAGAGGAAGAATCAAAAAGCATTCCAACAACTTGCTGAGCAGTAATCCGGCGGCTAGCCATTATCCGTATATAAGGAGACTGCACAAACAACTCAACAACCAACACTGTGCAAAGTAGGTGAAAAAATGTAAGCCTTTAACACAAAGATCTATATACTGAAAAACTATACAATTCACTTACAAAATACAGCCACACTCACCAGCACCTACTCTGCAAAGACACCACAAATAGTCAACGATATCCCACTAGAAAGAAGAAAAAAAAACTTACATCTACAGAAAGCAAAATACACATCAAGCACAAATGCAAAACATGTTTCACAATCACAAAAAACAGAAACCAAACATACTCGTATTACTACACATTTTGCAAAAAAAACATTTAACTTAAAATTGTACAAAAAAGGTCTCTTACCAAACACATGCAACTACACAAACAGCAGAACCACCAGTAACGAAACCGCACACTACAACAGTCTAAAAAGAAAATAAAACATTACACTTTACAAGAAAAAGATAATACACATTACAACAGGCTATGTCACAGGGTATGTCACAAATGGGATGTCTGTCCCCATGGGGAGCAGAATATAAATCTTTTTAAATTTGGGCCCCCTTAACGGAACCCTTGCCCAAGGGGTCGCTTCCATTTAAAAAAAAAAAAAAGATTTCCCTGGTGTCTAGTGGTGTTTTTTGCTCCCTCCTGAGGGCAGAAAGGCCAAATTAAGACACTGATCTGCCCCCAGAGGGGGCAGAATTTATTCAATAAAAACTATGGGCCCAAGGAAGTGACCCTTGGCCAAGGGGTCACTCTATTTTGAAAAGCAACAAAATCCGTGGTGTCTAGTGGGCTTTTCTACCCCCCCCCCCCCCCGGGTCCAGAATCGGAAAAGAAACGCCGATCTGCCACCAGGGGGGGCAGAAAAGTCTAAAATATTTACATTGCCCCCTGGAAGCGACCCTTGCCCAAGGGGTCGCTTCCTTTACCAAAAATAAACAAACCCTGGTGTCTAGTGGGGTTTTCTGCCCCCATGGGTCCAGAATCGGGAAAAAACGCCCGATCTGCCCCCAGGGGGGTAAGAAAAGTCTGAATTGATGTTTGCCCCCGAGGAAGCGACCCTTGCCCAAGGGGTCGCTTCCTTTTTATAAAAAAAACATCCCTAGTGTCTAGTGGGGTCATTCCGGGTGCAGGAACGCGACACTGTGCGCGATCCTGCACCAGGAATGCCCTGCATTGGGACGTCAGGGGAGAGGAAACAGTGTTTCCCCCCCCCCCGATGCCTCAAGGCACCGAGAAACGCCCCCCCCGCCCCACCGGAGGCACAAACTCACCTCCTCTGCCTGGATGCGCTGGAAAGATATGGCTTCCAGCGCGTCCAGCGCTTCCTGATAACGTCTGTGCGCGCTGACGTCACGAGGAAGCGTGGGGGGCCCGGGGGTGGCAGCGGAAAGTCTTCTGCTGCCAACTCTGCTAAAGGCACAACGATCGATGGGCTGTGCCAATGACGGAGCGGTTCCGTCATCAGCACAGCCCAACCGATGCTGATGACGGAACTGCTCCGTCATCAGCTTTGAAGGGGTTAAGAGTCTGGTTTTCCAAGAAATCATTGTGATGTAGATGAATGGATGTAAGTAGCCATGCCTGTATTTGGGTAGCATGGGCTATGCCTAAATAAGGACTGGATTTCTACGCCTATATAAGGCAATATGATTTATACCTATATAAGGGCATGAATCGGGAAATGCATACAGAATCTAAATCGACACACAACACCCACTCCACCTTCGTATGTACGACATTACTAAACATGTTTAAACATATCTAAAACATATCTACACATGAAGTGCTAAAACATCCAAAATACATAAAAAATGCATTAGGACTGGTTGTAAGCATAGAAAATGCATTGGTGCTGTACACATTAAAGCAATGTTTCATTCTTAGCATATGTAGTGAATGAATCATAAAAATTATGAAATGACTCGTAAATACAGAAGTAAAAAGGCGAAACCATTTCATGTCACATTACATAAAACAGTTTGTATGTTGACAAGGTCATATATTGTCTCTGGAAGTATTCAACGAATTCCTGTTCTTTATGAATAGTTTTACTATAAGCAGATTACTTGTGCACAAAATGAAAAATACAAATTTGGAGAGAGAAAATTAATCGTAGAATTTTTTTATTTTTTAATTTTTTTTAAATGAAGGTCAATGTCTCAGAACACTGTGTGCCAAAATCAAAAGTCAGTGTTAGGGCTTGGAGAAAACATGACATCTTCTATGTCTGTAGACAAACAATTGTCTATCATTGTAGGTGAAAGTTGGATTACCTCGTTTAGCAGAATAACCGCACATAGATGTGAAGCATCGCTTTCAGCATTGGTTGCATCCGCAATGTTCGAATCAGATGTTACCTGCGCGCCTGTAGTTTCCTCTCGTACCTCCGCATCAGCAATTTGCGTCTGTGAGATCTCAATGAATGCAGTCATCAGAATTGGTAGCCGCTGGGGACAACACAGAGCATGGGCCTTTACCGGTTCAAGCAAAGTATCAACATCCGTTGGCATGACTGATGGGAGTGTTAGACAGATGTCTAGCACGCATTCTTCTCGGCATAGCAGGCAGCGTAGAACAGGATGCCAGATTGGTCTGAATGACAGAAACCATGTGATATTTAATTCCCGTAGACGAGGTAACCCCAAAATTTGGTCGATGCACTCACGACACTTCATCTCCAATAGAGCTCTCTCTATGGTGCTTGGAGTGGCGCTGGTAATTTTGCTTGCCATATCGTAGTAGTAGGAGCAAAAATAGTATCCCTGCAATGAGTCGTAAAGGGAGGGGCAGTCCGCCAAACACAGAGTGCATGAAGTTTGGAAATATTTCGAGGACTGCTTGAAAAGGTGCTAACAGTCCGGAACATACGTTCTTAAATAGATGTACAATACCACTCGTATCAGACATATTTAAGATACGACTTAACATTTCTGAGAAATGTATAGGGCAGTTTGGATTAAAAAGTGCATGTATCTCGGCAGAAGTCCTTGCAACTTGTAGATCATAGGTCTCTTTGGCAGAGGTCAGTGGCACAGACTTTTGCTGAAGAATGGCTTTCATTCTGCTTAGAGTATCAATTTGTATAGAAGAGATGTTCAGTGAAGGCCATAGAGGCAACTCCCTGACTGTCTTGGTTTGTGGAAACAATACTTGCATACAGCAAGTGACCCTGGATGACACAGTTACTAGATATGGTATACCTGGCAACATGCTACAAAAATTGGATCAATCATTGCAGCTGGTGAACCTTGCAGGTGAAAGGATAAGTCGTTAGAGGAACCATTGCATGCCCCGTGTAAATGAATACCCTGACAAAGGAGAGAACTGCTTAGTGTGTTTTCACAGTTTGTACTGCTAAGAAACACTTCATGTCCCCCACTCCAACATCTGTGTGTGTAAGGTAAATCCCAGGATGTCTTGATGTATTCTTTACCCAACCTTTCATATGTGCCTGCTGGTATGTGTTTTAGGCAATACTGAAAATGAAAAATTGTAACAGGCAGAGTGATTGTTCCATGTATTATCCATTCAGTAGCTGGTTTTTCTGCTACCATAAATGGCAATCTTTTCAGTTTTTCAATGCTCAGCACCGTATAGCCTGCTCCCCTTTGTGCCAATTTGATCTGTTTATCAGTGAGATTGAATTCTGAAAACAGTGATGTAGTATTGATTAAACGCCAAGGCACATAGCATCCAGCCCAATAGCATGATAGAACGTAGCTGTGACTGACCATGTTGCAACATGACCAAGTCCTGTTCCATGATGTCTGTGGCAGAAGATACTATTCTGTCCAATGAATATATCCTGGACGAAAGAGTTGGTAACCCATTGTCAACTACAGAGAGAGATTTCTCTAAATTAATACAATCAATTTCTCGTATTCGTTCTGCAGTCTCTGCTTGCGTAATCTTCCATATTTCGTTATATGCAGCATATATGAAACGTTTTTGACGCTGTTTTCTTGGTCCTAGCAAGAATTCCCTAAGGTCTGCGCCATCTTTAAGTAAAGATAAGTGTTGCTTTACATCCTTAAGTGTAGATCTGTGTAGCCAATCATGGCAGAGCTTCCCTACACTGTATGTTGTTACTATTCCAGGATGCTGTCTTTGAACATATCTTAGGTCGGGCCTATTGATTTTAAACCCTTGTGTTTTGTTCAGGAATCTATCTTGACAGTTGTTTGTATCTGTTGGCCAGATTAACCATTTTTTCCAATCTGGATCTGTTCTGTTGTGATGCAAAATAGTATGTACGTCGACCTCCCCCTCTGAAGTGTGTAGGTGTAGGTATGGACAGGTTGTTTATGTCTTTGATCTTGGCTAACCGAAGGCAAGACATCTGTTGAACAGTGTCATTCAAAAACATTATTTGCTCACGGATTATACAGGCTCTAAATAAAGCTTCTACACCCTGCACTTGCCAATCTTTCGTACCCCAGACAGTTTTTGTCTCCATGTTGTCTTTGCAAAAGTTGAAACCATGACTAGACAGTTGGGCATAAAAGGCTGCAGAATAAATCTGTTTGGTGTTCTTTAACATACTGTTCAGTCCTGTTTTGTTTACATTTCTAAAATATAACGATTCTGGATTTGATACATTGAAGCCTGAAAAATATGGAAACTTATTCGCAAAAGTTTTGAGCTACCCTTTGGTGGCGTTGGACAATGTTCCCATTGGTTATAAATTAATACATTTCTAGGTGATGCAGTTTTATGCAAGAAATGATGACTATAATGCTTATAACAATACATTTGTTTATAGTCTGATGAACCTTCTAAATATTCATGATTTGTGAATACTGCAGACATTTCTAGATCTGACATCATATTATTAACAGTTTTAAAGTTCCAATCACCAGAAAAGGTACTAGATGAAACAAAATCACTTAATGACATTTTGAACTGGTGTGGAATCTTCAACCGCTCCAATGGGCCAAAAAAGTCATATTCTGTTCCCAAGCTATACCATCAGGTATAGGAACAGCTGTGATGTTCTCTGCTGACAAGTCTCTTTGTTCACGATGAGATGATTTGTGTCGTTTGAGTAGTAAGTTGACGTTCTTACTTGCTGTGTCCATTTTGACATATCTTCCATTTATCAGCATACCCAGAGTTATTACCAGAGCTAACCAAAGTAGAAGAATCAATATTCCCAACACAATCAAAAGTTCAATCCATGGTGAAACCAGATAAGTCTTTTCCAGGTGATGAAAATAGTAATTTGCTTGTTCTCTGAAAGTTCTTTTTGCTGGCGTCGTTTCAGGTTCGCTGGGATCCTCAGAAAACGTATCAAAGTTAATGAAATAGCCAGAGGCAGTTCTGTCAATTGTAGGGATTGCATCAAGATTTGTTAAAATAACTGGAGCCACTTGATCATATGTTACTTCCTTGTAGACTGGTGTTTCTTGAAGAACTGTTATTTTGGTCTCAAGAGGTACAAGTTCCTTAGCTTTGTTGCATAGTCCTTATCTCACTGCAGATTCCTCAAAGGTGATGAGTCTCTCAGTTTGAACCTCTTGGATTGTAGCTAGAGGAGTGCGTCTGCTACTTGGTCGGAGTCCACTTGGCCTACTGCTTAGTATTCGCCACATAGTGTGGTTTGATCCGGTCGATTTTAAACAAACCTGTTCTCCTTTTTAGCAGCAAGGGGCAGCAGTAAAACTGTTCTTGATCCATGGATTGCTAGGACAGGTACTGGTTGTCTGTAAGAAGGCCCAAATTCCTTCTTGTCCGCGATCTTTTCTCTGACTAGATCACCAAGCTTTGGGATCCAGACAGGCCTTGCTGGGACGGTTTGTTTTTCTCCAGTGGTGGTTGGCTTCAGGAACACGTTGCTTTGTTTCGTTCTTAATTCATTTAAGTCCTGTAAAACAGCCAAACGATCTTTGATATCAAATGTTTTTTGTTCCACCACTGATGTCTGACCAACATTGTTGTCCCAAAAAGGACCTCATGTGGAGTGATACCCCCTGGAGAACTTCTTGGCAAGTAATTTAAACTACGTTGGACACTTATTAGATGTTTGACCCACCCGTCACCCGAACCTAATACCCTAGCTGTTATAGATTGCTTTATGTCCCGGTTTTTCTCCAGAACCGAATTTCCCTCGGGATGGAATGGACTAGAATACCGCAATGCAACGCCCAAACTGGCCATGGTTTCTTTGTAAGCTTGAGAGCTAAACGCAGGACCCTGGTTAGAATGTAGCGTGCCAATTGCAATATCTGTCGATAAAGACTCGTAAATCTTTTATATCAGTTTGAGCGTCAGCCGAGCGCTGCGGCCACATCCAGAAGAACCTTGAACACGAATCCACTGCGACCATGATATATATATATATATATATAGTTACCATCCCTCTGTAAGGTCCCTTACACAAGCTAATGGTTTATCTGAAATTAACAGGGGTGTCTGCGCAGGACGTTTCACAGTAGAGACTTTCATCTTTTGACATATTTCACAATCCAAAACATAGTTCCGGGTCTGTAACCTCATTCGTGGCCACAAGTATCTCTGTTTTAATAACGATACTGTGGAGGAAACACCTGCATGAGCAGAGGCGAGCCTTTCATGTGCTGCTAGGATACTTCCTAATCTATTTTCCATGTTTGGAATTGCCCTATCCCCCACTCCAGGGATTCGAGCAAACGGAACATTATTCACATCAGTTATATACGAGTATTTGAGTGGAAACTCTTTAGGTTATGTACTACCGCTGTCTTTGCTTGTAGCATTGATGGTCAGCATTATTTCACTGTCTATTTTCGTTTTGAACGAGTGATTGCAGCTACGGAAGCCGATTGCACAGCCCCTTTCGCTAATTCATCAGCCAATGAATTCCCTTCAACGTGAACGCCATCACGTTGATGAGTCGCCACTGATGCTGCTTCTCCTTTAATATTAGATAATATTATTGATGAGACCTGGGTGAATTTTTTTTAGTAACTTCATGCCTAATTTCAGAGCAGACTCTGCCCCGTATTCGTTTTGAATCTGTTTCAGGACGTCCAGTATTACCGCCATAGACGGAACACCATGTGTTTTAGTGTAGATAGCGGCGTAGACTGTACCCCAGTCCTCCAGATGTGGTGTGATCCCCATTGGTAAACAGAATGTTAAAATTCTGTGTTTCTTATGAGGGCTAGTATTAGGAAATACTGCTTAGATTTGAGTCATTTTTTGAGCTATCCAGAATGGAATTTGTTAACGTTTTATGGGTATTTTACCCATGACTGCATGTAAAGTCTGTGGTGTAATTTTTTGTGTATTCCCTGGTGAGAGGTTTGTTGTGGAATAACTATTGTAGGTTGGACTGCGAGAGTCCGCATGACATATTGAACCAATTGTCTGTAGATTTTGATTAACTCTTGGAGTTGAGCTAGTAAATCTTCATCTGACATTTCTTCAATGTCACGATGTGGTGCATAGCCAGCTAAAACCGGCCATGTTGCTCCTGGTCTACCTAGTGGACCGAGCCTGGTAATGTGATTTAAATGTTTTAGGGCGCCTTTAAACCAGAGCTCATGCTCCTGGTATGTGAGTGGAATTTCAATATCCTCGAAAGGAATATATTCCTCTGGTGGATCATCTTCTTTGTAGAAGTGAAACAAATGTGTTACTGGATTTGATTTTGGGAATACTATCCATGAATAGAATACCTCTGTCTGGTGATATTCATGTGCCTCTATCACAAAAACTGCTCTACCACCTCTTGATGATAGGCCATGTTTTATAAGTTTTATAGTGATGGTTTTCCTTAAATTTGAAGGAATGATTACAGCATTCACGTCGGTTTCAGAAAAATCTGTAAAGTTAAAAACTGGTACGGCGTCTCCGCCTGTAACTGCTGCCAAGGCGTTATCCTAGTCAGCCATGTCAATGAAAGTTTGCAGAGCAGGCTTCAGGGAAACAAAGATAAGGTGCACAATACTTTGGAACACTGTATCCTTCAACGTTGAACATACCAAAAAGCTAATACATAGGATTTTTGTCCTACTCAACAATGGCGGATATTATCCCTTACCCACTCCAGACGTCTATTGGAGTATTATGAGTAAAGGGTATCTGAGAAAGGCACGACTCAGTTACTTCAGTATCTAGCGTTAAATTAGTGCCTTACCAAACTGTTGGGTGCCATGTAGTGTAGTTCCTATATCCCTAATAGGCTCTGCGCATTGGAATAAAATACACTATTAATTTGACATGGGACTGTGGTCAGTATGTCTCTATCGAGTACATTAAACTTAATTGTGTGTTCCGGCTAACTCAGAGGTCACTAGGCACTTTCACTAATAAACAAGAAGGGATTAGTCTCTGACAACAGCATAAACATGACACCTTTGTTTCCCTTAGAGTCGTAACAATATCTTCGGAGTCGTGGAAACAATAGATAACTATTTCACTCAGTCAATTGTGCATGCTTGGTTTCTACAGAGTTTGCACAGAAAATAGAGAGACGGGCATTTCAATACAAACTGTTTATTGAACAGTCTTTTTCTTATGCAAGAGAGGTGAACTGCTACAATCGTTAGACAGAATGCGAAGTATGCGTACAGAGTAAACAGTAATATAAAATACTGTAATAGCTTTGTCTGTTGCTATGACCTATATAAAAATACATACATAAATAACACATGATAAAATACTCAACTGGTGCTTCTAAAATACGCCTACCCCAGTGTACCTAACCTCGGTCTAGTACGAGGGAAGAAGTAGGAGCTGTCTTTAGCTATAGTTTAGTTTTGCCAAGAATTGCCAAATGTTTCTCTAGGTTTTAATCAGCTCCATACCTTAGAGTGAGAGAGGTTGGTATCTCTTTCCCGGAACTCGATTTCCCAACATCCCGTAAGGGGAGTCCGAAACACTGGAGCTGCATTCTCGGCAGGAGGATGACCGCTTCTGGTTAGTGCTGGGGAGTTGGCTTCCTTCGGCACTTGCTGTGGCGAGCTGCGTCATGCAAGTAGGTAGTCGAACTGCACCAAACCACACCTTGCTTTGCCATAGCAAGTGAAGGTATATTTATACCTTGAAGGTGTTCTGGAATGCCAGTATTGACGTAAACGTTGGGCATATGAACGTCATGAATGAACTCCTAAGGAATAGATGTTCATGCATAATAAATGAGTTCTTGGAGAAATCAATATCCAGGCAAGGGGAAGTCCCTAAAGCTTAAGAGTCTGGTTTTCCAAGAAATCGTTGTGATGTAGATGAATGGGTGTAAGTAGCCATGCCTGTATTTGGGTAGCATGGGCTATGCCTATATAAGGACTGGATTTCTATGCCTATTTATTTATGGGTTTGTAATGCGCCGGAATCACACCCGGAGGTGTATCTCAGCGCAATGCTGTTACGAGGAGAGTGCGATGAAATGAGGCGTTAGTATTGAAACAGCACTGTTTTTAAACTTTTCCTGAAAATTAAGTGGCTGGTGCATTGCCTAAGGGAGACAGGGAGGCTGTTCCACAGCAGAGGGCCCATAACAGAGAGGGCGCGTCCTCCTTGTCTGGCCTTTCTGACTCTGGGAACCTGAGGTAACAACTGGTTACTAGAGCGGAGGTTGCGTGTGGGGCGATGAGGGACAAATCTATCGGCCAGATAGAGCGGTCTCAGATTATGCAAGCTTTTATGCACCGCACAGCAGGTCTTAAATTCGATACGTTTTCGAATTGGTAACCAGTGTAGCTGGTCAAGAAGGGGCCGGGACGGAGTTCTGGGAGGGGCGTTTACCACCAGTCGTGCGGCGGTGTTCTGCACTACCTGAAGTTTGTTCAAAATGCCCTCATTAGCCGCCAATAAAAGACCAATACAATAGTCCAGGCGACTCAGCACGAGAGCCTGAACCAGTCTACCTAGAGCGATCAGGTAGGAGGGGGAATACATTCCGAAGAAGACTGATGACGTGAAAACAGGACCCCACAATGATGTTGGTATGATATTGAAGTGTGAGGTCCTGGTCGAGACGGACCCCCAGATTTTTTACCACCTGTTTAGGAGAGGGGGCCGCTCCTAGGCTAGCAGGCCACCAGTCTGGAGTCCACAGAATTTTAGCTTCCCCGAACAGCATGATTTCGGACTTTCCCACATTGCATTGGAGAAAGTTATTGGCCATCCAGCTGGAGACCGCCGTCATGCCGTTCGAGAAAGCTTGCCTTACCGCAGAAGTAAAGGTTTTAAAGGTGAACAACAGCTGGGTATCATCAGCGTAAGATATGGGTACAAACCCATAGGATCTCATGATTTCAGCCAAAGGAACAACATAAACATTAAACAGCGTAGGGCTGCGACAGAAGCCCTGCGGAACTCCTTTAGTGATTTTGGATGAGGCGGAACTAAATGCCCCCATGTTCACCCGCTGGGTACGATCTGTTAGGAAGCTAGCAAACCACGCCAGAGCAGATTTTTCTAGTCCAATCTCCTCCAGCCTTTTTAAAAGGATGGCATGGGATATGGTGTCGAATGCTGCTGACAAATCCAGCAACACCAACACCACAGACAGACCTCTGTCTAAGGACATACGTATGTTATCCGTGACAGATAGTAGGGCGGTTTCGGTACTATATTTCGGCCTGAACCCAGATTGGGAGTGGTCCAGGCACCCGACCCGCTCAATGAAACTCGAGAGATGGTAATTAACATGTTTCTCCATTAATTTACTAAGATAAGACAGGAGAGAGATAGGCCTCAAATTAGACATATCAGACCAAGGGACTGATGTGTTTTTCCTAATGGGTTTTACTAGGGCGTTCTTCCACTCCGATGGAACTGAACCTTCAGATAGAGAAAGATTGATCAATGTCTGAATAGTCGGGCTGAGTGTGTCTCCTATTAGATACATCACTCGGGCATGGACAAGGTCCGCCGGACATCCTGATTTAACTGTGCCAATCAGATTATTGACATTATCCAATGTGATCTCAGGTATAGCGGACATTTTTATGGAACTAATGTCTACAGTCCCCTGTAATGAGCCCTGGGGAGGATCACTGGTGTCGGCTACAAGTCTTGATTGAGCGATTTTTTCGTAGATGGACTCAATTTTATTCAGGCAATGTGAATTATACCTATATAAGGGCATGAATCAGGAAATGCATAGGGAATCTAAATCAACACACAACAGTGCCACTTGTATGTCCATTTCGAATTTGTGAGTCAGGACTCCATAGCCATTGAGGCTACAATTCCCATGGGGCAACCCTCCCCTCTCTTACATCGTTTCCTGTGCGGTTGGCACTGCACAATCCCACAGAGCATCTTTGCACAAATCCTAAATGTTTGAAACCCTACTTCCCTGGTTCAGAGCTATGGACACAGTCTGGAGGCATGTCCATTATAATGAGCCACTGCTCCTGGAAAACTGGTTATGTGGGTTTTCCCCCTCTAGAGGAGATGGCAGCCTATCTACCTACATAAAGGAGTGAGCAATCTAAGGTGTGACTTGCATATGCATCTGAGGCGGCAGTAGCTTCTTTGGAGCTGGCCATCTGCTGCCACAGTTCTCTGGCCATCCTGCTGGAGGAGGTCACACCTACTTACACAAATAATTCTTTAGCTCCCCGTTCCTGGGAGTGCTTAACACATCCTAGAAGGAGAACAACAGGCTGGCTCAGGTGACCACTCCTTTAGTTAATAAGAAAAGGCTACTTGAAGTTTGGGGCAAGAAAGTGGTGGCTTTCTAAAGTCACCTTTGCATTAAAAGTTACTTTAAATCTGACTTCAGCAATACGTCTGGGTTAATGTGAATACTAATTAGATACTCTGAGTACTATAATTGCTGGTCCTAGCTTTTCTATCTACAGTGAAAAAGACTATTACGAGTTTTCGCTGACAAGACATTTAAAACATAAAAGGGACAAATCCTCCTTTTTAATATTTAGCACCCTGCCTTTTGGGCCGCTAAGGTGTTCTATTGGGGTGGCTTATAAATATTAAAATAGAAGGCTTTGACTTGCCGAAAGGATTGATTTTGCCACGTCAGGTTGGCAGTTTGAGCTGCCCGACTAGGCTGCAGTGACAGACGGAGAGTCATGTTTTCAATTTGTCACTGCAGTCCATTAGTGACATTTAGCTTACTAGCCCTGGGTACACTTTGAACCATAAACAAGAGACTTATAGGCAGGGTAAATATGCCAATGAGGTATTAGCCAATTGCACATACAATTTGAGGGGTCAGAACACATGCACTGGAGGCTGGTCGACAGGCCCAGTGCACGTCAAAGTTAAAAAACTAGCAGCATCAGTCCAAACGTTTGCGGGGGTATGACCATACAAAAAGACAATGTTGTACCCATACATATCACTAATTGCTCAGTGGGCTGCCTCTTTCAATTAGACCCCAAAATGAGTTGTTCCGGTTGGCATCTCTACCCACCTCTTTCCTGTTTTGAGCCACCATTAGACACACAAGCAAAGGGGGAAAAAAGCTCAGAAAAGACATACATCTGTACTGGAATTCCTAAAAAAAAAAAAAAAGCTGAGGGATGGTTTGGCATGTTTCTTATGTGAACAGGGTATCCTTAGGTGAGAACATTTGCCGGTTTTACTGGGGGCACGTTAAGGTGCTTTAGGGAAAATTTGATGTGCATATTTGGTGGGAAATAAATTCTGACATTTCGACAGGCATGGAAAGGGTATGCAAGGTTTTTGTGCAACATGTTAGACTTTTCATGTTGATGTGATGTTATTTTATCACTCTATCACAATCATACAGGCACAGATGTAGTATAAGAGCTCACTGTTATTTTTTTCATTTTTTTCCCGTTTTGGAAACTTATCTTTTGGTGCAACCACCACAGACTTCTCTTAAGAATGCACTAAAAGCGTGTCTAGTTAGGTTTTCTTTTTTTATTGTGATGTATCAGGGAGGATAACCAGGCTGCCAATGGATGTGGTTTGACATTGGAAAGCATAAATCCACCCATATATGTATGGAGTGCAATCTTATTCCTTCTCCCGTAGCATGTTGAAACTTGGCATTATTCAGAGATAAAATCCCTGTACTGATAACTCCCAGTACATCATTGTCTATATTATCATTGCTTTGCATTAGGACACAATCACTTGAATATGCTAAAGTAATGAACCAGATCTCTGAAGTTACCATGTCATTGAATAGGCCATAGAGTCAAGTCTTCGTGTTCTGTAACTCTTAGTCCTGTTTTTAAAAAAGGGATAAACATGACAACAACACGCAGCATAAAAAGAAAAACATAGACTGCAGGATGCAGTCTCTCATGGACATTGGAAACCTAGAAACAGTTCCTTACCTAGCCTGTTTGTGAAATATTCAGTACTTTATTCCATACCTGAAGGTTTTATATAATTATGCGTTGAATGTATGGTATTGATGATCACTTTAGATCCCAAAATGATCCATCAGGACCTGAATTGCGTTGCTTTTTTGTGCTCATGGATTTGTTTTTTGTCTCCTTAGAACTCAAGGCTGAAATAGAGAAACTAAAATCGGCTCAATTGAGTACTCCAAATATTAACCCTGATGAATACAGGCATTGCAAACAAGAAATTGCATCTCTAAGGGTGAAACTGAATCAGCAGATGTTGGAAATGTCTGATATGCAACGGTAATCAACATATGCTTCTCACTTTTTGCTCATTGTAACATGTCTGGAAACAGTAACATGCAGCATCATTGTGCCAAACTTTGAAAACATGATTTGTATTGGTTTGTTTTATTTTACTAACAGAGCCTGGAAGGAAAAACTAGAACAAGCAGAAAGAAGAAAAATGGAGGAAACTAAAGAGTTGCAGGTACTTGCATGTGTATGTCTGTAAAGCTACATTTTCAATTTAAGTGTGCCTTTGCTTTTGAGGGGATTTTCACTTTTAAGTTCTCAGAATGCAAGATTGCAGTAGTTATTAAGAGCCCAACATGTTACCGTTGGCATATCTGCTTTCTGTATTGTTTTATCTCCAAATTTATAGAAAACGTTTACAAACCATATAGTTGAAGATAATACAATTTTTCTCTTTAAAGCCAATCAGGGGCCCAACATAGGTATTTCTTGATTTCGATGTTAAAGGTAAAACTGTTTCTTGGTGGACAATATGCAGTTTGATTTTCTACTCTACTGCTACATCTTTTGGTTTAAAAATGTACAATGATTTGTCTTTAGGCACACCACACTTGAACCAAATCAGTTTACACTAGAGTTCCTCCACTGGATAACTTTTGACCTGCACATAAACTTCTTTGCACTCTCTTTTGAAGCATTAATGAATGGATTTCAGACATGAGGACAATGTAAGATTTGTCAGAGGCAAGTTGGACTACTGTAGGGAAGTCTATTTGTATGTTTAAAAAGACACCAACATTACAAAAGTCTATTGAAGGAAACCAGAGCTATGATTTTTTTAAAGGTAAGTAAAGTCTTTTAAGTGCAATAAATTGTTGTCATCTGCTTAGCAGGTTCTGTGCCAATGGGCCAGAACGACTACCAATCTTCTCGTGGATGGGCCAGAACAGGTTGGGAGCCAGCCACAGGGACCACTTGGATTCCGGGAGACAGCTGCCTGTTGAGGCCAGCATTCTCAGGGTCCTCAGTGAACCTTTCTCCTTTACCACAGTCAAGTAAAGAAGTGGTCCTGATGCTGGGGGTACAGTATGCTGAGGATGCCGGAGATGCTTGACTTATAAGTAAGCTAAATAAGCCAATCAGGTATTAGCTAATTAACATAACTTTGAGGGGTCAGAGTACATGCATTAGAGTGAGTAGGTTGATGATAGTAAAAGAGAAACTTTCCTACCAATACCACTTACTTTTGTTTTACATTTCCGTCTGAGCACTGTTCTGGTGTGCATCATTACAGACTGTTTGGAGGGAAGCACATTGAACTGTTTAACTTTCATTTGAAAGCAGTATAAATTAGTCTCTACTATAGGCAGCACACCTTAACCTCCCGTTTTATGATTTTTAAACTAACACAAGTCTCTTTTGATTGTCTGAAATGTGTTATTGATTCATATCTTTTATATAAATTTTCTTAACAAGCCTGAGACAAAGGACTTAAAAAGGGTCACATTGCCTTTTAAAAAAAAATTAATTGCAGGAATGTATTCATCATATCCACCTAGGGGCTTAGAGAAACGTTAGAGATGCCGCTCTTTATGAGATTAAGATTTGTAGTTTCCCTGCATACATCTAATTTCTGCCTAAAAATATATGATGACTAATAATATAGGGTTACTTTGAGAGCCTGCCATTTGTTTATTTAGCATCTATGGCCTTGCCTACGGGCGGATGGGGACTTACTGAGGCTCTTGTAGGTTATGGAGTGGAGGATCAGAATTATTTTGCTGAGTGCAAGAACATTAAAAAGAGAATTTTGCAAGTAGTTGTACATTTAAAAGTGATTTGTGAGTCCCAGTGGAGTGGGACTCACAAATCACTTGGAAATGTGCAACTAAATGCATAATTCTCGAATGCCTTATGTATGAAGATATACATATGTGGTACAAACTGTAAATGCAAAATAAATGTTACCTACTTTGGCTGAAGTAAGTACAATTTGACTAAATATTGTGATGGGCTTTTTCATACGCTATCTATGGTAAAATGTACCGGGACCTATTTTGGAGGTTGTATTTTAATATAAATATTGTGATTTAGATTAACTCTGAGCAAATTATTGGAGTTTGCATATTTTGGATTGTTTGGATAAATGAGTTCCTTGTGAACATTATTTCTCTAGCTTCAGTGCTTACCCAGTTCACAAGGATGTATGGGTCGCTCTTGTTCTTTATAATTCTTTCAGTAACATGGCACATTGCATCAGTGTTAAAATCATATTTCAAAAGTTGAATGGCTGGGCCTGTGTAGAGTACTTCATGAAAATTGTAGATCAAGAGAAGACTGCAATATGTCCAAGAACCAGAGTTTGTTCATGGCATTTCGGACACTTTCCATTTCTGGGTGCATTGTTACGTCAGGCAACATACAAATGTAATCTAAATAGTACCCATTTGACAAACATGCAACTTTGGTAAAGTGTTTTCTAATGGTTTAGATTATGATTCTATGAATACTTTGCCCCATATTGAAAGCTAAGCAAAATACTTATGGGTATTTAGCCTACATGTACAGATATTTCTGTCCTTCACTGCTAAGCAAAGTTTAGCCAAGAATGAAACATTTCCTAGCTGTCATAAAGGAAGGTTTCAGGTCTATTAGTGACACCGAAGCGAGGATTAGTCTTTATCTTTCTTCGTTTATTTAGATAGCAGCCATGTTTGATCCAAACATTATAACAAACAAAACTTCATTTCCCATAAAATCTAGGGAGCATGAAGGTGAAAAGTTCATCCAACAAGGATCCATAATGTGGCTTTAGCCACGTTAGTCCCCTCTTCCTTTCCCTCTTTCTTCCTGCGACAAAAGACAGATTTGGAAGATTTTACTCCTGTTTGCAAGCTAATGAATCTGCAATTAAAAAAACAGGCTAAGACTATAATCCTTCCAGGGATTGTTCTAAACAAAGTGTGAGAAATCCGTACCTTTTCCTAGGGGTGTATAGGAAAACAATATGTTTTGTTAAAATAACCCTCACCCACCAAAAGGTCCCTTGGTGGCATGCTACATCTTCGGGTTTGTCCCGCCCCGCTGCCGGACGGGGCGTGCTACAACCGACTGAGATGTGGGATCACTTATTAGTGAGGTGATTCTATGTGTAGGTGTGAGAGTGGAAGGTTCAGAATCTAATGTAGTGAGTTAAAAATACATGGCTGCGTGTAAAGAACATTTTAATACTCCCTGTAGCTGGTATTAGTAAAAGTGGAAAGGAGGAATATATGCTATGATGAGCTGTTCCCTCCCTGGTCTACATGTTTTGAAGCCTTCCCCTAGGCTTCTTCTTCTGGGCCAATGCGGTTGATCCCTTCTACCACTCTAAAGAAAACCTATGTGGTCTGCCTGATCAATGTCTAAGTCTAATGTGCCTATTATAAGCATATGTCCATAGAATACCTAATTTGGTACATTCCTGAGAACAATATTGTTGGTGCCTAACAAAGCCCCCATGAGCTTAAACATGGGAAGGGAGGAGCACTTGTAGTCAATATAATGAAAGCAAAAAACTCCTTCTCCTGAGTTTGGCAGTTGATAAATAGTGCTAAATGCCCAAGAGGGCATTTGCATCAATGGGGGGGACTACATTGTTGCGTGGGTTACCAAATTTACACCTTAATATGTATCAGACCAAAAATTAGCATGAAAATATTGCAAACACAAAGATTAAAAGTTTCATACATTTATTTAAAAGTAATTTAAAAATAATAATGACACATTATTACAAAACAATTTCAATTTTGTGCACATTCGTCTTTG
This sequence comes from Lissotriton helveticus, assembly GCF_964261635.1. NCBI lineage: Eukaryota > Metazoa > Chordata > Amphibia > Caudata > Salamandridae > Lissotriton > Lissotriton helveticus. The sequence continues at coordinate 1,818,121,130 of NC_136057.1, forward strand.
ATGTTGGCCAGCTCAAATAAAAACTACAATTTTTTATAAAAAATGCCAGTGGGCATAAATACACAAGTCTACATGTACATCATAAGGAACAAACTTGTAGTCAAACAATCAACAAAGCTGCTCTCTCACCCTCTGCTCTGAACATCATCGGTGCCACGGGTAGGCATTGCTTTGGTGAGAGAGCAGCCGGCCACTGGAATTGTAGGAACTGTCGATGTGGTGGGAAGATTAGAACAGTCAGGTAAGCATCCTTGAGGTCCAATCTTACCAGCCAGTCGGGTTGTAGGAGGTCACAAAGAAGATGGATGCCCTCCATTTGGAAGTGACGGAAAACCAACCATTTGTTGAATTTCCAGGGATTGATCACTGGGCATTGGCCCCATCCCTCTTCTCCACCAGGAAGAGTTTGCGCAGAAAACCAGAAGGGTGAGGAGCAGTCCGAAGAATGGCTGCCTCCTGCTCCGAAAAACGGAGAGGGCATGGATGGGTCGGTTGGAATGGGGATCCATAGAATTCAATATGAAAACCCTGGACTGTTTGGAGAACTCAGGCATCCGACGGAATATCTTTCCCATCTGTCTATGATTTGCGCCAAACATCCCGCCAAACTTTTTTTTTAAAAGAGAGTTAGACTCACCGTGGGAGTTGGTGGAAGAGCCTCCACCCCAGGCACGGTCATTGGTATCCTCTGGTTAGGCAGAAGTTCCCAAAGCGGGAGGAGTCTTGTCATTGGCCTCTATGCAAGGGCTGGTGTAGGAAGCCGGCTCTTTATGTGATATATCAATAATCTGATATACCATGTAAAAAGTCCAGGGGTTCCCTTACTAGTACACAGGGCTTGCGATGCAATCCCAAAGTGCTTTATTAGGGGGTACTGTGGTCGAGCAACCTTAGGCTTAACACAGAGGAATGTAAGACCTTTCCAAATACACACAATGATTAATAAATGACAACACAACTCAAGATTTAGATCCACACCAATTTATAAAAAAATATCAAGTATCTTTATATATGTTCTGGCACCAAAATCAATATGATCAGGCAAGTGCATTTCGGAAATACAGTAGAAAACTGTTGCAGAAGAAAATGCTTAAACACCATCAAGTATTTACAGTGGAGGTCAATGTAAAATACACAATGGTAAACATTTCCCGTCAAACAATTTAGTATTGCAAGCAATAGGGGAAATCGGGTGGCGGGCAGAACCTACAAAACCATTGTGGTTGGTGGTAAAAGCACACAAGGTTTTGCAAGTTTTGTGCCAAGGGACACTTGGGGTCGGATTTGGTTTCTACTCTTTCAGAGCAGAGGTCTTTGGGGTCCCAGGACTCGAGTGAAAGAGGCAGTTTTGTACCTTGCCCAGGGTCTCTGGATGCAGGGATGCGTGGAAAAGTCTGTCACTGGGGGTGGGTGCGCCATAGATGCGCCTTGGTCGGTCCATCAGCGAATGACGGTTGTGCCCAGATGGTTTCTGCCACACAGTCGACACCACCAAACAGGAGATGCAAAATCACAGGAGCAGGGTAATTTCCGACCTCTGTCGCACGTGCTGTGGAGTGCCCTCTTGCTGAAGTGAAGACTGACTGGGTCGATGGCCGGGCTGGCTACCAACAAACCTTGGCTGCGATAAATTAAGTTGAAAGGGACCTCACAGGCTGAAGGTCTTTGGGAGTGAGGTATGGGTTCGGAATGTTGGCGTGAGCCAGCTGCCATTCTTGACGTGCTCCTTGGCACTTCTCTATGGGTCATCACCTCGACAGACCTAGCGCCGAGCACTTTGTTGCTGCTTCGGACTTGGCCTGCGATGAGCAGGTGACTGGTTCTTTGTCAAAGGCAGGCAGGCCTCCCAGGTTTCTCGAGTACAGCTGCAGGACAAGACTTTTTTGGTGCAGGAGTTGGAGACAACAGGCAGGCCGGCATGGTTGGTGCCAAGTCAGACTCACATCTTCTCTTTACGACTCTTCTGTGTCCTTCAGCGAGCATGATCTGTTTCTCTGGTGTCAGGGACTCACCTAAATATGTAATTTAGGGGCATTAGGGGAGTGTAGGGTAGTAGCCAATGGGTTACTGACCCATTCTGGTCACTACGCCCCCTATGTGACCACTTCCTGTGGGAAGTGGACCTAACCTTGTCCCGAATGTCTAGGTTTGCCATCAAAAAGATGGCTACCTCTGAAAATGTCTGTCTACCTCCCAGTTAGCCAACCATTTGGGTGGTACTAGCCGGGGGGTAGCACGCCTACCTGACTCGGTAATTTTCCCACCTGTCATTGTGCCAAGTGGGCTGTGGACAGGGGGGCAGTGGCTTCTTCTGCTGTGAGGGGAGCCATATTCGCATTCCAAAAGTGGCGGCTCCTTTGAAGCTCGCATGCCAAAAGCAGGCCGATCAGCAGGCCATCCTGTGGACTTGGGTGTTACACCCTCTTCCTGGGCAGGCTTTTGTTTCTGACCTCCTCAGAGCAAAAGACTCTCACCATAGGAGGCCATAACAGTGTCTCAGGTTGCAGGCTGTCACAATCCAGTCGGCAAGCACACCAGAGGCTGGTAGGTGTTCGGGGGAACCTCTAAGGTGCCCTCAGAGTGCATGTATTGATAAATCCAACACTGGCATCAATGTGGGTTTATGAAGATGAGATGTTTGGTACCAAACATCCCTATTTTCAGTGAAACCATCATGTAGCTGTGGAACTCGTTTTCACCAGTGCCCAGTACATGGTTTAAAATAGCTTCCCTGGTCACTTGCACTGGGAGTAATCGGACTGAGCAGCACAGGGGTATATCTACTCATGCAGATATGCCCTCGTATACAATTAGACTTTCCTGTTTTCAGTTTCTATTTTTGGTAAATTCTGGTGTTTTTTTCAGTGTTTTCCAGTGATTTCAATACCTTAAAAAACAGTGCTTACATATTTTTGCGCCATTAAAAACAGAAACTGTGTTTTTCCGGCCTTTATGGAACTCTGTGCTTTTATTATTGCTTGCTTTCTGCACTGTTAGTACATGGTATATAGCCAGTGTACGTACAGTGTATATGAGGTCCAAATGCATTTTTACAAATCAAACTAATCGTAGTACACCATACAGTACTTCTTCAGTGAGTCTTTTGTCATGCATGGTCGCTCTTTCCTTCTCAGGCGGGATGCCTGACTTTCACCTTGTGGACACCCTGCCGGGGTTTCTCACAGGGGAATACCAGGACGGGTTCCCTAAGCAAGCGCCAGGATGCCCTTTGGGTGACAGGTTTGCGCTATATAAGTACACCTACATTTACACATTTACATTTACAACATTGGCACTTGAGGGAGGCAACGCCAAAATAGCCAGTACACAATTTTCTAACTGTGGCCACCGGCATAGCTTTCCATGCCAATACTGGTGCACCTGAAGATTGCGATTCTCTGCGACAGGTTCTGCAACATATGCGTTGAACTGGGCGCATATGCCTTCCCCGTTATTGAAGCGGTAAAAAATGAGGCAGCACTTTTGAAACTCTGGAGAAAATTTCTCTTTATGGAAGAGCTCTATAACTTGTGCAGAGTACCACAGCGAGGCTTCATTGACTTTAAATGCCATGGTTGGTGAAGGGCTATTTCTCATATATTGTAAAATAACAGTTCCTAAATTGCTCCTCAACATTTCTTTGCTTACCACGTGGCAAGCACTCTAACATGGAACATGTTGCAGTGCCAAAGTCGCTAAAAGTGTCACCAAGCTTACTCACAAGGAGATGTTTTACATCTACACAAATGATGCTATACACTTCGCAGACAAGGGTGTTTTTAGACTCTAGATTTTTTATTATGTCCACTACAGCAGTCATGCTTTCCTGTAAAAATCTAAGAATGCAGTAGAGTGCACTTTCTTTCAAATCACCATCAATATGTGACCACAGTTCCTCACATTTCTAGCCGTTTGCATCATCACTCCGCAAATGTTCTGTAAACGATTGCAACATGGATAATATAGCATTCACGGCCTCTAGGACTGTGAACCACCAGCTAAGTGACACAGTTGGGATGACTTTCTTTGATTCCACACAAAGCGAGAAATATTTATGTTTTAGTTCCCAAGCATAACAAAACAGTGCACCAGAATGGACTAAAAAGTCAATAGCATTCTTCATTAACTCTGAAGATTGTAAAGATGCTTTCAGATTGCCATTTAACAAGTGGCAAGGATCTCTTACAGGGAGGCACTGCAGCTCCGGTATCGATTTTGAAAGGTCATCACACAACTTTTTCATATACGTAGCTCAATCACTACAAATACAAACAATATCACTCCAATCTTTGTTGAACTTGGTAGGAACTTTTTGCAGCAGCATTCCAAGTGACACTGCAGTTGTCACTGCAGCATTCCGCAGTTGGTCTTGAGTCCCACACATGTGGCAGGACATATATTAGATGGAACCTTTTCAAACGATCTGCGGATTGAAGTGGGAGAGCCAGCCTATACCCCTCTCCTGGTCAGATCATTATGCCATCCCTTTTAATTTTCTGTCCTTGGTATCAGCTACTGTCCCAGCTAACATAAGGCCAATAGAGGGAAAGAGAAATGTCAGCCTTATTAATAAGGAGGCTCTTTCTAATGTTTTTAAAAATGATCAGCTTTCCTCGCACATGGATGCTAATCTAGCGGCAGCTGAACTCTCTAAGTGGCTTTTAGCAGCTTTGGATATCATAGCTCCTATTAAGGACTATTATGCAGCAAGGAAAAAACCCTCTGCTCCATGGTTCTCTGATAGAAAGCGGAGGCAATCATGCCGTAGGCAGGAAAGTATATGGCGTCTAGACATGGCGCCAGCGGGCAGAGAGCTTCACAAACGGCGCCTGAGGGAATATAAAACAGCTATTATTGAGGAAAAAAAGTTCCTACTTTTTAAAGGTTACGGAATCCATTAAATCTCCTAGAGAACTCTTAAATTTCATCAACTCTCTTATTTCCCCACCTGTCTCTGACCTGATGGATTTCTCTCAAGAGCTCTGTGACAGAATGGCTGAATTTTTCCCGACCAAAATCACAGATCTATATTCCTCGTTGGAAACTTCCATGCTGAAATTGCCCTATCTGCTCCACTGAATTTACCCCACCTCCAGCCGAATGCTTGGCTACCATGGAGGAGTTACCAAGGCTACTTACCTTCCATCTTATGTCTCCAGCAACTATGGACCTCCTGTTATGGGGAATTACATTGAGGTGCCCACTGGACTCATGCCCTCTGAAGGTGTTAAAACAGGAAGAGAAGTTATTGTGCCCCACCTTACTGCATTACTTAATGTAGCCATTTCCGTGGGGCAGTACTCCACCTCCTGGAAGACTTCTGTAGTTAAAACGCTTTAAAAAAAGCCTTCTTTGGACCGAATGGAACTAAAGAATTATCGCCCTATTTCCCTGTTGCCAGTCCCAGCCAAACTTTTGGAGAAAGTTAAATTCTCACCTTAGCGCTTATCTAAAGGATTATCATTTTTATTGCGGTATTTAATAACATCCGGGTTCAGGTCGACGCAGGGCATACCCCACTGCTGATTCTTCTTGACCTCACCGCAGCCTTTGATACCCTGTCTCCGTTGAGGTTGGTGGAATGCCTCAAGGAGTTAGGGATCGAGGGCACGGCCCTCAAGCTACTTGCCTCCTTCCTCAGTGATCGGGTTCAGATAGTTAAAATGGGCCAATTCCACTAGTCTCCTAGCCCCCTGTTATGTAAAGTCCTGCAGGGCTCCTCGTAGAGCCCGACCTTTTTTAATATTTATGTTGCCCCGCTGGCTAGGGTTGTAAGGACCTTTGGATTTGAGGTGTTGTCTTATGCTGACGACACACAAATAATGGTGTCCATCACACATAGTATCAGGGAATCTGCTGCAAATTTCAAAAGTTGTATGCAGGCAGTCTCCTCCTGGATGGTCAAAAACTATCTTAGACTCAATGGGGAAAAGACAGCGGTCCTGATCTTCGGAAATCAACAGAACATCTGGTCCAACGACTGGTGGCCAGACACGCTTGGCTGTTGTCCCTGCCCTGTAGCCCATGGCAAAAATTTAGGGGTCATAGTGGACAATTCTCTTTCTCTAAATCTGCAGATTAGCAGAACAGTGTCTACTTGTTTTGGGATATCAGGATCCTCAGGAAAATGTCCCAGTTTCTTTCTGTTGCCGCACGAAAGCAGACAGCTATTGCCTTAGTGATGTCCAGACTGGACTATTGTAATGTCGTTTATTTGGGCATTAACGAGAGTATGGTCCGACGCTTGCAGTTGGTGCAGAATGCCGCTGCCAAGTTGGTGATGGACCTTTCAAAATATCACTCAGTCTCGGTCTCTCTCATTACCTTGCATTAGGTTCCTTTGGAACGAAGAACCCTATGCCTGACCCCTAATGCCTTCTATGGCCTAGGCCCTGCCTCTTTCAGAGGGCTGTTCCAGTGCCATCTTCCCACCAAGCAGCTTAGATCGGCAAGTAAAAATCTGCTGATAGTCTCAAGGTTCAAGAAGGCGAGATGGGGTGGCCATTGCCGCTGCTAGGCTGCGGAATTCCCTCCCTAATGATCTGTCGGGACAAGCACCCCATTCCCTTTTCCGCAGAGCTCTGAAGACCTGGCTATTTACACAGATATCAGTTTGAGCATATTTCTTAACTCTGTAACAGTGTCTCTCTTGCAGTGCCTTGGCGCCCTGGGGCTAATTTTGCCCTCTATAAATCCAATATTCATTCATTCATGCCACGTTTTCCAAAAGTCTGGTGTCCTGTTTTCAACAACAAAGGGGGTGGGAGCAGGCCGCTGACACGTCCAGCGTGTTTACCTCTAGCATCATGGTTCATGTAGTTCGTGTTTCTCGCTCAGTTCTCAGTTCATAGCCAGTGCTCGCATCATTATTTCAAAGCGCATCCCTAGACACGTGTTTCTGGATTATTCCTTCATCAGTAGGGAAAATTATTAACAGGTTTCTGGACATGCTGCCGTCATCTATCAGGATCAGTTCCGCTCTCAGCATGCAGGCGCTGCTCCCGAGCTAGTCAACTCGGCGGCTTACAGAAGCCATTTTTAACAACAAAGGGGGTGGGAGCAGGCCGCTGACACGTCCAGCGTGTTTACCTCTAGCATCATGGTTCATGTAGTTCGTGTTTCTCGCTCAGTTCTCAGTTCATAGCCAGTGCTCGCATCATTATTTCAAAGCGCATCCCTAGACACGTGTTTCTGGATTATTCCTTCATCAGTATTTTTCCCTACTGATGAAGGTATTAAACCAGAAACACGTGTCTAGGGATATGATTTAAGAATATACGGGCACTGGCCATGAACTTTTTGAACATTTGGTGATCCTCGAACTAAACGAAGAATAATTAACTGCAATGACCATTAGGCAATGGGGTAATCCGGCAGTGACATGTTCGCGGCTCTCCCAACCCCCTTTTGAATTGTATAAAATGGCTCCCGTGAGCCAAACGCTGACGAGCACTGGGAGATGCCTGCACACCGGGAGCGGTAATTGACCTGAGGAGATGACGGTGGCATGTCGAGCAACCTCTGAAAATATTTTTCCCTACTGATGAAGGTATTAAACCAGAAACACGTCTCTAGGGATATGATTTAAGAATATACGGGCACTGGCCATGAACTTTTTGAACATTTGGTGATCCTCGAACTAAACGAAGAATAATGAACTGCAATGACCATGAGGCAATGGGGTAATCCGGCAGTGACATTTTCGCGGCTCTCCCAACCCCCTTTTGTCCTGTTTTCACCAGTATCCCAGAGGCTTTGTGTTATGTTATGTTATGTTAATTAAAATTTGTTAAGCGCGCATACGCCCGAAGGCTTCTTGGCGCTGGAAAGAGATAAAGAACATAACAAGGGTAGAACAACAAAAGTCTCTATTTCAAATATGCCTGTGTGAATAGATGCGTTTTAAATGCCTTTCTAAAGGCAAGAAACTCCTTGCACTGCCTGAGAGCTGGCGGCAAAGAATTCCACAGGGTTGCTGCTAAAAAATGAAAGCTACTGCCTCCCTGTCGTTTCTTCTTGAAGCGAGGTACCTCAAGTAGGTCTTTGTGGGCTGACCTCAAGCTACGTGAAGGAACGTATCTGCCAATCAGCTGTTTGATAAAGGAAGGGCCCTTCCCTTGCAAAGCCTTAAAAATGATACAGCCAGCTTTAAATTCAGCTCTTTGAGCCACAGGAAGCCAATGCAAGGTCTCCAAGCCAGATCTGATCGAGACCCATTTGGGAACGTTACATATCAGTCTCGCGGCTTGATTCTGCAGATACTGCAGTCTTCTAAGTTGGCCTATAGGTAGGCCTAAATAGAGACTGTTGGAAAAATCAATATGGGAAAGGATTAAAGCCATGACCACCTGGATTAGGGCAGAGTGGGTGAGGAGGTGTGCAATTTTCCTGATTTTTCTCAATTGAAAAAAACCAGAAGACACCACCATACCGATCTGAGATTTTAAAGAAAGATCCTCGCTAAGAGTAACCCCCAGGCTCTTTACTGTTTGTGATTTCTTTGGGGGAAGGCCCATGTCCGTGGGCCAGAAATTGGGGCTCCAGCCAATTTCACTCTTACCGGGCAAAATCAGCTCGGTTTTCCCCGGATTTAATTTTAGATGGTTTAAAGACATCCAGTTCTGGATCAGAGTCATGGTTGATTGAAAATCCTCCACAGCACTTGGAGAATTGAGTGTAAAAACTAGCTGCAGATCGTCTGCATAGTTATATACAGTGACTTTGTGTTTACTCAGAGCAAAAAGAAGGGGCCGCATATACAAATTAAATAATAAAGGGGAAAGGGAAGAGCCTTGAGGGACCCCGCAGAAGGAATTAAGTTTAGGAGCTGAAAAAGATCCTAAACAGACAGACTGGGTGCGTTCGAATAGGAACGATTTCAACCATGCCAAAGCAGAGTCTCTAAGGCCTGCCTGTTCGACACGGTTGACCAGAATGGAATAGTCAACCGTGTCGAATGCAGCAGACAGGTCGAGGAGCACAAGGGCTTGGTGAAGGTTATTGTCAGCATTGGACCTCAAGATGTTCTGGACAGCCAATATGACTGCCTCAGTAGAATGGCCAGGCCGAAATCCTGCTTGGTTGGGTTGCAAATAGCCCGATTCCTCCACAAAATTTGAGAGGCAGTTGGTAACATGGGCCTCCAACATTTTGGACAGAAAGGGCAGCAGGGATATAGGCCGGTAATTCGTGAGGTCCGATGGATCCACACCAGGTTTCTTTGTGAGGGGTATCAATAAGGCCTGCTTAAAACTACTAGGAACTGTCCCTGAGATGAGCGAGTTATTTAGCAGGGACATCATACTATTAGGAATGGCACGACCAATTTCCTTCATGATTTGAGGGGGACAGACGTCCATAGGGGAGCCCGATTTGACTCTGGCTAATAGCTCTGAAAAGACTTTCAGGTCCATAAGGGGAAAGGAGTGTAAAGTTAGGGGATTAAAAAAAATGTCATCCACAGGGGCACACATTGGGAGTGTGGAGATGTGCTGTTTGATCAGTAAAAATTTTTCGTTAAAGAAATCATTCAGGGAATTGCATAAAGCTTGTGTAGGAACAACCGGAGGAGAAGTTCTTTCATCATTACAGAGGTCGTTCACTATCCTGAAGATTTCCTTTGACTTATTAGTAGAGTTTAAAATTTTGGATGAAAAATAGGCAGTTTTTTCGTTTAGTAATACTTTTTGATATGCCTTTCTTGCTAGGCAATAAGTAGCCCTGGCTAGGGGGCAATACTGAGAGCGCCATGCCCTTTCATGTTGCCTCACTTCCAATTTTAGTTTTTTTAGCTGAGGAGTGAACCATTTATGTGCATCCTTGCTCCTAGCACTACAAAGGCGAGTAGATGGAGCATAAATATTAATCGCAGAGGAAAGCCATTCTTTAAACCGAGAGTCAGCCTCCTCCACGTTAGTGCTCTCCAGGGGAAGAGAGGCATTTAGGAAATTTAAAAACATGGGCATATCCATGGAAGTCCATTTCCTAATGGTCCTACAGGTTTGTAGCTTAAATTGAGTGTTCTTATCTAGTTGGAAAGAAAAGCTTATACAGTGGTGATCTGACCAGCTGCAAGGTTTTATAGCTATTGAAGAGATAGGTAAATTCAGCGACCAAATTTGGTCGAGGCTGTGACCTTTCTGATGAGTCTCAATATCAATAAATTGTATCAAATTGAGATCAACAAGAAGTTCCTTTGTCTCAGCAGCTTGTGGGTCAGACACTGTATTATCAAACCAGAGGTTTAAGTCGCCAACCAAAAGGAGTTTGGAATGGTTGGTGACCAAAGGAGCCAATGACTCAGCTAAGGTAGAAGGGAATGTGGCCATATATTGCGGTGGACGGTACAGTAGCACCAGTACAAGCGTTCCGTTTGGGGTATCCAATTTAGCAACTAAGTTTTCTGTGTTGGGCAGAGGCAGAGATGACAGTTGTCTAAGTTGGTGTTTTTTGTTGACAATGATAGCTACTCCTCCCCCAGCTTTCCCTCCCGGACGAATGGCAGACAGAATGTAATAGTCCGCTGGTAACGCTGCTAAGATGTCCGGCAGTGAGTCCGGGGTAAGCCAGGTTTCGGATAGTAGCAACATGTGAAGATGTGAGTCTGTTAATAACAGGAAAATATCCGTTTGATGTTTAATCATGGAACGAGTATTTAAGTATTTACACTTAAATGTACAAGTAGTGCTGGGTGGGGTAGTGAGCATCGCATATTCAGGAACAGAGTCAGCTATCGACGTGACAGTGTTGCTAATGCCTAAGTGGGCGGTTCGTTTAGCCGTGCTGTGGGGAATGGGAGGACACATCAATGTTGTTGGACGTAGCGCTAGTAAATCAGCGGATGTGTATATGTAGGAGCAGGCGGAATCCCCAGCCCCTAGTCCCGGACGCGCCTACGTCGCGCTAGAGTCAAGCTCGTCCGCTGCGCTCCCTCCAGCACATTGCGTTTTATGTGAAGGAGCCTTGAGCAGCTGGACCGCTGCCTCAGGTCCCTGTGCTCTCGGACTCCTCCCAATATGGCGCCCGCTCTCACCACCAGACCAGCACCAGTCGCCGCGGTAAATGAGCCGCCCTCCACTCAATCGGCATGGGAGCCGCGGTGGACCGGAGCAGAGGAGCTACTGAGTAAGGTAGGGAAAGGCTGCGCTGTTAATCAGCTGCACTGCAAGCTTTAAGCGGAACAGTAATGATTACTACAGCCTATGGGAAATTTCACTGTTAAAACAACCGTTTTGCATCACAGTTAACCAAATAAAACTTTTAAAATAATGCAAACGAACACAGAAGCAAAATAAAACGTGAGAGTCTCCAAGTATGCCCTTGTGCGCTTCTCTTTCAAATGGCGCCGGGATGCTGCCACCAACCCGGAATCCACGGAGGGGAAATTAATCCCTGACGTTTTATGGGAAGGAGCCTTGAGCAGCTGGACCGCTGCCTCAGGTCCCTGTGCTCTCGGACTCCTCCCAATATGGCGCCCGCTCTCACCACCAGACCAGCACCAGTCGCCGCGGTAAATGAGCCGCCCTCCACTCAATCGGCATGGGAGCCGCGGTGGACCGGAGCAGAGGAGCTACTGAGTAAGGTAGGGAAAGGCTGCGCTGTTAATCAGCTGCACTGCAAGCTTTAAGCGGAACAGTAATGATTACTACAGCCTATGGGAAATTTCACTGTTAAAACAACCGTTTTGCATCACAGTTAACCAAATAAAACTTTTAAAATAATGCAAACGAACACAGAAGCAAAATAAAACGTGAGAGTCTCCAAGTATGCCCTTGTGCGCTTCTCTTTCAAATGGCGCCGGGATGCTGCCACCAACCCGGAATCCACGGAGGGGAAATGAATCCCTGACGTTTTATGGGAAGGAGCCTTGAGCAGCTGGACCGCTGCCTCAGGTCCCTGTGCTCTCGGACTCCTCCCAATATGGCGCCCGCTCTCACCACCAGACCAGCACCAGTCGCCGCGGTAAATGAGCCGCCCTCCACTCAATCGGCATGGGAGCCGCGGTGGACCGGAGCAGAGGAGCTACTGAGTAAGGTAGGGAAAGGCTGCGCTGTTAATCAGCTGCACTGCAAGCTTTAAGCGGAACAGTAATGATTACTACAGCCTATGGGAAATTTCACTGTTAAAACAACCGTTTTGCATCACAGTTAACCAAATAAAACTTTTAAAATAATGCAAACTAACACAGAAGCAAAATAAAACGTGAGAGTCTCCAAGTATGCCCTTGTGCGCTTCTCTTTCAAATGGCGCCGGGATGCTGCCACCAACCCGGAATCCACGCAGTGTGTCTGCACTCTTTTCACATATGCCTGTCACTATACATTGCATTGAATGTTTAAAGCCAGGGGTGTTTGGCAATTCACCTACTATCAATACTGACTCACTAGGAAAGGCGGCTGATGTATCGAGGGTTTCTACCCATTCTCTGTGGGTAAATGTGATAGTACATATTGGGAAAGATTCTTATGAAGCCTACATTTTTCCTATCAGTGAAAGACTCAAACTTAGCCAAAAAATCAAATATGACTAAGTTATTTCCTGATTCACTACAGTATAAAATAAATAACCACCTAAAACATGCTTCCAACCCCCGTATCTTTAGACCAAAGACCACAAAACTGAAAAAAAGATGAAGAAACAATAATTTAGTGACATCCCTAAACAACAAAACTCAAGCAGAATAATGTTAGCCCAGTCTTTCTTACTACTACCTTATATAACAAAGTTAAATTGTATTGGCCCATTCAGGAAGAATAAAAATGATTCTTTACCTCTCCTTTTCCTTTCTTTGGCATTTAGTTTGTGGTTGAAATGAAATGAAATGTCAACTTATAGAGCGTGATTGTTGCCCTGGGGCGTCCAAGCGCTAGCGAACAGTAAGAAGTTGCTTTTAGAAAAAGAAGAATTAAAAAGGAGCATTGAACAAAAAGGTCTTAAGCTGTTTACGAAAGGTGGAAAGGTTTGAGTTGGACCTGAGTTGAAACGGGAGTGAATTCCACAGCTTGGCGGCGTTGTAGGTGAACATCCTGCCGCCAGCTCTTACCTTTTTTATTCTGGGGACTATAGCCTTACATGCCTGGCTAGAACGAAGAGTTCTGCTGGGTTGATACTGTGTTGCTTGGTCCCGAATAATAGCCGGTCCTGTGTCCCAGAAAGCTTGGTGGAATATACACATCGCCTTAAAGGCGATTCTTTGTCGTACTGGAAGCCAGTGCAGACTGATCAGACCAGGTTTGGCTGACTGCCTGCGTGGCAACTGAAGCACGGTGCGAGCCGCACAGTTTTGCACAATCGGGAGCTTGCGCAGTGTATATTCCGGGGCGCCAAGATAAAGGACGTTGTTAGAGTCCAAACGGGACTGGATCAATCCCTGAATGGCCACTTGCTTTGCCTCCACTGGCAGAAGAGGAAGAACTTTCTTCAACATCCTTAGGAGGCCAAAGCACGTAGCCGCAAGTTTTGTGGCCTGGGTGTTAAAAGAAAGAGTCTTGTCCAGCCAAACCCCAATGCTCTTTATATTGCCCTTGGGTATTGGGGGGGCACCAAGACATGAGGGCCACAAAGGGTTTACAAAAGTAGGGGTAGTGGGACCCAGGAGCATCAGCTCTGTTTTGTCCCTATTAACTGGATGCTAATGACAAGGGTAACTCGTCATGGAGTTTCCATTGATTTCAATGGAAAGTGTTTGTAAATCTTTCCAGGGCCTTAGCATCCAAGTGGTTACCCACTTGGATGCTAAGGCCCTGGAAAGATTTACAAACACTTTCCATTGAAATCAATGGAAACTTCATGACGAGTTACCCTTGTCATTAGCATCCAAGTGGTTAAGCTTAAGAAGAGAGGAAGTCATCCATCCCTTTACCTCCTCTAAGCATTTTGCCAGGCCACCTGGGGATGGCGAGGCCGGCTCCTGCGCCAAGGAGACCACTAGCTGAGTGTCGCCGCATAGGAGATGATCTTAAGCAGTTTTTTTTCAGTGTTTATATGTTTACACTGGTGAGGGCTATTTCCCTTCTGGTGGGGTTTTATCAGTTAATATAGGGTTACACCTAAAACTAGACAGCCTTTATGTAATAATAAGCTCCCTGCCTTAGGACTGTCAGGCCTGCATAGGGGTGACTCACAAATATCATATGCAGTGGTAGGGGACATGGCACTCAGGATGTTTTCACTTTTGTACAGTTTTGGGGAAGAGCTCTGGTACTGGGAACCTGGTTAGCAAGAACCCTGTGCACTTTCAGTAGAAATCACATAATGTACCAGGCAAAAAGTGGGGGTACCTTGTCAAAAAGGGGCACTTGCCTACAGCTGGCCTCTATAGTAGACGAAGGATTTGCCGTGGCCAGTCGCGCGCCCCCTGCCGCTGTTGGTACCGATAAACACGAGGGTTAAAGATCCTTTCAATTGAGGACTGGGCTTTGTCCAGCGAATTGAACGTGGTCACAAACATTCCAAGATCCTTGATGAAGGGATCGCGAAATCTCGTCCTGTACCACCTGTCAGGCCTCTGAGGTCGCCAGATTTCCCAGCTTGGGGTCAATTTTAATGAGAAGAGATCTGTGCCTCTCTGTAGAGATGCCCAGTTGGCATCGCCTACCAAATATTATGGCCCGCTTGGCCCTACCTGAAGCGCCTTTGGAGAAATCAATGTCTCTGCTGATTTGGCATCTTCTGCCATATCCAACATTTTTGTTAAGGGACCGGACACGTCGCAGGATGACGAGTCAACACCTTTTTCAGATCCATGATTTATTTATCCATTAAGTGGCCCTTCTGGCTCAATCTCTAGAGTGCAAGAAAATTAAGCGAACATTCACTTGAAAAACTGCGTGCACTACCAGTGTATGTTCTAAAATCTGAGTCAAATTTCAATGTAATTAACAATGTAAATCAACAAAATTAGTCAACGCTAATTCAAAAATGAAGCTTCAAACAAAGGTTAATTTGTTCAACAATTATTCTTATTGTATCATTTGAACAAATCAAATAGATTAAAGAAACTGCATAGCTTGCTTTTTTCTTTAGCCTTTACATAGATCAATTCATCCTAAATACATTATTGACATTCTGGCATTACAATGTTAATTAATCACAACTAGTTGAGGGAAGCCCAATGCATTTCGGGACCCTAAGTCCCTTTCTCAGGGACCACTGCAATACAAAAAATATATGTTCAAGTAAATGCTAAATACGTGTATTCAAAATGTCAAAACATTAGTTAGTGTGACAGCTACTTTGCTCTCCAGAGAGGTCCGGGGACATTCCACCCAAAGGTGCTTTCTGATTTCCTTGTCAAGGGTCTTATGTAGCCCTCTAGCTAAGTACGAGGCTACTTTGTCCCTCGGGAACGAGTCAGAGGAGCGAGGGTGCATCAGCTCCTCAGGGTCCAACATATCAGTTTCGACCCACCAGTGTCCTCTGTGGAAGGGCCTGGCCCTTTGGAAGGGTTGGTTGCTGGCCTCCAAGGCCATTCATGATCAGAATCCCTGTTGGAACCAGTATGTGAGCCATCCGAAGCCGGGGAGTGGGTTGTGATGTGAAATTGGGAATTACCAGGGGTGTCTGAAGTGGGTTGAGGAGTGCTTCACCCGAAAACGTTTTTTTTTAGCCTGGAAAATGCATCCAGGTTCACCCCTTTGTTTTGAGGGTGTATGCGCAGGTTCTCGGTGGGTGGCGCAGTGGGCAACCTTAGAGGTAGCAGGGGCCAAAGGCCTGTGATGGTCTTCCGTCGTTGGGAGGAGTTGTAGGCACTGCTGCGCCATTGCCATAAGCTTCTTCTCTAAGGGCGCCACCGCCTTAAGAATGGAGGCGTCTATGGCGTCACAGAATTCATATGTGACCAGGAAGCATCAGATTTCCTCCGCCTCTGTGTAGCAGTCATTGTACTCCTCCATGCTAGGTAAGTATAGGGGTATTCTGAGCAGGGGGGAGGCACAGGTGGTTAACCTGTAGATTTAACAGGGCTAATAATGTGTGCTGGGAGTACCCAGGTAGTGAAGCGCTACAATTAAGGCCAGCAGCCTTGGGAGCACATCAGGGTCCTAGGCCTGAGCAGAGACCGCCCCTGCAGTCCGGGAAGTGGGAGTTAATCACGGCGAACTTAATTACTGACCCCTAGGGGCGTCAGACCCCAGGCCGACATAGCCTCCGGACATAGAATCCAAATTTGTTTTGTGAATCGTTTTCCATTACATATGAGCAGTATTCTACTGGAGTACAGAACATCTCTACAAATGCCTGAAGTCTTTCTAATGGTTATTTCCCATCATATGTACCTTTACACACTCATTGGCAGAGGTCCCTAGGTGTTCAGCCCACAAGAAAAGAAATTTTGTAACTGTTTGTGGGGTGCTGTTCAAAATAAGTTAGCTGGAGGTGAAACAGCAGTCTGAATCCTCTCCCATGTCTGTGTGTACTGTCCTCCTCTCTGTGGAAGGTGGCCATCCCATCTCCACTCTGTGCAGTGCAATAAACAGGCTTCAGCCGTGACGGTCGATAAACCGTTTCCCTGAAGTCTAAAAGTTCATTTTAGTAGCTGGTTCTATTTTATTTTTCAAACGGAACAGGTGGGCAAGGGAAGGTTGGGCATTTTTTTTTCTCCAGAGTCTTATATAGCGCAAACTTGACCTGAACGTATCGGAGCGCTTTACATGAGCACCAGTTGCGTTAGGCGCGGGGAGATTGAGTGATCACTGGATGTTAAGCGTCATTGCCGAGACTCGAACCCAGTTCCCCAGATTGGAGGTCGACCGCCCTAGCCGTTAGGCCAACCCCTCTCCCTGTTTAAATACCCTCTTTGTATGTTTGTGTTACTGAAGTTCAGATTTAGGCATCACCTTCCCATCCTGTGTGTGGGTGTGGCTACAAAAGTCATGTAAGCTGGGAAATTATTTTACACAAAATGTTTCTATAAATTCTTTACGCATTTATTGCAAATGCATCAGCTTTATTATGTTTATTTACAGTAAAGCAGACATTACCTTTCTTGGATTCCCCAGTTGGAGTACCCTTTACTGGTGGAATTTACATGTTGTTAATTGTGTCACAGGCAAATATTAAACCTGGACCTTGCCCAATCTATTTGTTGACTATTGTAACTTTTCTTAAATGGTAAATTACTATGTTATGGTTGTGTTTTAGAATAATGTCACATTTGTCGCATGCATTCGGTCAATCTCGATCAGCGGGTACTTTAGAAAAGTAAATAAATAGTTGTCACTGTATTTGTCTCCTAAGAAAGCAGGAATTACCTTCAAAATGGACAATCGTTTGCCGAACCTGGTGAATCTCAACGAAGACCCGCAGCTTTCTGAGATGCTGCTTTACATGATAAAGGAAGGACAAACTACAGTTGGAAAATACAATCCAAGTTCAAACCATGACATACAACTATCTGGAGCCCTGATATCTGACGATCATTGGTAAGCCTTATGCTCGGAGGGATATTGTGTTGTCTCATTAATTTTGGCATAATAGGATTTATCTTTTGCTACGCATTATCATAGAACAGCAAAATAATAAAAACCCATGCTGGGAATACAAATCGAAATTCAATTTAGTGGAAAAACAATTAATCGAATTACAGATTAGTTGAAAATAGTAATAAAAAAACATAAAAGGTAAAACACGTATTTACTACTTATCTGCATAAGTTTTTTTTATAGGAAAAAAAGAGCATCTTTATATATGAAAGTAGAAAGGAGGAGGTAGAGAGACAATCGTAGAAATAAATTGGTTTCTAGTAAAGCTTTGACTAAACAGTTTAGATGCAGTGGTCCTCGGACTAGTAGTCTGTGAATTACTTTTTTTCTCCATAACATCATATACAACCACTTTGTCACTTCTTTGATGTTTCATTTTTTGCGGATGCTGGCAGAACTAGATCTTAACAACTGCTTTATCTCTGCAGTAAACTGATACAGATTGAGTAAAAGAAATCTGACGATGCTGCATGTCGATGTAGGATGCTGGCTTTCTGTATAGTGTACCAAAATAAGGTGCTCTGTGCAGAGATCCCTGGTATCCCTTATAATTATACAGGGGCTTGTTATAGCAATCCCAAACCGCTCTATTTGTGGTAGTGCGGTCGAGCAGCATTAGGCTTATCAGAGGGGAGTGTTAGGCATTTGTTGCACACAGAGAGTCCATATTTGAGACACACACTCAATAAGGAAATCCAACTCCAATATAGAAAAAAACAGATTTTTAAAATCAATTTAGACACCAAGATCTACGAGATTAGTTAAGTACTTTTTGAGTCAGCGATTTTTAGAAACACAGATAATACAACTGTCAGATTTAAGGCATGAGCCTCAAACGTGTTCATGTTATTCTATGGGAAAAACGTACACTGCATATGCATATGGGTACTTGTAATTGAGTTACAGGGTTGTTCTTCTGGACTTAAGGTAAGTAAGTGCCAAGGTCCTTAGAACCACCAGCAGTTTTGGTTTACCTGCCCTGGTGTGTCCAGGTGCAGAGGTGCTGGTTGAAGGGTTTACAGCTGAGGTCTATGGAGACAATCCGTAACCCAAAACATGCTGCATATGGGGCCATTGGAACCAGTCTGTTGGAATTCAAAGGGGGCTCAGTTTTTGAGGGTCTCTGGAGCTCAGACTCTGGCCACGGGGCTCTGGTGCAGAGATGTTTTTCCCAGCAGGTTGCTTGCTTTGGAGGCTCTCACTTAAGCCAATCTGGAGATGGGGACAAAACAGAACAGCAGGGCTTCTCTCGGTGCTGGCCTCTGTGATGCTGACATCCAGCTTGAGTAGGTCGGTCTTGGCAGTGTTGGTATCCGAGCTGGATACTGAATAAGATTTGGTTGCTGCAAAGGGTCCGGTACCCTGGGTATTGGTGCAGGGCAGTTCCTCTGGGTCCTGTCGTCTCCACACTTGGTGGGGAGACCGATCAAACCTCCTGGAGCACTTTGACCCCCTCCTGGGAGGCTGCTGTATCGGTGGACCCGGTGGTCAACAGATTGGTGAACCGGACATTGCTGTCAGCGGCTGTAGAGTAGTACTTCCGGACCCAACACTAGATGGCTGGCTTATGCAAAGCATGTGAATCTACACCTCTACATGTCAAGAACAGATGCATACTGGGTAAGTAGCATTTTCCTTACAGGCAGTCTGATCATGTCAGAGAGAGCATCCAAGCTTAAGTAAACAATATGCTGGAATTGGGTGTCATTGAAACTTCAGAGATCCACTGAGCCAGCCAAGTTGTCTTACTACCTGAACCTCACTCCAAGGGTGAAAAGAAATTAGGTTTTGTGTGGACTATAGAGGCCTCAATGCTGTGACCAAGACATATGCACATCCAATTCATTAGGCAGATGAGTTAATTGACAGGTTAGAGGACAGCCAAATATCCGAGTACCTTTGAACCTTTGATCTCATCTCAGGGTATTGGCAGATTTATCTAACCCTCGGAGCAAAAGAAACATCTGCATTTTCCACTACATAATGGTACTACCAGTTCACTGTGATGCCCTTTTCAGTTAAAGAATGCCCCTGCCACCTTCTAGAGGTTGATTAACAAAGTCCTTGCTGGGCTGGTATCCTATAGTGCAGTTTATCTAGATAATATAGCTGTCTATAGCTCCTCCGGCAGGATCACCTAATCCACCTCGTAAAGGTCTTTGAAGCTCTGAGAATGGCAGGCCTTACTATCAAGACAAGCACGTGCCAGATATGGCAGGGAAAGGTTGTATACCCAACCCAAAATCCAGACAATTCTGGACTGGGAAGCTCCAAAAACCAAGACCATTCCTTGGCTTGACAGGGTAATACAGGATGTTTGTGAAAGGTTATGGGTCCAAGTGACCCCCCCTCTCACAGAACATACATCAAAGACGATGCCAAAGAAAGTGAACTGGACTGTGAGCTGTCAAAAGCCTTTTGACACTGAATAAGTCAATCAATCAGAGTACTTGTAAAGCGTGCTACTTACCCGTGAAGGTCTCAAGGCACTGAGGGGAGGAGGGTGCTGCTGCTGCTCGATGATCCAGGTCTTGAGGAGTCTTCTGAAGGCAAATAGGTCTTGGGTCTTCCGTAGGTGGGTAGGGAGGGTGTTCCAGGTCTTGGCGGCGAGGTAGGAGAAGGATCTGCTGCCGGAGTTTGTTAGTTGGATGCGGGGGACAGGGGCGAGGCTGACGGAGCGGAGCTGGCGGGTGGGGGTGTAGAAGCTGAGTTTGCTGTTCAGTTAGGCTGGTCCGGCGTTGTGGAGTGCTTTGTGTGCGTGGGTGAGGAGCTTGTAGGCGATCCTCTTGTCGACGGGGAGCCAGTGTAGGGCTCTCAGGTGGGGGGTGATGTGGCTGCGGTGGGGGACGTTAACGATCAGTCGGGTGGAGGCGTTTTGGATGCGTTGTAGTCGTCGTAGGTGTTGGGCTGGGATTCCTGCGTAGAGTGTGTTGCCGTAGTCCAGTCTGCTGCTGACGAGGGCCTGTGTCACCGTTCTTCTTGTTTCGGTCGGGCTCCACTTGTAAATCCTGCGGAGCATGCGGAGGGTGTTGTAGCAGGAGGAGGAGATGGAGTTGACCTGTTTAGACATGGAGAGGGAAGAGTCGAGGATGAATCCTAGGTTGCGTGCATGGTCGGTGGGTGTTGGTGCTGTTCCCAGTGTGGTCGGCCACCAGGAGTCGTCCCAGGCTGAGGGGGTGGGTCCGAGGATGAGTACCTCCGTCTTGTCCTAGTTTAGCTTCAGACGGCTGTTCCTCCTCCAGTCGGCGACGGCCTTCATTCCCTCGTGGAGGTTGGTTTTGGTGGTGTGCGGGTCCTTGGTGAGGGAGAGGATGAGCTGGGTGTCGTCGGCGTAGGAGATGATGTTGAGGTTGTGTTGGCGGGCCACTTGTGCGAGGGGTGCCATCTAGACGTTGAACAGCGTCGGGCTGAGGGATGAGCCCTGGGGGACGCCGCAGATGATGTCGGTGGCTTCGGATCGTAAGGGCAGGAGGCGGATGCTCTGGGTTCTGCCGGAGAGGGAAGACGTGGTCCAGTCAACGGCCTTCTCTTGGATTCTGGCTTCTAGGAGGCGTGTCTTTAGAGTGAGATGGCAGACCTTGTCGAAGGCTGCTGACAGGAAGGACCAGGAGGATGAGGGCTGATGTTTCGCCGTTGTCAAGTTGGCGCCTGATGTCGTCTGTGGCGGGGATGAGGGCTGCCTCGGTGCTGTGGTTTCGTCTGAACCCGTACTGGGATGGGTCCAAGACATTGTTGTCTTCCAGGTGGCGGGCCAGTTGCATGTTGACGATTTTCTCGATGACCTTCGCCTGGAACGGGAGCAGGGAGATGGGCCGGAAGTTCTTGAGGTCCTTGGGGTCCGCCTTGGGCTTCTTGAGGAGGGTGTTGATTTCGGCGTGCTTCCAGCTTTCCGGGAATGTCGCTGTTTCGAAGGAGATGTTGATGACCTTCCGTAGTTGGGGTGCGATGGCTGTGTCTGCTTTGTTGAATACGTGGTTTGGGCATGGGTCTGACGGAGATCCTGAGTGGATGGAGTTCATGACCTTGCGTGTCTCGTTGACGTTGGACCAGGAGGTCAGGGGGTTGGCGCTTGCGGTGTTCACAGGGGTGGTGGGGGCGGTCGTGGTTTTGAAGCTGTCATGGATGTCAGCGATCTTGCAGTGGAAGAAGATAGCTAGTGAGTCGCACAGTTCTTGTGAGGGCGGTATGTCGTTGGTGTTGGCGCTGGGGTTGGAGAGTTCCTTTACGATGCTGAAGAGCTCTTTGCTGTCGTGTGCATTGTTATCCAGGCGGTCTTTGAAGGAGGATCTATTGGCTAATCTGATGAGGTGGTGATGTCTGCGGGCGGTGTCCTTGTGAGCTGCGTTGTTGTCCGGTGTGCGTTCGTGGAGCCATATCTTCTCCAGTTTCCGGCATGCGCGTTTGGATGTCTGAAGCTCGTCGGTGAACCAGGTGGCTCTCTTGCTGGCATGGTTGTTGGAGGGTTTCTTCAGCGGGGCGAGGGTGTTGGCGCAGTCGTCGATCCACTGTCTGACTTTGCGGGCGGCGGTTTCTGGATTGGTGGGGTCGGTGGGTGGGTTCTGGGCGAGGGTTGGTGATCAGCTGGTCTTCGGTGACTTTGCTCCAGCAGCGGCGAGGTAGCTGTTGGGTGCGGTGGTGCGTGGTTGGTTTAATGAAGGTGAAATGGATGCAGCGGTGGTCGGTCCAGTGGAGTTCGGTGGTGTGGTTAAAGGCGAAGTGGGTGCCTGTGGAGAAGACTGGGTCCAGCGTATGGTCGGCGGCATGGGTGGGTGTGGTGACGAGTTGTCTGAGGCCGAGGTTGGTGAGGTTGTCGATCAGGGTGGCGGAATTGGCATTGTTGATGTTCTTGAGGTGGAAGTTCATGTCCCCGAGGAGGATGTAGTCCGTGGAGGCCAGTGCATGGGTGCTGGCGAGGTCGGCGATGGAGTCGCTGAACTGAGCTCGGGTCTGGGGGGTCTGTAGATGAGTGTTCCTCTGAGGGTGGTGTTGGGGTCGGTGTGGATCTGGAAGTGCAGGTGTTTGGCGGTGTTGAGGGTGTAGTCTACGTGGGTGGCGACCTTGAGGGTAGAGTTGTGGACGATGGCTATTCCTCCTCCGATTCGGTTGGTGCGATCCCTGCGGGTGATCTTGTAGCCATCCGTGATGGCTATGGTGATGTCGGGCGCCGAGGAGTCGCTCCACCAGGTCTCAGTCAGGAAGGCCACGTCTGGGGCAGAGGTGTCGAGCAGATCCCAGAGTTCGACGGCGTGTTTGCATGCGGAGCGGGAGTTGAGGTGTAAGCAGCGGAGGTGCTTGGGTCCAGTCCTTGGAGGTTTGGTCGCTCTGTCGCAAGTGAAGCTGCAGGTGTGGCAGGAGAAAGGTCCGTGAGTCTGATTCAGGGTGGCCTGGAAGCAGGTGTGGTTTCGGCCGGCGTTGAGTGCGTAGAGGGTGCTGGCGTCGTAGCGGAGTCTGGTGTTGTGGCGTTTGCGGGTTCAAGGGGTTCTGGTGCTGGGCGCGGTCCAGGCGCGGACGGGCGCAGACGGGCTTGCCTTTGGCGCGCCAGCGGCGTGCCCGCTGCACGGCTTCCATAAGAGGGGGAGAGGGAGGGAGGAGCAGCTGGGAGGCGGGTGCGGGTGGCCAATGGGGAATCAGGGGGGCGGGGCCGCAGGGACGCAGCGGTGGGAGGAGTGGGAACGGCGGGAAAATGGCGCGAGAAGGCGGGCAGCAGTATCAGGCACAAAGCAGCTGGCAGCCGTGTGGTGGCGTGGGGCGCGACCTGCCTGCGAGCAGAGTCAGAGGTCGCCTCAGAAGGGTGCAATGTCCTCTGCCCCAGTCCAGCCCAGCAGTTCCTTGTACTGACAGATGCCTCTAAGCAATGGAAAAGTTCAGTCCTAACCCAAATAAACGACGAGGGACATGCCCAACCTGTTGCTTATATATGTAGGAGACTACTCCCCCAGACAGCAGTGTTGGAATGCCAAAGGGAGGGAAGCCTTTGCTGTGATCTGGGCCCTGCAGACGTTGAGACTATAACTGATTGCCACTAACTTCCTAGTTCAGACAGACCACAGGCTTCTTAGATAGTTACAACAGATGAAAGTTGAAAATCCCAAACTGCTAAGTTGGTCTATATCCCTACAGAGAATGGACTTTACAGTGGAACACAGATCTGGGAATTCCCATTTCAATGCAATCACCTTTCCAGGTTCTTCCACATAGTAGATGAAGACTCCCCAGGGGAAGGTTAGTTTCATTCTCCTTCATTTGGTGGAGGGGGGGGGGAGGAGAGTGGCATGTGATAAATTGCCTCTTTCGACATGGTTGGCCCCTGCATTTTGCCTGGTATTGATGTTGTTTTGATTGTAGTGCTCAGGGTCCCTGCCAATCAGGTCACCTGTGCCAGTGCTTCTTCTCTAAAAAATATTTTCCCAATTGGCCCATCAGGACCCCCTACCGACATCCTCCTCAGGGCCTGGTCCAAGCCCTGCCACTGCACCACTCCAGGGTACCACAGTTTCATCACCCAGTGCCCCACTCCGGAGAGCTTGGTGGTCTAAGCCTCCACTTTCAAGATTAACCTTGGCGTGTTCGCTTCAGCTCCAACAGTTAGGGAATTCAAGAGGCTAGAATTTTCTCTTCCCCCGCCTAGCATTGTGGTCGGTGACCACCGTGTGCCTTTTGGGCCCTTGCTCTCACACAGTCTGGGACTCAGTTGAGGAAGTGTTGCCCATGGTCTAAGAGGAGGCCCAAGCCATACTCTCTCAGGTAGTTTCTGACGAAAGGGGTGCAGCAAAGTTCGCCTTTCCCTGTGGTTTGGACACGATGGACTCGCTGGGCAGAGAATTATCTTCGCGATTCGCCCTTTGGCGCCACGCCTGGCTGAGGACCTCTGGCTTTTCCTGGGATTTCTAAGCATCGCTTATGGGCATACCCTTTGATGGCTCCTGTCTCTTTGAAGAGAAAACGGACTCGGCACTAGAGAGCTTTTAGGACTTCAGGGCCTCTGACAGGACTTTGAGTTTGAGTCTCTCTATGGACCCTCTCAACTCCCAGTAAGCCTATCGCTGCTTTTGTGGACATGAAAAGGGTTTCCAACCTCGTCAGCACCCTTCCAGCCACCAAGGCCAGCAAGCTTCCACACCTTTTTGTGGTTAAGGACGCGGTTCCCATAGACCATGTGGAACATGTAGCCAGAGTTCAGACCAGTCCACCACTTCCCCAGCAGCAGTTACCAAGCCCCTTTAGTTTTCCCTCCTACCATCGTGGGCATCCAGTGGAGGGCAGGATTCACCATCACCCGCTCAACTGGAGGTTAATACCATCAGGCCATTGAGCGCTACAATTTGTACAAAGGGACTACTCCCTTTCCTTTGTGGCTGCCCCTTCTACCTATGCCACCCACTTACAATTGGTTAATGGAGTACTCATTTTCCTTACTCCGCAAGGAAGTGTTGATTCTCTATGCCAAGGGAGCTAAAGAGGGGTGCCGGCATCAGAAGTAGGTCTTGGATGCACTTCCCGCTACTTTCTGGTCAGCAATCTCTCCGACATGGTCCAGATCTGGGAGAGAACTGTAAAAGACCTGCCATGGTGGCTGACAGACCACAAATGTATCATCAGCAGACCCCTCTCCCTTCCCCAGCCAGAATTGACTAGTGACAGATACGTCACTCCTGGGCTGGGGTAGGTGGAGGTCTGAGATCTCTGGTCTCTGGCGGATTCCAGGTTCCACATAAACTTGTTGAAGTTTCAGACGAGACGCTTGTTAGTTGCTTCCATTGCTCTCACCAGAGGCTTCCTGGTGGCTTACATCTGCCATCCGCCTCTTGGTTATCCTTGAAGTCTTTAGTGAAACACTATTGTCTCATAGCTCAAGCTTGCAGCATTGATGCATTGCCAGGGCTGTGCTACGCCGCATCCTTGGTTAATCAGCACCAAGCTCCCTGAAACTACTGGTTCGGAACTCTTTTATAAGTTGACGATTCTTCTGGAAGTAGTATCCACCAGATGAAAAAGAAACAATATTTCTGATGAATATAGTATCTTCCCAAAGCTACTTAAGTGCCCTCCGTCCTCGCCTGACACGTTTGTGTTATTGTTTTGTATGAACTCAAGGTCTACAATGGTACCATATGCTGTTTTTTTGCTGTCATAGCTTGCTCTGTTTCTCTTTGCATGGCTCAAAGGATTGCGGAAAAAGTACCAGGTACTGACACCAGCGCACACGTTCGGTCCCTGTATTTTCAGATGTTGTCACATCTGGGCAGATAGAGCTGTGGCTGTTGCCACATGGCAGCACCTGGCGACATTGAAGAGCCACTTCTGTGTTAAAGGTTTTTTGGATTCTCTGATGCCTGGAGGATAGTCCTGTGATGCAGATAAAGTATGTACCAAAAATATTTCTTCTGAAGGTAAGTTCATTTTTCTATAGGATGTATTAATATTTATGGTATGTATCGACTTAAACTGTTTTAAAAGACTGATGTAATCTAGTGTCACAGCCAATTCTTTTTTTCCCTTTTTTGGAATAATTCATATCGACAACATAATCTATGCACTCTCGATACAGGCATTTCGTGCTGTAATTCTTCTCTTCACTAAATTAGTTCTTCAGATAAATCCACAGTGACCACTGTTTTCCCTTTTCTGTAATCCTATCTGAATCATAGTTTTACAAAACCTAGCAGTGATTTTTGTGTTTGTAAGGTAGTAGTATTGTTATAGTGAGGTTTTCCTGTTATTTTAATTTTCGTTCATAAGAACTGATGGAATGGAGCTAAAATAAAAAGGAGAGGAAAATAAATGCTTCCCCGCTATTGACATTGGATTTTGTCTAAAGTTAATTAAATTGCTGAACCATTTAACACCAATTTTCTGTACATTTAGCATACTTTTCGGTCGACTGGTGTTTTTTGGTTCAGCTGTATTAACTTCTAATTTTTTTAAACATGTTTCCACTATTTTCATCTACGTGTAGCATTGATCTACAGCATAAAAACATGCCTCAAAATTAATTTATTTTTAAAACTAAATATATTTCCAAAATGAGCATTCTTTTAGAAATTAACTTCCTTATTAAAAATATCAATATTGGGGGGCGTGGCTAGCCAACATGGCCGCACACTGAGCGAGCTCTGTGAGTAACGAGCCTCCCTCAAGCAATCCGTTCAATCATCCGCACGCCTGGCACTTCCTGAACGGTGTGACCTGAAGCGCCGACCGATCCGGTGCACCCGGCTGTTTGCGGCGACTCTCTGCGAGCCTCCCTCGCGGGGATACGCCGTGTGCACCTGCGGGGCCTACTCGGAGGTTGGAACCGGGGACTCGAGTGCAGAGTACCCCGGCGACGTACCGCCGCCGCAGAAAACGCTGTCTCCTGCACCCAAGCGGCACACCGGGTGAAGCGCCCATCCTACCTGCTGCGCTCAAGCTCCCCCACACCAGGCGGCCACCGGCAATCACCGACGCGCTGCGCAGAGAGAGACGACACGGCCAGATCCGGGCGCTGGAGTACGACACTGGCGCCGCAGCGGACATCCATTCATCGGCGTAAGGTGCTGACAGGGGCGAAAAGGGGGAAAAAAGACTGTTCACTCCAGGATTACACAGGGCATAACCCGATGTGAAGGAATACCCACTACCAGCCCCAACAAGCCGGTGATTGCAAGAAGGGAGTGTGGGTCCCCAGCAACGGCGGCAAAGATCGTTTAACACTGCCTGCCCACGAAGATCCCGGTGACAAAGGCCTGGCGGCCGGCTACGGTAAGCGCAGAACTATTGACGCCATTTCCCAGCTACGGTGGCCTCCTCCGCGCTATTTACTACACTGCGGGCTGTGAAAGGCTGCGACAGAGGACAGGGCGGGAAAGCGCCGACACACAGACGGAGAGATATCTCACTGGCTCCCCCCCCTGCGCACCGGCCACCGGAGACGCAGCGCCACGCGACCAGGGCAGAAGACCCGCGGTTGACACGTACTGCCGACCACTGAGGCCGCCTACACCGGTTAACGAACGGCTCCTCCCTGGTGGGTGGCCACAGAAGAAGTAACCCACGCAGAAGGTGGCAAGAAACGCGGCTAAAGCCAACCTACACACCACACCAGCCGAGATGAGTGGCAGGGGGACCAGAGGCCATCAAACCTCAAAACTCGACAAATTTGCCTACCAAAAGGACCCACCGGACACGGCGAAGGGGGACCTGGCCCGGACGCCGCCGCACCCGGCGGGGGACGCAACTGCTGCGGACCGAGTCACCCTACATGACGTCATGGCGGCCCTGAAGACGATGCAGGCGTCAATCGGGTCGATCTCTACAGAGGTATCACTGATTAGAGCTGATTTCGCCAAAATGTCTGACCGCATACTAGAGGTCGAAAAAACGACTACCGACCTTGTGGGAGACACGTCGGATCTGCAGCGAAGAGTCCAGAGGCTGGAAGATGATAACCTCGTGCTCAGGGCGAAGCTGGACGACCAAGAAGGCCACTCAAGACGCAATAATAGCCGCCTGATTGGTGTGCCGGAATCTGTACGCGGGCCGGCCCTGGACCTCTACGTGGAGGACCTTATCTATAAACAGTTGCAACCCAAAGGTCTGTCAAACTATTTTTCAGTGGAACGCGCTCATCGCGTGCCTGGGGGTCAGCCGAAACCCGGGGCCGCACCTCTCCCCATACTGGCTCGCATCTTCAATTTTAGAGACCGCGACGCGATCTTACAAGCAGCTCGCACTAAACCACCGATCAAAATTGAGAATACAGAGA
This sequence comes from Lissotriton helveticus, assembly GCF_964261635.1. Taxonomy (NCBI): domain Eukaryota; kingdom Metazoa; phylum Chordata; class Amphibia; order Caudata; family Salamandridae; genus Lissotriton; species Lissotriton helveticus. The sequence goes on from NC_136057.1 coordinate 1,818,149,354, forward strand.
TCCACATCTATCCAGACTACACGGCGGCTGTGGCCCAACAAAGACGTGACTTTACAGAGGTGAAGAAAGAACTACGCGCCCGAGAACTTAAGTACTCGATGATATTTCCTGCGAAACTGCGTTTTGAGGCTGAAGATAAAGTATGGTTTTTTGATACGCCACGGGCAACCCAGGAATGGCTGGAGGGATGGAGACCGGCAAAGGGACCTAAGCACCGCGAAAGACAGCGACATCGCGAGAACGGAAGCCCACGGATGCAGGACGAAGCGGAACGTGGACAAGATGATGAACTATAGACACTGCGAATTGGATAAGTCTCTTGAAACCGCTGCTTCTCAACAATTGCCCACTCCTCCCGACCGAAGATAAGACTTCCTAGACATGCGAGGGGGAGATGGGACAGAGTGACAGCAACTGCGGCTGGAGGTTGATGGTAAGACGATGGTCGCATGCGGTTGACTCCATGCAGGTAGGACATCTAGTTAAGAAAGGCACTGCATAGTCACTCCTAGAGGGGGGGGCTCGACAACGGACACAGAAGTCTCACCCCCAGGAACAATGTTCAACAGTTGGGACTATAAGCACTCTGCTCAGTTGGGGAGGTGGAAGGTTCATTGTCCGCCGGGCAGGGAGGCAGGGTGTGGGGGTCGGGGTTCACAACGTTTTGAGTTTCCTTTGTTATAGTTTTAGTTTTTTGTTACTGCAAGGTTTAGCTTTTCCTGAGCACACACCATATCCACTAGAATTCCATGACACGGACACACGCCCCGGACGGAGGCTACCGCACAAGAGCGAATGTCCATGGTGGGGTCGTCCTGGATCATATCAGGTCTTCCCATCGCGGCGGGCCTTAGGAGGTCCTTTCACAATAGCCGACGACCAGGTCTCAGACCTGGTCATGGCCCAGTTGGAGCAGATATGCCCTTTTTATGGAGAGTATGGCTGATCCGGACACTTTGACAACTGACCCACAATTACAAACATTAGTGTCCCCCCCACTGACGGTTATCTCGTGGAACGTAAACGGACTGGGGAATAAAATTAAGAGGGGATTAGTTTTACATTATTTGGAGAGGAAGGCGCCCACTCTGGCCCTGCTGCAGGAAACGCACTTAGTAGGGACTGCCTGCAAAGCGCTTAATCGGTGGGGCTTCAATATGGTCGCCCATGCAGAATTCTCCTCCGGCTCCCGCGGAGTGGGCATTCTCGTTCACAAAAGCGCCCCTTTTCTCATTAAACACACTTGGACTGATGACAGGGGACGCTTCGCAGCAGTTAATGGTCAATGGGAGGGCAAACCCTACAATATCCTGTCAATATATATCCCCCCAGCACTACACCAGGACACTCTCCAGGACCTGGGGAAACTAATGCTTGAACTCCCTGAAGGGGAACTAATCATGGGGGGCGATTTCAATACAGTCTTAGACACTGCGGTTGACCGACCCGCCGCGAGAGCCCACTAGACCCCATCACCTATTTAAAGATTTTCTAGAGGCCCTGGGACTGGTGGACATGTGGAGACTGAAACATCCCTATGACCGCCAATACACCTTCCACTCGGGAGCACACAATAGTCTCTCCAGGATTGACTACATGCTGACTCAGACAGTCCCCCCGGAGAGGGTGTCTGTCATAGAGCACCTCCCCCAGGGGATCTCGGACCATTCCCCCATACAGTTTAGTTACACAGTGCAGGCCTCTAGACGGCAGAGAATATTCCCGATCTATCCGGGATATTTAAAAAATAGACCGATTCTGAAGGCCATTACGACCTCCTCGTCTCACTACTTTGCCGAAAACACTGACTCGGTGGTCTCCCCCTCCACCCTTTGGGAGGCATACAAATCGGTGATTAGAGGGCAGGCCATCTCCTCGATCACTAACCACAAGAGAGAACAGAGGGCAACCATAGGGCCCTTAGAAACAGCCTTACATACTGCTGAAAGGGCACACGCCTCAGACGCCACAGATGACACAACCCACATTCTTGAGCTGGCGAAGCACGAATACAGGGCGTACGCAGAAGCTATGACCAAAACGAGACTGACTGACACATTGCACAGAGTATACGAACTGGGGGATAAAACTGGGAGAATGCTCGCTTGGCTTGAACGGAAGGACAGGACGAATCGGTGGATTGCAACAATGGAACTCCCAGACGGCACGCACACGACCTCTCCCGCAAAGATAGTGGAAGTACTAGCTACCCACTATGAAACGGTATATGCCGCGCGTAGTGAGGTAACAGAGGAGGACGGCATGACATTCCTCCGGGACATTCCCATGACCACATTAGCTCCAGAGGACATACAGGCACTAGAGACGGACTTGACAGGGGAGGAATTGGGGAAGGCCCTAGCAGCACTGCACACCGGAAAGGCCCTAGGTCCAAACGGGCTACCAGTTGAACTTTATAAAACACTGTCTCAGCAGCTCACTCCACACATGCTTGCCATGTATAATGAATGTATGGTAAAGGGTACACTCACACCGGACCAGAGACTAGCTACCATTATCTCGGTGCACAAACTGGGCAAACCTCCTGACCAACCGTCCTCCTACAGACCAATCTCCCTGATGAATGTTGATACAAAAGTCCTTGCGAAGATCCTAGCCCTCCGCCTACAACCCCACCTCACGAATTTAGTTCACCCGGACCAATCCGGCTTCATGCCGGGAAGAAACACATCCCTTAACCTGAGGCGTATTCACGGGGTCATGCACCGTATCCCTCTACTGCGGGAGGATGCAGCCGTTCTCTCTCTCGACGCGAAAATGGCATTTGACCTTGTAGAGTGGCCATTCCTCTTCGCTGTGTTAAGAAAACTGGGGTTTGGTCCAAGGTTCTGTGGATGGGTCAGACTCCTGTACACTGGCCCCCAGGCTCAGGTGGTTGCAAACGGCCATACGTCGCGTATAATAACGTTGGGGCGTGGAACAAGACAGGGATGCCCGCTCTCCCCACTCCTTTTTGCGCTACTCCTAGAGCCACTAGCGGTGAAAATCCGGCTGGACACTCAAATCAGGGGGATAGCCTGGGAGACGGGTTGGGAGGACCGCATTTCCTTGTATGCGGACGACGTCTTAATCTACCTGACATCCCCTTCCGCATCCCTGGCCGTCCTGCTGGACATACTCAACGCCTATGGTGAGGTGTCGGGCTACACCATTAATTGGACAAAATCATTGCTATTTGTCCTACGGGGTGACCCACCAGTACTACCCCCAGACTGCACGATACAAACGGTCACCAGAGGGTTCAAGTACCTAGGAATCTACATAACACCTCAAGAATCCATTTTAATGGCAGAAAATCTGCAGACACCTCTACTGAGGCTGAAAGCGGATGTTTCCCATTGGCGATCTCTACCGCTGACACTACTGGGGAGGGCTGCGCTCTTTAAGATGTTGGCACTCCCCAGATTCCTATACATTCTACAGAACACGCCGTTCCCGGTCCCACTGCAGTACTTCAAATCTATAGATGCGGAGGTCTCCACGCTCCTGTGGGACGGAAAACCACCCCGAATCTCGCACTCCAAACTGTCCCGTTCTTGGTATGATGGGGGTATCGCCCTGCCAAACACGAAACTATACTACTGGGCAGCACAGTTGATGATAGTAAACCGGTGGCTACATGCCCCACAACAGGACTCAGCCTTTCGTCTTGACAGGGAGGTACTGCCCCTGGATCAATTAATGAAGGCGCTATATTCCAACAAAAGACGTCACACACTGACAGGCCCAACAGCCCACACGGTCAAAATATGGCATGCAGCGCAGAGGGCACTAGGATGGGACGGTGTGCTTACACTAGCCACACCCCTGTGGGACACGCGCCGTCTCGGTACACTAGCGAACACTAAGGGCTTCCGCCAATGGGACCTTATTGGCTTTTCTAAGATAGGTGATCTGTGGAACAGGGGGGCGGTTATCTCTTTCCCCGCCCTTCAAGAGCAATACGGAATGGCAGACACAGAGAAATATAGATATATGCAAATTGCGCACGCACTACAGAGCGCCATCCCGACAGGTACGACACTTGCAGAATCATCCCTCCTAGAAGACAGACTCCTTACGGACCAGATAGACAAGAAAGCAATATCGCTTACTTACCAGAAACTGATCAACAATCTCCCGGATCCTACAGTAGTGCTTCGTAGCAAATGGGAGGTAGAACTGGGGGACATCGAGGACGAAGACTGGTTACATGCCCTAGCATCGGCCAGGGAGGCCTCCATACCGTCACGGCTTAAGCTGATACAACTGAAAATAGTGCACAGAGTTTACTATTCCCGTACACTTCTACATAAATTGGGCCGTTAACAAGACCCAAATTGCATGCGCGGATGTGGCTCCCCTGGCACATTCTATCATATATTATGGGACTGTCCAAAGATAGAGAGATACTGGGACCACATACTATCAGAAATCTCCGAGGCAGCAGGGGTGGAACTGCAGAGTGAACCTAGATGTTGTTTGTTAAATATGTGGTCGCCAACTGTTATGAACCGAGGTTTGCAGACGTGGGCTACACTGGGTCTAGCACTGGCGAAACGCAATATCGCTCGAAAGTGGGGCTCTGGAGTGGTTCCATCACGTGCGCAATGGGAAAAGGACATGGACACAGCTATGGTTGCTGAAAGGGCTGTATATGTACATAGGGGTTGCCCCAAGAAATGGTCCAAGATCTGGGGAAAGTGGAACGAACATCGAGGACAGATATGTGATCCTCCACCGGAGCTGTCGGATCCAGAAACTAGTCCATAAGGGGATGGAAGTAGAAGCAGCTTATTATGAATGTGTAGGATTTATGTTGTTCTAGAGGGGAGGGAGGGGATGTACTCCCGCACGGATGGGGTCTAAAACTGAGACATATATAACGTAAGAACTGATGGGAGGGCAGGACCAGCCAGGAATGAATGCTCTAATCTCGTATGGAAATCGCGAGGACCCAAATAATATACGTATATACGATGATAGTCATGATTGATGTACTAACAATGTATTGAGAAGTTCAGACACGACCTAATGTATAACTGATCAATTACTTCTAAATGTATTTGGTGATGTGTAATTTGATGAAAAGCTAAATAAAAAGTTTTAAAAAAAAATCAAAAAAAAAATCAATATTTTTAAACAACAATATATATATATATATTTTTTAACCTGAGCAGTGTTGTTCGATGTATTATTCCAGTGCCAGTTGCCTGACCACTTAAACGACCGTTCCAGGTCCGTTATTTCATTGGTCTGGTACCTGTGGTATCATTCATTTGGAACGTTTGTTCATTATCATTATGCTGCCCTCATCAAACAGCCGAAAATAATGAAGTCAGCGCTGTATGGTTCCTATACAGTTGTAATTTAGCAATATGTCCACCATGACATTTCATGTGCTCCTTAACAGATACTTATCATGGTATCACTGATAAGTGTTCCACAGGGAAAAGTTGGATCGCAGACTGATCTGCTTTCACCAGATCCACCTAAACAATATCATCAATGTGTAAATTTATAATTATACTATTTCTGTTACGACTAGTCATTTTTTTTTTTACATTTATCACAAAACACTGAACAATCGTCAAAAAAACTTGTTTTTTACATTGTACGGTACTCTGTTTATTTTTTTACCTTTTGCAAATAGTTAGTTCATTATATATTGAACAACACATGTCAGCAATTGTAACTTCTTTTTCCAATAGTGTTATCAACAATTCTGATGGTTCTGTGAGTATTACTCCAGTGGGAGAGGCCAAGACATACGTGAATGGAAAACATATTCTAGAGTTGACCGAACTTCATCATGTAAGTTGATTACTCAGTCTGAAAATTCTTTGTTTGTCACAAAGCCATAAAAGGGATACATAAAAACATGATACAGTTCATATTTAAACAATGAATAATAACTTTATTAAAAAATTAAATCTGAAAAGAAATATGCAATAATACAATATCTGGTCATACAGTCCATAAATCCAATTATTATTCCACTAGACTTCTTAACCCTACTGAAACCTCTATAAATTCATGTACCAGAACGCAAACCGGCTCAGTAGATAGTAATTGTAAATGAGAAAATGCCACTCTGCACTGTCTTATGTTAAGCATTTTTAAGAGGACGACTGAAAACAACATCCTAGGTCTCTCATATAGCTTACAAAAAAAGAAAAGATGCAAAGTTGATTGGATGGATGACTAATCACGCGTGCAGGATACAAGATCTGAATGCACAGCTGATGCACAATATTGAACTAGAATTGTGTGAGATAAAACCTATGCTGCACATTGGATACAGTTCTCAGGTAGGGTTCCATATAATCAGAGGTCAAGAGCATTTGATAAACTCTCACCATTTTTTGCCATCTCCGAGTACTCTCTAGAAGAATAACTTGGAGTTGAAAGAGATTTCTGACAAACTCAATAGTAGACGTACTGATACAGTTTGGATTGCGAAAAGATTCTCGTTTACCTAACCAGATTGGTAAACTGCTCTTTAACATAATATATCCATGTATCTGAAGGATCCAATTGTGCCTGAAGCAGTGGCAGGCTAAACAGCGGTTAAAGGTAGTCTAATTATTCCTCAAAATAGAAACCCTAAGCAAGAAAGGGCATAACTAAACATCTTCCAAATAGGTTACACTCAATTCAGAATGTAAATGTAAGAGAAATAGCATGGACCGCTAACATCCGTTTTAAAAAATACATTCTCAACTTTCTGGATGCAGGATGAATCCAAGAAACTCCAAATACCCGCCATAAGAAACTACAGAAATGCTTCCAGCTTTATAAATATTGAGCAAAGCTTCTTGGGGCATATAGCCAAACTTTATTGAGAATCGAAAAGTTGCTTCATTTGACTGCTCGAATTGAACCCTCCTCACCTTCAAAATATGACACTAGTTGCAATCGGTGTCAAAAGGAACACCAAAAAACATGAATGCAGGTACTCGTACAAGCGTAACACCTTTTGAATGTGTGTGGTCACACCCTTGTACTCTTAAGTCTGCATGCTTATAACAAAGATCTTGAAGAGATTAGTCATTAAATGTAGCCTATCCATAAATAGATTGATTGGGTCTAATAACTTTTGTCGCCCATTAGCTGTTCTTGCCATGAGCACGGAATCATCTGTATAGAGCAGAACAGGAATCTGTTCCCCAGTTGTGGTGTATGGGCCCCAGTCTCCTCCAGAGAGCTTGCCAGATCATGAGTGTAGGAAACTGGCTCTTTATATGATATATCAAAATGAGATATATCATGTAAAGAGTGCAGAGGTCCCCTTATGAGTGGACACAGGGCTTGCTATGGCAATCCCAAGGGGCTCTGCTAGGGCGCAGTGTGGTCGAGCAGCCTTAGGCTTAACAGAGGAGTGCAAGACATCTGAAAATGCACATAAAGGTCAATAAATGAGACACACGACTCAAGAAGAAGATCCACACCAATTTATAGAAAATAGCAAGTAGCCTTCTACAGAAGTTAAGGTGAGTGGTAGGCAAGGTCCAAGGCAGCAGAGCACCACTAGCGGCACTTGGACGGCCAGGTGCAAGGGTGTAAAACAGGATTGCTTGCCCAATGGTATTCTATAGGGAACTGTTGCAGTGAAAAGAGGCTGCAGACTTTGACTGGGGGACCAGTTGGGCTGCACCAGCAGGGGGGGTCAGGCCTCACAATGTTCAGGTACGAGGGGACACCTTTGGTTCTCTTCTCATTGGCCCATGGGCGACGGGTGCAGGGGTGTCTTTGAATGTCAGGATTTTCTTACCTCAGCAGCCACAGTAGAGGGTGCCTACGTGCAGAGGCTGCAGGTGATGTCCGAGGGTTCACAAGGGGTGAGACCACAATGGACTCGAGTCTGGAAGGCTGTGGGACCTCGATGGCACGATTGGCCCACTTCAACTCTGGATTGGAGTGACCGGTGCAGTGGTGGCATCAGGTGTCAGGTTTTGATGGTTAAGGAGTCCTCAGAGGCCTTTCTTTGGAGTTTCTGCAGGATGCAGGGAACAGTTCCGCTGTTCCACAGGAGGTTTTAGTCCTTTATTGAAGCTGCAGAACTAGACAGCTTTGGCGCAGCTTTGATGGAGAACTGCAGACTGTCCGGCAGGGCTGTCCTCCCAGGTTTCGGAGGCACAACAGCTGCAGGACTAGACATCTTTGGCGCAGTTTTGATGGAGAACAGCAGACTGCCCGGCAGGACTGGGGCCAAGTCAGTTAATCTCTTCAGTCTTCTACGGCTCTTCAGGGTCTGTTTCTCTGGTGCCATGGGCTCCCCTAAATACTGAATTGAGGGGTGTTAGGGAACTGTAGGTTAGTAGCCAATGGGCTACTGACCCTTGGGGTCACTACGCCCTATGTGACCCCTTCCTGTGGGAAGTGGACATAACCCTGTTCCAGAATTTCTAAATATGCCATCACAAAGATGTCCACCACAGTTTAGCCCGACTTAGGGGTGAAACTAGCCTAGGGGTGGCACGTCTACCTGACTAACTAATTGTACCGCCTGTCAATGTGCCAAAGTGGCTTCCTCTTCTGTGAGGGAAGACAGATTTGCATGTCAGAGGCAGCAGCTCTTTGAAGCTTGCTGGCCTAGGAAGGCTAATCAGCTGTTCATCCTGTAGGAGTGTGTGTGTGACACCCCCTTCCTGGACAGTCTTTTGTTCTGTGTCTCCTGAGAGCAGAGGGCTCTCACCCTAGGAGGTCAGAACAGTGTCTTGGGATGCGGACTGGCAGAAACCATGAGGGAGCACACCGGAGGCTGGTGGGTTTTTAGGGGGCACCTCAAAGGTGCCCTCTGGGTGCATGTATTGGTAAATCCAACACTGGAATCATTGTGGGTTTATCAATATGAGATGTTTGATACCAAACATCCCTATCTTCAGTGAAGCCATCATGTTGCTGGGGAACTTGTTTTCACCAGTGTCCAGCACATGATTTAAAATGGCTTCCCAGGTCACTGTACTGGCAGTAATGCGACTGACCAGCATAGGAGCATATTTGCTCATTCAGGTATGCCCTCACATGTAAAATTCAGTACCCTACCTTAGGGCTGTCAGGCCTGCTGTAGGGGTGACTTTCAAATATTACATGCAGTGTTAGTCGGGCATGACTGACAGGGATGTGTGACAGGTGGTGTTTTCACTTTTGCAGCGTGAATCTTTATGGATTCACTATGCTGTGCATATTCCGCCATCTGGTGGTTGGGTCCGGAATCGTAGTCTTTTTTTTTTTTTTTTGTACCCCAGGTGGGTGTCGACGTCCCTCCATTTCGTGTACCTTCGGTGACGTCGGCATGCTTCCGGCGTAAGCTCCCACCCTTGGGCGCCATCTTCAGATTCTTTTTTCCGCCGTTGGGTCTGGATCGTCGCGTGAAGCCCCAGAAGTTTTTGGAGGAGAAAAGGAGAAAAATAAGCGAATTTCTTCAGTAAAAAACTCGAGAAGACCAGGAGAAGATCATCAGAGCCGGGACGACGAAGAAGGAGAGGAATCTCGAGATCTTCGACGTCCGACGGAGAATGCGCACACAGGGGGCCCCCTGAGCGCAGTAATGGACAACACACCATTTAAATTCTGCCGTAATTGCCACCACAAGTATGCGCAGAGAGACCAACACCCGGTCTGCAACCTCTGTCTGCCTATCGACCACGGGAGCAAGGATTGCAACGCCTGCTCAGTCTTCACGCCGAAGACGCTGAGGATTCGAGAGAAACAGAGGATAGCTGACCACACGATGCAGGGCAAGGGCAAGGCCCAGTCGCTGTACGATCTGGGCCTCTCCACCGATGACGAGGACAACATCGCCGAAGGTCCAGATGTCTCCATGGTCGCAGAGACCGATAAGAAATCGTCAGACAAGGTAGGAGAGTCTACGACCCCGAAACCCTCGACAGGGCTTCGAAAACCTGAGGCTGACTCTCAAAAATCAGAGTCTAGAACCTCGAAGGGAGCACCGGCGTCGAAAGCTTCGACGACCGAAGCTAAGGTCCCCGAAAAACAGCCCAGCGGATGCTTCGAGAAGGATTCCCAGGCGGCGAAGACGAGCGAAAAAGCAAGGTCGTTGAAGCAAGCTCCCGAAAAGGATTCCTCGACTTCGAAGGAGAAGGAGCCGAGAGCCCTTTCGACGTCGACGGGGCCGCCGAAGAGGGTGGCCGCAACGCTCGATGCCGAGCAGGCCGCACAGATGGAGAGAAAGAAAAGAAGGCTCGAGGCCGAGATGGAGAACATCATCCAGAGGAAGAAGGACTTCGAAGACAAAATGAAAAGCTTCAGGATCCCCTCGAAGCCCACGACGGTCCTCAAAGAGATAGAACACGAGGAGTTCGACGCCGAAGAGCCACCGAAAACTCCGGAGCCCTCGGAGCAGGGAGAGGAAGAGGACCTCTATTACACAGAGGGTGATTATGGGGACCCGCGTTCGAGCTACGACTCTGGATCCACGGCGGCTCAAGACCTGGATTGGCAGGACATCGAGACCGAAAACCCGGAGGAGGCTGTGGAGACATAGCCCTCTAGGCCTTCGCCGCCAGATGACATTGGGGCCTACTATGAGGTCGTCAAGAAGGCTGCAGCAGTTTATCGAGTCAAATTGGAGGAGGAGATGGGTAAGGCAGATTTCCTGCTGGAAACCTTGCTCCCCACGCAGACAAAAAGCCACTTCCTGCCCATGCTGAAGAGTATTATGGAACAAGGCAAAGAGGCGTTCAAAGAACCAGCTACCTGCAGGTCAGTCACGCCAAGGACGGAGAAAAAGTACAAGTTCTCCTCCCAGGACCCCCCTTACATCCAGGGGACAGTTTCAGCAGACTCAATTATAGCCGCAACGGCCAGAAGAAGGGCCAACGTCCCAACATCTGGGCCACCACCTGACAAGGAAAGCAGGAGGATGGACCGAACAGGTAGAAAAATTGAGAGAAACGCAGCAATGCACTGGAGGATGGCAAACTCCAACGCCCTTCTGAACAGGCAAAAGTACCAGCATTTGGACGAGATGAACCAATTGCTCAAGCACCTCCCAGAGGAACACCAGCAGAGAGCCGCTTACCTCGTGGAAGAGGGGAAAAGCATCGCAAACTCGTGCCTGAAGACAGCCTTGGATGGGGCAGAAACATCCAGCAGGCTCATGGCTATAGGAATCACAGAGAGAAGGCAAGCCTGGCTCAGGATCTCAGGCTTCAAGACGGAGGTTCAAAATAACATCCTGAACACCCCTTTCAATGGAGAAACACTGTTCGGAGCCCCAGTTGATGAGAAACTCACCCAACTGAAGAAAGACAACGAGACGGCAAGGTCCATTGGGGCCCTGCAATTCAGGAGGACGAAAAGAGGCACTCCGGTGGCCGAACGGAAGGGGTGGAAACCAGCAAGGACAACCACACCAGGCGTTCCACCAGGGTCAGCAGAGTGACAACCAAGGTCACCAGGGCCAGCAGAAACAAAACTGGAACTACCATAACAGGGGCCAGTCCTTTCAGGGGAGAGGAAACGGACGGGGCCAGAGAAGGAGAGGCGGTGAACAACCCCCCTCTAAGTGATTTCACACAGGAAAAGGTACTCACCCACTCAAACCCTCCGAGGGAAGAGCATGGAAAAACAAAGAGGAGAGGGCTACACGGACAAAACACAAAAGGACATGTAACACCAGTAGGAGGCAGGCTGAGATTTTTTTCTCCGAGAGTGGAGGAAAATAACCACAGACAAGTGGCTACTCAACATCATACAGTTCGGATACTGCATAGAGTTGGAAAATAGACCACCAAACAAAAAGCCAAGGAAAAGAGAGCACTCGGGAAGGGAGCTGCAATTGCTCCAAAAGGAAGCTCAAGAACTCCTCCTCAAAGAGGCCATCGAACCGGTCCCATTCAAAGAACGGAACAGGGGAGTGTACTCGAACTATTTCCTGGTGCCAAAAGTGGACGAAAACCTAAGACCCATCCTGGATCTACGGTTCTTAAACAAATATGTAAAGATTAACGAATTCAAGATGACGTCCCTGCAAGAGGTCATCCCACCGATAAAGGTCGGGGACTTCTTGTCCACCATAGACCTCAAAGATGCGTACCTGCACATCCCCATGAACAGGCAGCACAAGCACATGCTAAGATTCGCATTAAACAAGGATCACTACCAATTCACAACCCTGGCATTCGGTCTAAAGTCCGCACCAAGGGTATTCACCAAATGCCTCGCAGCAGTGGCCGCACATCTGTGAAGAGAGGGCATACACTTGTATCCCTACCTCGACGACTGGCTCATAAAGGCAAGCTCTTACAGGACATGCAAAGATCATGCAGAACAGGTCACAAGAACGCTAGCACGCCTGGGATTCTCCATACACTGGGGAAAATGCTAGATGGAACCGGAGCAAGTGAAGATCTTCCTGGGAGCTCAAATCAACACCGTCCAATGCAGGCTGTTACCCAGCGAGAAGAGGACACTCAGCCTACTGAGGGAGAAACGTCACTACCAGAAGGGGCGAGCTCTGACAGTGAGGACAGTGAGCAAGATCTTGGGAATGATGGTGTCATGCATACACCTGGTCCCCAATGTACGCCTGCAGATGAGACCACTCCAAGAGTGGATGCAACAGCAATGGTCACAAGCTACAGGAAGTTGGGAGGATCTAGTGGTTGTAACGCACAAAGTGCAGTAAGAAATGAAGTGGTGGACCAAAGAAAGGATAACAATAGGGAAGCCTCTAACGCCACCGGACCCAACAGTGACCATCACCACAGACGCATCCCAGAAGGGATGGGGCGCACACATGAACAGGCTCAGAGTGAGGGGTCTGTGGAGCCCAGGGGATGCGGTCACACACATCAATTACCTGGAGCTCAAAACAGTGTTGCTTGCCCTCAAGGCCTTTCAGAAACAACTGTACAACCAGAAGGTGCTGATACAGACAGACAACACCACAACGATGTTTTACATCAACAAGCAGGGGGGAACACAATCATTCCCTCTGTCAAGCTTGGCATGGGAGATCTGGAGATGGGCAATACCACTCAAAATAGACCTACTAGCCATACACCTGCCAGGGAAGGACAATGTAGAAGCAGATTGGCTCAGCAGGCAGACTTCAGCATCCCACGAGTGGGAACTCAACATACAGGAAACAGAGAGACTATTCAGGAGGTGGGGCACTCCAACAATATCCCTGTTTGCAACACGCCAGAAGGCAAAATGCCAGTACTTTGCATCCAGACAACCAGGGGCACTATCCCAGGGGAATGCCCTATGGATAAGCTGGTCAAAAACATTTGCTTACGCTTTTCCCCCGATACCACTGATCCCCAGGGTTCTCAACAAATGCATGACGAGCAACACGACGTTCATCCTGGTGGCACCACAATGGGCCAGGCAGACCTGGTACTCACAGATAATTGAGATGGCGCAGGGACCACCCCACAAGTTCTCAAAAAGAAGAGACCTACTCTCCATGGAAAACGGAGAAGTTCTGCACCCAGAGCCGGAGAGCCTCAACCTCTCAGCTTGGCTCCTGAGGACTTAGAATTTGCACATCCAAAACTTCCAGAGAGCACCCTGCGGGTGCTGCGAGAGGCAAGAAGGCCCAGCACATGCAAGTGCTATGGGGAAAAATGGAAAAGATTCACTCAATGGTGCTACAAGAAAAAACTCCATAGAATGCTGACCAGGGAATCAACGGTGCTAAGATACCTCACGCACCTAATAAAAACTAAGCTAAGCTCATCCTCGCTGAGGGTACACCTGGCAGCGATTGTGGCATACACAAGAGGAGAAACAGGGAGAAGCTTCTTTACATCTCAAGTAGTAAAAAGATTCCTGGCTAAAAGAGTAGTGCCACCCAAAAGGATGCCGCCGCCGGCTTGGAACCTGAATGGGGTACTGACAGAGCTCATGAAAGCACCTTTCGAACCCATCCACAAGTCATCACTGCAAATACTGACCATGAAAGCGGCTTTTCTGGTAGCAATCACCTCGCTACGTAAGGTGAGCGAACTACAGGCACTAACACTGCAGAAACCCTACATCCAGATACACAGTGACAGGGTCGTGATGAGAACAGACCCGCACTTCATGCCAAAGGTGGTGTCAAGGTTCCACATGAATCAGAGTATTCAAATTCCTAGCTTCTTCCAGAACCCCATGACAAGCGTTGAGAGGGCGCTCCACACTCTAGACGCAAGAAGGGCAGTAATGCACTACATTGAAAGGACGAAGGAACACAGGAAGACAAAACAGTTCTTCGTTTCCCTCGCAAACAGTTACATGGGTAAAACAGTGACTAAGAACACCATAGCTCGATGGATTGCACAAACGATACAATTCTGCCAAAAGCAATCGGGGCAGGAGCTAACAGGAGGGGCCCAGGCCCACTCGACCAGGAAGAATGGAGCAACAATTGCCTTTCTGGCCAACACACCAATTCAGGACATATGCCTGGCAGCAACATGGGCTTCAGTGCACACGTTCACTAAGCATCATGCGTGGATGTACAGATGAACAAGTAGGACAAAGAGTGCTTCAACATATATTCAACAACCAACGCTCATCTTCCACCCAGCCGCCACAACAGTAACAAAACCGCTACAAAATCTATGCACAGCATAGTGAATCCAGAAAGATTCACGCTGCAAAACGAATAGTTTCTTACCTGTCAGTGTAGTTTTGAGCTTGGAGATCTTTCTGGATTCACTAGCGAATCCACCCGCCTCCGCCAGAAAGATGAGGCTGAAGAAGAAGGTGGAAACACTTGGAATAGAAAACAAGTTGAAGCTTACAAGATACGTGAAAAGAATTACGTGAAAAAAAAAAATTAACAAACATAGCCATGGATTCACTACAAATACAAAAGAAAAAAGGAAACAGAAAAAAAGAATCCGAAGATGGCGCCCAAGGGTGGGAGCTTCCGCCGGAAGTCGACGCCCACCTGGGCTACAAAAAAAAGAAAAGAAAAAAAAGACTACGATTCCGGACCCAACCACCAGATTGCGGAATATGCACAGCATAGTGAATCCAGAAAGATCTTCAAGCTGCAAAACTACACCGACAGGTAAGAAACTATTCGTTTTCTCTGCACCAAGACACACAGCCTGCAATGGCAGCCTTGCATGTGCTTTGAGTGGGGCCCCTTAGGTGGGTACAATTTGTGAAGCATTCCCTTAGGGAACCTCTTTAGTACCTCAGGCACTAGGTACCAGGGGTACCATTTACTAAGGACTTAAAGGGATACTTACAGATTTTCCAATTGGTTGAAACAATTGTACAGTTTTGGGAAAGAGATCTGACACTGGGGACTTAGTTACGAGGAACCCAGTGCACTTCCAGTCGAAATTAGATCATTTACCAGGCAAAACGTGGTGGTGACCATGTCAAAAAGGGTGGCTACTTTCCTACATAACTAACCTGCCCCCAAAAGAGGATGAATTAATATTTTCCAAGAGAGTCTTCATCTTCCAAGTGGAAGAACCTGGACAGGCCATCTGCATTGGCATTAGCAGTCCCAGGTCTGGGTTCCACTGTGAAGTTCGTAACCTGTAGGTAGATGGACCGCCTTGACAGTTTAAGGTTTTCACCTTTCATGTGTATCTGCCATTTGAGAAGCCTGTGGTCAGTTTGAAAAAGGAACAAACATGGCCTCCGCTTCTTCAGGGATGAAACCACAGAAAAGGCTTCCTTCTCAATGGCTCTCCAGTGCTGCTCTCTGGGGAGTAACTTCCTGCTAATGAAAGCAACTGGTTGGTCATGGCCATCATCATTGGTCTGAGATAGGACCGCTCCTATCCCATGTTCAGAGGCATCTGCACTATGAACTGCTTTGTATAATCCAGAGCTTTCAGAATTGGTGCTGGGCACATTGTTTCCTTCAGAGTGTCAAAGCTTTTTGACAGCTGACTTTCCAGTTCACTTTCTTTGGCATCTTCTTGGAGGTGAGTTCTGCGAGGGGTGACACAATAGTACCATACCCCCTCACAACCCTCATGTAATATCCATTCAAGCCAAAGAATGCCCTGACTTGAGTCTGGGTAGTTGGAGCTACCCAGTCCACAATTGTCTGTAGCTAGGGTTGAACTTGGCCTCCACCTATAAGGTGGCCCGAATACACAACAGAGCCCTGCCCTATCTGACAGTTGCTTGCCTTGATAGTGAGGTCTGCACTCTGCAGAGCCTCAAGGACCTTTCCTAGGTGGATCAGGTGATCCTGCCAGGTGGAACTATAGACCGCAATATCGTCAAGATAAGCTGCACTAATAGACTCCAACCCAGCAAGGACTTTATTCACCAGCGTTTGGAAGGTGGCCGGAGTTCTCTTTAGTGCAAAGGGCATAACAGTGAACTGAAAATATCCATCTGGGGTTGAGAATGCAGATTCTTCTTTTGCTCTTGGGGGTCAGACCAATTTGCTAGTTCCTGGATGTCAAATCAAAAGTACTGAGGAATTTGTCTGCCTCTAGCCTGCCAATTAATTTATCTACCCTTGGGATAGGGTATGCATTTGTCCTTGTGACATCATTGAGGCCACTATAGTCCACACAAAACCATAATTCCCTGTTTCCACCCTGGGGGTGAGGTTTGGGGACCCTGGTTAAAACTCCACCAATGCAGGAATGAAGGCCAAGGGCACAGTCACAATGTCCTGTTGAAATACTCTGAGAGGTTTCTCCCAGATTTACTTCGCTAGACACAATGGTCCCTTGACAGGATGACCAAACAGAAGTTCAAAGGGTGAAATCCCTACTCCATTCTGTGGCGAAATGAAGGTATGGTAGTGAGAAATCCCATCTCCTTCTGAGTTTTTCAGGGAGTACACCAATAATACCATTCCTGGTTTTGTTGAATCTTTCAATAAGACCATTTGTTTGTGGGTGATATGAGGTATTGAACTTCTAGGTCACACCACATTATGCCCACATGTGTTGTAGGTAATCAGACATGAAGTTTGTACTTCTGTCTGACACCACCTCCTTTGGAAAACACACTCTGGTAAAGATACCAATGAGGGCCCTAGCCACTGCAGGAGCAGGGGTAGTCCTTAGGGGATTTGGTTTAGGATGCCTGGTAGCATGATCCACTATTGCCCGTATAAATCTGTTTCCTTATGCGATTGGAAGGTCAAGGTGACCGACTATATCAACCTCTTCCCTTTCAAATTGAACCCATCCACTGGAGGTGGAAATAAGGGAGCCTTTGACAGCTGCGGCCCGTGGAGGTAACAGTGGTGGAGCCGGGTTGGGGGGGATTCCAACAGACGATGATGAGGAAAAATGTATTATTTATTTAATTTCCCCTCAGCATTGTCCCTCAAAGTCCCTCCGACCCCCTCCCCCCCCTCCCAACCCGGCTCCACCGCTGTTACCTGCACGGGCCGCGGCTGGCCTTTGGGTGGATACCTGTCTTCCTTCTTGCGTGGCAGGTGGCATAGGAACTGCACAACTCCTTCACCTTCTGGGACATACCTGGCCAGTAGAAGTGGGTGACTAACCTACCCCATGTTTTGGCCTGGCCAAAATGCCCATCTAGGGGTATGTCATGAGCCAATGTGAGGAGAAACTCTCTATAGTCTTAGGCACTAACACTCACCTAGTGGCACCAGGTTTGGAGTATCTGGCCTTAGTGTAAATGAGTCCCTCCTCCCAATAGGTTCTGTGGGAGCCACTAACATCTCCCATTTCCCGATCAGCAGCTTGCTGTCTCAGGCGTTCTAGAGTGGAACAGGTCCTCGGTCCCTGGCACAGGTCTTCTCTAGAGGATCCCCCTGGGCCCAAGAGAACTTCCTTGTGAGGCGTAAGCTCCTGGGGCTCAGTTCCTTCTGGGGCTGACATGTCTTCTCCCTGAGGAGAGGAGACCTGAGCTGGTGTCCGACTCCAAATCTTCTTGCCTTTTCTCTTGGATCATTGGACCATTATTCCAGGACCCACCTCTCGTTTTTACACACATCCATGCAGGTATACCTAGCATAGCTGCATGGCTCTTTTTTTTTACCTCGGCCTATGCTGAGGACTCCAGCTCATTACCTAGCATACATTCCACAGGAATAGCAGAGGATACCACTACCCTCTTTTGGCCAGTAACCCCTCCCCACTCTAAGGATACCATTGCCATGGGATGTACCTTAGCCTGATTATCAGCATTGATGACTGTGAATGTCTCACCAGTAAGGTATTGCCCTGGGGATACCCGTTTTTCAGTCACTGTGGTGGCCCTTGCACCTGTATCCTTCAGTGCTACAACTGTTCCCCAATTTTTGTGGCTGTTGTCTGTATGTCTCAATGTTATTTCTCCTCATAGCCAGGGCAGGTACATCTACTCCACCCCCTGAGACTAGAGTTGCCTCCGTGAGCTCTCTGACATGGTCAGTGCTCACCTGGGATCCCATCTGGAGACTTACCACTGCATTTACTGCAGGTGTAGTAGAGGCATTAATTTTGTTAGGACAGCTAGGGTCTCCAGTTCAGTACCCATTGGTCTTATTAACAAAGCACTAACCCTTTTTGGGATGCCAGTTCTTACCCTGCTACCCACCCTTCAACTGGGTATAGTTTGGTGCACTCCCTCCTGAACAGATTTTTGGGGGTTTTTAGTAGCATCTTTGTTTTTGTCTTTTGCTTGATTACCATCTTTCCTTTGGAAGGGAGGGGTCTGGGGGTTCTTAGCATTCCCTGTCTTTTGGTCACCTGCACCAATGGTAGTTTTGGTCACCCTAGTTTTGACTCCATGGTCTACCTTCTTCCCCAAATCTTGAGTAGAAAATGAACCTAGGTCTACCAAGTACTGATGTAACTTCTCAGGTACACAATTACTTAACAGATGTTCTTTCATAATTGATTTATAAAACCCATCATAATCATGCACATTGCTACCTTCCACCCAGCCACCTAGTGTTCTCACAGAAAAGTTTACAAAATCTACCCAGGTCTGACTCAGGGTTTTGTAGTCTCTCTGCACCCGATCCTGTACTCTTCAGTGGGGAGTCCAAAGCCCTTTATCAGGGGATCCTTCATGAGGTCATAGGACTAAGCATCTGCCTCATTCAGTAACAGGAGTCTATCCTCACACTTTCATGAGATCAGTTACCAAAGAAGAGAGCCCCAATACTTTTTGCTGAGCAGTCTCATCTGACAGGCCAGCTCAAAGTCTGTAAACCATTTCACCCTCTTGAGTATTTGAGGACAATGCATTTGGGGATTTGGGGGTCAAATGCGTCATCCTTCTCCCTAATTATGATTTTACTGCCACCAGACATGGGTCCTAGGCCTTTATCAGCTCTTTACTTTTCTGGAGCCAGGGGTTTAGCTTCTAATGCTATCCTCTTGGCTAGTTTCTGAAGATCTGCATCTTTAGAATCTACCTCTTCTAGAGCACTACTAGGAGTGCTCCCAGTGGAGTTGCTTTCTGA
Source organism: Lissotriton helveticus (assembly GCF_964261635.1). NCBI lineage: Eukaryota > Metazoa > Chordata > Amphibia > Caudata > Salamandridae > Lissotriton > Lissotriton helveticus. The sequence goes on from NC_136057.1 coordinate 1,818,168,735, forward strand.
AGAGATAGTGGTGGAGTCTGTGTAAGCTTCATCCACCTCTGGGTTCTCATCTTCTTCCCCAGTGGAGGAACCTTTACTTGCCAGAGTCCTATCACTTTCTACCTGCAACTGTGCAGGTGGGCTTTTGTGGGTCTAGGCCAGGCTTCTTCCACGAGTAGCTTATGAACTACTCGTAGCTCTCCAGCTACCTGTGAGTAGCTATCCTGTGTGCAGTCTAACCTACTAAATTAGAAGCTTTTCTTTGGTTGAATTAATATACGTATACCAAAATTGAAAATTGTCTATTCTATATGAAAATGTATATTTTTTCAGAAACCATATTTTCCAAAATCTATTTAAATCAGATATTTAAATGATAACTTCTGCAGCCGTGAGAGACTTATTACTAATATTATTAATTTGGAACCAGGGGGCATTGCATCTGTGGCTGTTATTTATTGCCCTTGTAGAGGCATTCCAAATTAACCAAGCCTTTTTTTACATTACTGAAGGCAATCCTACACTGAGGAGATCATGGCTGGTAACCTTGCATACAGTGGTCACTAATGTAATCTTGTCTGAAGTGTACAACACTAATATTATTGGTAGCTCAGTATCATTTTCATTGACCGCAAGTTTCCATGCTTTGCAGAGCTCCTTAACAACTTACAAAAATGCGAAGTACTTTCTAAAGTACTAACTGACTTTAACACTTTTTAAATTCTAAACCGTTTTACTGTGGGTCTTATCACAAGTTTTAATGTGAATGTAAATGTAGTGTACTTGTATAGCGCACGAATCGACCCCAGCTGGGTTATCTCGGCGCTTGTACGAATACCGCTGTGGAACCCTTCCTGGCTTTTCTCTGTGAAGTGCCCACTCCTGGGCACCCCCAAGGTGAAGCCAGGCATCCTAGCGTTGTGGGGGCCGCTGTGGAGATTAAGCAAGCTATTGCCCAGAGTTGCAGAGTGGGACCCATGATTAGAATAGGCACCGAGGCGAGAATTATCAGGCCCTAACAGCTAGTTTAAAACAATGTAGAAAAAAACTCAATCCCCAAAAATATTTTTAGCTAATGACAATTATGGATTCCCTTGTGGAACCACTTATTAACCATGTGGTACAGCAGAAGTTAACTCTTGTACCATGGCTGTACTGCCAATGTAGGAAGCTGGCTCTTTATGTAATGTATCAAAATGAGGTATAACGTGTAGAGTCCAGAGTTCCCTTATGAGTGAATGGGTGGCTTGCTATGACAATCCCAATGTGCTCAGCCACACAACCCCTAGCAGAGCACCTTGGGATTGCCACAGCAAGCCCCCTGTTTACTCATAAGTGAACCCCTAAACTCTTTACATGATGCATCTCATTTTGATATATAAAGAGCCAGCCTCCTGCATTTAATATACATAACGAACAGAAAAGGGCCCTGGACACGCCCTTGCCTGACCCCTCTTCAGATCTCAATCCGATCAGAACACTCACCCATGGAAGCGTATCTTATTCCTGCTGTTACATCAGTATGCAATTTATTCAAGAAGAGCAATAACTGCTCATCAACTCCCATTAAACACCTCCTTGACCATAGCTATGACCTGTTCACACAGTCAAAGGCCGAACTTGGCCCATAAAGGCAAGACATGAGCAGCATTTCTTCTCCTTAGTATATATATTGATAAAAGGAGATGATGGAATTCTCTGTGGCCCACATGTAAATCCGATCAAAAAAGGCTCTGCCTACGACATTCACCATCTATTCTAACAAGGATGCGGGACGATAGTTCTTTGGGGCTGCCCTGTTACCCTTTTTGTAAATTGGAATAATTGTTGACTAGGACCAAGATTTGGGTGGACCTAATAGGATGCAATCCTCAGTACATTTGTAAAACTGGGCCCATAGATCAATACTTGCACAGAAAACATTCATTGGGACCATATAGGGACCAGGGCTCTTGTTCTGTGGGCTGTTTTATAATAGCTGTAACCACTTCAATAATTTCACAAACTAGACTGGGCTGTTTCTCTAATTCTGCTTTTTTATGTACCAGTAGATAGTTCCTTCAAAGCAATTGATTAGTAAATACCAGTGAAATGGCCGCCCTATCATAGAGCTATACATACAGTCGTCACAGCGTTGCAATTGTCTTTCAAATAAAATGCGATGAGAGTTTTCCAAAATAAACTGCCATTGTTTCCTTGACTAGCTACCCTTAATTTTGACCATGTTTAAGTCTGTTCCACTATTTCCTCTGTGTAATTTCCCTCTTTTATAAAATCTACAATGCTTCATTTCCAAGTATTACAGGGTGACCTTTTGAGGCAATCATGAGGCTTCGATGCACCATGGAGCAGGCCTCCTCAAAGCCTCTCACTTGCTTACATCCCCTCTGTCTAGAGGGGGCTGTCAGTGGGTCCCACTATTTCTTTGTAAATAGCACTAAAAAAGCTCGCTCGGGGGTTGCAGCTGCCACCCCCCTCGTCCCCTAAGAATGTCTGAAAATCCACCGTAATCTGCTTTACAAGGGCAGAAATGAGCAGGTTAGGATCATCTGAGCCCAGTTTATCTTAAAATGCCATTATTTGTGCAGGCTTCAAAGACGGCTATCAGTGTTAAGATTTGTGCTCTCCCACCTTTCATGGCTATAGAAAGTACCAGTGGATTGTGGTTACTAATACAATTAGAACTAATGAGCAAGTTTGTTACTAAATTACTTACATTTTTGGACACAAAGATCTAATCGGTCATACTGCTTGTGCTCCTCCCTGTAACAGTAGTTTGTGCAAAAGCAGAGGGAGGAGCAAGATCATTTGTAAAAAAAATAGATTGTATTTTATCAAGATAAAAATGAACCAAAATAATTTTCGTATACCTTTAAGTTCAATAAATAAAATTCTAAAAATTGTAGAATCACCAGTAGACCATAAAGCTTTCTGAGTAAAAGAGACATAAATCTGAATTAACAAGCCACACACCGGGTGTCCAGCTCTCGACGCAACAGCTGGAGCTGCATAAAAATGTAACCAACTATAGGCTGCGTTTCGAGAGCCCAAGTATTCTGCAGCTGAATAATGGTAACATTCGATACAAATGTGACCCTGACTGGATTATCCAAATTGTTATTTAATCCGGCCACATTCCATGAGACCAAATGTATATTCTAGCCCCTTAGTAAGAATATACCGCAGGGGGGGCAGATCTATTTTTAGGTTTCGCTGGAGGGCGGAGCTCTTAGCTCCGCCTCCAGAGAAATCTCTTGATTTCAGTAAGGAAAATGGAATACGCCCCCCTGTCCCATTGGCTAGCTCCATAAATGGAGGCTAGCCATTGGAACAGAGATCTGTCCGTCAAGGCCGGACCAGATTCGGGGGCGTTCCCGAGATTGTTTCCCAGGGCGGAGTTACGTTTTTTCCCGTTCCCTCCCCTTTCACTGAAAGTCTGTCCATTCCCGCCCCCTCCGTGTGCCTTTCCGCCCCCCCCTCGCTGTCCTGTGCACGTTTCCCGCCGTCCGTGTCCTCTCCGGCCCCCTCCCGCCGTCCGTGTCCTCTCCCGCCCCCTCCCGCCGTCCGTGTCCACTCCCGCCCCCTCCCGCCGTCCGTGTCCTCTCCCGCCCCCTCCCGCCGTCCGTGTCCACTCCCGCCCCCTCCCGCCGTCCGTGTCCTCTCCCGCCCCCTCCCGCCCCCTGTGTCCTCGTAGGTGCTTGTTGATAAATTGCACGGTGTGGAAGCTGGTCAGCTGACTTCCTGCACTGCGGCCCAGAGCTCCGGTACACTCCCGCCCCCTCCCGCCGTCCGTGTCCTCTCCCGCCCCCTCCCGCCGTCCGTGTCCTCTCCCGCCCCCTCCCGCCGTCCGTGTCCACTCCCGCCCCCTCCCGCCGTCCCTGCCACATGTGTGTGTGTGTGCTTGGGGGGATCACCCTGTGGGATTTCCAGCTATCTTTGAGCCGGGGTACTGTGATGTTTCACTCAGTCCTGTCTGGACTCCCCAAACGGTGCTCCCTCGCACCATCACCTGACTGCCCCCGTCTCCTCTTGCTGTCATCTCCCCTCTTCCTCCTCCCCGCTCCCTCCCTCCCCGTAAGAACCCTGCAGGCATAAAGTGCTGTGCGGTGCGGTGCCAGCGTTTTGCAGAAGCTGCTTTCATCAAACCCCCATCCTCGCGTTCTAGTCCCCGCCTGTATCTTTTCCACCCCCCCTGCTTCTCCCGCGCTTCGAAGTAACATTATATTCTCAAAAGCGCCATCCAAACATTCAACATAACAATGAAACGCGTGCACCAGCCCAAATGGCTGTCAAAAAGTGTCCCAGCTGTGCCGTAGAGCGGGTGACCGTGCCCGTGCTTCTAACAACGTCACTTTAAACAAACATACCTCTACCCGCCCTCTCAGGAGGTCACGGGCACCCGCTGTCAAGAGGGCATCTCCCGATTTGCCAGTAGCGCCCATAAAATGTTTATGCGTGCTGCACAGTATCATATTTATTGATTTAGACGGCTGTCAATCACATTAAAACTGTTTCGAAGGCTTTACTCACAGATGTGCATGTTCAATCGATGTGGAAAAGGTCCTACTTTGGAAGAACACGTGCTGTTTGCAGAGGTTGTCATTCTAAAAGACTCGAAAAGCAGAGACACACATAACAGATTATTGGTGATAGTAAACTGCAGAGCTATGAGTTAATTGACCAGGCCCTTGGGGAGAGGAGTTATTAGCTAAACCTTTATGTCATCGACCTCGCTGCGATGAACATCTGAGTCGGCTCTGCAGAGATCGCCGCCCTTCCTTTTGCACCCTCAGCCCAGAAACAACAAACTGCCTTGAAACCCGCCGATTTCTAATCTCACCGTTCCACAAATCAACCTTGTGATCTTGGTAACGGGTTCTCCTCACGCGTTAATGTGATTTACTGAGTTAAGCGCCCGCTGCCGAGCTGTGTGTGTAACGTGTAACCTGTAGGTCATGGGTTCGGTCGGGCAGATGAATAGATGACGCGCTTTTTAAGTGGCACTACGAACAAAAAAGATGTTACTGCAAAAGCTGTGAAATGCACAGAATTATCTGCCTCACCGTCCCTCTATTACATTTTGTGGAAAAATAAGAAGCGCTTTGAATCTGAGCGCAAAGTAAAAAAAAATGGACTTCTCCAAAATGGTTTCCACTCCCTTGGGAGACCTTATACACTCCTTTGCCATTCCTATGTGCTCAGTATGGAAAACTGAAAGACAAACCCAGCGAGCTGACACAGCGGGAAATTCTATTCACATGATAAATCGAGCATTTCTAGTCACTCAGAGGCGTCAAGTTACCTGCGCAGGGCACATTTACCGACCTCGACTCTGAGGCTTTGGTGGCGGTGCCGGGGGTAAGGAATAATATTTGGGGGGGGGCTGCCTCTTGGGGTCTGGGGAAAGAGGTCCGCTCACGTGCGCTTTGCTATTGTGTGGGGTGTTGAAATCATTCCATTTAACATGCCCCAGAAATAAAAGCCTTTTTACACATTGCCCATCGGCACATTAAAAGTTAAAAACTGTCGGGTCCTGATTGAAACACTTTGTACAGGTGACGTGTTTATGAGGGGCGAAAGAAGAAACACCACACACGAATCCACAAGGCGAAAAAAACGGAATGTCGCTCCAGCGATTCCAGCGGAGGAGAAAGTCGCCTGAACCCCTCCTTCCAGCTCCTACTGTACGCTCAAGTGGAAGCACTTTGTAGCGCCGGGCGTTTTTAGGTTTCGCTGGAGGGCGGAGCTCTTAGCTCCGCCTCCAGAGAAATCTCTTGATTTCAGTAAGGAAAATGGAATACGCCCCCCTGTCCCATTGGCTAGCTCCATAAATGGAGGCTAGCCATTGGAACAGAGATCTGTCCGTCAAGGCCGGACCAGATTCGGGGGCGTTCCCGAGATTTTTTCCCAGGGCGGAGTTACGTTTTTTCCCGTTCCCTCCCCTTTCACTGAAAGTCTGTCCATTCCCGCCCCCTCCGTGTGCCTTTCCGCCCCCCCCTCGTTGTCCTGTGCACGTTTCCCGCCGTCCGTGTCCTCTCCCGCCCCCTCCCGCCGTCCGTGTCCTCTCCCGCCCCCTCCCGCCCCCTGTGTCCTCGTAGGTGCTTGTTGATAAATTGCACGGTGTGGAAGCTGGTCAGCTGACTTCCTGCACTGCGGCCCAGAGCTCCGGTACACTCCCGCCCCCTCCCGCCGTCCGTGTCCTCTCCCGCCCCCTCCCGCCGTCCGTGTCCTCTCCCGCCCCCTCCCGCCGTCCGTGTCCTCTCCCGCCCCCTCCCGCCGTCCGTGTCCACTCCCGCCCCCTCCCGCCGTCCGTGTCCTCTCCCGCCCCCTCCCGCCCCCTGTGTCCTCGTAGGTGCTTGTTGATAAATTGCACGGTGTGGAAGCTGGTCAGCTGACTTCCTGCACTGCGGCCCAGAGCTCCGGTACACTCCCGCCCCCTCCCGCCGTCCGTGTCCTCTCCCGCCCCCTCCCGCCGTCCGTGTCCACTCCCGCCGTCCGTGTCCACTCCCGCCCCCTCCCGCCGTCCGTGTCCTCTCCCGCCCCCTCCCGCCCCCTGTGTCCTCGTAGGTGCTTGTTGATAAATTGCACGGTGTGGAAGCTGGTCAGCTGACTTCCTGCACTGCGGCCCAGAGCTCCGGTACACTCCCGCCCCCTCCCGCCGTCCGTGTCCTCTCCCGCCCCCTCCCGCCGTCCGTGTCCACTCCCGCCGTCCGTGTCCACTCCCGCCCCCTCCCGCCGTCCGTGTCCTCTCCCGCCCCCTCCCGCCGTCCGTGTCCACTCCCGCCCCCTCCCGCCGTCCGTGTCCTCTCCCGCCCCCTCCCGCCTCCCGGTGTATGTCAGTGGTTGTCTTATGTCTCTGGATACAATAACAGAAAGCACAGCGAGGAACTAAAATACAGGTTGGATGGGACACTATGGGAATCACAGAAATTTAGTTTAGTGTTTAAGTCACACCCTTAATTAAATAAGCCACAACATTTTATAAAAACCTCTATGGCTCAAAATAATCTTATGCTGAGGATTGCGGCTACATGCAGAAGACATATAAACTCTTGGTTCTGAATGTATAGCCAAATTATATAATGAGCCATTTTTCACACGTATTGAATATTTGCAGAAGGGGATGAAAGGATCCTTTTTAATTTTTGGAAATTGAAGTGGATTAAACTTTGCAAAGGAACTACGTTTTATGTGATTACTTAATGCGTAAAACTGCTGCATATAGTGTCATCTGCGCAGCAATGGATATAGAGTTATGGTTCTCTATGATAAAAAGAGGAGTGAGAAATGGGGTCTTTCAAGGTAAAGCTATGGTAACCGTATATGCCGTATGCAGTGGCAATTGTGTACTGTGAAGCAAAGTCTAGATTTTACTGAACCCTTTCATACCCCAAGTAAATCGTCTAGAAACATAGGCCATATTACAATGTGGTCATCCCATGCCTCCACGTGGTCTCCGCAAAGAACCTGCTCCTCCCACCGCCGTCCGTGTCCTCTCCCGCCCCCTGTGTCCTCGTAGGTGCTTGTTGATAAATTGCACGGTGTGGAAGCTGGTCAGCTGACTTCCTGCACTGCGGCCCAGAGCTCCGGTAACGAAGGGAACAGAGGGCTTTGCGTATAGTTTGAGTCTGTCTTGAAGAGCCGAGCAATCCATTTCGCAGGCAGCTATGAAGTTGCTAGTCGTATTCCCGTTGGTGTTAGCAGCAGGTAAGGGCCCTAGTTTTTCGGATACACCCTAAAAATACAAATGCCCCTAACTCTTAACGCATTGCACAATCCCTCCCGTATTAGGAGGCTCGGTGGTGGTGTTTGGGGATGTTGAGAGGGAGGAATCTTTACTGTATGAGAGATAGATAGCATTGACCTCTCATCCTGGCTATAGAAAGGGAGAATCAATTTGTTTACGGGGCATTGGGGTATCCTGGTAATGTGGAGTTGGAAAGAGGATGACTAGATCTTGAAACTCAGGATCCACCCGAAAGTAGACTCCTATTTTAAAAAAAAAAAAAAAAAGGAATTTAACCGTGCGTAGGTATCTCTTTATTAGTCTTGTATGCTCAAACGTCACTCTAAAATAATCGCCTACTTTTACTTCTACTCCTCCCGTACAATCGGTGTGTGCACGCGCACTACTAATTTTCAAACAAGTTTACCTATGACAGGACCTTATTCCTTTGGTGGGATCATTAACCGAGGATCCACCAGAGCCGTTCCTGTACTGCTTTAAATGGGCTGATGCAGTCTGTTTTAAGAGATGACCTACGTTCCATACTAGAGCCACACCCGTGGAAGTCAAATGCTCCCTCCCTCTTTTAAAATAATAAGATCTGTATTTGAAGTTGCTAAAATCACCGTAGCAAGCTTCTGAAAACCAATACGGCCTCGTGAAATATGGGACATCTGGTCACTCTCATTCATTGCAGTTTTATATAGCGCGGACATTGACCAAAGGTGTTCGAGTGCTTTACAATAGCGCCATAACCTTAACAAGCATTTACAATGCAACGGTTTCGCCTTTGGAAAAGTTTGAGCTATTGGCATTGTAAATGACAACATTTGTATTTGTGTTGGTTTTGAAAACAGATAAATAAATGGCATTGTCCTTTACATTGCCAATCGCTCTAACTTTTCCAAAGGCGAAACCGTTGCATTGTAAATGCTTGTTAAGGTTCTAACTGGTCGCAGAGAAATGTTATCGGAATCGGGAGTTTTAGATAAAGGAGCGCATTAGGAAAAGAGATAGGGCCGCCGATCTCACTGTTAGCAATATCGGCTGTTAATCTCAAATAGACATCTAGGCTTAGATCATGAGACAAGGTGCTAGAAGGACCCTCAGGCACTAAAAAAGAGGCATACTTCTGGGATGAAGGACCAGGCTCACTATAGATTCCATCAACATGCTCATGGGTGGGGTTACTTTTGGGAAGGAAACATGCTGAACGTCAGGGGTCTCTCTGTGAATTGGAGACATAGGAATGTTAAAACAATTCCAGGGTTTGTAAAAATAACCTTTGAGTACATTGGGACATTTTAACCAATAAAATAGGTAACCAACAAGCCAGGGTTAAGAGCAATAACCAACGGTGTAGTCTCTGGAGCTGCAAGTTTTATCAGCTGTGTCTTTGGCGGCCAGAAGAGTAGCACTCATGTACCCCACCTTCTAATATCTGTACTCTTTTAGAACCCACTGTTTCTACTCCCACAGTGGCTTCACAGACTGGGCAAACTTGGCCAGAGAAGATTGAATCACTCTAAGTTTTAATAATTAAAGGATGTTGGAAAGTGCCTCTTTTTGACATGGTTGCCCCCACTTTTTGCCTGTTACATGATGTGATTTCAACTGAAAGTGCACTGGTTTCCTGCTAACCAGGTCCCCTGTGCAAGAGCTCTTTCCCAAATCTGTTCAATTTTCCCCCCAATTTGCAAAACGTTTATCACCCTCTGTAAGTCCCTAGTAAATGGTACCCTGGTACCTAGGGCCTGGTGTACTAAAGAGAGCCCCTAAGGCCTGTAGCACGATTTGTGCCACCCTAAGGGGCCCCTCACCAAGCACATGCACGACTGCCATTGCAGGCTGCGTGCCTTGGTGCAGACAAAAGTGAAAACACAACATGTCACACATCCCTGTGTGCCATGTCCCCTAGCACTGCATATGATAAGTCACCCCTACAGCAGGCCTGTCCGCCCTAAGGCAGGATGCTTAATATTATATTTAATGACATATCTGCTAGAGCAGATATGCCCCTGTGGTTGTCAGCCCTATAGCTGCCAGTGCAAGGGACTGAGAAGCCTTTTTAAACCATGTACTGGATACTGGTGAAAACGAGTTCCCCAGCTACATGATGACTTCATAAAAAATAGGGATGTCTGGTATCAAACATCTCATCTTGATATAGCCACACTGATGCCAGTGTTGGATTTATCCTTTCCATTCATTTGATACCTACACTTTTATGGTCTGTCGACCGAAATAAAGTTAAAATACATACAAAGCACAGATCATTAACAACAATAAATAATGAATGTTGGGCCCGGCCTCGTGGCGTGGTCCTACCCCTCCTACATGGCGGGCCCTGGACGACATCGGCCCTCCATCGACCCGCTGTCGCCCCCCCCTGAAACTACCCTCCACGAACTCTCGATGAGAGCAGCCCCCCTGGCAACCTACGGCTCTCCCCCCTGGAACCTGGCGAACCCTGCACGCCCCAACCCTGCAGGTCCGGCCACCACCCCGGGCCGCCATTTCAGGCCCGACTCCATCTTGGGCCCATCACGTCCCGAGCACGTGGCCTCGGCCCAACCCCGGCCGCGGCCCCAGCGAAGCCCCGACATCGAGGCACCAAGATCCACCCAGGTGGTAGAGTGGCCACTTGACGGATCCAGGAGGAGGGGAGTTTTGATGGCCCTCCAGCCGTCCCTGGACGCCTGGTATCGATCGCCCTCCGGCCTCCCTGGGCGCTGGCTCCAACCCTCTGCTGGGTGTCTGGACACTCTCATCCCGGCCCCTCTGACCCCCAGGCGCGAGGGTCCGGACATCAAAAGACTCCAGTCCTATATCTGGGCCAGCCCTGGATTAGGACTCCAGTTGTATCTTGGAGTCGAAGCCCTGCTGACCTTGTCGCGGCTGATCCTGATAAGAACTCTCGTACTTGGAACCTGGAACCTCGGGGCCCTGCTGACGCCGTCGCGGCCCGACATCGCTGAACCATCCTCGGAGCCCTGCTGACGCTGTCGCGGCCCGACATCGCTGAACCATCCTCTGAGCCCTGCTGACGCTGTCGCGGCCCGACATCGCTGAACCATCCTCGGAGCCCTGCTGACGCTGTCGCGGCCCGACATCGCGAACCATCCTCGGAGCCCTGCTGACGCTGTCGCGGCCCGACATCGCTGAACCATCCTTGGAGACCTGCTGACGAGGTTGCGGCTCCTTGCACCCCCCAGCTCGAGGATTGAGAGCTGTGCGCAGGGTATCCTAGTACCAGTTGGTACGAAGACTGTCCCGCTACCCCCTTCCCCCTGATACCGAGACTTTAAGGATCCCTCGATCCCTGTGTACATATTGCTACGAGAACTTGCCTTTATTCTTTATATAAAGACTCTTAAGAATCTACTCTCGTGTGGTGTCCCTTTGTAGTGGTGTGATTGCTAGGCTGTTACGATTGCAGGAGAGGAGCCTCGCCAAGGAGGCCTCTCGACGGCGCTCGGCCTATTCCATAAGGAGAGGTGGGTCTCGGGGTGGTCAGTCAGACATCTTCTGTCTCCCCTGGGATCGCCTTTCTAACAATGAACAAGTCAAAATTGGAGATAAAATGGATTAAACTAGAGAGTTATCAAAAAGCCAGCAATATAAAAATTCATAATTGATCACATGTATCATACAAAACTTTTCCTTCTACGCCACATGCCAAATAGGAAGCGGGATACAGCGAAAACAATAGCGGGATGGGTATCATAAATTAAAACCCGACAGGCCTGGATAAAGTGTCGAAACCCATGGTTCCTGCATAACGGGATCAGCCAACATTTCCTTATAGTTACGTACGAAGGACAAAAGAACATGACATGAGACATATCTTCACGTTTATAATTACATGCCCTGAGTGGTAGACTGCCATGCCTTAGCTGGATGTATAACTTCCTCGCAAGAGGTGGTTGTATTACATCTAAGAATTCCTCAAATCGAGATTCCATTTTTACTCAGAGGAACTCTACAAACAGCCTGCCCAGGGTTGCTGATCTCTGTATGGCTAATAAATTCTGCCGCCTCATCTGGTTTTGAAGTTCTGATTTAGATTACCCCGGGCAACACAGCTCAGTAGTCTCCCAAAGCTGTGGCAGACCTATCCGTGTAGTAAAAGCCCTAATATGGAGCAACCATGGGATATTTTTACTTTTTTGGAGAGCCCAAACCTCCAGGAATTCCGCTCTATAGGAAGCCAGTTCTGTAACTGACCACAACCTCTTCCAGTAGAGCATAGGCCGTGCAGCTACGAGCTCTTCTATTGACTCCAGCCCCAGATCAAATCGCAGAGGAATAAGTAGTGTACTTGGTGGTAAACCTACCAGATTCCTCATGAAGTTTTGCTCCACCCTCAGGAGATTAGATATATTTTTATGGCCCCAAAGTTAAGCACCATACGTTGTGGCCATTCTGGCTTGAAGCCGATATATTTCAAGAACCGGAGCTGCCGGTATGAGGTCTGATGTTCTATGGACTTTACTAATACCCCCAGTTACTTGGGATAGCTTAAGAGCTGATTTGGAAATTTGGAAGGTCCAGTCAAAATTCTCCGTCAGGGTAATACCAAGATTTTGGGCGAGTCTGCTTCGGGGGATTGAAAATCATAAACTTGGTCTTGTCCAAGTTTATTTCCAATCCCCGCGAAGCACAGAACGTTGCAAAGCCATCCACAATGCGCTGAATGCCCGATGATGTTTTGGATAACAACAGAGAGGTTGGCCTAACGGCTAAGGCGCTCGACCTCGGACCTGGGGATCTGGGTTCGAGTCTCGGTAACGACGCCAAAACCCCCCTGTGATTCTGGGCAAATCTTTTAATCTCCCCGTGCCTAAAATGAAAGTGTGTCCTCATGTAACGTAACTGCTGCTATGTAAAGCGCTCTGATAACTGATTCGGTTCGGTTCTAGTTCGCGCTATATAAAACTCTGCAACAAAAAAAACCCCAAAAAAAGTGTCATCCGCAAACATAAGAGCGGGCACTCTCCCAGTCGCTAACCTAGGTGCGTCATTGTCTGTTACACCAGCTAAATGGTCTACAAGACCATTGATGTAAAGACAAAATAACATTGGAGCCAGGACGCACCCCTGGGGTACGCCCTTCAAAACAGAAAAACGTCCTGACAAATCTCCATGCCTCCTGCACCTAACTTGGGCATAATTGCCAGTGTGTAGTCTAATTAGAATAGTCAATAGGTAGGGTGGGAGACCCAAGTCTGCCAAAACTTTCCACAGCTTTTCCCTGGGAACAAGATCGAAAGCGGCCCGCAGGTCAACAAAGACAAGGTAGAGGCTGCCACCCTCCACACTTGCCGTTTTCCAAAATAAAACCTACAGCCGAAATATTTGATCCAGAGTAGAAATGCCTGACCTAAGTCCAGCCTGGAGTGTGGTCAATATTTCATTTTCCTCCATCCACCCCAGGATCCTGTCCAAAATGATCCTGCCCATTAGTTTTTGTGTTTTATCTATAAGACTAATGGGCCTATAGTTGGATGGGGTTAACGGACAACCTTTCTTGTAAATGGGGACGATCTCAGCTCCAAGCCAAGTGCCTGGCGGATCAATCCCCATTAGGATCTCTTTAAATAGGACAACCAAATATGGTGCCCATATTTTAGGTTGGGAGCAAAATAGATCCCCAGGCAATTTGTCTAGGCCGGGGGCCTTATTGGGAAGTAGCCTTGCTATTGCTTACTCGACCTCCTTCAAAGTGATAACCTCGTGCCATTCAAGGTGGCACTCATCCCCAACATCCAGGGACTCCCGCCGCCGCTGGTCGCCTAAAGTCCCCACCAATCGATATTCATGGTGGGAGCCCGGGGCGGCCAACAGAGGAGGCACTACATCTTCCCCCAGATCCAAGTCTGCCAACCCCGCCAATCCATGCTCCTGAAAAGGTTCGCGACTTGGAAGGGTTATGGTCTCTAACTCGACGTTAGCGTCTAGTGCTCCAAAGTGTGCTTCCCACACTGAGGGTGCTATATTCGGAGCAAGTGACGGGCCACCCCCGCTCATACCCGAGCTAACAATAGCCCAAAATGACTTAAAATCCTTACGTTTAAGTGCGGATCTGAGCTCCACCCACGTCTTCTCCTCCCAGTCCTTCTTTCCCCCAGTGATTGCCTTTTTATAGAGCAGTCGGAATTTCTTAATACCTGCTCTATCTTTGATTTTAATTACAGATAGCAGGTCTTTTTTTGCCTTCCTGCAGGAGGCGTCGCACCAGGGATGTGTCCTGGCCCGCAGTGGGTTTTTCCCACCCACTGGGCAAAACACATCCACTAGCTCGGCAGCCAGCTGCTTGTGAATTTCCACAGCTCTACCCTGGGAGCCAGAGTCCCCCATATCAGAAATCAGCGGTATAGCTATCTGATATATTTCGGCAAGTTTGGTGGGGGAATCCTGAAGATGTGCCCATTTTACCCTTCGCCTATTGTTGGCTATCATGAGAGGCAGGATTGCACAAGTTAATTCAGGCGCCGGATTTGTCAGCCCAAAACTCCCAAGTTTCAGTGTTAAAACAAGGGCATTATGGTCACTATCTTGTCTTGGGTGAACCCTGAATTCCAGCAGCCTGTCCCAATGTCTAACTTCCATCATTATATAATCAATGATGGAAGTTTGGTCTAGTCTGTTAAACGTAGCTGACCCCGGTCTGTCAGGCTCCAACCTCCCATTACACGCCCGCAGAGACGTTGTAAGGGAGAGTGATTTTTATTTGAAGAACCAATGGAGTCCATACCCTGACAGGAGGGATCTGTGGGTCAGGAACATGCCAGAACTGATCTTCATCGTCCAGTTCACCCAGTTCTGGACTCACAAGGGGCTCAAACTGACAATTAAAATCTCCTCCAAGCACTAAGACGATTGAAGGGTTAAGTATCTGCATGAAGTTTTTTAATGCATCAATTATGTCAGATTCCCGCCCACTCTTAACTGGCCTTGAGTAAGTAGTTAATATGGCCACCTGCGGCGTGTTTTGAGGGGTTAGGAGTACACACTGAACATCTGGGGAATTAGTTGGTATTTTTGTGCAGCCTGGGCACCCAGATGGGTGCCCACCCATATTGAGAGCCCACCCGATGGTCTCCCCCTACCCCCAGTTGTTGCCGGGATGTCAAAGGTAGAAAAAGCAGGCATTACACACTCCTCCAATGCCCATGTTTCCTGCATCAAGCAAATATCATGCATTGCCATAAAGGAACCCCACTCAGGCAAGAGCAATTTATTTTTTAACCCGGCCACATTCCAGGACAGAATTTTTATACTTTCATCAGCTATCCCAGGGCTAGGTGATGGTTTGCCCTTACCTATATCAGACCCAGTGCCAGAAATTAAAATTCTAGGCTCAGATGTCCTTTCCCTTGCCTCACCACTAAGCAGTGCCTCGTTAGGGGCACAAGGCCCCACATGTTGTGTATTTTCCCCCAATTCCGTCCTACCCTCAGTGATCAAGTGCTGATCTGCTATTAGATTTTCTGGGCCAATGCTGACATCATTACCCTCCAGTATAACTGCTAGGGTACCTATACTACTATCCGTTGGTGGTATAGAATTCTGCCCCACAGGGCGTCAATCCACCTGCTCCAGGAAACCTAACCTATTTCTTTGGGGAAATAGTGAGAGTAAAGGAATATGCAGATGGGAGCCCTCCCAGGTTGTTATCCCCTGTTGATTTCTATATGAGTGTTTATTTTGGGGCCCTTGATACTGAAGACTTCTACTCTGGCCGGTTCTCATCTGAGGAGTAGGATAGAAGTATGAAAAATGGAGGGGAAGAATTTGGGTATTCGACCAGGTTGGCAACCCATTGCAGATGTGTTCTACAGCACATGTATGCCTAAAGTTAATTACCACACAGTTTCCTGCAATAGTTTTAGGTCCAGACCCAATCCAATCTACTCTTCTGATGCACAATATTTCACCTGAGGCATTAGGGGGAGAAGGCCTGTTGGTGTTAAGCCATTGTATGCATTTATTTTTAAGATCACTGTGATGCTCACTTTTTCTCTGGCCTAGGGGAGGAACCCCGGCAAGCACCACTACATATGGCAAGGACTCAGGAGGGAGATCAATGGAGGGCAGCTCTATTAAAGAACCCCTTGTTAAGATATTTCTACTAGCTAGCGATTGTTGGTCCAAATTGCTTGTCCCTACTTCAGACCCCCCCTCGGTCCTGTGTTGGTTCCGCCTGCTACTTTCCCATCCCTAAGCAGAGGCAAAGCCGTACCGGGAGTTGTTACCAATTGCCTGAGAGGTTACAGCTGGGATATTATTACTGTCAGGCGGGCCCCTAGCATCCGAAATTAATTTAGTGATGACAGGATTCCCAGCAACACCGTTATTAACTCGGGTGGTTTCAGAGCAGAGGGAAGGCTTGGCAGTGCTAGGAGTCACTCTGTTAGCATGTTCTCCCAATGGGCTGGCAGGCTGAACTTTCCCTAAACCTATGTTATTAATTGTGGAAACTAATCTATCAAACCTGGATGCCAGAGGTTTAATATGTGTGCCAATGATCTGTTCAATATGAGCCTGGAAGTCCGCTAGTAGATGAGTAACCCAGACAGGTGTTCCTACAGGGGATGAAGAAGGACCAGCAACATCCGTTATGGAATCGTGGATGGGCATAGTTCTTTTGGTTGTTTTTTTTTGGAGTTTAAATTTCTTACTTCTAGGGTGGGGTTTGAGTACTTTTTTCCCTACAGCATGTGGGGGGGATTTAGCAACCGGCCGTCTTATCAATAACACCAATAGCAGCCTGTGCACAGGGCAACTCAGCAAAAGAAGACGTAAGGAAGAAACTACAGTCAGGAGGATTAACTGTAGCTGCAGAGAAATTCCCCGCTTGCTGTAACGGAGGACCAGCAGGGGTAATTGATAATCGCCTCTCCTTGTTTTCTATGGCTTTTGCCACTACCCCGATCGTTTTCTGAAGCATCTTGTCGATGGCTGTTAGACTGGGGAGGGGTTGAATCGTGGCAGCCTGGTGCCTAGTCATAGGGCGGGAAGCACAAGACTTAATATTTTTACCCGTATCAGTCATTATTGTAGATTTAAAGGGGCACATCTCACTATACACGATATTCCCTCAGTTCACCCGCTCCACCGAGGCTCTGTGCAAATGTAAGCGCCTCCAGGCGCGATGTGGGCGTTGGCGGCTTCCGCCGCTAGGGCTCCTGGATGTTGTGGTCCTCCCTCCGTGGCCGCGCTGCGTTGGTGGAAGCTGCGGCAGCGGCGGCGAGGGAAGACTCGTGAGACCGGTAACAGGGGGCTCGCGGCAGAGAAGACAGGTATGTTGCCCCAAACAAACCAGAAAGGAGACCTCAGTTCACCATAACCAGGTCCCCTGTGCAAGAGCTCTGTCCCAAATCTGTTCAATTTCCCCCCCAATTTGCAAAACGTTTAGCACTCTCTGTAAGTCCCTAGTAAATGGTACCCTAGTACCTAGGGCCTGATGTACTAAAGAGAGCCCCTAAGGCCTGTAGCACGATTTGTGCCACCTTAAGGGCCCCTCACCAAGCACATGCACGACTGCCATTGCAGGCTGCGTGCCTTGGTGCTGACAAAAGTGAAAACACAACATGTCACACATCCCTGTGTGCCATGTCCCCTAGCACTGCATATGATGAAGTCACCCCTACAGCAGGCCTGTCAGCCGCCCTAAAACAGGGTGCTTAATATTATATTTAAGGACATATCTGCTAGAGCAGATATGCCCCTGTGCTGGTCAGCCCTATAGCTGCCAGTGCAAGGGACTGAGAAGCCTTTTTAAACCATGTACTGGATACTGGTGAAAACGAGTTCCCCAGCTACATGATGACTTCATTAAAAATAGGGATGTCTGGTATCAAACATCTCATCTTGATATACCCACACTGATGCCAATGTTGGATTTATCAATACATGCAGTCAGAGGACACCTTAGAGGTGCCCCCTGAAAACCCATCAGCCTCTGGTGGGCTTGCGGACTGGATTCTGCCAGCCTGACACTATAGACATGTTTCTGACCTCCTAGGGTGACAGCATTTTGCTCTCAGGAGGTCAGGAACAAAAGCCTGTCTTAGAAGAGAGTGTAACACCCCCCCACCCCCCGCACAGGATGGCTGATTAGCCTCCTTGGGCTGGAGAGCTTCAAAGGTGCCATCGCTTTTGGAATGAGATTCTGGCTTCCCTAACAGGAGAGGAAGCCACCCCCCTCTGTCCAGAGCCACCTTGGTACCTCAACAGGCAGGAAAATTAGCTAATCAGGTGTGCCACCCCCTGGCTAGTACCACCCCTAAAGTGGGCTGACTGTGAGGTGGACACAATATTTCAGAGGTACCCGTCTTTCCGATGGCATACCTAGCAGTTCTGGGACTGGGTTATGCCCACTTCCTACAGGACTCTTACGACTGCATTCCTGGTTGCCATCACCTCTGCCAGGAGAGTGAGCTCCAGGCTCTATCTTCTAAACCTCCTTTCCTCTCTGTCCATCCAGACATGGTTGTTCTAAGGACTCATCCTTCTTTCCTGCCCAAGGTGGTCACAGCAGTCCATCACCTTGCCCACCTTCTATCCGCCTCCGCATCCTTCGAAATAGGAAAAGATGCTCCACCGTTTGGACCCAAAACGTGCGCTCTCATTCTATCTAGACAGCACACACCAGTTCCGGGTGGACGACCAGCTCTTTGTTGGTTACGTGGGTGGGACAGGCGGTGCACAAGCGGACCATCTCTAGGTGGGTCGTCTTGTGCATCAAGGTTTGCTACTCCTTGGCAAAAAAGGAGCCTCCTGTTGGGCTGCGTGCCCATTCCACTCGGGCCACGGCAGCTACTACTGTCCTGGGTCGGGGATCCCCCTTGCAGGACATCTGCCAGGCAGCTACTTGGGCCTCGCTGCACACGTTTGCTAGACACTACTGCCTGGACAGCCAAGTCTGGAGAGATGGCTTTTTCGGCTGTTCCGTTCTCCAGGACTTTCTGGAGTGATCTTGGTTCGCAGACCCACCACCGGGGTTGGTATTGCTGGGGTATCTATTCTAAGGTAAGGAATCTAACTCTAACCTGTTTCTTTCAGATGCACAAGTTACTTCCCTTCGGTAACGATATATCTGTAAGAAACAGTAGTTAGTGTTAGATTCCTTACCGCCCCACCCATCCTCCCGTTCTGCGAACCGTTTTCTAGGGTTAAGGACATCCCTTTCAGGGCCCTACTTTCATGGCACAAGTGTCGGTTTGTATCATGGCTCTGCGTTCCTGGCATGGAAAGCTGTGCACAGAACGGACTTCAGCGCGCGAGGGCGATGTCTAAGTACTCTGACGACATCAATCCGGCGATCATGACGACGGATGCGGAGCCGCAGACGACGCCTAGAGACGCACAGGGGTACTGCTGACGAAAACTTTCAGGATCCAGTCTGACGCCTGGCGATATTCTGAGGTAAGGAATCTAACACTAACTACTGTTTCTTACAGATATATCGGTTCGAGGCATATGGGCTGCAGACCACACACTATTGCATTAGATCACCATCTGGTGGTGGGCCTGGTTGATTAAACGTTGTTGTTGTCTTGGAAGAGTCTTTGTCTGTTGGATGACTCCTCTCTTAGATCGTAGTGCGCATGGGCATCTTCAGATTGTTTTTTTCCGCCATCGGGCTTGGATGTGTTCATTGTTCGGACCCGTTACCGGTCTCTTTTCGAATCCATAAATCAATCAAAATACCATCTGCATCGTCGTCGACATTGATTTCAGTTACCAGCGTCGAATAGAGACTTCACTTCTCGATTCCATCGTTCGTCTGGGCCGTCGGGCCCAACTGCGCCATTGGGTTTTTGGCTCAGGGAAAGAACACCCTTCAAGAAGTGCCCTCGGTGTGGACACAAATTCCGTCACACCAATCTTCATGAGGTTTGCTATCTCTGCTTATCTACAGAGCATGAGAGTCGAGACTGTGAGGCCTGCGCTTCGTTACGGTCCAAGAAAACAATCGGGGACCGTCGAGCTTGAAGAGTAATGGCGCAGTCATCTTTGTCGACACTAGACCTCATCATAGATGAGGCTTCAATTGAAGTTGACGCCGAAAGAACAGCAGCACAAAGACATCGCTTCCTAAGCAGAGGATTCAGCTTCTGGAGTCAAGGATCAATCCGAAGATGAAGATCTTCCAGCTGGTCAACAGGTCGTGAGTACAGATGTCGACCCTGTTCACCCCACCATACCGGGACAGGCTTCGGTTCCACCTCCACCTTCGGGTCCAGGTGCACACCATCCAAAACCTTACGACGCCCCACCTTCTGGCTCGGCAGGGAAGAATACAAAAAAGCCTCCAGTCGACTCGGGCTCGAGTCAGTCGGTCGGTCCCGAAAAGCAGAAGGTCCTTAAGCCAAAATTAACACCGGTACCAAAGCATCCTTCGGTACAGAAAGTGGTCGAACCGAAAGCAAGTTAGTCACCGAAAGAGGTTCCCAAAGCTACCGAACCAAAAACCACCCCGGTTCCGAAAAAAGTGGACCCGAAGAAGGTTCCGGTACCCATCCATTCTTCGGCTCCGAAGGTAGATGAGTCGAAATGTACTCCGGGAACAAAATCTCCGGATCCAAAGAGCTCGGATTCTAGGAAAAAGTCTTCGGAACCGAAACCAAAATCTGCTTCAAAGATAATGGACACTGGTAAACCTAAGCATATCGGCCCCATACCATAGAAATCGGCGCCGAAAAAAGATTTGCCAGTAGAAGACCCGAACCACAGCAAAAAACTCTTCATATTAATCCAAAGACTGGACATATAACTTCTGTGCATGAAAAGAGGAAAATGGACTATCCTAAAACACCGCCAGTTCCTCTAAAAAAGCATGCTCAAACTTCAATAATGAGGATCCTTTCACCAGAAAGATAAGTACCTGTAGATATTTCTCCTGTACATTCACCATCTAGTACACATAGTCTTATACCACAAGATGGGATAGTTACTCACAGGACATAGAGAGTGAACATCACATGGATGACATTAATGACCCAGATGATATTTCTGGGCCATCAGGTGACCCATGCGAAGATTATAATGCACCAGATCAGCCACAAGATGATGTATACCCGTCTAGACCATCTCCCCCAGATGACACTATTGGGTTTATGCAGCTCATTCATAGAGCAACCACTTTCCATGGGGTAGACCTACACACAGATTCAATGGATGATTTCCTAATGGACACTTTAATGTCATCACATAAGACTACAACCACACTTCCAATACTTAGTGGAGTGGTAAGACATGCACCTGATATATGTAAGGACCCAGTCAGAGCAAGGGTAATTAATCCCAGACTAGAAAAGAAGTACAAAGCGGCTCCAACTGATCCAGCATACATTAAAGGACAGTTGCCATTGGACTCACTAGTAGTGTCAAATGCGAGAAAAAGAGCTAATTCGCAGACAACAGGAGATGCTCCACCTCCTGACAAAGAGTCTAAGCTTTTAGATGCTTCAGGAAAAAGCACCATTTAACAAGCTGCTAATGTCTGGAGGATTGCTAACACTCGAGCTTTGTTAGCAAGATATGATAGAGCTCATTATGATGATTTAGAGTCACTCATGCAACACTTGCCAGAGCAATACAAGCCCAGGGCTTCTGACCTAATACAGGAAGGCAAAGTTATTACAAATACCTCCATAAGATGTGCACTAGACACAGCAGACACCGCTTCTAGAGCAATAAACACAGAGGTATTGTTGCGTAGACATGCATGGTTACGCATCTCTGGGTTTAAACCAGAAGTACAAGCCAGTATCTTAAACCAGCCATTTGCCCAAGAACATCTTTTCGGTCCATCAGTTGATAGTGCACTAGAAAAGAAGAAAAAAGATACAGACACAGCAAAATCCATGGGAGCTTTACAAACACAAGCCCATAGACCTTCCTTTCGTCGCTCCTCATGTAGGGGCGCCTCTAAGGGTTTCCAAACTGACAATACCTCCTCTTCTTTTAAAGGACCCAACCAAACCTCACCTAATAAAGGATATTATAGAGGAGCTTATAGAGGAAACAACAATAAGGGAAGAGGTAGAGGAAACAATCGCAACACCTCTACTCCCAAACAGTGACTTCCCTTCCATCCCCCCAGACCATTCCACTCCTGTCGGGGGAAGGTTACAACAATTACTACCTGTTTGGAACTCCATCACCACATACAGGTGGGTAAGACAAATAATTCAGTCAGGTTATTGTCTGGAGCTCACTTCCACTTCTCCAACAATACCACCCAGACAGCGTCCTATGTCACAGGAACACCTCATACTGCTAAGACAAGAGGTGGAATCTCTACTGCAAAAGAATGCAATAGAACCAGTCCCAACAGAACATCAAAACACAGGAGTTTATTCTCTATACTTTCTCATACACAAAAAGGATGGGTCCCTCAGACCTATTTTAAATCTTAGGCCCCTAAACCCGTACATACAATCAGACCACTTTCATATGGTCACACTACAACAGGTTCTACCTTTGCTAAAGAAAGGAGACTTCCTTGCCACATAAGATCTCAAGGACGCCTACTTCCACATTCCCATCCATCAATCGCACAGAAAGTGCCTAAGGTTCTTTCTAGAAGGTCAACACTACCAATTCAAGGTACTCCCTTTCGGAGTAACTACAGCACCTCGAGTGTTCACAAAGTGTCTAGCAGTAGTAGCAGCACACTTAAAAAGGGACAACATTCATGTCTTCCCATATCTGGACGATTGGTTAATAAAATCCAAGTCATACAACCAATGTGTACAGCACACGCATCAAACAATATGTCTGCTACACAAACTGGGATTCACAGTAAATCAAAAGAAATCCCATCTCCAACCATCCCTGTCTTAGCAGTATCTGGGTGCTACAATAGATACCTCCAAAGCAGTAGCGTACCCCATCCCAACAAGAATGCAAACTATGCAGGATCTTATCAAAAGATTCCAGCCACAACACTCACTACCAGTTCGAGTGTTTATGCAACTAATAGGAATGATGGCATCTTGCATTTTCATAGTGCCATATGCAAAACTACAAATGTGCCCCATTCAAGAGTGCTTGGCAAGTCAGTGGAATCAGGCTCAGCAACAAATAACAGATCTGGTGGTGGTAGACGACCGGACATATCGCTCTCTGCAATGGTGGGCCACCAAGAACCTTTCCAAGGGCCGGCCGTTTATAGAACCTGTTCCACAGATAATACTAACCACAGACGCATCTCTCACAGGATAGGGAATGCATTTACAAAATCATGCAGTACAGGGTACATAGACAATGCAACAAAAACTACTCCACATAAACCATCTGGAGTTACTAGCGATTTTTCTAGCTCTAAAATCGTTTCAACATTACCTATCAAACAAAGCTGTACTAGTCCGGACGGACAATATGACAGCAATGTATTACTTTCAAAAACAAGGAGGAACACACTCCCTACAGCTCTCCCGGCTAGCACAGAGCATATGGAGATGGGCCATTCCTCAGAAAAAAATTCTATTTGCAGAACAACTACCAGGAGTTCACAATCAAGTTGCAGATCTGTTAAGTCGTCAAAGACAACAGATACACGAATGGGAACTTCATCATTAAGTTCTTCAGCCATTTTTTCAAAAGTGGGGTCAACTAGAGATAGATCTGTTTGCTACAAAACACAACTCCAAATGCCCAAGCTTCACCGCCAGATACCCACACCCATTATCCAAAGGCAATGCGGTATGGATGAACTGGTGAAACAAATTTGTGTACGCTTTTCCACATCTCCCACTAATTCCATTAGTGGTACGCAAGCTACAGCAACATTATCTCAAATTGATTTTCATAGCACCAACGTGGGCAAGACAACCTTGGTACACCACGCTACTAGAGATGTCAGTAGTACCACATCACAAACTAAAACTCTCTCCACATCTACTAACACAGAACCATGAAGAGATTATGCATCCAGACCCAATGCAGCTCATTCTAGCGATTTGGCTCCTGAGGTCTTAGAATTTGGATATCTAAATGTACCACCTGATTGTATGAATGTCATAAAAGAAGCAAGACGCCCTACCACTAGAGCAAGTTATGCAGCAAAGTGGAAAAGGTTTGTTGTATATTGTACAAATAACAACATCAATCCCTTAGTTGTTTCCATACAAAACATTATATGCTATCTTTTACATCTGCAAAGATCTAACTTAGCGTATTCCTCAATCAGGTTACATCTTGCTGCTATAGCGGTATATCTTCAAAACAGACAACCTTTGTCATTGTTTAGAGTACCTGCAATCAAAGTGTTTATGGAAGGACTTAAAAGAATAATTCCTCCTAGAATACCACCCTCTCCAGTGTGGAACTTAAATGTTGTTCTCACAAGACTTATGGGTCCTCCTTTCTAACCATTACATAAGTATGAATTACAATTCCTTACATGGAAAGTTGCTTTTTTAGTAGCTGTAACTTCACTTAGAAGAGTAAGTGAGATACAAGCATGAACAATTCAAGAACCATTTATACAACTTCATCATAATAAAGTGGTTCTTGAAACAAATCCAAAGTTTCTGCCAAAGGTCATTTCACCTTTCCACCTCAATCAATCTATTGAGTTGCCAGTATTTTTCCCCCAACCACAAACAGTAGCAGAAAGAGCTCTACATACATTAGATGTAAAGAGAGCGCTTCTCTACTACATTGATAGGACAAAACCTTTTCCTAAAACTAAACAACTGTTTGTGTCTTTTTCTCCTCCACATAAGGGAAATCCAATTTCAAAATCAGGCATTGCAAGATGGATTGTTAAGTGCATTCAAATTTGTTATCAAAAAGCAAAACGCACTCTATCCATTCCCTCTAGGGCTCATTCTACCTGTAAATTAGGGGCGTCTATGGCATTCCTAGGGAACATACCATTAGATGACATCTGTAAAGCAGCTACATGGTCTACTCCTCATACATTTACAAAACACTACTGTGTAGATGTGCAGGCAAAACAACAAGCAAGTGTGGGCCAGGCTGTACTCAGAACATTATTTCAAACTACTGCAACCGACACGGGTGGTTGCCGCTAAGGGAGAAACTGCTGTGCAATCTATGTAATAGTGTGTGGTCTGCAACCCATATGCCTCGAACGTAAAATGCTACTTACCAGTATGCATCTGTTCTTGGCATGTAGGGCAGCAGAACCACACACGCCCACCTGCCTCCCCGGCTACCGGTGTCTGTTCCAGTAATATCTTATTTAGATACACAATATATGGTCATCACTATATGTACTCATACAACTCCATCATTTGCCCAATGGCTAAAACAATCTGAATATGGAGTCGATGCCCATGCGCACTACGATCTAAGGGAGGAGTCATCCAACAGACAAAGACTCTTCCAAGACAACAACAAAGTGTAATCATCCGGGCCCACCACCAGATGGTGATCTAATGCAATAGTGTGTGGTTCTGCAGCCCTACATGCCAGGAACAGATGCATACTGGTAAGTAGCATTTTCCTTACCGAAGGTAAGCAACTTGTGCTTCATGTGCAAAGGGTCTCTACTAAGCAGGCATTCACTGCAACGTCTTTGATGCCCCTTAGCGGGGGAAGTTCAGGAAGCCGAGAGGTTACAGCTTAAAGCAAGTTCTTTGGAGCAGGAAAATTCAAGTAAGCTTGCCAGAGCAACCTCTGACTTTCCCCCCTCCCCACAAGTCCCATCCACAAGTCTTGAACAGACTAGCAAGTAGTTGTGCAGGACTTTTTAAAAGCAAAATACAATTATATTGGATAGAAAATAGCCGGTCCGAAACTATTTTTCATCTTTAATGCTCATGCTGTAAAGTGGTGCAAAACACATCTCATCCAATTTGGTTTCATATCTCACAGATGGCTTGGATGAAACAAGTCTTTCTGTAGATATCTGCAGCAAGAAAGTCTGCAGAGTCTTCCTCAGTGAATAGCAGCTCACCAGGTGGTGGTGTTTACACCTTTCATGGAGCAAAAAGGTTATACCTAACAAAGTTGTGTCCCATTCAATTATTTCTGTAATGTCGGTTGCCCACAAGCTTTTTGTAATTGTGGTTGGTCTTTGTGGCGTGCTCCTGAGGTCTCACTCTCTGCCTCTTAGAGTGTTGTTGATTTCAGCGATATAGGCACCCTCTAACCTTAGAGGATGACCCTCTAGGCACAGCTCGAAAAACGCTGAAGCGCTTAATTTTTGAACATAAATTAACAATCAATGTTCTGAATTGGTTGTTTCTTGAATATAGTTCTTTATTCGGAAGTGAATTGCATTTTACAAAGATTTATGCTCTCATACATGAGGATACCACACCATCCGTGAACAAAAGAAATAAAGAAAACAACTTAAAGCAACTGTTATATTTGACCAAACATGAGATCAATCAGAGACTCCATGCGAGTACCCTTATAAAATACCATCGAGCACAACGAATCCCAAGAGGACTAAGAGTCCCTTTAAAACCACTATTGTGCAGAAACAATCCAAAATTCGTAGAACACTGGTTTGCAATACTGAACAAATGTTCATTAGATTTAATTCTACTGATTATAGAAGAACTTTCACGAGTATTGGAAGATCTACCAAAAGACATAGCTCAAACCAAATCAGAATTGCAAGAACTGATGACAAAGGAGGATTGGCAAAAAACACTGGAAGACACACAAATCCAACTTGATCAATATACGGAAGAAATCAATGAACGAAAAATCAGAAAATACAAAAGAGACACCATTGATTACAAAATGGGTGAAGTTTACTCGTGGGCAGAAATTTATGCCAAAAGACGCCAAAACAAACCTCCACAATCCAATACAGAAACTTCCTCATCAGAGGATGAAAATAGAGTTCCACAAAAACGACCCACCCAACAACCATCAACATCTACAGTTCCCACAACTAATACAATGGTTCCTTTTTTTAGAATCAGGTCAAATCAG
The DNA here is from genome assembly GCF_964261635.1 of Lissotriton helveticus. NCBI lineage: Eukaryota > Metazoa > Chordata > Amphibia > Caudata > Salamandridae > Lissotriton > Lissotriton helveticus. Next base: position 1,818,195,376 of record NC_136057.1, read on the forward strand.
AAACGAAGACCCAGGAGGGGAAAAAGACAACACCACCAGTGAAACAAACTACTCAAATGAACAGACGCAACAAACCGAAGAAATCCAACAATTAGTAATCAACATCTCTGATTATCAACTTAACAAAATAGAACTGACCGCCTTACAAAAAGGTTCATCATTCGTACCGACTTATCACACAAACAAATTGGAATTGTACATCAGTCTTTTTAAATTGATGCGCAAACTTCGGTTACGCCATTACTTTGAAAACATAATATCCATGCCACAGAAAGAAACAGACAACCAACTAAAGGATTTGAGAACAAAGAGCACATTTCAAGCTCCGGTGAGTCACAAGACCTTAGACAACTTTGAAAAACTGGTACAGAATGACATCAACAAATTGAACTTCAGAAACAAAAATAAATGACAGTATATGTCAAAGAAAGAACTCAACACCTTACGTAATTTAGCCAACAATCCTAACATTGTATGCAGACAAAGGGGGAGCCCTAGTTGTGATGAACTCTACATTTTACAAAACCCAAGTAGAACAACATGTACAAGACAAAGAAACATATATGGCATTGGGCTAGGACCCGACTAATAAATTCCAAGAACAACTGCAACAAATTTTACAGAAAGCACAGGAGGAGGGAACCATAACTGAAAAGACCAAGAAATACCTCAACCAACCAAAGCACCTATTATTTACATGCTTCCTAAAATGCACAAGCATCCGACCAATCCACCTTTTCGTCCTATAGTATCTACCAAAGGTAGTATACATGAACCTGTGGGCAAATTTTTGGATACGCATTTACAAAACTTTGTAACCAAAATGAATACTTACCATCAGTTTAATTGATCTCCTGAGGCGGAAAGCCGGGAGCGCAACTTTCTTTTTAAAAACTTTGAGTGTCACAATTTATTGTACTTTTAAAACTCACCCCTCTTCCCCTTCAGCACCCTCAGGAATCTTGATTGCTCCTGATCAGGCCGCGCAGCGGATTCAGCGCTGCCGCGGAAGCTGCACAGGGATACTATTGCCGCCATCACCGGCGTTCGCTGAGGCCACGCCCCTTATTGAGGCCACGCCCCCCATCGAGCCTAGAAAAGGCGTGAATACAAACCCTGCTCAGTTTAACTGATCTCCTGAGGCGGAAAGCCGGGAGCGCTACTTTCTTTTTAAAAACTTTGAGTGTCACAATTTATTGTACTTTTAAAACTCACCCCTCTTCCCCTCCAGCACCCTCAGGAATCTTGATTGCTCCTGATCAGGCCGCGCAGCATTTTCAGCGCTGCCGCGGAAGCTGCACAGGGATACTATTGCAGCCATCACCGGCGTTCGCTGAGGCCACTCCCCTTATTGAGGCCACACCCCCCCTTTTTCTCCTCTGTCCCCTCTCTATAAAACATGTGCCTCTTCCGGACGCACAGCGGACGAGCGCAGCGGGCGTGACGTTTGCGCGCCGAAGGCGCGCCTAAGGCAAGCCCGTCTGCGCCCGTCTGCGCCCGTCCGCGCCAAGGTAGCGCCTTGCGCCAGCTACGCTGCATGTCTCGACCCAACAGACCCCAGCACGCTACCGTCTGGCCCTCCCTATTCTAGAGAGGTGCTCATGCAACTGTGTAAGATACATGCTGACAAAGGTACTTTTAAACTGTTACATGCGGCCTCCCCACGAGCCGATTTCCTGGGTAACAATATGTTAAAATGTGGGCTTTTGAATGTAAGGTCCCTGCCTAGGCATAGCATTGAGATCCAGCTACTTATTGAAATTCATGAACTAGATGTCCTTTTTAGGTCTCGGTACTATCCGGTTCGGCAGAACCGGAAGTAGAGAGATCTTATGTTTCTTAGAGGGGCTCTTTATCCCGCCTCTAATTTTGGCTCTCTCCCATTGGCTGGCTTCCTAAACAGAGGCCAGCCATTGGAGGAGAGAGCCATCCCTCTGAATAGGCTCCGTCTTTTTCGGATTTGGGGGCGTCATTTTTGCTGTTCTTTAGCTCATGACGTAGTCCGTCACTCAGGACAGCAAAACCACGCCCCCAAATCCGAAAAATATCTGAAGCTTGAAGCCGCCATTTTCCTGCTGGTAAAGTTGAGGTAGGCTGCTCTTTCCTCGTTCTCGCCGTCTTTTTTCCCGCCGTCCGTGTCTTTTTGTTCCCGTTGTATCCCGCCCCCCTCCCGCTGTCCGTGTTTTTGTATCCCGCCCCCATTTGTTGTTGTGAGAACCAGCTCCGATGTTCGGACTTGTTGTCAGTGTCACGCGTGTTCCTCCATTTGGTGTTCTATGCTACTTTCAGATGCATTTCCTCTAGTAGACACATTATCAAGAGGGGCGCTTGTTTGCCGCATGACGTGCTTGCCTACGCGCTGTTTGGGAGAGGGAAGATGGCGGACGGGGAGGGCGAATCGGATCCGGGAGCCAAAGACGACAACAAGAGGAGGATGCCACCGGAGTTGGTGCAGCATCTACGGAAAACCCTACGAGGCTTGGAGACCCGGCTGCGGGAGCAAGCAGCGTGCGAGGCAGCCACGGTGTCATACTGCAAGCGTTTCTGCCAGGTGAGAAGGGCGGGAGGCTAGGAGAGAGACAGAACCGCGCTGCTGCTGGAGGGGGGCGGTGCGGCTGCAGTCTGTCGTTGCTCCCGCTGGGCCTTTGTGTTTTCTGCGCAAAGAATCGCCTGCATCTGTAACAGCGGGTGGTGCTGAATGGATTCTAACTAGCTCTGTTTGTAGCTAGTTGTTGGCCCTGCAGGGGAGTGATGCCCGTGCTTGTTGGATGTAAACAACATGATGATCAAGTGTACCCAGGGCTGCTGTTCACGTTTAATCTAAATATCTAGGCTCCGAGAATTCACACAAACATCCCCTTTTCCACAAGGATAACATAACTCGTTCCGTGAGCTAGTGATGAGTGAAGATTGTATGTGTTGGTGCATTTTAGGCTGACGTGTTTTATTCCTTGCACTGTCATTAGCAAGATGCGCAGCCGAGTACTCCAGCGTTCTAACAGCAGTTGACTCTGCCACAGCCTGGAGATCCTGTCTCGGCCTGCCGTTGCCAGGGGTAGTGCTCTGTACCGGGCCTGGGCAGGTGTACGGGGCTGGCTTAGCTGCTGGGACCGGGCAGGGCGGCACAGTGGGCGTGCTGGGGCTGTGCTGTGGGCCGAAGCTTGGCCCCGGGGGCCAGGCCTCGTGGTCCCCGCCTCCCAGATCTCGGCTCCCCCGCCCTCCCTGTGTTGTTCTTCCTGCTGCTCTGTGACAGCGGCCCAGAGGAAACGGAACCAGCGGCTCCCGGGCCATGAGTGGACCCCGGGGCCCCCTTTGCTGCAGCTGCGGGACGTGTCCCTGCAGGACCCCCTGCGGGACTACGAGCTATTCCAGAGGGTGGGCAGCGGCACCTACGGGGATGTCTTCAAGGTATGCGGCCGGGCAGGGCACACTATCGTGGTGTGGGTCGGAGGGAGCGAGCATCTTTTGGAGAGTGGAGGCGAGGGCATCAGGGAAATGGTGAGAGAAACGTCCCGCCACAGACAGAGGGGTGAGGGGAAGTGGGCATCCTGTTGAGAGGGGCGAGGGATCGCGAGTCGTGACGTATGGCATCCCAGGAGGAGTGAGAAGAGGGAGGCTACCCTTGGAGGGTGACAGGGAGGAACTTGTCGCCGCCACGCTGTGCAGCGAATGTGAAGAGGGCATTGCTGGGAGGGGCTTGCCAGCTATCGATGGATGTTGTGGTCGTGCTAGGGTGTAGAAAGAGCTAGTGATACTCGTCAACTCCTCTTGGTGTGGTGAGTGTCTGTGTCACCCTCTTTTTTTGAGGATACTAAGTCTGCAAAAAGATCATCACTCTTACAGATATGTCAGTAAGGTCTATTGAGAGTAAAGGCTGGATGGTGACAGGTTTGTCTCTTGTGTTTTCTGTATTTAAGCACCGATCTTTGTTGATAAGTCCCACCCCTCCCCCCGTCCTTGTGCCCTGGGTACTGCACCCCCTCACTCCTCCAGAAACAACACTAAGGTTCCAGCCAGCTGCCCTCTCTGCGGTGTCTGTGCCTAGCTGCACAGGAACGCTTCAGGCAATTAATAACAATAACATGTTTTTAAATAGCGCTTGATATCCTGTTTTTTGCTGTTTCTAAGCTCTATAGGTACCAGTTCCTGCGCTGACTATGGTTCAGCTCTGTGCAGAGTACAGAAGCAGAGATCTGTTTCAGCCCAGGCATGGAATAGGTGGATCACACACACACACAGGGGTGTGACAAGCAGGCTGTGGGGTACATGGCAAACTGTCACGGTTTAGAAGTATGGGTACGTCCCAGGACAGTAGGCAGCCCTGGGTCTGTCTCTCTACAGTCAGTGCACTTAGTAGATGGACACATAGAAGGGCTGGGAACCTGCCCGGCCCCTGGGAGAGTGGCGAGCGGGGTTGGTAAGCAAGTATTGTCAATCATATGGCACTAACCCAGCTAACGTGGCACTGTACATTGATTGGGATGTGACACAGAGTTGTGTATATCAAGTGGGAACCTACCAGTGAGAACTGCACAGTTCCATATTAAGTGATCAGCCTAGAATCACACATCTCAGTCCAGGTGCCAAGACCAGGACGGCAGCCCGGGTCCCAAAGTCAGCAGGTTAGCCGGTAAACCCTGGGGTGCAGGGGCGGCACCTGAGGCAAGCAGCAGATGTTGGCAGCTGGCGGTGGCATGCTGTGTGAACTTGTAAAGCGCAGAGTTCACCCGCTCCTTGGCCTCGAGGTGCTTAAGTGCAGACTGATGGCTGGGGTGATTCTGGCAGAGGTGACCCGTGGGCAGTGGGCCTTCACTCTCCATCTGCGGCACAATTGTAGGATCAGGGTGCCCCTACGATTTCAAAGGGGTGAGGGTTAATCCTATGACCTTCGGTCCTCACTCGTGAGTGGGAATAGTGTCCTGAGTTGTGTCAGTGCGGTCATTCCTGCAGGAGGCTTCAGGTCTGAAGCCCCCACCTCGCCCCTGTCAGCTGTGCACGCGATGACTTGGACAGGTGAAGGGGTTTGTGCCCTTCCACTGACCCACGTGGCTGCGTGTGAGCAAGTGTGTATGGATGTTTGTGTTATGTGTACAGGTGAGCCCTTCCACACGGCAGAGCAGCGCATGGCTCGGTTCGGAGTCTTGTCTGGAAGTGCTCTTCCTGGCGCAGGGTCTTATGAGCCTGGTACCACCAGGGCTTCGTGATTCCCTCTCTCAGTACTTGGGACATACACGTTCCGGTTATGCCCCATTTCTTTAGCTCTAGACTCTGCTGTCCCTGTGTCCTTCAGCCTGGTTTTAACCAACCGATATAACTCCGTGTGTGCGCCTCGGCCCCGCCATGCTTGGTACCCACGGCTTCCTATGTCTTCAGCGCCTGTGTCTCCCTGTATTCTAGGTACCCGTGTCTTCCTGTGTCCTCAGTACCCGTGTCTCCCTGTGTCCTCAGTACCCGTGTCTCCCTGTGTCATTAGTACCCGTGTCTCCCTGTGTCCTCAGTACCTGTGTATCCCTGTGTCCTCAGTACCCTTGTCTTCCTGTGTCCTCAGTATCCGTGTCTTCCTGTGTCCTCAGTATCCGTGTCTTCCTGTGTCCTCAGTACCCGTGTCTCCCTGTGTCATCAGTACCCGTGTCTCCCTGTGTTCTCAGTACCCAGGTCTCCCTGTGTCCTCAGTACCCGTGTCTTCCTGTGTTCTCAGTACCCGTGTCTCCCTGTGTCCTCAGTACCTGTGTCTCCCTGTGTCCTCAGTACCCGTGTCTCCCTGTGTCCTCAGTACCCGTGTCTCCCTGTGTCCTCAGTACCCATGTATCCCTGTGTCCTCAGTACCCTTGTCTTCCTGTGCCCTCAGTACCCGTGTCTCCCTGTGTCCTCAGTACCCGTGTCTCCCTGTGTCCTCAGTACCCGTGTCTTCCTGTGTCCTCAGTACCCGTGTCTTCCTGTGTCCTCAGTACCCGTGTCTTCCTGTGTCCTCAGTACCCGTGTCTCCCTGTGTCCTCAGTACCCGTGTCTCCCTGTGTCCTCAGTACCCATGTCTTCCTGTGTCATCAATACCTATGTATTGCTTTGTCCTCAGTACGTGTCTCCACGTGTTTTCAGTACCTGTGTTTCCCTGTGTCCTCAGTACCCGTGTTTCTCTGTGTCCTCAGTACATATGTCTCCACATGTCTTCAGTATCTGTGTCTCTCTGTGTCCTCAGTACCTGTGTCTTTCTGTTTCCTCAGTTCCTGTGTCATCAGTACCTGTGTCTCGCTGTGTCATCAGCACCTGTATCTTGCTGTGTCCTCAGTACCCGTGTCTTCCTGTGTCCTCGGTACCTGTCTTCCTGTATGCTCAGTACCTGTGTCTGCTGTGCCTGTGTTTTGCTGTGTCCTCAGTACCTGTGTCTGCCTGTGTCATCAGTACCCGTGCTATTGTGTGTCCTCTGTATCTGTCTTCCTGGGTCCTTATACCTGTGTCTCCCCTGTGCCCACAGAACCCTGTGTTTTCCTCTGTCCTCTGTACTCTGTGTCTTCCTGTGTCCTCTGTATCTGTGTCCCCACCTGTCCTCAGTACCTGTGCCTCCCTGTGTCCACAGAACCCTGTGTTTTCCCTGTCCTCTGTACCCTGTGTCTTCCTGTGTCCTCTGTATCTGTGTCCCCACCTGTCCTCGGTACCTGTGCCTCCCTGTGTCCTCAGTTCCTGGGGACATGAATGTGCCTCCCTAGGGGTACATCAGTGGAGCAAGACATAGTTCTGCTGTCTGTGGCCAGGCGAGGGATAGCTCTGCTGTCTGCAGGGAGCGAGGGTTCCGTCACCTGGAAACGTGATGCCTGTCGTCTCAAAAGGGAGGGCTCGCTGTGCTCTCTGGGACCCGGGCTAGGGTTAAGTCAGGTGACCGTGAAGAAGAGGCATGTTTTTCACAAGGGAGGGATAGCTCTACTCTCGGGCTAGGGTTACGTCCGGTAAAGAAGAGGCGTGTCATTCACAAGGGAGGGGTAGCTCTGCTTCCTGCGGTGAGCTAGGGTTCAATCAGCTGAAGGAGGGATAACTCTGAGGCCATTCTGAAAGTAGAGATAGATCTGCTCTCTAGAGTGGACAAGGGCTCTACCAGCGAGGGACAGCTGTGCTCTCTGCATTGAGTGAGGGCCTCATCAGCTGAAGAAGGGATAACTCTGTTGTCGCACAAAGGGAGGGATAGCTCTGCTGTTAGCGAGGGTTCAATCGGCTGAAAGAGGGATAATTGGTGTTGTCGCACAAAGGGAGGTATAGATCTGCTGTTAGCGAGGGTTCAATCAGCTGAAAGAGGGATAATGTCTGTCTGTGTGTGTGCGTGGCTCTGTCTGTGTGTGTGCGTGGCTCTGTCTGTGTGTGTGCGTGGCTCTGTCTGTGTGTGTGCGTGGCTCTGCCTGTGTGTGTGCGTGGCTCTGCCTGTGTGTGTGCGTGGCTCTGCCTGTGTGTGTGCGTGGCTCTGCCTGTGTGCGTGCGTGGCTCTGTGTGTGTCTGCTTGGCTATGTCTGTGTGTGTGTGTGCGTGGCTCTATGTCTGTGTGTCTGTGTGTGTGTGTGGCTCTGTCTGTGTGTGTGCGCGGCTCTGTATGTGTGTGTGTGTGTGTGGCTCTGTGTCCGCAAATACTCTCTACTACTCTCTAATGCTCACCTATTGCCATTGTAAATGACAATACCATTTATTTATGTTTTAAAAAAAAAGAGAAAAAAATGTCATGAGCAATGCCAATAGCTCTACCTTTAATAATGCCGAGACCATTACATTGTAAATGCTTGTTATGACAGAAACGTGGACTCATCCTGACTGCCTGGTCGATCCTGGTTTTACATGTGCCCCCGGATATAAATTCCTACACACTCCTAGGGCTAGTGGTAGAGGAGGGGGGGTAGGTGTGATTTTTATTGCGTCCTGCAACATTAAGGTTCTTGTATTAGATCCGACCGAAGGCACCGAGCTTTTAGGCTTATCAATTCAGGCCCACTCCGGGACCACTGTGATCGGGATAGTATGCTATCGCCCACCTGGTGCGTTTAGCCTCCAGCAACAACAAGCGCTCTTGGTCACTCTGACCAATATAGAACTTTCCCATCGCAAACTGCTTATTCTTGGAGATTTTAATCTCTGGCGCAATGGCGCCCTTGACTCTGGTCTCCGTAACTGACTTCATTCCTGCGAAAGTTTCGGCCTCTCCCAATTGGTTACTGGAGCAACACACAGGGGAGGACACCTTTTAGATCTATTGTTCGCAGGTCCTCCGTTAGTAGCAATGGGGGAAACCCTTTCTATGGAGTGGACTGACCATTCTCTTATCAAGTTTTTTATACTTTTGAACGGTGGTCATCCTAAGGCTCCTGGGTTCACCAACAAAATTAACTGTAGAGACTGGAGAGCCCTCACACGCTTGCATTCCATGGGGGAAGTGTTCCAGCTGGAGCATTTCTTTGATGAGGAAAAACAGGTAGATGACGACTACTCCTCACTTTGCACAAGTATTACAACCATCCTTGATGCCCACGCCCCTCTAAAAACGCGTAGTTGTAAGGGCACTGACTCCGCGCCTTGGTTTAACGATACCTTAAAAGATCTGAAGCAGGGTTGTAAACAAGCCGAGAGAAGGTGGAGACGTGACTACTCAGAAACCTTTAAGGAGTTGTGGAAAAACAAAGTTCGGGAATATAAGAACCTGATTAAAAAATCAAAAGCAGAATACTACTCCTCCATGATCTGTAACTCCACCAACAGCTCCAGAACCATTTTTAATATACTGAATAGTGTTACCAATCCAGAATGCACCAAAAACGCCACTGTCCCGTCTCAAGATCTCTGTGAGAACCTTGCAGTTTTCTTTAAGGAAAAAATCGAACTTATCATTAGGGACTTAGAAGCCTCGCCAGACTCTATCCCTCCCCCCGACTTGAGACCGGGATCCCTGGTGGACCAGCTAGCAGGGCCAACCTTAGCCTCGAGTGATCTCCTACTCGAGTTCCCCCCTCTAATGTACGAGGCCTTCTGTAAATTAGCCAGAGAGATCTCTTCCGGGTCTCCCTTAGACCCTGTTCCACATAAAATATGGAAAGAATTTGAGTGGGAACTGTTTCCATCACTCCATCTTATCTGCAACCAATCACTTGCGACTGGGACTGTTCCAGCTCAGTGGAAGCGGGCGTTAGTATCCCCTCTGCTAAAAAAGCCCTCTCTCGACCCAGACTGCTCTAAAAACTATCGTCCCATCTCGCTTTTACCATTCCCAGCCAAGATTGTCGAACGGTGGGTTAGTAACACCCTCTCCAATCATCTGGAACGTCACCAACTATTAGATGCTGATCAATTTGGCTTTCGGCCCGCCCACGGAACCGAGACCGCCCTCATCACCGCTATGGACGAACTTCAGAGGCGTGCAGACAGAAGGCAGGCAGCGTTCTTGATCTTGCTTGACATGTATGCCGCCTTTGACACTGTGAACCACAGCATTTTGCTGAAACGGTTGCTTGAGGCGGGACTTAGAGGGTCAGCAATGCAGTGGTTCCATTAATTTCTGCAGGATAGGCAGCAGGCGGTGTCTGTCCCTCCTTTTCAGTCAGCTTTTACTTTGATTTCCCATGGGGTCCCCCAGGGCTCTGCAATTAGCCCAATCCTTTTTAACCTTTACCTCAGACCACTGATTACGCTAATCAAAAGCTTCAATATTAAAATTATCAATTATGCCGACGACACGCAATTGATCCTCTCCTTGGAGGGAGAGGACTCTACTTCGCTTGAGGTCTTCCACAACTGTCTGCGTGACATCTCTCGCTGGCTAAAGGACAATTCCCTCCAGTTTAACGCAGGGAAAACGGAGGTGCTCTTTAGCGCTGGAACTAAGCTTCCACGGCCATTCCCAGATAACTTCTGGCCCCCTGAATCTGGAACCACAGTTCGGCCGGTGGAATCAGTCCGCAACCTTGGGGTCATGCTGGACCACAGGCTCAGTATGGAGACGCACATTCAAAAGACTACGGCTTGCTGTTTTGCTATCCTTCGTTCCCTACAAAAGTCAATTGAAATTCGCAGTACTGGAAACCATAGAGAAAACTCAAGGCAGAGATATAAACAAAACTTTATTGCAAAGAGAAAATCACTGGATATATCTTCTCACCTCAATGAAACCTAACGGACTCAATGACCGATTGGAATTTGCGTGCTATCTTTAAGACTTTTTATGATCAACATAGTTTGAACCACCACAATCTGAACGTTATTTTACATGCATTTGCATGTCATTTTTTAATTTTAATATTTTAATTCTTCTTTTTCTTATGTTCACATGTAGTTGCACATGATCCAGACCATCATTTCACACTAACATCAACATCACTCACTCTGTAGGTGCACATGAGCCAGACTATCATTTCACTTTAACATAACTCACTCTGTTTTACCACTTCAATATGGCGTTGACACAAATCAACCGGAAATCCATAGCCCTATTTCTAGCTCCAAACAACAGCCGCGGAGTGAATGCCGGCTCGTCTTCGATTCCGACATGACCGCATAGGACCGAAAACACAATCTATCGCATTCTGTCACGGCAGTTAAGACACTACCGAGTAAACATAGGATACTCTTCACTCTTATGCACCCCAATCTTTTATGCACGATTCACTGTTACAAAACTGTAAACTTCAGACTATTGCGTATTAGACGCATACACCAATACTCTAAAAGATCAATATTTTTCTATTCACTGAATGCGTCTAACCCGAATTTCATTTTGTATGCTTATTGTGCATGTTAACTCACCTACTTCATTTAAGAACACTACAGCACGCCGCTACTATATTCTGTATTTGAACCACCGGGTCACCGCTAATATGCAGCTACTTATAACATCTCTACGCAGAGAACAGTGTCTTTATAAATTGACAACTATTTGTAAATAATGACTATCTACGTTTGTAGTATATTATCCTCATATGAGTTCATTCATTTTAATTTAGATATTCCCTGAAGAAGTGCACTTGTAGTGCACGAAATGCATTGGGAATGCCATTGAAAATGTGAATGTCGAAATATACAACATATATTATCGATTAAAAGAAATTCAAAGAAGTAAATGAATGCAATTTACTTCTGAATAAAGAACTATATTCAAGAAACAACCAATTCAGCACATTGATTGTTAATTTATGTTCAAAAATTAAGCGCTTCAGCGTTTTTCGAGCTGTGCCTAGAGGGTCATCCTCTAAGGTTAGAGGGTGCCTATATCGCTGAAATCAACAACACTCTAAGAGGCAGAGAGTGAGACCTCAGGAGCACGCCACAAAGACCAACCACAATTACAAAAAGCTTGTGGGCAACCGACATTACAGAAATAATTGGTTAGAGGGTGCTTATATCGCTCCATTCAATTATTTGCCATGCTAAGCAGTTGTTTTAACCACTGCTGGCAAATCCTAGCAGCCATAATAGCATAAGCTAATTGGATGTTGTCCCTCAGCCCAGGAGGGTTAATCACTCACAGAAAATACATACATGCATGGAAACAAATGTAAAGTTTTCATTCCTCATTATTTTACATATCAGAAATCAAAAACTAATTTCCTACCTAGTTATATCAGGCAGAGATACCTTCATTTTCATCTCTATCCTGACAAGCAGGGTTGAGAAAGGTATACAACAGTGTTCTATTATTAAGAGAAATTAATCTGCAACTTAATGTCAGCTCAAAATGTCCCTCTAGACCACTGGGGTTGTTTACAGGGCTATGGGATTAAAATGCAGAACACTTATTCAAGCAGCTCTGTAATAACGAGGAATTCATTTTTGTGGATTTTTGTGTTTGTTTTGTCAATTATCCTATGTTATTTTACTGTTAAATATAGGGTTGTATGTTACTTTTAAGTGTATATATCAACAAACCTAATGTCTTTTAAACCAGACATTTTAACCGGAGATTTTCCAAATGTATCAGTAAATGAATATGGCTATCATATTATCGATTGCTGTAAACAAGACTGGAATATGTTATGCTGCTTTCTTTTCTTCTATGTAGTCAGTCAGTAATTCTTTATTTGATCCAATAGATACGCACATAAAAGCACAGACAAAAATTACAAAAGCAACATAGAATTCCAAATCATCTTGCATAAAATCCATGTCTAAAATTTTATATCACATGTTATGAGATGGTTTTTAAGAACTCTTGCAAAAGGACATACTGTAAAAGAGAATCCTGGGTGTATTATACAACTTTACCACATCATATATATATATAAAATGTCATTTTTATCTTCTATGAGTTAATAAAATCTATAAATGGATAAGATGCGAAGGCCACTGCAATTATCAACCCCACTGCTTCCCCTTTTTTATGTGTGCAGGCCCATAAAAAATGTTGCTACTGAGAAGCAGACTAAGGAGTCAGGCAAAGATTTTAGAAAATAGAGTGCAACCCGACATTGTGCTGAAAACAATGTAGTTCCTCCTTTCTTTCTTGTAGAGCCCACAGAACAGAACTAAGTGCAAATTAGACTGTGGAGAATGATTATCGCAAGGACAGGGGCTTAGGTCTGAGTGCTTAAACTTTCTTTCCGGATTGCCTAGCATCAGAGGTATCAGATTAATAAGGAATCTCAATAATATACATTTTTGCCGTGCTCTACTGATGTTTGGTAGGTAAAAGAACCCTCCCTCTATCAGGGCTGGATTTAAATGATAAGCGAGAACTGCCTGTTTATCTTGATTCTTTTTTAACCGTTGTATTCTGCCCTCAGCATGAACATATTAATTCGCTTTTGTTTGAAACCTTTCTACATGCAGTTAGATCCTTAAATAGTTTGAGGAGTCCAGTATCGGTCAGCTCTGATTCCACATAATGAAGCCATCTAATCCTACTATAGTTTTCCAGTTTTAGGCAATTTCTTATTATATTGTGCGTTAGGGTCACTGTGTCCCTCCGCCAAATGGAAAGCCACAGTAGGATCGGGGCTAACCTGATTGCATCTGAAATATAAGGCAAGTCCAATTCAATGTGTAAGGTGTAATTGGAAATGGAAGATGGGAGGGACACTAGGGACTTAAAACCTCTATTTTCAATTATTTGAAGCGAGTCTATAGGGGCCTGCCCCAGACACCTACCCCATATGTTGCTGCGGCCTATGTCTTGGCCTGATTAATATTCTTTAGAGTGACTAATGGTCTGGCGCCCAACTTTTTAGAGAATGATTTTATGGTTGTCAGGCCTCTCTCCATTCCTAGAGTCATTCCCTCCACCTACTTTGACTATGTTTGATTTTTGTCAAAGAGAACCACCAGGTAGGGAAAGGTGTTGATCACTTCAATTCTTCCAAACTCCATATGGAGGTGCGTGGATTTGTCTCGTTTGCCAGCCCCTGCTATAATAGCAAAATATTTGGTTTGATTGACTTTCAGATCCATTGAATCTATGAAAGCTGTATATGTAGTTATGAGGCGTTGAAGGGGTAGCTCCGTTCTTGCAATCAACAGTGCCTCATCCGCGTAAGCCAGTATAGGTAACAGGTGTGTAGCAAATACAGGGATGTCCAGGGATACCCCCAGAATGGCGTCCTCCACACCGTTTGTGTAGATAGAAAAAAGAAACTGGGCGAGGACCCATCCCTGCCCTAGCTCCCTGGCGATCTTACGGCATATGTCCCCAGGGGGCACATACATAGCGTTTGAATATAGTTGCCCGATAAAGTTAATTATGGCTGGCTCGATCCCCATCTCCTCCATTATATGCCAGAGTTTGGATTGGGCCAAGCAGTGGAATGCTGCTGAAACATCCATAAATGCCATATACATTTTCCCACCCTTCACTCTGAATCTAGTGTTCATTATAGACAAATACATCTGACACTGGTCCACAGTGCCCATTCCCCACTGGAACCCATACTGCGCATGAATTAAAATGTTTTTCTCCTGAGCCCCACCCCTCCAGCCTAAACAGGAGGAGTCAACCCATGAGCTTTGCTGTAGTAAACCATCAGGGAAATTGTGGTAGAGTAAACAAATGATGGACGGAATGCTGACAATGCAATCATTCTCCCCCAGTCAAAAGATCTGGGTTAAATCCATCGTTCTTTTGTCCACTACGCCACCCCAGTTTGGATCCAACCATATGCAAATCAGTCTTGACCCTGTGCACCATGGGAACAGTCCAGACCGAACTGCCAGGCCAGGTCCTCCCTTGACTGGAAACAAGCATCCTGGGACTGGTTTCAGGGTATGTCATCCTTCTTCTGTCAGAATAGCTTGAATTCAGAGGCACAGACAGCAAAGGACCCACATCTGGGCATACCCATCCCACTTAGGGCGAAAAGTGTTACAGCAAACAAATGATGGACGGAATGCTGGCATTGCAAACATTCTCCCACAGTCAAAAGATCTGGTTTAAATCCGTTGTTCTTTTGCCCACTAAGCCACCCCAGTTTGGACCCAGCCATATGCAAATCAGTCTTGACCTGTGCCCCATGGAAATTGGCCTGTAGTTCTTTGGGTTTCCCCTATCCCCTTTTTTGTGAATCGGGACAGTTACACTAGTGGTCCATGAAGGGGGGCTAGCCGGCTATGGCAATGTTATTGAAGACATTCATTAATAGAGGGACCCACAAATGTGGATTTTCATGGAAGAAGTCTATCGGGACCCCATCAGGGCCTGGGGCCTTTCCAAGGCTACACACCATCAGGCCTCTTCTCACTTCAATGAGTGAGAAAGACAATATATCCTGTAAGTTGGATTCTGTATTAATAGGAAGTGTGACAGAAGGAGTACTCGAGACAAAGATGTTTTCAAAATTAGCCACCCATACTTCATCTACATTATTGTCCATTGTGGGGTCCTTAGGATTTTTATAACAGGGTGCATTGATTATCTTCCAGAATTCTCGGCTATTTCCCATATTTGCTGTAATTTCAAGTTCCATCCAAGCGTCCTCCTTGATAGCCCTTTCCCTTTCCTTCTTGCTAGGTTATAATCAGTGAGTAATGATCTTATTTGGTCAGGATTTCTGGGTTGGACTTTCAAGGCTGTCATTAGCGTGTTTCTAGATTGTGTACAGGGGAGTCGAACCAGCACTCGCGTGGTACAGTATTTTGGGATTTAAAATGGGTAAAAGCCAATTTTACTTTCACTAGAAGGTCTCTAAAGCTTGACACCACAACTACTGGACGAGAGTCGGATTCTAGACAGATAAAGATGTTGTCCTGGATAGTCGATACAATTTCAGGGACTAGCTTAATCTTGTCAATTTGGGCCTACTTAAGTTGCAAGCCAGTATTTCTTGCCAGAGTTGGGGTTCCTGTTTTCTGATGCTGCATCACGTCTCTTGTGGCCAAACTACACTGTAAAGTTAAGATGGCATGATCGCTAAAAATCGTAAATCGATTTTCTACCTGGATGACCTTGTTGATAAGGGGGTTAGTGAGTAGGGTGAAATCAATCGTTGATTCATAGCCATTTTGCCGGAATGTTTGCCCTGGGTGGCCTATTGATGGATTAGAATTATTGTCCAGTACCATGTTATTGGAGAATAGCATCCTATTTAGGCAATTTCCATATTCGATTTGGGTGAAATTATATATTGGGTTTCCACCTGGATCTTCTAAACCACAAACACGGTCTTGGTTGTGCTTACTGGGATGTATGTTAAAATCACCCACCCAAATCATGTTGGAAACCTTATTATTTTTAAGGCTTGTATATTTCTCTATTGCCCTATTTAGCTCAACTGCCACTAGATGCATGTTTCCCCCCCCGAACTCATTGTTATAAAAATTTATTAAAAGCCAAATGCCTTAGTTTGCCACCTCTGTCAGCAGATGAAAAGGGGCGCTCGTTGATTCAGATTTTTTTTTACTGTTATCGACTGTGTGTTTGGAATTAACGTTAAAAGCCCCCCTCCTTAGACCTCCCAGATACTGATGGTGTAGCCAGTGTTTGAAAAGAGCAGAAACCATTTATAAAAAGGGGTTCCCGTTGACCATGTCTCCTGTAGGCAAGAAATATCCTGGTCTTGCCAGAGTTTTTGCCAATGTTCATTACCTAATTTTTGTGCAGTGCCTGCCATTTTCCAGGTTGCTAGTTTAAGAATGTTTTTATTTGCCCCCACCTGTGTGTTATTTATCTTAGAACTACCTTGAATATCGGGATCCAGGATATCTGGTCTGTCATGGCCCTCTAAAGAGTTTGTCATCTGGGTGTAGTCAATCACATGCTTCCAGGTCCGAGAGGAGGTGAATCTGTTCTCCAGCCTCTGCGTTCTTCTGCCACTAGTAAAAGGGGCCTATAGAAATATTCCAGTGATAATGCTGTAATCTGCCTGTTCTTGGGTGGGACTATATGTAGCGGAGCTAAGAGAGATCTAACTACAGATTCATTATTGACGTTTATGACCACACAGTCACCCGGTATTACTTTTCTAGATGGGCCCAGCCAGCATATCCTTCCGGCCATAATAATTTGGTTATACAGAAGACTTCCCCTTCCCCACACATGAATTAGATGACGCGATAGCCAGTGGAGGGATTTGTCCATTAGTTGATCAGTCGTTTATTGTTTGACCTTCCTCAAAAGCGGTACATTTGCCAACACCAGTACAAGTGGAGATGCTGCTGGAGGGAGATGCAGGGTAGCGATCCTAACGACCTTGAGGCTTTCCGGCCTCAGGGGGTCCTACCTTCTCCCCACCCCAAGCATCGTTGCCACCAGCCTAGTTGGGACGGTGCTAAGGTATCATTTTTGTGTTACATCCTCCTCTGGCTTCTCCAAGTGTTAATTGGGTTGTGAGGGGGGATTTGGGTATGGAGGTAGGAAGTAGTAGAAGTGTCAACTGTTGGGTATGTGACCAGGCCCAGGTTACCATATGCCTGATCTGGGTGGGGTTACGCGACTTCAGTTTCTGATAGACCGATCCCCGCCTGTAGGTGGGATACAGGACCACAGCCCGTCCCAGGGCGCAGAAGCTCGAGGGAGGTGAAGTTGTTTGCACCCCTGGGACTCCATTTGGGTTAATCTATCTTCAGTCTGAGTTAACTTGAGTAGAAGAGGCCTCAGCAGGGCGGAGACCTTGTTTTCTAATTTCTTCCACGTATCATTGTTCATCAGTGGGGGCAGGGTAGGGGGAGTAATGAGACTTGGTCCAGTTTCATTTGGAACATTCCCCCTTGATTTGACAGGTCGAGTAACTTTTACAGGCTTTTGCTTCTGTGACCCACCACCCTTTCTTCTCTTAAATGGTTATTCAGGATTAGTGTCCAGCTGTATTTGCGAGGCCGAACCCCTAGTAGATGTTTTTGCGGTAATAGATTTCACAGGAGGGAATTCTTGAGGGACAATCGCCGTATGGGCTAGTGGTTCATTTACAAAGAGGCTGTGTGGGGGCATTGTCCCTACTTTGGCCCCCTAAAGAGGAGCGCTTCTGGAGCATTGGCTCCAACGATAGGCGCCGTTCAGGTAATTCTATTTTATGGGTGAGAACAGATGTGGCCATTGTTACAAACACATCAGGGCTTCCCGCTACTCCTCCACCCGCCAGCTCGCTCTGGCCTTGCGTTTAACCATTATTTGAGGGAGTATTAAAGTTATTGGTAATAAAAACTATATGCACAGTACCTTACTAAAGTCGCTGTTGTTAAAGAGGGGGCCCAGCCCAGCCTCCGACGAGTGTGGACGGGCCAGCCCTTAGCCGGTACGCATCCCCAGGTGCGCCCCGCGCTGCGGGTCTGCGTCGCGCCTTAATGGCGTTTCTTTTGCCTAGGTGGACGACGGGGGACAGAATCCCCCAGCAGAATCCCATCTAGAACCAGCTCAGGCTCCTCTCCTCTCATTTTGGAGGAAAAAAACCAGTAAAAATATTTGAAACGTAAAATGCATATTTCTTCACTATCCCATAACCGACCATATTTACTACTTGGTGGACCTCATGTACTTTAGGGGTTATAACTACGAAAACAATAGTAATAGCACATGGTGAAATTATTGGATTATGTTCCTTCTCCACATGTCGCTTATCGTTCAGTTGGCTGCCAACATGCAAATATTTTATATTGATTTAATGTGGATCAAGGTGCTATTTAATCATCCTCCTGGGTACATCCACCAAACTGATCTATGTCTCTCAAGGGACTTCAAGATAATACTTTAAGAGCCATTTACAATTGGTTTAAAGTGCCTCAAAAACCTCCTGTTTTTCATTCTAAAGAATGCATTTTAGGACATAAAACCTAGGAGAGATTCCTTTCATGGTCTTGTAGCATGATCTATATATTTTTCTTATATTTCGATTTTTTTTTTTAGATCTTCTGTTTTATGTCCTTAACTAAATGACATTTTATTTTACAGGGAGACCGTGTGATTCTTGGCGGTGACCATTACTTCAGGTTCAATCACCCAGTGGAGGTGCAAAAAGGAAAAAGAGCATCTTGTGGGTCTGCACTTTCAAGTGATGGTATCAAAGATTTTGAATTTGCTAGAAACGAATTGCTAGATGCACAGAGATCACAGTAAGTGTTGCTGTTCAATGTACAAGACAATACCGTTTCCTCTGAACTATATCTTTGCACCTTGTGTCTATTAATTATTAACTAATCTTGTTGGTAAATTGCCATATAGGCTGTTTAGAAAACATTTTTCCTTTAATACATAATGGAAATAGAATATTGGATATTAGCATCCTAATAACAAACCTCCAGTACAAAAAATTAACTAATTTAGGTTGAATTCATTTTCTCATCCATCAGAATTGTTTGTGTGTAGTAAGTAATGTTAAACCATGGTATTGTAAAGATACCTTTTCACACATATTAAACATCTCTAAAATCTAAGGGATTTACAAAAGTAAACAACACACACAACAGCTGACCAAGGTCAAGAACTTAAATTCCGATGTGGCCGGTTTTAAAAACAAACAACTTTAATAAAAAGAAGACTTTTTGGACTACATGTGTGTTTCCTGACTGACTTCAATCAGAGTGCACCTTCCTTTCTTGTGGACTTTCTCTAAAATGTAGTCCAGTTGCTTGTAAAGTACACATTATTTGATATGCTTTCTTTCCAGTCTTATAGCAGGTTGTTGCCATATTGTTTCTTCATCTTTACGCTCTTTAGGCATTTGGTGTAAAACATTGATCAAGACTACTCAAAAATAAATGTAGGCAATTTTAACCCTCAATTCATATAGACCCCACAACCCTTTTCCTTAAAAAGTGCTCCCTTGCAAGGAAAAACGTCATAGCATGCCAGATCCTCAAAGGATTGGGTGGATTTTGATGATGTAGCATGTCATTGAATAGCATTCAGTGAGTAAGAGTTCCTTTTAAGAAAAAAAAATTTCTCCTAGAACGAGTGGGCTCCTTCACATGATCCAAGGTTGATTCTCTTTTGATTGATACATACTATAATTCAATGCCTTATACTTTGTTGTGCAAGCAGTAGCATCATTTGTACATTTGCTGACACTCTAAATCAGCAGTTTTTAAAATTCTGGCTTCTATGGACCCAAACTGAATAATTACTAGAATCCCGGGACCCCAACTGAGTCATCATTGGAAGCTGGCAAACCCGCTTAAGCAACATCAATGATTTGAACCATATAACAGTGCACAAAAATACAAAAACAAGTATACACCTCAAAATGCTCAATATTGTAATATTTAGTTTCATTTACTCAAATGTAGAAAAAAAGTTTCTCTATTTGTATATAGTTTATTCATTTTAAAGTACTAATTTTAATTAATTTTGTAAAACTGTCGTGGATCACCTGAGTGGGCCTTATAGACACCAGAGGTGCTCGGACCACAGGTTGAGCCACTACTTTAACGAACACATATGCTTTGTTTAGTGTTTTATTGAACAACAAATAAAGCTGCTTGAAACCAACATATAATGAATTCTGTATTTATTTATTGAGCATTCTAACTAAATGGGGATATTGTATAAGAATATATGAAAAGGATGCTAGGAGAGGTAATCAGGACTTCTAATACTACAAGTGATCGTACATCTGTAGGACGAGCGATCTACAATTGCACACAAGGATTTTGGCCGTATGGTGTTCATTCCAGTGTAATGAAAGATTCAATAGACTTTGTTGTGATTCTGCAAGTAAGAGCAGGGGTTGAAACATGAGGAGGGTTTGATATTAAAAGCAGGGATGAGTTTGAGACTTGTCTGGGGTCCCTTAACAGTAAATTAATTGAGTAAGTACTGATGAAACCCTGTACACATTATAGGGAAAGTCTAGAATTATATACAATCCATGTTAGTATGAAAGCCAGCATAGTTGCTGCCTTTAATGAAAGGTGTTCAGCATTACACGGCAGAAATCTCATTACAGAAGCATCCATTTGACCGTAGGTAGTTACCTCAGATACTTCTAATGAATTTTGGAGGGCCACTGGTGACAGGTAGGGGCTTTTTCCAGCTGGAAACCATAACATCATCTCTGCATATTGATGCTTCAAAACAAAAAAGATGTCTCTGCTTTGTAATGCTGGCTCTTTATATCCAATTGGTGCACACTGCCCATGTTTAGGCAAGTGTTTTGCTGGTCTCAATGTGGGCCATATTTTCCTAACTTACCCCAGTCTGGGAGTGCTTTTAGCGCCCTAATTCACTCTCGAGCTAGAGAGTCACAATGCCTCCTCCCTGTGAGGTTGCACCACACAGGCCTTCTCCACTCGGTGTTCGCATTACCTTATAGCACTCTTTTATACAGTAAAAAGAGAACATTCATTGATTTGTTGTCCCTTCTCCTGCCCTGATACCTAAAACATACTTTATGTAATGTCTCTCTACATGGGCTGTATCACCTGGCAGATAAAGTCACATCATACTCTGTATTTGTACATCTTGTCTATTTTGACATCAATTAAATATTGTTATAAATTAATTTATTTACATTGTTTATAGTTCATATATTATTTTTCGTCAAAACATCAGTTTGTGAGGCTTCAACTCACTTTTATATATCTTTCACCTTTGTGGGCTCTGAAAGTGGGGCTGCCATTGAAACATTCCAACAATCTTTCTTTTTTACTTCAATGCACTTTGAATATTTAATACTCTTCATCATGAGGCAGATATAATGTATGTGTGAAACCTATACAGACAATATATGTATTTAAAACAATTTATCAAGGTTGCATGCCCTCTGTTAGACGAAACATTGATAAATAAAATTCTCTTCGTTTTGGAACATGATTGAACGCTATAAACACAGGTAAAGACTAGGATATTAATCATATTATTTGTTTTAAGTCTTGTTCTGTAGTAGGGGATCTATGTGTATAGTCATAATCTAGTGAATAGTCCCGCCCATGTGCGTGGACCCCGGAGCAACCCAAAATAATATCTTAAAGTGTCGAAAAAATGCAGAACTGCACAGACACTTAAGAGAGAATTAGAGACAGATAATGCAGCCTATAACACAGGCTACACAGTCCAGTATTTCAACTAGAAATTCCACCAAAAAATCCACAAAACAGCAAAGCCTGTACAGATTTCCCTTGCTTCAGCAGCAAAAGCCCTCTGGAATGATAGAGAGGAGGATCTGGACAGACAAGCCCCATAGGCTGCCATTATGTGGCTCAGAACAGGATACTGTGCCTTTAAGAGAACTTTCCAGAACTTCACAGTATCCCAGAATGCCCTGCAGGTCCCTTTTACTTTCAGTTCTTTTTTCCGGCTCCTGCAAGCAGGACCCTGGAGCATTGAGCTCTCCCTTTTCAAGGGTTTATTGGTGATTTTTTACTATTAATTTCGTTTTGAGTGCTTCTAAAGTACTTTAGTGCTGTTCTTCTTGGTTTTTGCTCCTTTTTGATGTCAAATATGCCTGCATTATTTGACAAATGCCCGGAGTGCTCCAGGAAGAAGGCCAAATCGGATTCCCATGAGGTGTGTATCCTCTGCCTTCCCTCTTCCCATGTCCCAGAGGAGTGTGAGATTTGTCAGTGCTTCTCTGGCAGGACCCTGAAGGAAACTCGAGGAAAGAAGGCTGACAAGGTGGGTCTGGAGGGGCTCCTTCTGCCCATGCTGAGGCCTCTGGGGGGCTCCCCACGGGCAGGAAGACCAGCAAACGTGCCCACTCTCCGTCTGGGTCGATTGCTGCGACCACGACGTCGAGAGGAATGACTACGGTCTGTTCCCCGTCCCCCCAGGGCTTATGGGCGAAGCACAGTCGGCGCTCGACGTCGAGGGATGTGCACAGACCGCCGTCGACGTCTCCGGTGACGATTTCGTCGTCATGGTCGTCGGTCTCGGCGTCGAGTGATCGACGTCGAAGGGCCCGGCGTCGGCACTCGCCGTCGAAGCGACACCGCCGTTCGCCGTCGGCGAAGAGGAGGAGAACATCGTCATCGAGCGGATCCTCGTTGTCGAGGAGTGGTCCGCCGTCTAAGCGGAAGAGGTCGCCGTCGAGGCGCAAGAGGTCGACGTCGAGGCGATCGAGGTCGCCGTCGAGACGCAAGAGATCGCCGTCGAGGCATGGAAGGCGGTCGACGCTCGCCGTCTGGTCACCGTTCTTCGACGTCGAAGCGGGAGAAGAGGCCTGATGCCATGGGAGGCTCTCCGACGTCCCAGGCTGGTGGTGGATCACCGGGCTCGGTGTATTCCGAGGTGTATACGCCTACACAGGTTACGCCTCCGCCGCCATTGCCGAGGGGTCTCCCTCCGAGGATTCCTACCCCTCCTCCTTTGCCTCCGACTCCGAAAACCGTTCCTCAGCCTCAGGTGCCACTGAAGCCTCCTCCGGTGCCTCCGAGGTCGTTTTCATTGCCCAGGTTTCCGACTCCTCCCAAGGGGACTCCGAAGCCTCAGGCCCCGGCCAAACCTAAGACGCCCGAGCCGGTGGAACCAGCGGATCGCCCGAGGCCTAGGAGGTCCAGATCACGCTCCGGAAGGAGAGGAGGATCTAGGAGTCGGCGCAGATCCTCCACTAGATCTAGACGCTGCCATAGGAGGTGGGTATCCAGGTCCCGCACGGACTCCTCCAGGACACGATCCTATTCGCCGACCTTGTCGGATTCCCCGGGGACAAGGGTGTCTCCGGTGGATGACATCAGCACGTTCCAGGAGGTTCTCCTGAGGGGGGCAACGAAGTTGGGCATCACGGTGACGGCTCCTATACCTACGACGTCCGTGATATTTGAGACTCTTCACAAGAAGCATCTATCTCGCCCTTTGCTGCCACTAGTGCCAGGTTTGGTGGAACCTGCGGAGGAGCTGTTCCTTACGCCAGCGGGGGTGAAGGCCGCTCCCTCCCGACTTCTGAAAAAGTACAGGGCCCCGGATTCGGATCCGGCGTTCCTGCGAATGGATACAGTACCAGATTCCATTATAGTGACGGCGGCCAGGAAGTTACACTCTACCTCCCCGTCCTCCACCGTGCCTGACAAGGAAAGCCGATGGATCGACTCGGCTGGAAGGAAGGCTTGTGGGACTGCTTCCACTACCATGAAAGCCTCCAGTGATTCGGCCTTGCTGGGGCGGTACGACCGTGCCCTGTGGGATTCCCTGCAATAGTTCACGGAACTTCTGCCACGAGACAAGAGGGAGGACTGACTAGAGATCCTTAAGGAAGGGATGCTGGTTTCAAACCAGGTCATCAGCGCGGCTGCGGATATCTCTCTCTTGAGGTCCCATGGTTACTGTCATGGGATCAACCAGCGGCGTCATGCTTGGCTCAGGCTCACGTCACTCAAGCCGGAGGCCCAGCAGGGGGTGGCCAATCTACTGTTTTCAGGAGAGACTCTGTTCGGAAAACATGCCGATGATGAGATGGCCCGCATGAAGGCGGAGGCAGAGACCCTGACTGCAGTGGGCTTGGAGAAGCCCAAAGAAAAGAAGCCCTACCGACCGTTCCAGAGACGGTTCGGTGCACAGGGCAGAGGGCGAGGACAGTCTTCGGGACAGCAGCAGCAACAACAGCAGCAGTTCCGGAGACCCTTCCAGAAGCGCCAGAAGGGTAGAGGTGGTCAGCAGTCCTCTACAGCTACCAAAGGCCCGGCCGGGTCTCGACCCTGAGCGGTTACTTCCCCTTCATCCGTTACCCGCTCCGGTGGGGGGAAGCGTTCAATTTTTTCTGGCAGAGTGGAGAAAAATTACTCAGGACAAGTGGGTGCTGAATATTGTTTGCAATGGATACAGTCTTCCTCAATCGATTCCTCCGGTCAGCTCGCAGTATCAACTGCGCGAGCTCCAGGCGGAGGCCGATATCCTGTTAATGAAAAGGGCGATAGAAGACGTACCTCTGTCTCAAAGAGGAAGAGGTCTGTACTCCCGGTTCTTTCTGGTCCGCAAGAAGGACAAGAACGAGTTCAGGACCATTCTGGACTTGCGACAGGCAAAGAAGTGGATTCGCAGAGAAAAGTTTTGCATGCTGTCGTTGCATCAGATTTATCCTCAGTTGCAACAGGGAGACTGGCTATGTGCAATAGACCTACGGGATGCGTATTTCCATGTGCCCATTGCACACAAACACAGGAAGTTCCTGCGATTTCTAGTCGGCACCAATCACTATCAGTACACGGTACTTCCATTCGGGCTGAAGTCCGCTCTCAGGACTTTTTCGAAGTGCATGGCAGTGGTAGCGGCACACCTGAGGAAGAACAATGTGTTTGTCTACCCGTACCTGGACGATTGGTTGATCAAGGCCTCCTCCTTCTCGGAAGCTCAAGCGCACTTCCAGAAGATGTGCGTTCTGTTGAACAAGCTGGGGTTGCACATCAACATGTCCAAGTCTGTCCCGACTCCGGTCCAGTGCATTCAGTACTTGGGGGCCACCATCGATACGAGGTCTGCAAGCGTGTCTCCTTCGGAGGAGCGACGATTATCACTCCTTCGGAAGGCTCAGGCTCTTATGACCACTCCATCTACAACAGTGAGGACGGTGTCCTCTCTACTGGAATCGATGGCCTCTTGTATCTTCCTGACGCCACATGCGCGGCTGCACATGAGACCGCTGCAGGAGTGCTTGGAGGATCAGTGGGACCAGAGGAGAGGATCTTGGGACGACAAGATACGACTGTCTCTGCATGCTCTTCAGTCTCTGAAGTGGTGTTGTTCAGCGGAGAATCTCCTCAGAGGGGTTCCCTTCCACAAGGACATTCCCACTCAGACTATCGTGACGGATGCTTCTCTCCAAGGCTGGGGAGCGCACTCCGGAGACTTACAGATTCAAGGGACGTGGTCCCCGGCGGAGTCCACGTACCACATCAATTTCCTGGAACTCAGAGCGGTTCACTTGGCACTGAAGGCCTTTCACCCGTCCTTCCAGACCAACTCTCTGCTTGTACAGACGGACAATACGACCACGATGTATTACCTCAACAAGCAGGGGGGCTCGAGATCACGCACCCTGTCGCAGGAGGCGCAGGCGATCTGGCACTGGCTTCTGGCCAGAGGACTGACGATAACGGCTACCCATCTGCCAGGTGTGCAGAATGTTCAGGCGGACGCACTGAGCAGACTGATTCAGGAAAACCACGAATGGGTCATAAACGACGAAGTACTAGGGGAAGTCTTCGCAAGGTGGGGGACTCCAGACGTAGATCTGTTCGCCACCGCAGAAAACAGCAAATGCCGAGACTTCGCCTCCAGGTACTACCAGCCGGGGACGCTGGGGAATGCGTTATGGATCAACTGGTCGAACAGCTTTCTGTACTCTTTTCCACCCATTCCCCTGATTCCGACGGTTCTCATCAAGCTGTCCCAGTCCAGGGCGCGGATGATACTGATTGCCCCGGAATGGCCCAGGCAGTGGTGGTTCACGGACCTGCTTCACCGGTCTCTCCTTCCTCACATGAAGCTGCCGTGCAGGCCGGACCTTCTCTCGAAGTTCGGGGGCAGATGTTGCACCCCAACCTCTCGTCTTTGAGTTTGGCGGCATGGTTCCTGAGATAGTGCAATATGGCCATCTTAATCTCCCGGAATATTGCATGGACATACTGAAGGAGGCTAAGCGACCTTCCACTAGGACTTCTTATGCTTACAAGTGGAAGAGGTTTTGCATCTGGTGCAAGTCCAAGAACTATAATCCGACGACGTGTAAGGAAGAGGTCATCCTTCCGTATCTTCTACATCTGGCGCAGTCTGACCTTAATGTCCATTCCATTAAGGTTCATCTGGCTGCATTGACTGCCTACAGGAAATGCCCTTCACAGACTTCCTTCTTCCAGATCCCTGTGATCAAAGACTTTTTGGAAGGCTTGAAGAAAGTGTTCCCTCCTGTCAGGCTTCCTTTGCCTTCTTGGGAATTGAATGTGGTGCTGTCCAGATTGATGAAGGAGCCTTTTGAACCTATTCATAAGGCTTCGTTGCAGCACCTGTCTTGGAAGGCGGCGTTCCTCGTGGCCATTACATCGGCCCGCAGGGTGAGTGAAATTCAGGCGTTGTGTTGCCAAGAACCTTATAGTGTATTTCATGCAGCTAAGGTTGTTATGCGTACTCACCCTAGATTTCTTCCCAAGGTTATTTCTGATTTTCATGTCAACCAGACTATAACTTTGCCTACGTTTTTCAGAATCCTTCATCTCCAGCGGAAAGGTCTTTACATTCCCTGGATGTGCGGAGGGTGTTGAAATTCTATCTGGATAAGACCAAAGATATTCGTAGGTCGGACCAATAGTTTATCAATTATGGATCAGTCAGGACAGGTCTTGCTACCTCTAAGCAGTCCATCTCGAGGTGGATTGTGTCCTGTATACAATTGTGTTACCAAAAAGCTAATAAGACCTTAGGAGGTAAGCCTAAGGCTCATTCCACCAGGGGCAAAGCTGCCACGACTGCTTTGCTCCGTAATTTTCAAATTGCAGAAATCTGCAAGGCGGCCACTTGGAAGTCGGTTCATACCTTTGCTAAGCATTACTGCCTGGACACTGATGCCAGAGCAGATGCTCAGGTTGGGCAGGCTTCGCTGCGAAATCTGTTCGCACAATAGTGGTGTTATTTCTCGTTTCTCCACCGCCGCTTTGATGTGGGGATGGGCTTGCCATTCTATTCACTAGATTATGACTATACACAGAGATCCCCTACTACAGAAGGAGTAGTTTCTGTCCTGTAACTCCAGTTCTGTAGTAGGGGTATCTCTGTTATAGTCATAAGCGTCCGCCCTCCTCCCCGGTGGAGAGAGATATTCATGTAAGGAATACTACAGGTCTGGCGTGTTACGCCTTCAAAAAGAACTGAAAGTAAAAGGGACCTGCAAGTTCTCTTAAAGGCACAGTATCCTGTTCTGAGCCACATAATGGCAGCCTATGGGGCTTGTCTGTCCAGATCCTCCCCTCTATCATTCCAGAGGGTTTTTGCTGCTGAAGCAAGCGAAATCTGTACAGGCTTTGCTGTTTTGTGGATTTTTTGGTGGAATTTCTAGTTGAAGTACTGGACAGTGTAGCCTGTGTATAGGCTGCATTATCTGTCTTTAATTCTCTCTTAAGTGTCCGTGCAGTTCTGCATTTTTTCAACACTTTAAGAGATTATTTTGGGTTGCTCCGGGGTCCACGCACATGGGCGGGACTATTCACTAGATTATGACTATAACAGAGATACCCCTACTACAGAACTGGAGTTACAGAACAGAAACTACTCCTTCTTCTATATCTGTTTCTTTCAGTGCTTTTTTAAGGGCATAACACTTTGAATAGAAAAGATGAAAAAATAGTTTGGCAAGTCTCAAGTTTTTGTTGTTCTCCCTGTCCCATATCTTGATTTGATCTTCATATGAACAAATTTAGGATAAAGAGGATCTCTGAACCGTATTTCTGTGCTTCATTGGCCTTTCCATAATAAAGGCTGTTAAATCATTAATAAAATGTAATTGTGGTCCTTACATAACCATATTTACGTTGTTCATTGTTAAACTTTGAAAGGTGTACTATTGATCTACACAAAACTAATTTAAATGTGTGGATATGATTATATTGATTGTAATGCGTTTCCCCACCATTTCTCTTAGACTCGAAGCAGAAATTGAAGAGGCTCGACTAAAAGCCAAAGAAGAAATGATACAGGGTATCCAGATAGCAAAGGAGATGGCACAACAAGAACTTTCTGAACAAAAAACTGCATATGAAAGCAAGATAAAATCCCTGGAAGCCCAACTGGCAAGTTACTGTTACCACATATCTTTAGTCATGTTATTCAATGTTTGTGGTTGCCTGTGGTCTAGAATTGACCATCTCAGCTTCTCTGCCAATAGTGTATTAAAATAGTGGGCTGGTTCTTTGCCAAGTAAAAATGATTTTGCTGCTTTCCGCTTTTTATGTAATTATGAAAGGAGACATGTGGGTTCAGGAAGTTGCCCTTTTGGAAATATTGGAGAAAGCCCAATTCAGGGTTGGAATATGAACACCACAGATGAGTACCTCATGCAGCAGAAATGGACCCCATTGCAATCAAGGGTCCTGTAGTCGTTCTGAAGACTGGCCCTTTCCTTTCTGGGCAACTGCTATCTTTAAATGTGAAATTGACATGTTTTTCATTCTCTGAAGGAAAAGAGCTCAACAAGAGCATGTTTGCATGCTTTGGGCGGAAGCCCTTTACTCCTGCCAGTTGGTGTTTTACTTTAGATGAGTGACGTCTCTGTAGGATTTAATATTTTTTCACCTGTCTTCACTGGCGGCTCAAATATATATGGAAACCAGGTATTGACAAGGGGTCCTCATTATGAATGCGGCAGGATACGGAGAGGTAACAATCCAACCGATAAATACACATACCGATGATTTAGTGTTTACAGTGTGCAGAATTATCTCTCCAGTATGTGTTCTGCAGCTCGAAGTTGAGGTTAAAGTGCCCAATCCGAGCTATAAAACTCAGGAATATTGCGGTGTTTCCTTGCACACATTTCACCAAGTTTATTATGCAGGAATTTGAGCAAGAAATAAGTTCAATATGTTCACACTAGTTGTAATCCTTATTTCATAACCAAACTTTGTTTTGCATCCCTATCTGGATTTCTGGCCCGCAGCTCAACGAGGATGGTAAGACAGCGAATCAGGCCCCCTTTGCCAGTGCCACTTCCCTAACAACTATGCCCTAGTTGACCCTAGTAAAAAGGTGCCTGAGTACCAAGGGCATTGGGAATGAAGCGGGTTCCCTAGGGAGCCCTCACCTAGGCCTTGCAGACTGCCACTGCAGCATGCATGGCCTGGTGCAGACAAAATGCCAAAGTTGACATGGATCACTGCCTGTGTGCCATGCCATCTAGCACTGCCTAAGATACAGGTAAGTGTAAAGAAAAACAAGGGAGACCCTACTCACATGGAACCAAGGTAAGTATTATATAAACAGAAACAATGGTTCCTGTGGAAAATGTAATTAATATCAATAGAAAATATGCCCAATGCAATAGGAAAGAGTTATGTGGATGTCCAAAAGAGAAGAAAAAACCCATATACCATACAATGTTTGCAATCTCAACAGTTTTTTTTATACATAAATCATCACATTTGTATTCGAAAGCAGTCCATGGTGTCCCCAGTGAACATGGAACCTACAGAAATTGTAACGTATTGTGGCATAGGAAAGTGGTTTCCAACAATAATAAAGTCAACCATCAAAAACAATGTACAATGAACACAGCCTCTTCATTTAATAGTAGGGACTGGTGAATGGTTCGCTTTAGGTTTTGTCCACACCGTTTCGAACCCCCTTAAAAATAAGGGGTCTCTTCAGGACCTAGTGGTGTAGGGACATCTGATAAGGAGGTTTTCGCTATCAGAGTGACATTAGTGCACCACAAGGAAGTTGAAAATGTAGGAAGGGTACTCCCATGGGACCCAGCCGGGCACCCAGTGAGGGGGAAGACTTACAGCCTAGGTATATGCGATGATCTGTAAACCCACTACAATTTGGGTTTTGGGAATTCAGGATCGATGGATAGAAGTTACACTACAGTCCGTGTAATTGTGCAGGTCTCAGCACTCGAGTAATCTGAGCTTGGTACGACGATTTGAAAAATACACCCACTTGCACCAGCGGGGGGACCGATATGCGTCAATAGACAGAAGTCCGTATAGTGTAATGGACTCTTGCTCTCTAAATCAGCATTTACACGTCAATCCGTGTTTCGTCATGTGAAACTAATCCGACTGGATACAGAGACTGCATACGTGTGCAACTGGTACACATTGAAAATGAAGAACTGCACAAGTCAGTCTCCACTTGTGAAATGCTGTGTGAGGCCAGCCAGCCTCAGGAGGGATTGAGGGAGGGGCTGTACAGGTTGCTAAAGGAAGACACCAGGCAGCCAAAGGTCAGGTGGATGAGGCTTCCCCAAGCCTATCTGGTCTATTGGGGTGGAAGATGGTAGAAAAGACTTTTCTGGAGTCACAAAGTCAGAAATAAAGAAATAGGTGACTAAAAGTAAATGAAATAGTCCCTGGGGCTGTCAATATCCATGAAGGGACAGGGGCTTCATAGGAAAAGTCTCTGGGATTCCAGGCGAGGGATATTCACGTCAAGGATTCCTTCCTCCTGGTGGTTTTTTAGGTCTCGCCTGTCGATGCGCATGCGCATCGAGCTTGCGAGACTATTGGGGCTTAAACAGTCTTTAACCAAGTTGCAAGGAATCGTGGCGATTCCTTGCAGTGCCCGTGAAATACAAGCTTAATGCGCATGTGCATTGAGCTTAAAAGCGCGTGCACATGCCCCCAGCCGCCTGCTTGCATGTATTTTCCCTCAGCCGCACTCCTCCCACACCCCCGCTCCGCCCCCTCCCCTGCCTGCCGTGTCGCGTTTCTTCAGTTATCTTAGCCGCACTCAAGGCCCCTGCTGCTTTCACACCCTCATGCCGCTCACCCCTTCCCCTGCCCGCCGTTTCGCATTCATCCCCCCTCCCCTTCTCTGCCTTCCCTCCATTCACCCCAGCGCGACTTCTCCTCCCCCCTAATTACATGCCTGCTGTTTACTTCTTTCACGGCAGCTCTCTCGCACATCAAAGGCTGCCCCCCACGCCTCGCAACAGACTTCGTTGGCCCCGAGGCAACCAGTTCTGACACACACCAACTTAGAGCTTGACTTGTATTGACCCTGCACCCCAGCAGACATGCAAGCATCAGAATTCCACAAGCATCAGACATATATATTCACCCACTCTGCTTCAGTCACCCACTTACACAAATCGCGCCGATACCCCGAGCAGCAGTGCCCGCAATACCGCACTATCAAGCCTTCTGTTATGCCACATCTCTCAGCTTACATATTCCTTCGCTCTTTCTTTTACTCTCCACGTTTCTGCCTCTTTCACTCTCTTCCAACTCTCTCCCCCCTCTCCATTTACTTACACAAATCTCGCAGATACCCCAAGCAGCAGTGCCCGCACTACCAAGCCTTCTGTTATGCCACATCTCTCAGCTTACAGATTCCTTCGCTCTTTCTTTTACTCTCCACGTTTCTGCCTCTTTCACTCTCTCTTCCAACTCTCTCCCTCCATCTCCATTTACTTACACAAATCTTGGTGAGGCACAGGCAGCAACAGTGCAAGCTTCCCTCACACACAGAGCAGGTACAGCACAGGCAGCAACAGTGCAAGCTTCCATCACACACGGAGCAGGTACAGCACAGGCAACAGCAATGCAAGCTTCCCTCAAACACGGAGCAGGTACAGCACACCTCTCCATTTACTTAAACAAATCTCGCAGATACCCCAAGCAGCAGTGCCCGCACTACCAAGCGTTCTGTTATGCCACATCTCTCAGCTTACAGATCCCTTCGCTCTTTCTTTTCCTCTCCACGTTTCTGCAAATCGTTCTGTTATGCCACATCTCTCAGCTTACAGATCCCTTCGCTCTTTCTTTTCCTCTCAACGTTTCTGCCTTTTTCACTCTCTCTTACAACTCTCTCCCCCCTCTCCATTTACTTACACAAATCTCGCAGATACCACAAGCAGCAGTGCCCGCACTACCAAGCCTTCTGTTATGCCACATCTCTCAGCTTACATATTCCTTCGCTCTTTCTTTTACTCTCCACGTTTCTGCCTCTTTCACTCTCTCTTCCAACTCTCTCCCCCCTCTCCATTTACTTACACAAATCTCGCAGATACCCCAAGCAGCAGTGCCCGCACTACCAAGCCTTCTGTTATGCCACATCTCTCAGCTTACAGATCGCTTCGCTCTTTCTTTTCCTCTCCACGTTTCTGCAAATCGTTCTGTTATGCCACATCTCTCAGCTTACAGATCCCTTCGCTCTTTCTTTTCCTCTCAACGTTTCTGCCTCTTTCACTCTCTCTTACAACTCTCTCCCCCCTCTCCATTTACTTACACAAATCTCGCAGATACCACAAGCAGCAGTGCCCGCACTACCAAGCCTTCTGTTATGCCACATCTCTCAGCTTACATATTCCTTCGCTCTTTCTTTTCCTCTCCACGTTTCTGCAAATCGTTCTGTTATGCCACATCTCTCAGCTTACAGATCCCTTCGCTCTTTCTTTTCCTCTCAACGTTTCTGCCTCTTTCACTCTCTTACAACTCTCTCCCCCCTCTCCATTTACTTACACAAATCTCGCAGATACCACAAGCAGCAGTGCCCGCACTACCAAGCCTTCTGTTATGCCACATCTCTCAGCTTACATATTCCTTCGCTCTTTCTTTTACTCTCCACGTTTCTGCCTCTTTCACTCTCTCTTACAACTCTCTCCCCCCTCTCCATTTACTTACACAAATCTCGCAGATACCACAAGCAGCAGTGCCCGCACTACCAAGCCTTCTGTTATGCCACATCTCTCAGCTTACATATTCCTTCGCTCTTTCTTTTACTCTCCACGTTTCTGCCTCTTTCACTCTCTCTTCCAACTCTCTCCCCCCTCTCCATTTACTTACACAAATCTCGCAGATACCCCAAGCAGCAGTGCCCGCACTACCAAGCCTTCTGTTATGCCACATCTCTCAGCTTACAGATCCCTTCGCTCTTTCTTTTCCTCTCCACGTTTCTGCAAATCGTTCTGTTATGCCACATCTCTCAGCTTACAGATCCCTTCGCTCTTTCTTTTCCTCTCAACGTTTCTGCCTCTTTCACTCTCTCTTCCAACTCTCTCCCCCCTCTCCATTTACTTACACAAATCTCGCAGATACCACAAGCAGCAGTGCCCGCACTACCAAGCCTTCTGTTATGCCACATCTCTCAGCTTACATATTCCTTCGCTCTTTCTTTTACTCTCCACGTTTCTGCCTCTTTCACTCTCTCTTCCAACTCTCTCCCCCCTCTCCATTTACTTACACAAATCTCGCAGATACCCCAAGCAGCAGTGCCCGCACTACCAAGCCTTCTGTTATGCCACATCTCTCAGCTTACATATTCCTTCGCTCTTTCTTTTCCTCTCCACGTTTCTGCAAATCGTTCTGTTATGCCACATCTCTCAGCTTACAGATCCCTTCGCTCTTTCTTTTCCTCCACGTTTCTGCCTCTTTCACTCTCTCTTCCAACTCTCTCCCTCCATCTCCATTTACTTACACAAATCTTGGTGAGGCACAGGCAGCAACAGTGCAAGCTTCCCTCACACACAGAGCAGGTACAGCACAGGCAGCAACAGTGCAAGCTTCCATCACACACGGAGCAGGTACAGCACAGGCAACAGAAATGCAAGCTTCCCTCAAACACGGAGCAGGTACAGCACAGGCAGCAACAGTGCAAGCTTCCCTCACACACAGAGCAGGTACAGCACAGGCAACAGCAGTGCAAGCTTCCCTTACACATGGAACAGGTACAGCACCGACAGCAGCAGTGCAAGCTTCCCTCACACACAGAGCAGGTACAGCACAGGCAGCTACAGTGCAAGCTTCCCTCACACACGGAGCAGGTACAGCACAGGCAGCAACAGTGCAAGCTTCCCTTACACATGGAACAGGTACAGCACCGACAGCAGCAGTGCAAGCTTCCCTCACACACGGAGCAGGTACAGCACAGGCAGCAACAGTGCAAGCTTCCCTCACACACAGAGCAGGTACAGCACCGGCAGCAACAGTGCAAGCTTCCCTCACACACAGAGCAGGTACAGCACAGGCAGCAACAGTGCAAGCTTCCATCACACACGGAGCAGGTACAGCACAGGCAACAGCAATGCAAGCTTCCCTCAAACACGGAGCAGGTACAGCACAGGCAACAGCAGTGCAAGCTTCCCTTACACATGGAACAGGTACAGCACCGACAGCAGCAGTGCAAGCTTCCCTCACACACGGAACAGGTACAGCACAGGCAGCTCTGAACAATGTGCCTGACCTTATAGCAAGGTGAACTATCCCTTTCTTTCTATAAATTGAGATAAGCCTAGTAGTAGATGTGTTAGCTCCTACTACTAGTTTCAGTGTCTATTGTCACATTTACTTTGAACTATACATTCCTAAAGCCATATGTGTGTGTGCCCATTAATCCCTGGTGCTGTACTTCACCGTCCCTCAACCCTTTTCTAGTGAAAAAAGGGGGAGGGGGATTGGCAACGCCTCACGGGAGCAACCACCATGGAGGATGTGTCAAACTGGTACTCGCTTGACTCCCCACTGTATCATCATCAGCAGTTGCCAACCGTAAAAGTAAAGGGGATCAAAAAATTGTGCTAAAGAAAACAAAACTCCCTGTAGTGATGTGAATGACCCAACTACGTGATAGGGCCTACCCTCCCGCAGATACCCCAAGCAGCAGTGCCCGCACTACCAAGCGTTCTGTTATGCCACATCTCTCAAGTTACAGATCCCTTCGCTCTTTCTATTCCTCTCCACATTTCTGCAAATTTCACTCTCTTCCAACTCTCTCCCTCCCTCTCCAATTACTTACACAAATCTAGCCGATACCCCGAGCAGCAGTGCCCGCACTAGCGAGCGTTCTGTTATGCCACATCTCTCAGGTTACAGATCCCTTCTCTCTTTCTATTCCTCTCCACTTTTCTGCCTCTTTCACTCTCTTCCAACTCTCTCCCTCCCTCTCCAATTACTTACACAAATCTCGCCGATACCCCGAGCAGCAGTGCCCGCACTAGCGAGCGTTCTGTTATGCCACATCTCGCAGCTTACAGATTCCTTTGCTCTTTCTTTTACTCTCCACGTTTCTGCCTCTTTCACTCTCTCTTCCAACTCTCTCCCCCCTCTCCATTTACTTACACAAATCTCGCAGATACCCCAAGCAGCAGTGCCCGCACTACCAAGCCTTCTGTTATGCCACATCTCTCAGCTTACAGATTCCTTCGCTCTTTCATTTACTCTCCACGTTTCTGCCTCTTTCACTCTCTCTTCCAACTCTCTCCCTCCATCTCCATTTACTTACACAAATCTTGGTGAGGCACAGGCAGCAACAGTCCAAGCTTCCCTCACACACAGAGCAGGTACAGCACAGGCAGCAACAGTGCAAGCTTCCATCACACACGGAGCAGGTACAGCACAGGCAACAGCAATGCAAGCTTCCCTCAAACACGGAGCAGGTACAGCACAGGCAGCAACAGTGCAAGCTTCCCTCACACACAGAGCAGGTACAGCACAGGCAGCAACAGTGCAAGCTTCCCTCACACACAGAGCAGGTACAGCACAGGCAGCAACAGTGCAAGCTTCCATCACACACGGAGCAGGTACAGCACAGGCAACAGCAATGCAAGCTTCCCTCAAACACGGAGCAGGTACAGCACAGGCAACAGCAGTGCAAGCTTCCCTTACACATGGAACAGGTACAGCACCGACAGCAGCAGTGCAAGCTTCCCTCACACACGGAGCAGGTACAGCACAGGCAGCAGCAGTGCAAGCTTCCCTCACACATAGATCAGGTACAGCACAGGCGGCAGCAGTGCAAGCTTCCCTTACACATGGAACAGGTACAGCACCGACAGCAGCAGTGCAAGCTTCCCTCACACACCGTCACACACCCTCAGCTTCACACACCCTCACTCACCCTCACACACACACACACACACACACACACACACACACACACACACATACAACAACAAAAGGAAGAATAGAAATAAACTATCCTAATCCACACTCTAACTCCAAGATAGAAATCCTGAGTCCTAATTCACCCTAATAAACTAACAGCCTAATTCACCCTACAAATACACCCTCAAGATACGCAACAGAAAGACATCCTAGAAAATAACAACCAAAGTAAAAATACGCCATCCTAATGCACCAGCCAAATAAACAATCAAATAAAACTAAACAAAACACAATATAAGTAAAGACTCAAAAAATAGCCTCCTATTCCACCCTATTCAAAGAAATGATTGTGCATTTAACAGATAGATAAGTTTTATACCATTTTCTGAGACAAAAACAAATTTTTGCACGCAATTAAAAACAAAGGGGAGAAAACGTAGTCGTGCATCAGATACGTTACACACAAAATCTACTTCCCAAATGTGAGCTACAGCATGCAATGATGTTTATCAAGCTTCAGGTCACCAAACCAAAAATTATTCGGACAAAATAACACCAACAAAAGAACGAAGAAATATCTGTCAGGATGCGAGGACGAGGATGTACAAACACAAAAGTAAAACAGCCTATTTTTAACTTGGGTAATAAACAAGCACTATTCATCCCGTAAATGGGACGGATTAAACACAATTGTCACGAGTTACACAAAAAGCCGTAGGCATATAACAATAGCAGTTCATCACACGGAATTACATCAAATATAAAAAACATATTACGCAACTTGGATTCAGCGCTAACATCATCAATAAACATTACATATGTCTCTTAGCTTCACAAAACAACTCGTAATACAATTAATACTTTTGAAGTGTACAATATTCATGGCGAAAACAGTACTTAGAAACTCAAAGAACAGCTCTTGTACGTCAAATAACAAACAACTGCTAATAATACATTACATAACACTTTACGAAAATAAATACATTACATATCGAAGAATAAAAACAAGACTTTAATTACATTACATAATATTCATTTCGAAATATTACAAACAAAAAAATACAATGTCAACATTATTAAAAATACACTCCTATTCATTCGTTAAGTTAAACATACTATAGGTAGTAAATAAAAACACTTACTTACATATAAATTACATAAATAACTAAAATAATTACAATCGCTAACAAAATATGTCACTATTTATATAAATGCACTCATAATTATTAACTAATTTATGCATACTATCAATACTACTTTAAATTAGATTAAAAAAACACGTCGAGGAAATCTCTTACCTATCATACGACGCACCAACAGCACACCAACAGGAACACGCCTTCCGCATCCCGCTATTCTCCATGTTCTGGAGAATTCCACCGATTACGTATGCAAATCGGAACGCGACGTCAAAAACGTAGCGCTCCGATTGGCTAAAAAAATATGTCAATCAAAAAAAAGACGTAACGGTAGGAAAAATAAAAAAAAAACTACAACGCTAACCTGTTAAATGTAGGTAGCGTTAAGGTGGCGCTTTGCGTCCGACATTTTAATAAAAAAAAAAAATTCACCCTCAACCCCTCACCCTCAATCACACTCAATCACCCTCAACACATCACCCTCACTCACCCTCACTCACCCTCACTCACCCTCACTCACCCTCACCCTCACTCACCCTCACTCACCCTCACTCACCCTCACCCTCACTCACCCTCAATCACCCTCACCCACCCTCACTCACCCTCACTCACCCTCACCCTCACTCACCCTCATTCACCCTCCCTCACTCACCCTCACCCTCACTCACCCTCAACCCCTCACCATCACTCACCCTCACCCTCACTCACCCTCAACCCCTCACCCTCACTCACCCTCAACCCCTCAGCCTCCCCCTCACTCACCCTCAACCCCTCACCCTCAACACATCACTCACCCTCACTCTCACTCACCCTCAGTCACCCTCACTCACCCTCAACCCCTCACCCTCACCCTCACTCACCCTCAATCACCCTCACTCACCCTCACCCTCACTCACCCTCAACACCTCACCCTCACTCACACTCAACCCCTCACCCTCACTCACCCTCACCCTCTCACCCTCAACCCCTCACCCTCACTCACCCTCAACCCCTCAACCACCCTCAACCCCTCACCCACACTCACTCACCCTCACTCACCCCCACCCTCACTCACCCTCACTCACCCTCACTCACCCTCACTCACCCTCACTCACCCTCACCCACACTCACCCACACTCACCCTCACCCACCCTCACCCTCACTCACCCTCAACACCTCACCCTCACTCACCCTCAACCCCTCACCCTCACCCTCAACCCCTTACCCTCAATCACCCTCACCCTCACTCAGCCTCAACCCCTCACCCTCACTCACCCTCAACCCCTCACCCTCACTCACTCTCAATCACCCTCACCCTCACTCACCCTCACCCTCACTCACCCTCACTCACCCTCACTCACCCTCACTCACCCTCAGCCTCACTCACCCTCAACCCCTCACCCTCACCCTCACTCACCCTCACTCACCCTCACCCTCCCTCAACCCCTCACCCTCACTCACCCTCATCCCCTCAGCCTCACCCTCACTCACCCTCACTCACCCTCGCCCTCACTCACCCTCACTCACCCTCGCCCTCACTCACCCTCGCCCTCACTCACCCTCACCCTCACTCATACTCACTCACCCTCACTCACCCCCACCCTCACTCACACTCACTCACCCTCACTCACCCTCACCCTCACTCACCCTCACCCTCACTCACCCTCAACACCTCACCCTCACTCACCCTCAACACCTCACCCTCACTCACCCTCAACACCTCACCCTCACCCTCACTCAGCCTCAACCCCTTACCCTCAATCACCCTCACCCTCACTCAGCCTCAACCCCTCACCCTCACTCACCCTCAACCCCTCACCCTCACTCACCCTCAACCCCTCATCCTCACTCACCCTCAACCCCTCACCCTCACTCACCCTCAACCCCTCACCCTCACTCACCCTCACTCACCCTCACTCACCCTCACCCTCACTCACCCACCCTCACTCACCCTCACTCACCCACCCTCCCTCACCCTCACTCACCCTCACCCACACTCACCCTCACCCTCACTCACCCTCAACGCCTCACCCTCACTCACTCTCAACCCCTCACCCTCAACACCTCACCCTCACCCACCCCCACCCTCACTCACACTCACTCACCCTCACTCACCCACCCTCACTCACCCTCACTCACCCACCCTCCCTCACCCTCACTCACCCTCACCCACACTCACCCTCACCCTCACTCACCCTCAACCCCTCATCCTCACTCACCCTCAACCCCTCACCCTCACTCACCCTCAACCCCTCACCCTCACTCACCCTCACTCAGCCTCACCCTCACTCACCCTCACCCTCACTCACCCTCACTCACCCTCACTCACCCTCAACACCTCACCCTCACTCACTCTCAACCCCTCACCCTCACTCACCCTCAACACCTCACCCTCACCCTCACTCACCCTCAACCGTTCACCCTCAACCCCTCACTCACCCTCACTCTCACTCACCCTCACTTACCCTCAACCCCTCAGCCTCACCCTCACTCACCCTCACTTACCCTCAACCCCTCAGCCTCACCCTCACTCACCCTCAACCCCTCACCCTCACTCACCCTCACCCTCACTCACCCTCAACCCCTCACACTCACTCACCCTCACCCTCACTCACCCTCAACTCCTCACCCTCACTCACCCTCAACACCTCACCCACCCTCACCCTCCCTCAACCCCTCACCCTCACTCAACCCCTCACCCTCACTCACCCTCATCCCCTCAGCCTCACCCTCACTCACCCTCACTCACCCTCACCCTCACTCACCCTCGCCCTCACTCACCCTCACCCTCACTCACCCTCACCCTCACTCACCCTCACCCTCACTCACACTCACTCACCCTCACTCACCCCCACCCTCACTCACACTCACTCACCCTCACTCACCCTCACCCTCACTCACCCTCACCCACACTCACCCTCACTCACCCTCAACACCTCACCCTCACTCACCCTCAACCCCTTACCCTCACCCTCACTCAGCCTCAACCCCTTACCCTCAATCACCCTCACCCTCACTCAGCCTCAACCCCTCACCCTCACTCACCCTCAACCCCTCATCCTCACTCACCCTCAACCCCTCACCCTCACTCACCCTCAACCCCTCACCCTCAACCCCTCACCCTCACTCACCCTCACTCACCCTCAACCCCTCACCCTCACTCACCCTCACTCACCCTCACTCACCCTCACTCAGCCTCACTCAGCCTCACTCAGCCTCACTCACCCTCACTCACCCTCACTCACCCTCACCCTCACTCACCCTCACTCACCCTCACCCACACTCATCCTCACCCTCACTCACCCTCAACACCTCACCCTCACTCACTCTCAACCCCTCACCCTCACTCACCCTCAACACCTCACCCTCACCCTCACTCACCCTCAACCGTTCACCCTCAACCCCTCACTCACCCTCACTCTCACTCACCCTCACTTACCCTCAACCCCTCAGCCTCACCTTCACTCACCCTCACTTACCCTCAACCCCTCAGCCTCACCCTCACTCACCCTCACCCTCACTCACCCTCAACCCCTCACCCTCACTCATCCTCACCCTCACTCACCCTCAACCCCTCACACTCACTCACCCTCACCCTCACTCACCCTCAACTCCTCACCCTCACTCACCCTCAACACCTCAGCCTCACCCTCACTCACCCTCAACGCCTCACCCTCAACGCCTCACCCTCAACGCCTCACCCTCAACGCCTCACCCTCAACACCTCACCCTCACTCACCCTCACTCACCCTCAACCCCTCACCCTCAACCCCTCACCCTCACTCACCCTCACAACACATATTGTGTTACAATAGGTGTCACATTTGCGGAAGATAAAACTATCTAGAGATGTAGCATAACGACCAGAGCTGCCATATAAGTCACGTAAATACTAAACATGTTGCATTCCAAATGCTATAGGTGTCACATTTGCAAACGTTATAACTATTGGCATTGTAAATGACAAAGCCATCAATATAGCAATTTTAACATCGCAAAAAAAAAAAAATTATGTCATTTACAAGACCAATAACTACAACTTTTCTAATGCGATACTTATTGCATTCCAACCCCACTCATCCACGCAACGCCACTCACACACGCAACGCCACTCACACACGCAACGCCACTCACACACGCAACGCCACTCACACACGCAACGCCACTCACACACGCAACGCCACTCACACACGCAACGCCACTCACACACGCAACGCCACTCACACACGCAACGCCACTCACACACGCAACGCCACTCACACACGCAACGCCACTCACACACGCAACGCCACTCACATACGCAACGCCACTCACACACGCCACTCATCCACGCAACGCCACTCATCCACGCAACGCCACTCTTCCATTTGCAAAAAGAAAAATGTCTAACTATTCTATTGCGAGACCTATTGCATTTCCAATGCTTGTTCTTCTCTTTTGGACATCTACATAACCCTTTCCTATTGCCATTGGGCATATTTTCTATTGCTATTAATGACCTTTTCCACAGGAACCATTGTTTCTGTTTATAAAAGATATAGGTAAGTCACCCCTTTAGCAGGCCTTACCAACCATAAGGCAGGGTGCCCTATATCCCAGGTGTGGGCAGATATGACCCCTACAATATTGGGGTCTATTCCTTAATGTTGGAAGTGCCAGGGAAGCCATAGAGAGTACATGGGCATCGACAACTTGAGTTCCACTGCACCATGATGGCTTCACTGAAAACAGGAGTGTTTGGTACCAAGTTAATCCGCACAATAAATCCACACTGATGCCAGTGTGGCATTTATTATACCATGTATTACCGACCCTGGTGTGGGCACTGACTGGCTTTAGGCAGCCTGCCACACACACACACACACACACACACACACACACACACACACATGTTGCTGGACCGCTGGGTGGGGAACCTCTGCTCTCTCGGACTAGAATCAATGCACATCCTGGGCAGAGGTGTCACACCTCCTCCCCCCTGGATGGGCCAGTGCTCGAAGTGGAAGCTTCCAAGGCCTGCCACCTTTGTAATGCGAACCCCAGCCTCCGTTGCCAGCAGCAGATGGCAGCCCCTGGTCTACATCCCCACTTTGAGCTTGAAATCCGGCAGGACAACTTAGAGAAACTAGGAGGTACCCACCTTTGCCAACTCCACCTGTAAGGTGGAGGAAGCAAAGTTAAGCACACTTTTCATTCCCCTCCATCTTGAAGATGAAGGGACTCCTCCAATCAGGGCTAGGTGTATGCCCCCTCTCACAGGAGGTTGGCATAATAGTGGGTTTAGCCATCCCAGGAAAGATGCCCATTGGCCCTACCGACTACTACTCCCCTAAAACACCCCCTATATTTAGTTTTTAGGAGGCTTCCCCAAGGCTAAACATTAGATCTGCGACAACATAAGAAGACGACCCTGCAGAGAATACTGAAGACTGCCTTGGCACTGGCCCTACCAGCCTGACTCCAGCTTCGGCGACGTGTTTTGCAGCCAGCGACCTCTGAAAACCCTGGGAGGACTGCTGCCTTCGAAAAAGACTACAAACTCCAGTCGACAGCAGACCTGTCCTTGAGAAACCAACTACAAGGACTCTGGATCCAGGCAGATCTGCATCTCCTGCCCACTCTGCACCTGACACCCACGACCTGAGTCTGAGTGGTTCACCTGTTCAGTGAAGTTTCACCAGCTAACCTGACCTTGAATCCAGCATTGGTTGACCTCTCCTGACCTCCATAACGGTGCCTGCAGTGTGAATCCAGAGCCTCCCCTGACCGCGACCTGCTCTGGTAAGAAGACTCTGACGTTGAACGGCTCTTCTGCACCCGAAGCCAGTGGGTCTTGGTGATCTGAACCGACGGTGCCCCTTCAACCCCCCTATATCTCTGTGTACCTCTGCTGTTATTGGTCTTCCTCCTACAAACTCCGGTCCCATACCTGCAGGCTATTTGTCAACAACAGAATCCTCATCGAAAGCATTGTGCACTCCGCTCCCGGCCACTGGCGGTGTGTGCTGGTGCTGCTTTGTGCCCCGTGCTTGTCCTAACCCCCAAAACGTGGCCTCTTCAACTAATCTACTTGCCTGCAAGCAGTGTGGCTTTGAGCAGTCTACTTTGAAATGCATTGGACGAAATTCCGATTTTGACCTCTGCACCCTGCCGCCCCCGTGCCACTGGTGGTGCAGTTTTGACACTCACCTGACTGTTGCCCTGTACTGACCCTTGGCCTGAAGACTTGACATAAACTCAGTTAGGCGGGATATCCTGCTAGCTTTTTGACGGATTGGTCATGTAGTATGCAATCTACTGTTAACATCAGCCCCTGGTAAGGGCCCTCAGGAACCAAAGTGGTTTTTGAACGTGGCACTCATCAATCACCCAGGGACAGCAACTTTGTTGCAGGTTGTAGTTTGGCTTGCAAACAGACTTTGCTGACAGTAAATCTACCCTTAGGGAGATGGCCTGAAGGATCTTTGTCAGGCTAGCGAGAGTGGGGATAATTCCCTTTTTTAGAAGGTGGTAAACAGGCTCTACCTTGGGGCTATGTCAGTTCCGACAATGTTTCATCATATACCCGAAGAACAGTTTGTCAACCATTTTAAGGGTGTCTATAATAAGTGAGGGTGGGCAGGGTGTGGATAGTACAGTAGTGGTCTCCCAGGGCATCTTGGCATTATCGAGCAACAAAGCCCCGGGTCCGTATGGAATTCCTCCAGACCTATTTTGGTCCAGTGTGGAGATCAGGGGGCCCCGTTTTATTATATAATAAACATAGTGGCTCTTG
This sequence comes from Lissotriton helveticus, assembly GCF_964261635.1. NCBI lineage: Eukaryota > Metazoa > Chordata > Amphibia > Caudata > Salamandridae > Lissotriton > Lissotriton helveticus. Next base: position 1,818,239,101 of record NC_136057.1, read on the forward strand.
GCCCACTACTGTGATAGATTAAGAGCTGGTCAAGGGAGAAGCTGAAGCTCAATCAATTGATTCTATTGGATTGCATAGCCCTTGACCAGACGTATAGAATCCCTTGGCTATCGTATGTTAAGGCAGCCTTTACTTGGCTTGGGAGATGAATATTTTTACTGCACCCCGTTCTTTGTCTTCTCTGGATTTGAGTGATGTCAAAAGATTGTTCAGTGAGCGTGCTCAAGTAGAAAGAGAACAGATTAACTGGAATTGTAAGTGTGATACCTGTTAAACCTCGATATTGTCTTCCCAATAGGATAACATTGAACTATGCAGAAATTGTTCTACGTGTAGATTTTTGAAAGTGAAAAGTATTTATATTAAAAAACCTACTTACCCTATTGCGAAGATCTTGGTCTTAAAATACAAACAAATCTTATTTTTCTAAAATTGGTGTGGATCTCTTTTTTGAGTCGTGTGTCAGTTATTGGTTAATGTTGTGCAATAAATGTCTTATGCCAGCCCTGCTAACACTTGCCCTCCAACCCCCCCGACCCCCAGTGACTCTTCCTGTAGCAGGTCATGCCAGCCCCGCTAACACTATAGTCCCCCCCCATCCACGGCTCCTAACACAGCCCACCCTTGCCCCCCAAACTCCCCTCCCCAGCGACTCCCGCTGCTGCAGGTCATGCCAGCCCTGCTAACACTCAAGCCACCCCCCCATGACCCATTGCACACCCACCCTCACCCTCCAACCCCCCCTCCGCAGCTATCCACTCTCTGCATTCCTGAGCCTCCAAAATAATTCAGAGCTTCCACTCCTCCATCCTCGATCTAACAAACCTCCTCCACCTCGCCGAACTCTCTCTCTCTCTCAAACCTCAGCTGTCCTCCCTTCCTATCCCAGAGCTTCCCAAACACCCTCTACCGATGGCCTTAAGACATCTCCGCCCCCGCAAGCACACTAGCTGCCTATCAGAGGAGGAAACCCTTAACCTCGCCCTCTCCTACAAGTTTTCCCTCTTCACAACTAATTTACAAGACCTCACTGAAAAGGAAATCCAGGATCTTCTCAATGACCATAATGCAGCCCCTACCTCTCCTTGGCTACCTGACGTGAGTGCCGCTTACCCCATCTGCATGGTCGCTATTGCCCCATACAGATCAGCCCCCCTTTGCAATAGAAGGGCTATCACAAGCAACCTTGCACCCGTACCCCTGTCCATCCCGACCTCTGCTACCACCCCCCTCCCTGATCTGTCTGGGCTTTTAATCAACTGCTGCTCCACACTAAAGCATGCAGCCGATGTCGCTGCTCTCATTCTGAACAACAACACCGACGTAGCCATTTTAACAGAATCATGGCTTCATGACGCATCATCCCCATGCCTCGATCTCTTAATCCCCCCAACTTTAACATTACCAGGCTAGACAGACTACATAACAAAAAAGGTGGCGGAATCGCCTGCATCCATCGCTCTAACCTCCTTGTCACAGAGCTTCTAACAGATTCCACTGATTCCTACGAATACCTAGCCCTCTCAGTCTGTAGTAACACCACCCACCTATGTAACCTACACATTTTTTACCACCCACCAGGCACTAACGAATCCTTCACTCACTACCTCATGGAAGTCATCACAACCAAGTACTCCCCCAGCACCAAAGAAATTTTCCTCGGCGACTTCAACCTGCACTGTAATGACCTCAACGACCCTCGTGAACACCATTAAAGACCTCATGACGGATCTAGCCCTGACCCAAGCTTGCCCCCTCCCAACCCACTCGAAAGGGGCCACTCTTGACTGGATCCTCTCCAAGGAGACAACCGTCAAACTCATATCGATCGACCCTTGCGACTGGTCAGACCACCATGCCATCACCTTCCTGCTACCTGGCACCCGCAAGACATGGACACCACAACCGGTGCTCCCTAAACGCTGGGCCAGAGACACCAAAAACCTAGACCTCAATGAACTTGAGATTCGATGCAAATCCGACCTCCCCCACCACATCACCTCGGTCAGTGACCTAAATGATCACTACTCCGTTACAATGTCAAACATCTTGGATGACCTAGCCCCTCTTAAACTAAAAGGAACTCAAGTCAAACATAGAAACCCATGGTTCACTGGTTCCCTCAACGATGAGAGGAGATCCCTCCGACAAACCGAAAGAATCTGAAGACAGCACCCCTCGGCAGATCACCTAAAACTTCACCAGGCCAGAAATACTTACAACAAGAATATCGTCAACTCAAAAAAGGAGTTTTTCAGAGCGAAATTAGGAAATGCCCAGAACAGACCTCGCAAACTCTTTGAGATGGTCAATCTCCAATCAAACAAACTGTCCAAAACAACGAAAGAAACCCCCAAGTTTCTCATCTCCTCCGAGGATTTCTCCTCGTTTTTCGCAAACAAAATTAAAGCCCTAGATATCGAACTCAAGGCTGCCTCACTCCCCCCTCCGAACCTTGACCTTCCAACGCCTCTCCCCTTGCCGCCATGGTCCTCACCGAAGAATCTAGCACACTGGTCCGAATTCACACCCTATGATGAAGACGCTGTCGCTAAAATCCTCTCCACCCTGCACCCTAACAACCATTTCAACGACCCGCTCCCCTCGAACTGTCTCGCGACCGTTGCCAAATCTATTATTCCCAGCTGGACTAAGATAATCAACGCCTCTCTCCGACAGGGATCAATACCGGCCTCACTAAAAGCTGGCCAAGTCCTCCCCATTCTGAAAAAGCCGTCACTGGTCTCAGCATCCCCAGACAACTTTAGACCAATTTCCAACATTCCTCTCTTGGCCAAAGTGCTGGAAAAGTGTGTCCAAATACAGCTAAGTCACCACATCATCAACTTCCATCTACTCGACGACTACCAATCCGGATTCAGACCGGGACGCAGTACTGAAACCACCATGCTACACATTGTCGATGATGCTCTTCTAGCCTTTGACCAAGACAAAACCTGTCTCCTGATCCTCCTTGATCTTTCCTCTGCCTTCGACATGGTCAACCACGAAATGCTACTCGAACGCCTTAAACTGAGAATGGGATTAGATGGCACAGTCCTTGACTGGTTTAGTTCCTACCTCGGCGAACTGTCTGCCCCCTCCGTGGTCACGGTGGGAGTCCCGCAAGGATCAACGTTGTCCCCTACCCTCTTCAATCTCTATCTAGAACCCCTTGCCGAAGTCCTTCGCACTGCAAATATCTCCTTCCATATGGACGCTGATGACACTCAGATCTACATAAAAATCTCTTCTCTTGCGGAGATCCTCACCTTGAATGAGGCCCTGAAGCTGACCGTCAGATGGCTCTCCTCAAACCAACTTAAACTCAATGCTAAGAAAACTGAGTTCCTTTTAATCTCCCCGCCCAAGAGCAACCCTGAGATCCAGACATGGATTAAAGCCATCACAGCCTTAAACTGTTCTCCAACCATTGTGGATTCGGGCAAATCTCTGGGAATTACCTTGGACCACAATCTGAACATGCAAGACCACGTCAACGCAATGGCCAAATCTGCCAGATTCCACTTGAGCTACCTATGGAAATTGAAACCCTTTCTTGACGCTCCGGACCTAAAACTAGCAGTCCAATCATTAGTTATTTCTCGACTGGAATATGGTTGCTCCACCCTCTCCGGCTTACCTAAGATCTCGCTGGCTCCCTTAAAAGCCTGCCTCAATGCAGCCGCCAGACTACTTACAGGCTCTAGAAAATTCGATCACATCACTCCTCACTTGAAAGCTTTGAACTGGCTTCCCGTCGAGGCTAGGATCCACCTCAAACTGGCATGCATCACGCACAAGGCCTTACATTCTAACTCCCCTGCGTATCTTGCACAGAAGCTTGTGATATCTGGAGGAAGCAGAAACTCACGATCGGCTAACACCCTACTCCTCTGGCCTGCACGCTTTAGGAAAACAAAAACCTACAATCGAGCCTTCGCCAGATCTGCACCAAGAATATGGAACTTCCTCCCTCCTGACATCAGAACAATCCCCTCCCTTGCACGCTTCAAAAAAGAGGCTAAATCCTTCCTCATGGGTAAATTCCTTGGCTAAACCCGCTCCTCAGCTACCTAAGAGACTATTGCCTCATCCTGCGACCTTGTACAGGACTCGTGTGATTTCCTGCCTATTGTATGACTCTTGTCTCTGTAATATGCCCCGATGTATAGTTTCTCCTTTCCCCAAATGTACAGTATTTGTTGTGATCTCCTGCCTACCTTATGACCTCGCAATTCTGTAAGCTCTATGATGTACAGGTCTCCTGTGATGTACTGCGCTCTATATTACCCTTTGAATATGTAAAGCGCTTTGATACCCTCACGGGCCAAGTTCGCGCTCTATAAAACCTTAAAATAAAAATAATTTAAATATGTAGCTGGGGAACTTGTTTTCTTCAATGTCCAGCACATGTTTAAAAATGGCTTACCTGGTCACTTGTACTAGCATTAATAGAACTGACCAGCACAAGGGCATATCTGCGGATGCAGGTATGCCCTCACATGTGAGGCTAGGCACCATGCCTTAGGGTTGTCCGGCCTGCTGTAGGGGTGTCTTACAAATATTGCATCCAGTATAAGGGACATGGTACACAGTGCTGCGTGATATGTTGTGTTTTCACTGTTGTCTGTGGCAAGGCATGCATCCTGCAATGGCAGTCTTGCATGTGCTTGGTGAGGGGTCCTAAAGGGTTTTGCCGATTGGGGGAACATTTCTTCATTTTTAGGGAAAGAATACTGGTACTGAAGACCTGGTTAGCAGGAACTCAATACACTTCAGTTATAGTTGCATCTAATACCAGGTAAAAAGTGGTGTGGGGTACTGCAACAAAAACCCAGTTTCTTAGGACAAACTGCAAGATTTTGTTTTACTATGAGTATCCCTGGTCCAATTGATGCATTGTCTACATGTTCTCCTAAGGCTTCTAAAAAATGTTTTCAGAGGATTTAAATTTGCCATCCACTCGCAGGTATTCGGAGACTATGCATTCAATACTTAATAGCAGTGATATGCAATCAGTTATAAAAGCTTTTGATGCATTGTATGAACTGAGTATACCTACTGGTGTCATTGTAGTGGGAGGGTTATTTAATAATATGTACTATTTTTGTTTTTGACTTCTAAATGTATTTATAAACTTAATTTAAACCCATTGTAAATGTTTTAATTTGTAACTTAACAATGTGTGTTTAATTTGATATATTTTTATGGACATATTGACTGTTAAAAAATGAATTTTATTGATTCATTGATATGTATTGGTAATGCTCCATTACAAATATAGCATCCCCTTGAGCAGTAAAAGTACATTTTAAAGAAAAATATTCTACCACTGCCTGCTCGTAAAAAAGGATTTAAATAATATTCACAAAGTGGAAGGGGCCCTTGGGGACCCCCTCCCATTTGCAAATGGATTACCACCTACTTTGTGTAGGTGGTAATATCCAAATGATTTACGACCGCATTCACGGTCACAAAACAATAATGCATATCGTTAGGATTCGCTATTTGGAAGGGATGCCCTAACACGCCCCTTCCAAATAGCGAATCGCATCCATTTGGTGGTCCAGTAACAGGGTACCGAAGCGCAAAATTGGGTTTGCTGCTTCAGAAATGTATTTTTTGCAATCTCAAATGGGCCAATTCTGCGAATCGGCCCGTTTGCGAGGAGCAAAATGCATGATACATCTGGCCCTCAGAGCCTTGAGAACAAGGCTCACGGTTGAGCACATTTGAGGTGAGTCTGTTTCCAAGGAGCGATACCATTTGACCTAAATCTTGGCAACTTATTTCAGGGAGAATGAGAATTTGGTGGGGGGGGGGGGGGGATTCCCTGTAGCAATTGGAAATTCTTAGATTTATTGGAATGTAAAATAAAGTTTGTTGTGCGAGACATAGAGCACCGCGCAATTCCTATGTTACACAGTCTACAAATCCTATCCGGTTTTGACCAAACCTACCAGACCAAAAAAGTGTGCCCAATTCCCTGTCACCCAAAGCATACTCAACCTCTTCCTAGGTGTGCAAAACGCATTTTCATGCTCTTTTTAATAGCATTTTGCTATGGTTAAACCATTTTAAGTTGTCAAGGCTTATTTTATATATTTTGCAAATCTGGAGGTGGGGGGAGCCTGTCCTAAGTAACCAGATATTTTTGGTGTACTTTCAGAAAGTATTTTCGTTGTTGGGTGCACTTCATCTTTGCCTCTTTTCCTAGCAAGAAGAATTTCAGAGGAAGGAGATGGAAGAAGCAAACAACCAATTGGCTTCACACAAAATCCAAGAGCTTCAGATAACAAAGCACCGCCTTGAGCAAGAAGTTCAAATGAACAAGCGGCGCCTTGAGATGGAGACACAGTCCACCAGACAGGTAATTTCCACTAGGTTTTGAATTTTCTTGTGATTGTTTGACTCGTGCATCAGCTGGCTTAATAAATCTTCAAGCTTTATGTTGTAGGCAAAACAATGATTTTCTTTGCATTTGTACTGTTAGTGTTTTGGTTCCATTAGTGTTTTGTGGTTGAACACTAGCAGCCAGTTTTCTTCAAGAATAGATTGACACATGCTGTAGTAGTTTTTCCTTCATTAGTTCATTCTTATTGAAGGATCTTACAAGAAGGCTAGCTGTCAAGGCTTACGTCACCATTGACCAAGAATTAGGCAAATACCATCCTATAAAATTGGTCAAGATGGCTCATCTTCTTTCTGGTAATAATTTTTCCAGGCCAGGATCTAGCTTCTGAAAAGAGATGGGAAGTGTTGTCTTTGTCTATTCCATCTGAACCATTTGGACTAACACTCCTCAAAATAATGATTTCTAAACAGAATGCCTTGGGCTAGAGTTTGTCATCCCTAGAGATAAGGAATTTAAAACTTTGCCCTAGAAAAGACTAGACGGAGTGTATCATCTGAAAAGCCCTCAGACATGCATAATGGGCTCAGGAACGAAGGCAAGAAGTGGAGGACTGCGTCAAGAATGGAGACTTCAGTTTGTCAACAGGGTTTATTACTGTTGCCAGTTCGTTTTGCCGATGAGATTCATCCTGCGGTACTTACCTATCACCAGTTGGCTCATTCAGATACTTATTCTTGCAGAAACCTTTTGGCTTGTGCAGGTTTCTGAGATCAGCTAAATTTTGTGTAGTTCAGAGCTTAAAAGCAAAAAACATAGGTGAGAAAGATGCACGATGCATGAGAAGGTCTGCATTTTAAAGTAGCTTTGTGATATTCAGGCAGTGTGCCACAAATGTCAATAAATAACATGAAATTAATAAGTAGAGGTTTCAGATGGAACATTATCTCCTCACTGAGGGCTCATCGTCAGAAGACCCCTAGTATTTGCCAAGGATACAGATTTAGCAAGGTGGAAGTCTAAAACATGTAGGGGATGAACACATATGCCTTTTCATGCATACGCCTATTCACCAGTGGGCTTCAAGTCTACATTAAGCTCTGAACTCCAGTCCTCCGTTGCATGCCAGATGGTTCTTCTAAATATGTGCATTTGCCTTTACAGCTAGCAACAAACTAAAGAAAATCTTTAACTTTTCTCCGAAGGCTTTTGAGGACCATACAATTCGCCATGCAAAGATTCTTGAAGCCCTAGAAGCTGAGAAACAGAAAATTGCTAAAGAAGTGGAAGCACTGCAGGAGGAACACAAGAGCAAGAGCAAAAAGACACTCAGTAAGTTTCTAAACTTGGTTAGACTGTGTTTTTCATTGTTCTTTTTAAAACTATATTCCTGCACTAAATGATTCAGTTTGAATGGACATTTATTTTTGTACTTGTTCATGAATAAATTCGTTTTCACAATATGTAGTTAACATAAAAATTATGCAGTGCCTATGTGTCACTTACTTGATCATACTTTTTTTACCATTATTGTTCATTAGGTTGTGACTCATGCATAACGCCATGCATACAGTAATGTATTTCCATATCATTCATACTCTATGCAATGGAAACAGATTTGTAAACGTAGCCTATTATTTTATAATATTTGCCTGCTGTAAAAAACAAGCCGACTCCCTCCACACACACACACACACACGTTTTTTTATTTAACTTTATGCATTTTCTTGGGGCAGAGCATATAGGTGCCTGTTAGATCATGAGATATTTGCATGCACAAATGATTCTTAATGCCCAAATGTCTAAATTTTTATTTTTTCCCTGACCACACCGTTGATACTGTCATGGGTGTGTCATTTTCTTAAATCTTATGCAGATTTGAAATGAGCGCAAGGTAAACTTGTACTGCATATATATCTCTCTCTCTCCCTCTCATGTACCTTATGCTTTTATTAATGCATTGTAAGGTATGCATAAATACATTGTGACATGCCTGTGAGTCAGCTTTGAAAAGTTTACATTAAATAGGGGCTTCAAGATGCAGATTCTTTAGCTTAGGACAATATCCAGAGGTCAGACTGGATCCGGAAACTTTTCGAGCAGTACCTCTGTGTACCGATAGATGTCGTTGTTTGGCTCTGCGCAGTGCTTATAATGGCTTCACCACAGCGTGCTGACATCAGTTCATTTCTTTCCATGCCAGTCAGCGCAGATCTGGAGAGAGCTACCTGCAGTTAATTTTTGACTGACTCTTTTTCATTTTGTTAAGCCTTTTATTGAGACTTTGTTTCCCAGTGTGGTAGGATGTCCCCCTAAACATTTTGGAGGTTTAAGCCTTGTGGTTCCTGTCTCAGACAGTTGTCTGTGACAGTACCCCAGCTATTTTGCCTTTGGTGCTTGGAGCTGAACTACGACTCTAAGACTTGTGAGGACTGCCGCTCCATGTACCCCATGTTGCTGAGGGAGCGTTCCCTGATGCTCCTAGTTGCCCAAAACCAGTCGCCTCCAAGACTCTCCAGGTCAGGGTCATGAAGAAGATCCTGGCTCTTTCATGGAGTCGTTCCAGATGCTGGTCATCGGGCTTGGGATCAGGTAAGTCCAACAAAAACTCCCAAAATATCAAAGAAATTGAAGCGCTCTTAGACGCCACTGCACCGGTCCAATTCTGCCAAGGTGCGGGAATGACTTCACTCTTGGCCCCGCTCCCACATGAGCCTGCCTCTGGGACACCTGCCCAACCCAAAGAATTTTATGATGCCATGTATCTAATTTGTGGGCTGGCCAATCCCCTGGAGCGCCTTTGAAACCCATGGGTTTGGTGGGTGCCCCCACCGGATTTCTGCTGGCGGGTCTGCCCTCTGCTCTTCAGACCCCTTGGATTCCTTTTTATTGATTCAGAATGACTCCCATTGCGAGACTACAACCTTCCCTGGTGCCCATTCCAGCATCGTTGTTGTCAGTGCCGCTAACATCCCACAGCGACATGAACTCTGATACAGATCTGGATTGATGTTGCCTGTCATCAACTCTGACACCGACCAGAACTTGGTCTTCCAAGTTGGAGGCACTGCCTTCTTTTTCCGACAGACCTGGAGAGGAGTATGATTGTGGAGGATCTGTGGAACCTTATGGTTACACCAAACCACTTGATGAGACCAAAGATAACTGGTATGAGTAACTGGTGGATGCCAGTGGTAGGGACACCTCTCCATACACTGGCCTGGTCTCTCATCCTAGTGTGGTTATGGAGGAAAGGGCTTAATTTGCTATAGTGGTGAGAAGGGCAACTGAGGTCCTAGACCTTGCGCTGCCCTCGGTGGCAGTCAAGACTCATGTCTTGACAGAGGTACTTCAGCCGGGTATCGCCCCCTCAAAGGCAGATGAAAGCCTGTATGATAGTCTGCTCGACGTGAAACGGTATAACCACCTATGGTAACATAGTAAAAGGTTGACAGAAGAGAACCTCTTCTTGGCAAAGATGTCCAGCCTCTTGGATTCCCTGTCCAGCGGTGTGGTATAGAGCGCATCAGGGAAGCTAGGTGTGGAAAGCTGGGTCCTCAGGAGCAGGGTGGCGGCGGCAGGTTTTTGTCCTGTGCAAAGGTGCTCCTGTACAGGGCTTGGCCCAGACCCGAGCACGACATCAGTGTGCTTTGCTAAAAAGAAGAAGAGGTAGCCACATACATCTCTGGACTAACCACTGCTTTTTATTGAACTTTATGCAGGCAGTTGTCTTGTGCACAGGCCTCCTGTGTGGGGCTTGGCCCAGGCCCCAAGCAGGACATCAGTGAGGGCTTTGCTGAAAGGAAGCCCATGCATCTCTGGACTAGCCACTGCTTTTTATTTAACTTTATGCATTCTCTTGGTGCAGAACATATATGCGTCTGTTCTCTCTCTCTCTCTCTCTCTCTCTCTCTCTCTCTCTCTCTCTCTCTCTCTCTCTCACTCTCACTCTCACTCTCACTCTCACTCTCACTCTCACTCAGATTTCTCGAGAAGATCAAACATGACTGAACCGAAGTCATCTTGATTGAAAAAGCTGAGCCCAGTACCCTGAGCATCTGTCCTCCGATCAGGCTGCCCCTTCTGGAGAATATTCTGCCTCATCAACAGGGCAGGGTCCTGCACCGAAACTTGCACATTCTCCATGCTTGGAAATTGAGCAGTGACAGTTGAGTGTGTTTCATCTCCCTCCCAAAGTATTCAAATCCATTCTGGCAGCCAAACCCATTGATCCTCTGTCTGCATCCTTGCCTTATTCCTTCCCATAAGGACCCTGCCTTGGGCACAGTTAAAGAGTACCTTTCCACCATATCAGCCTTCCTGCGGTTGCTGGATCAACCCATCTTGTTCAAGTCACCTGTTGTGACAGGTTTCCTGAAAGGTTTACAGCACATTACCGCTATACCTTTTATCATGCCACAGTGGGACCTGATTTTAGTTCTCACCTTTTTAATTTGACCACATGCACAGCTGACTCCTGAGACTCCTGAACATCAAAAAATCCTTCCTTGTGGCTATCACATATCTGCCAGGAAGGTTACCGAATTGCAGGCACTTTTGGTTCAACCCATGTACACAACTTTTTCCCTGAACAAGCTTGTCATTAGGACCTGTGCCTGCTTTTTACCAAAAGGTAGTTACACCTTTTCGCATCTGGCAGACTATCGCACGGGCTACCTTCTTCGCCGCCCCCTCATCCTACCTAGGAAGAGGAGAGACTCCACCTTCTGGACCTAAAAAGAGGGCTTTCATATTATATCAGTCCTACCAAAGGTTTCTGTGTGGATGATCCACCTCTTATTGGTTTTGCGGGTGCGAAGAAAGACAAGGAAGTTCACAAGACAGACCCTCCAGGATTTCGCGATTTCACGGTTTGCCGCGAAATCGGCCCTTTTGTAAAAATGCCGCAATTTTTACAAAAGTGCCCGCAAAATCACTTCTGTGAATGCAGTTCGCGGAACACTGCCACCACAGTTTTAAGTGATGTACTCAAGACATGGGTTTTCGCCAGGACTAGACTAGCCTAGAATGTGGAATTAGAGCCTTCGAAGGACTCTCTTGTCACCTAAGAATGTTAATAGACCGAATTAGTGTTCATAAAAAACATTACCCAGTCAACAGTGAAGGTGCTGAAAGATATTTTATTATAAATGGTATGCCTGCTTACTTGGTAACCGATAATGGTACTCATCTCACATCGGATGAAATAAACATTTTCTTTCAAGGTGTGGAATCAAACACATTCTTCACACCACACTTTACGATTCCCAATGGAATGGACAAGTGGCAAGTGTAAATTGGCTGGAAAAAATAGACCAATGAATTTGTGATGAAATCGGGTCTTAATATCTCAGGCACTGAAAGATATTCTTTAGGCTCATCTTACCACTGTTGTTGATTTCCTAGCAAAGAGTGCCTCTGAGTTTGAGAGGGAGATCTCAGGGAACAAAATCAAATCCAAGATGGTTGCAGCACTGTAGACATAAAGGGAAAAACAAGATGACAAAGTGTGAGTGATCAGACAAAAATCAAGAAAGGATATTAGGTGAAGGTGAAGTCAGGTGCTTCAAGTGCAGGTTTGTCAAAATCTAAATGCCTGTTTAAAGTACATTCTGTGTGTGGAATTTGGGTCCAAATAGAGAATTTTCAGCTCTGGAATTTGAGGTGTGTTGCTGTTTATCAAAAAAATAGGAATGTGTGGAAAAGAAGAAGCGGAAGGAGAAGAGTGTAGAGGATGTACATTAATGTCTGACTCCGATTTGTTAGGAACGACTTCAAATGAGTGATATGCAGGTCACGGGATAAAAGGGAGAGTAAGGTGGTATCAGGAATGAGTGAAGATTTGAGTGCAGCATGTGAAATTGTAGTTATTAAGAGGACACAAGAAAGGTCTGGACGGCCCTCTTTTGAAAGGGAGATTTTGCCAGTAGAAGAATTCGACTTACAGGTGGAATCGCGTTAAGGGTAGTTGCTCTCCACGGTTAGGTGAGATGGGTTTGTGACTTGTAGCTTAATGTTTTGTGTCGTTCATCTGTGTCAAGCTGAGTTAGTGTGTGTTGTGTGAATTGTTTTGGATTGAGTGGAGTGTATTTGTAGAAGTGTGTCTAGGTATCATTTAATTTCATTTATTGATTATTTGTAAGAAGGGAGTTATGTAATTTCTATGTCTGTCCTGGAAATGGGGTCTGCCAGGATTAGACCAGAATGTGGAATTAGAGCCTTGGAAGGACTCTCATACCACTTATGAATGTCATGGTTAGAATTGGTGGCAATTAGTCACTTGTACCTGGACGAGCAGCTGCCATGACTCCTTGCCTTCGGATAAAGAAGTTTTAACTTCAATCAAAACCTTCGTTTTGCCACTGTAACAGTCTGCTTGATCGATGATTGACAGGATGTAGATGTGTCAGTCAGTCTCACTGCACCAGGCATATACATATCCACAAACCACTTTCACATGAATATTTTGCCTAATGAATGGATCTGAAGATTAAAATAAAAAAGAATGTGACCAGATAACTGAGTGAACAGTTGAGTGATGGGAGAATAAAGGTAAAAAAGCAATTTTACCAGACAGGATGGACCCTCCCAGACACTATGACTTTATGGGAAATACTAGAATTTTGAGCAAAGCCATGTCAAGTGTGATATAAAGAAATACTATACTATAATGCAGTGCAATTAAAATTATTACACAACACAAATGAACAAAAATAACACATAGCAGTTAATAACATACTGTTAAACCACTCCCCTTCCCTGCAGCTGCTGATCCCGAACATCATCAAGAGTTAGACCCTGTCTCTTGCTATTCACAATATCACTCTACTCTGGCCGTTCGAATGCGTTTGAGGCATAGAATTAATAGCTCAATAAATCTAGGCTGATGGGCTGGGATGTATGGATGCAACATGTGCCTAAGGTAGAGCGGCAACTCCGGCTTGGGTTGGGAGACCAATTCCGACAGGACAGAGGTCTAGGGGACCAGATAGGATACTTTGGACAGTTACCTCTCAGCAAGGTAGCAGAAGGATCTTCCTCCAGCTGTGGTCTTGTGGACCCGTGGGGTGGGGGCCAGTTGAGCAGAGAGGAAATGCCTGGTGGGTGTGTGAAAGGGGAGGCGGTGGTTAAGGAACCTTCACCTGTGGACCGCTTCCTCTGTTCCATATCCCAGGTTGCCTATTCAAAGTGGAATACTCTGCTAAAACAGTTTCCATTGATTTAAGGCTGAAAACGAACCAGGATTGGGTCGATGGCAGGTCCCTCTCCCTTCCCCAACCAGAGTTAACAGTGGTGACGAATGCATCACTGCTTGGGTGGGGCGGCCGCATGGGATAGGCGGAGATCCGAGGCCTCTGGTCTCCGGCGGAGTCCGGGCTCCAGATCAACCTTCTGGAGCTTCCAGCGATTCGTCTTGCACTGAAGGCATTCCTTTACTCTGTCCAGGGAAGAGCAGTGCAGGTGTTCACGGACAACACCACCGCCATGTACTGCAACAAACAGGGCGGGTGGGGTCTTGGACCCTACGTCAAGAGGCGCTCCGCCTTTGGACATGATTGGAACATCAGGGTATATCCTTGGTGGTTCAACACCTGGCAGGTTCTCTGAACGCTAGGGCGGACGAACTTAGCCGCAGGTACATGATGGGTCACGAATGTAGTCTTTACTCTGAGGTGGTGCAAGGTCTCTTTCAGCAGTGGGGAGAGCCTTGGCTAGATCTATTTGCCACCGAAGAGAACGCGCAATGTCAGCAGTTCTGTACGTTGGAATTTCCAAAGTGACACTCACTCAGCAACACTTTTTGTCGCGAGTGGAGTTGCGGTTTTCTATACGCCTTTCCGCCTATACCACTCCTGCCCAGAGTGCTGAAAAAGATCAAGCACGACTGGACCCAAGTCATTCTTGTGGCTCCTGATTGGGCACGGAGCGTCTGGTATCCCGAGCTATCACACATGGGCATCGATCTTCCGATCAGACTGCCTCTTCGGGAGGATCTTCTGTCGCAGCAGCAGGGGACGGTCCTCCATCCGAACCTGTCCTGTCTCCACCTACTTGCGTGGAGATTAAGCGGCGTTAGTTGACAGCTTTCGACCTTCCTCCCAAAGTCTGTAATGTTATCTGGGCAGCCAGGCGTCCCTCCACTAACAAAGAATACGGCTGTAGATGGAACAAATTTGTGGCATGGTGTACAGCAAAGGCTGTGGATCCCCTTTCTTCACCCCTTTCAGAAGTTCTCCTTTTCATTCTTTCTTTGGCCCAGCAGGGCTCTGCTCTGGGAACTCTCAATGGCTATCTTTTGGCCATTTCGGACTTCCTTCAGCTGCCTGACCAGCCTTCTCTTTTCAAATCCCCTATTGTAAATCGCTTCCTTCGGGGCATTACTCATTTTTTCCTCCAACTCCTTTCGTGATGCCCCAGTGGGACTTGAACCTGGTTTTTACTTACCTGATGTGTGCTCCTTTCGAGCCGCTACACAACTGTCCTCTCAGACTTTTGACCCCTAAAACTGTCTTTCTGGTTGCCCTCACCTCTGCTCGCAGAATGAGGGAGCTACAAGCCCTTTCTTTTAACCTTCTTTTCGAGGCTGTTCATCCAGACAAAGTTGTCTTCCGCACTAGGCTTTATTTCCTTCCCAAAGTGGTTAACTCTCTCCTTATAGGACAGACCATCACTTTGTCTGCCTCCGCATCCTTCTAAAGAGGAAGAGAGGCTCCACTGTCTGGATCCAAAACATGCACTTTCATTCCATCTTGATTGCACAAAGCAATTCCAGGAGGATGACCATCTCTTAGTCGGTTATATGGTCACCAAGAAAGGTCTGGTAGTGCAAAAATGGACCATCTCCAGATGGGTTGTTCTTTGCATCAAAATCTGCTATTCCTTAGCGAAAAAGGAACCTCCAGTTGGGTTGTGTGCCCATTCCACCAGGGCGACTGCAGCCACTACTGCTTTGGGTCGTGGAGTCCCCTCCTTGACATCTGCCAGGCAGCTACGTGGGCTGCACTGCACATGTTTACCAAACACTACTGCCTGGACAGCCAAGTCCGATGGGAGGGCTTCTTCGGCCGTTCTGTTCCCCAGGACTTTCTGGTGTGAACTTATTTTGCAGACCCACCACGGGGTTGGTATTACTGGGGTATCTATTCTAAGGTGAGGAATCCATAACTAATTGTCTTTTTCAGATGAACAAGTTACTTACCTTCGGTAGCGATATATTTGTAAGAGACATAGATTAGTTATGGATTCCTCACCGCCCCACCCATCCTCCCTGTTCAGTGAACTGACTTCTAGAGTAAGGAACTCCCTTTCAGGGCCCTAGTTTTCGTGCACCAGTGGTCAGTGTCTTGCATGTCTCTGTGCTTCTGGCATGGAAAGTCATGTAAAGAACTGATGTCAGTGTGCAAGGGCGGCGTCTGAGTAGATACCGCAACGTTATTCCTGCCATCACGACGCCAGTGATGAATGCGGAGTCGACCAACGCCACCTATTGACGCCTGGGGGTAATTCGAAGGTGAGAATCCATAACTAATCTAGGTCTCTTGCAGATATATTGCTACCGAAGGTAAGTAACTTGTTCGATTGTGCTCGAAACTCCACACCAGATGTTACATTTTGCTCTGATCCAATCAATTTTAACTTGAGATAAATTAAAAATTAATAAATCCTGACATTGTCCTGTTGGCCTGCATACCTCCTTTCTTTCTCTGTTTATATAATACAAAAGCAAAATTGTTTGCTGGTTGCGACCCATTGGTTATTCTTAGTCAGGTGTGAAACCTAGTTCCTAGTTTGTCAGCAATGTTTTTATGTCTTCTTTTTCTCCTAGTCAAGCCTAATTGGAATTCCATGAAGCTGTCCATGATGATCCAGGAGGCAAACGCTATTAGTAGCAAATTAAAAAAGCAAACTGTCTTCATCAGGTTAGTGGTCTTTCACGTACTTCTACAAATAAAATATATGTGAGACGTGTTAACGCATTGTTTTCTGTTCATTTCAAGTTTTTCATCAAATGAGCTTGTGTGTGTCACATGCAGTGCTTCTCTTATTGAATAACAACACTTGTTTAGTGATCTTAGCAGACAAACAATAGTTGCCACACTGGCTCTCAAACATGAGATAGCTTTATGTCTGAAGGAATCTAGAGCACTTTTTACAGCAATGTCACATGTTAAAATCTTTGTGATACTTGGATACTTCTTTGCAGAGACATGAATTGTCAAACTTAGGGAAACTGCAGAGTGTTGTCTTCCAGGCAATCAGATAAAGGGCATCAGAGTGAAGAGTTTTATTTCGCATGTTACAGACTTCTTATTGGTGACATTTTCGTTCCTTAAGTTTGTGTTATTTCTCATGGTCATGACTTTCATATTTATCCTACTTGTCATGCATATACAAGGCCTGTACAAGTTTATTATATTCAGATGTATAATGATGTTGCACATGTCTCGTTCTTGTGTATTCGATGTTTACATTTGCTTGATGTTTGTATCTTTAAAACCAAATCAAACCTTTATTGCGCTATACTGAATGCTCTGTTTTCTGCTGTTCATGCTACAAAGTTTGGTGAATGAGTTCACAGACTTTCTATTTTTTTACTGCAAGGTGGTCCAATCACCATTCTGCTCATGACTTGGATGTGTTACTACTTGAAGATTAAGCCATCTGATGTGTTGGTCATATTTGCAAAACCACTGTTTTCATTCACCCTTTTTTCTGTTCTATTCCCAAGGCTCATAACCAGTACAGCCTTTCTAATTATTTTACAGTTGAGGTTTACATTCATACCTTCCTTTTTAGGTCGAGCTGGCGTTGGAGCGCGAAGCGCTCCCGCCAGCGAGTTCTATAGTCACCGTGTTAACTGGCAAGGGAGATAGAGCTGTGCACGAGCCGCTACTGGCCTGTGCACGAGCCGACTCAGGTCCGTGAACGCGCGGGAACGTCAACGTGCACGTTCATGCGCGTCACGCTCCTGTCCTCCCGCGTCTCTTCTCGGGCGCGCTCCAGGCCGACTTGCGGTGTGCGTCACAGCGTGTTCCAGCGTTTCTGTGGCCGTAGGTAAGCGAGGGCCGGGGGGGATTTGTTTTTTGCTTATTTGTTTGCTGCTTATTTGTTTGCTTGTTCTTTGAGGGGTGAGGATTTATGTAGCGTCACGTGGACTGTCTGCCTCGAAGCACATCTAAGCTAATATACGTGTCACGCCTACACTTCTAAAACCGCAGAACTGGAGTACATTTATTTTGAAGATTCAATCTAGGCGCTTAAATGGCTTGAGCCTGAGAGACAAGAGCTGTTGTTTCTAAGAGTCACGTTTCCAGTCGTGTAAAACTTCAGTAGACAGTGTTTTTAAGGGTATGTGACGCATTCGCAAAGCATTACTATTCTTTCGGCCACCTTTGGGGGGCATGTTCGAGGTGGAACCTCAGTTTCGTTCAATAGGTTCACGGGGCACATCCTTGATGGCAGGCCAAGCATGACATGGCTAAAAGGTGATTCCCTGCCTCCTTGTGGGGTGCTCTATCCCTACTAAAAGCGATGCGCAGGCTATGAACTTTAAGGTGCTGTCGATCAACTTAAAAGTGAACCCTATTTCTGGTAGGTTACCTGCACTGCCATTGCTCTTGAAGAGCGCTTATGTTGAAAATGAAAGTCTTCCACCTTGTCTTGTCAGGGGACTGTATTTTTACATATTTTTGGTTAATGTGTATATATGCGTTTTAAAAACCACACAGTCAGCGCAATCGTATAAAGACACACATTAATAAACAGAACCATTCTAAGCATAAAATCGTACAGATAGTGCATCAAGGGCTCAATTACTGAATAACTTAAGCACTGCACATAATGATAAACAAGTGTTAAAATGTGGAATTATCAGAGCAGTCTGGTGCAGTGATTACACTTCAAGGGGGGAATCCTTCTGAGGACCGGAGAGGTCTCACAGTCCGTGCAGGCAGACTGAGTGCTGGAATGGGACTTCATATCAGCTGTTCAAGCTTTTTATAAATATTGACTGTGACAGATACCACACAGCATAGGCCTTCAGGCTGCAGTTCTATGCGCAGCACAACACAGGAAGGAGGGGGGGGGCGGGGGTAGCTCTCAGGTATTGGACTGGAAGAGCACAGGTGTATATTCCCCCAGGCAACTTTAGAGTTTAAAGTTTTGGACCCACGAAACATGTACATGGTGCCCTTGTCCTACACACTCCATGCATAGCATACAACTCACCACAAACTATAAGGGCATAGAAAAAACTCCACTGTTTTATATGGGAGAGGCTAGTAAGCCCCCTTTCTTTCGGAGGGGTAACAGGCAAAAAGACCTGTGCATTTAAACCTTCCAATCCGTTTACCACCATCCATCAGTCACTTCATAGACTGGGCTGAAATGTATACACTTTTGGCATTCTTTGTGGGCAACATAGTGCAGCAAATTTCAAAATTGGTAACATATGGAACTCACTACCCACTAGACTACAACCATCTGGAGTTTCAGAGAGTATTAAAAGCCTGGCCCCTTACCACGCTCTTAAATACTAGAGTGAAGTAGTCAAATAGTTAATGTTAATATCCACATGCATGACTGAACATTGTCTCACACTTCATCAGCTTCTCATACCGATATGTGGTGCCACACCATGCTTAGAGCCAAGCCCGGTTCTAGATGGGGGTGGACCGGACCCCTACCAGGACAGCCCCAGGGCCCACCCACAACCATCATCAGTTCTCTTTCTGAATGAAAAACAAAATCACACGAGCCTGTAGGTTCCCATAAAGCACAGCCCGCCCTTCACCAGGAGGTAAAGACAGGGCCCTACTAAAGCTGGAGTGTTTTTTATTAGGTCAAAGATAGCAATGACATTATGCAAAGCCACACTGCACACTCAAATTACGGAGAGGGCAGGAAATAGCCCCCCGCTCTTCCTACCGAGCTGCAACAGTATAATGACAGAGCGAAAGGTGTAGGAACACTTTGTTAGTGTTTATAGCTCGGATCATATGTAACTCTCACTTCACACTTTGTGTCTGTGTAATTTACAACATTTACACATCTTCTCCACTGCACTATTTACCACTACTTTGAAGACGTTGCAGGCTGGTCTCTTCCTCTGATATTTACAATCAAACAAGCGTTCGAGAAGGCCCTTTATTGCAATGCAATATGTCTCGCATTTGGGAGAGTTTAAGCTATTAGTATTGTAAATGACAATGCCGTTTATTTATGTTTTAAAACCCAAAACATAAATAAAAGGCATTGTCATTTATAATGCCAATAGCTCAAACTCGTGTGAATGCGAGACCTATTGCATTGCAAATGCTTGTTGGTTATTGTATTTACCTTCCTCTGATGAGGCACTTTTAATATGAAATCGTCCCATTTGTATTTGGAATATATTCATTTTCTATGTATCCACAGATTTCTAAAGATTTTAACCTTGATTAGACCAACCTTTTTTCCAAAACCTTCTTGCAAACTACATGTCTTTCGGGCTTCTTTGTAGTACTTTTTCTTAAGGATGCTAGTGTTGTTTATTTTCTCTGCAAGCTATGCTGTTACCCATCATGATTCTGGAGGTCGTCCAGCAAAGGCAGCACTAGGAGTTGTTTAGTGTTAGGGTTGCTACCTGTCTTCAGTTTACTAGAGTTCCTGGAACTTATGACCACTATATCTACAGGGTTGGGATCCACTGGGTTCCATAACTAAGGACATGGTGACTAGGTGTAGTGTGCTATTGCACCTACCTAGCCTAGTGAAATCTAAACTTCTAAAGATTGGAGAAAGGGTTGTGCTAGGCCCTTGAAAACCAATCTAAAATTTTAGTAGAACTTGCTGTAACAAAAATATTTTATATATATATGTGCCTAATGCTAGTGATGTTTTTCCTGTAATCCGCACCTAGATTAGCTGGTAAATCAGTGCAGGTTCAAATCCCAACCGCTGCACACCAAAGTAAGAGCCTGGCTTAATATATGTTGCACACTTATTTAAGTGAAGCATCTTGCACTAATGTAGACAACCCTTGTGATTTTAGTGGTTATTCTACAACCACAGAAAGCTCTCTAAGTGGTAGCTGTGGAGAGCAGCCTTTAGGTTTAGTCCAAAGGAGTGTTCAGCAGCTTGCTTTACCAGAACTAGTCATGCAGTGTAGTTTAAACGAAAAATAATCACACAGTGTAGTTATAAAAATAAGTATTTGTATTATACACACAAACTAACACATTGGTATATCCCCTACCCAGAGATAGCAACGCAATACACACAATATTTCAAATATAAAACAGGTAAGTAAACACGAATACACAGTGGTCTCTAGGGGGAGACCAAACCATATACT
Source organism: Lissotriton helveticus (assembly GCF_964261635.1). Lineage (NCBI taxonomy): Eukaryota > Metazoa > Chordata > Amphibia > Caudata > Salamandridae > Lissotriton > Lissotriton helveticus. Next base: position 1,818,259,791 of record NC_136057.1, read on the forward strand.
AAAGAAGTGGAATGCGAACTGTGAACAGAGTCGGGACTTGGACCAGAACACTCAGGCCTGCTGGGGACCCAGGAACTCACCCAAGGGGAGAGGGGTTGGCCTAACGGCTAAGGCGCTCGACCTCGGACCTGGGGATCTGGGTTCGAGTCTCGGTAACGACGCCAAAAATAACCTCCTGTCATTCTGGGCAAATCACTTAATCTCCCCGTGCCTAAAATGAAAGTGTGTCCTCATGTAACGTAACTGGTGCTATGTAAAGCGCTCAGATACCTGATTCGGTTCGGGTCTAGTTCGCGCTATATAAAACTCTGCAAAAAAAAAAAGGTAAAGTACCCAGGAGGCTTTCCGTGTGCAGAGTGGAAACACAGCCGCGTACTCCACGCAAGTCAGTGGGAAAGTCGCTGTTACAGTTTTCAAGAAAAAGGCCATTTCCCCAACGGACCTTGAAGAAACCCAGTGAAAGACAAGATGTTGGAGAGTCATCCACCCGTAGATACCCCTAGAACCAGAATACCTACACCAGGGAAGCCGGGTGATTGGGTGCGAAGTGACGTCGGAATCAGCCGTTGACAACAATGGAGAACTTCAGCAAAGATGCTGCTGGTAAGGAAGGTGAAAGAGTCCGGTGGAATCCAAGGATGGATTCTTGGAAAGGAATACCTGCAAGTAGAGGGGACAGAGTCTACTCCAATGACGGAAGATGCAGGAGTGATGACAGTTCAGCTGTGAGGATCAGGTGACTCTGTGGAAGACTAGGAGCCGTTCACGAGTTGTCCCACGTCGGAAGTCGAGAACTAGGGGTTGTTGTTCGGCAGGAGCAACAACAAGCCTTGGAAGCAACAACAGACTTGGTAAATGAAAAAGGTGCAGTCTTGGGACCATCAAGGTTCAAGGAACTCACTAAGCGCAGGAGCGTCAGAGCAGGCCCCGAGCAAGCGAGGAGCCCACTGAATCCAAAGAAGACCCTCAAGAGGACCAATAGGCTGAAGGCACAGGAGCCACAAGAGTACCTTGAACAGCTCACCAAAGATGCAGGCCCACAGTGCAGAGAATGTGGTGAGGATGAAGATCTTGGCAGGAAGAGATGCTGAATGCTTGAGCTTCTTGTAGTCCAAAGCTATCTGGAGGACAGAGCCAACAAGCCTTGGCCACAGCAAGTTGACACTGTACACGCGGGTTCTGTTCCAGCGGTTCCAACGAGGGATACTGGCCTCAAACTTGCTGAAAAGAGAGGTCAGGCCTCGAGGGAGTTACAGGACCCCCACCTGTGTTGCTGAGCCTTTCGGAGTCCCTGGGACATCAGGAGCAGCAGACCAGTCAGCTTTGATGGAGTGCCTGCAGATGCAGAGGAGTGACTCTTTTACTCCAAGGGTGTATACTTTGGGTGTCCTTGGCCTGGAGAGTAACCTGGATGAAGCACAGGCACAGACAATGAAGAAGTCCTCCAGAACAGCAAGACCAGGAGCAACAGGATTCTTCCTTGGTGCAGTTTCAGTTCCAGGTGAAGTCCGGCCAAGACCAAGTTCCCCAGACGGTTGAAGTTGTTTCGAATTTGAATCTTGTCCCACAACGAATCTGAAGAGCCACCCACAGGTAAGCCCTTAAATACCCTGGGGAAAGGGTTGGAATGATTAGAGTGTCCCTCCCAGAGGAGGGGCTGGACAGAGGGGAGGATACTCCCATGTCCTCTCTCCAGTTTCGTGCCAGAATGGTAGCCAAGAGCTCCTTAAACTGGCTAAAACTGGAGTATGCAAGGAGGTTACCAAATGTGCCCTTCAAAGCAGCCTGGTGGCACTGGCAAGCAACCCAGCCCAGTACACCAAGTCCTGTCTGGGAGGTGTGCAGACCTTCCTGTGACATTTAACCTATTGGTCCACCTTCCCCTGCTCAATCTCCGCTCAGCAGCAGGAGGCCAGAAATGTGTCTGTGGTCGGCAGAAGCACTAGCTTGCTGTTAGAATCTGATAGGCTGGTACCAGGAATACAAGGGGACACCCTAGGGGAGCACCCCAGTACATTGAATCCCACATCCAACACTGGATTCAGTGTTGGGGTAGGATCCAACATGTTTGAAACCAAACATGACCGGTTTCGGTGCAGCTAATATATAGTTAGACATCTCGTAAATGACTTGATCAGGGATCGAGAAATCTGAAAAATGGTACTAGTCCTCCAGGTCTAGTACTTTAAAAAAAAAAACTCCTCGACCTAACAGTAACCTACTTGACCTCCGTCTCTGAAAGTGGAGCAAATGTGACAAGATAACAAGATTTAAAGGCATCTTTATTGCTCATTTGCTTTCTGAGCAATAAAAAGGCCCTTAAATCTTATCTTGTCACATTTGCTCCGTTTTCAAAGACAGAGAACAAAAGTTAGTGCGAGTAGGACCTAAAAATAGCTCGACCTCATAAAATTTACCTCGCAAATGCGAGCGGTCGAGTGGATTTGTCAAGCCCTGCTTGATGTCCACTATATGTATTAAATGGCTGACCGCATATATAAAGCCTGGAGAATCGACTCGGGAGTTTGTAGGAGGTGTACTGCTCATGTCTCACACTTATAACCTAACACCCTGCCTTCAGGATTAAAAGGCCTGACTTAGGGGTGACTTATATGTTTTAAGTGCAGTGATCTCAAATAGAAGGAAACTTATATCTGTTGTTAGTGGTGCTAGCACCAACTTAAACAGGCTGCCATGGCAGGCCTCTCACAGTTTGATTGGTCTCTCATGGGTGGCATAATACATGTTGCAGCCCATGGAGACCCCTGGCGTGCCTATGCCCTGGGTACCATAGTACCATATACTAGGAACTTACCTTGATACACTAGTAGCCAATTGGGAATGTACCAAAGTACTTGCCACTGTCAAATTTAGGGAGGAAGCACAGTGACTGGGTTCCTGATTAGCAGAAGCCCAGTCAGACTTGTCCGAAAACAGAATAACACTAGGAAAAAGTGGAGGTAAGGTTGAAAGCAGATCCTACTTTCTTACAAGGTGACAGAAGGAACAAGGTGGCACTGCATCTGTTGCTCCTTGCCGGAAGGCCGGCTACACCTGACTCTGAAAATTACTATTGGGTGGCACAGCTGCAGAGGGTAGATGGGGAGCTCACAACTGGCAGAGATAGCATACATGGGAGGCCGTAAGATTAGGGAAACACCTTCTGGCAATTTTCTAGATTCCTGGTTGTGGCCAGACATTTCTGTTGAAAAATTCTTTGACTGCACCAAAACAGAAACGGAGTCCTCACCTAAGCTACACTTTTGGATGCATCATAGGGACGACATCAAGTAGAGGGAGCTGGACCTATGACGATATAACCACCCTTGGTGACTTGTTTGACAATCATAAATTACTAACGTTTGAAGCACTACGACACAATACACTAGTGACGTTAACCAGGCAAATAACATCCACCTGGAAGCAGGTGAATGCTGAACCACCCTCGCATGAAACTTTGGGATCTGTGGAAACATGACTCAACAGGCCATTGACACCTAAAGAATGGGCTATGAAAATTGATTACCCCTACAAACTCCTTCAATATAAATACTTCTTAGAGCATACCTAACCCTTCACAAATTGCACAGAATATTTATATTCTACTGTCAGCTAGTGCCCTAGATACCGTCAGGCTGGAGCAGATATCTCTCACATGTTCTGCAGTTGCCCAGAACTTGCTCTATACAGGGAGTCAGTTCATAGGATGAAACAGGAAGTGACTACTGCTAGACCTAGTTACACTGGCGGGACCCCTCTGGCCCAACTCTGCACTTCAGATAGGAGGGCACTCGTTCCATTGGACAACCTGGAGAAGCTGTGACACACAAAACCTCGATTGTGACCGTGACAAACTCAAATTCTTTGATCAACAAAGTACAGAATTCGGGCTCCGACTGGCGGAAGCACGGCGTCACCGCCATCTATACCATTGCTTCAGAGCGTCCGGTGTTCCACAGACTGAAGAGTTATCACATGCTTCCATACTACAGTGTCTCCGGGCCTTTGGCCGGTATAGAGTACTAGTTTCCAGTCTCTATATTGGTCTTATTGAAGACCACCCACTCGGCCACCAGACTCCTATGGCCAGCTCTCCTGGAAAAGACGTACTCCCCGGAAGACTGGGCCAAACTTCTCCTGGATCATGATATAGCCCTTGGAGACACCGCTTGAAATTTTGCTTCTTTAAAATATTGCAGGACTGGTATTGGACCCCCCGGAACCTCAATAGGGCCAACCCTCTACCCTATGACCTATGCTAGCAGTGCAATGCCACCCACTGCTACGAACTTCAGGTTCTGTGCTCCTGCCCAGCTATTGCTTCATACTGCTCTCAAATGTGGGAGCACATACGACAGTATAATGCTGTCTGAGTTACTCCCTCGTCCCACCTTGCTCTGCGATGACTTCTCTGATCTCCCTGACATGTCCCTCTCACGACCACAGATGGCTAGCCACGCCAGTCGCGGCGGCCAAACTGCATACTATGCCACGGGAGGCAGCCCTTTCTCCCCTTGTGGACTGAATGGCTCCCTGAATTATATTGCATAGCAGGATTCTTGAAAACTGCATATAATATGACAAACAATCAATTCCATTTCTTCGAGGCAGTCTAGAGCCCTTTCATGACCGAAGTGTCAGAATTCTTCGACCATCCCAGTCTGAGACACACGGACACAAAATATTCTTCTGCAGACTCCTGGAATCGGACTACTTTGTCTCCCATTGTACTCTTCCCCTTTGCCTACCCTCTCCTTTCCCTCCACACCCTACCACTATCTCTCTGCCTAACAGTACCCCTTCTCACTGACTAGCAGGGTATATGCACTACAGCCAGTCTTCCCCAATATAAAGGTTGTGATCCTACCTTGATTATGATTGCCAGAAGATGACATCTATACACTTATACCGTGCCTCAAACATGTCCCTAAGCTAGTCCAGACTCTATTACTATTGTACTCTCATTTACTTCCCTTTGTTTTCTTTCCAATCCCCTTGTATCCTGATGTGTGTTACTGTGTGCCCTGTGTGGAATACTCCTTGTTTAATAAATAAAGTTTGCAAAAAAAGTAAGTGACTTGTAGAACCTATTTTCATTCACTAGAATCAAATATACTGGGCTTATTTAAGAGTGAAGACTGCAAAGTTAGTAAATAGATTCACAAACTTGGCATGGCTGCTTGCTAAGCAACCGGTGGCCATGTCCCAGAAATCATCTCAGGGTCCATCTCTGAACTCTTGCACTTGAGAACTGATGAAATGGGCTGAAGTGGAGTGTGACACCCTCAACACATTGCATTGAGGGGGAGAGTAAATGTCATGGTGTGGGATGCAATGACTGTAACACTCAAGCCCTAAACATATGATAGACTGCAGGACACTGCTACGGACTGAGAGTGCAGGTATGCATAGACCTTCAGATTAGCACTTCCTTAGGATTATACAGATGTTGGCTGTGTCTTGTGCAATTATCTATTTTTGTAATCATGATGGTTGAGAACCACATCGCCAATACTAGTGAATGAACTACCAAACCTCAATTTCCATTCTGAAAATACAAGTATTATCATTTATCCATATGGCAGTGCTCCGTCATTAGCATAATGTTTGAATACTTCTCTTTGATGTAAGACTATACAGAAATCTGATGCTGACTATACCTTATGTGTTATAATGTTTTGTTTTGCTAAGTGCTACAATGCAGAGCACGCCTCTGTTATTTAGTCGAAGGCGAAGTACTTGATCGCCAAACTGTATGTACGGTATGTCATTTATGCACAAAGTTAACAAAGCAGATTTGAAATAAGTTCATATTGCATTATATTGTAATATACATAGATTTAATCTAACTTGAATAGTCTGTCTTTATGAATAAATGAAGATTTAAATTTAATATCGTACTAGAAGATGGTGGTGTCGGAGCAGACCTATTAGTACCTGTAATTCCAGACACTACATCTGTTTGTAGCATTAATTCTATTATATGTTCCATGGAAGTGAATAGTTCTGGGGTCTAAGGACCATCGTTATGGCCCTTGCCTCTTTGCTCCGGGTAGTCCGCCTTTCTTTCGAAAACATAAGTTGTACCACCATTTTCAAATTTACTCAATGGCATGATGAATGACCACCACCTCATCCATTATGGGCCACACAATGTTCCACAAGGTTTTATAATTCCTTCTCACCAAACGTGCGCTGCTTCTTCCTGGCTCCTTCTTCCCTCGCTGGGTTCTGTCTGATTATGACTTTCAAGGATTTCATTGGTTGTGAAGTAGCTCTCTACCCTGTATTTTCCTCTTGACTGCAATGAGCATATACTTATCTGCTTCGTAATAGTGATGTAATCATACGCTGTCAGACCTGTTCGCGATTTGCAAAATACCAAATCGCTAGGTGCAATACAGTATTTTGCTAATCCTAGTGAATCGCTAAAACGTTGAGTCTCATTATAATACATATAGCATAGTGACTCGCAATTTGCAGATAAGATGCAGTCGCGAATAACTAATTGTTTTTTTAATGCTTAGTACGTCGAGCCCCAATTATAGTAAATGGTTTGAACTAAATTAGTTGGTCTATGTTTTTAACTATGGATATTTAAATAAGACTTCAAATCCCTCTTTAGAACTGAAATACTCATACAACTACAAACAAAAGATTTAAAGTAAATAAGATAAATGTGGTGCATGTGTGCTATTTTATGCTTATGGGGCCTTTGGAGAATGCATAGAGATTAAAAATTAGTCTGTTGAGAGGATACAAGCATCTACTCATAATAATGGATTCACTTTATGGAAACATGGTGTTGGGAGAAGTCCTAAAAATTAATTTCTTGCCAGGGTGATTCTGTTAAACAGCTGCAATTAGTTACTTTAACCAAATGCTTTGTTAAAATGGTTCAGAGTATCAGAAGTGGGAGTAGTGGATAAGGTGGTGGGATACCTTAGTGTGTTCATATGAAATACCAGAACGTGCTCAGAAGAACATGATGCTTAAAATATAAGAGGTACAGTGGAGCGAATCTCATCCCTTACCCCACGTGCTCTGAAAGGACCTATGCAGAGGAGCGGCATGTAGATGGGTCCTCTATTTACAGCTGCAATTCCAGTGACAGACCCACGTATTTTCGATATAGATGATGGTATCAGACTCTCCTCAATTTGGAGTCCCAAATGAGCGTCGGCGTCTAAATGATGAATTCGTTAAGAAATTAGGCAATTCGTAACGATCAAATTTCAAATCTGAATCTTAAATAGTTGAGTATAAATTGTTCGATAATTATCGCCGAGTGTTACATGTTGAAGCTCCTGTGACAGTATTTTCCTTAGATATTTATCGGGCGATGCAGGCAACCTTTCGTCTGGTTCGTACTGGCTCCGAATCAGCTCAGCAAAAAACGATGAGACATCGATTTGAAATTCGATCGTTACGATTTGCCTCATTTCTTAACGAATTCATCATTTAGACGCCACCGCCCATATGGGACTCCAAATTGAGGAGAGTCTGATACCATCATCTATATCGAAAATACGTGGGTCTGTCGCTCTCTTTTAATACGAATCTTAGGGCTGACACCGTGATATCGTTTCTTCTAACATTATCATATTTATACATGTGTACAGATTTCTGCCCACATCGATATTTTGACTGAGCTGAAACCACAGCATATCATTGTTTATCATCTTTCTCTAGAGTAGTGGACGGCTACCCGATGAAGGCATGTATGCCGAAACGCGCGTTGTAGACATCTGCCGCACTGCCTGAGTCAACGTCTCCGTCTATCACCTGGAATTGTATATATTGTTGACTTTGTATGAACTGATTTAGATGTAATTAATTTTCTATGTCATCCACTTCTATATAATTTTGTACAATTAAAAAAAAAAAAAAAAAAAAAAAAACATAATTTAGATAACAAGAATAAATAAATAATTTGATCTATAAAAAAGTTTTACACTTAGTGTTGTAGAGTGCCTGTCTCATACAATTATATATTTGAGATATTGAAGGGTATTCTTTAGGATAGCAATTGTTTAGAACATTTTTCTAGCTATAACTTCCTTATACTAGTCTGCAAAACAATAGAGAAAGTGGGGAAAGAAAGACAGGCGAAATAAGAATTTCAGGGTAAAGTAATTAAAAGGACAATCCTTTTCAGCAATGTGCGTACGACGATGTGAGTTTAAAATAATAGAAAATTGGCTTCCTGGGCTGTGCACAGTGAGGGGACTCATGGTGACTCGTAAAAATAGGTAATGGTGTTTAAAGGATGAAGATCGGGTGGATGTTGCAAAAGCGACTGGTTGATTACGCGCGAGAACAATGTAAAATATGGCAGTTAATGGGGAGGTACTAGTGGAGGCGGAAGATAGTGACCTACTGCACGGGAACTTACCACTGGAGCGGTGGTGGAGAGGCCTTAACCAGCCGGATATCTCAGTAGGGGTGACGATGGGGAACGGTGGCCTAGGAAAGCAATAACGGTATCGGCCACGGAGTCGGTAGGAGCAATGAAGGGACAGTGGGGGTGAAAATTGCTAAGGGTTATTTATCTCTGAACGTTTAATGCGGTCCGTTGCTGGTAAAAGGCAGAATGCTGTTGGAGTATGAAGCCGTGGGCAGGGTACGGACAAGTGAATGGCAGCCATGGTCAGGATCCTGGTAGGGTCCGAGACCGTCACCCGGAGAGGGCCAGTCTGGTGTCCGTGTTCAGGTGATAACTGCGGGATAAGGGAGTTGCGCAAGTGGAGTGTGGGAACATCGGCTGGGAGGGAGAGCGCGTCAAGGGAGTGTTGCTGCTTACCTGTGATTAGGTTGGACAATAGACCAATGGTCTGCAGTGGCGTGGCCAATGTGAAGCTTGAATACCCACGGAGAGTGGTGTAGGAGGTGGGTTAGGGCAGGGGACGGGGGGAGGAGGAGAGAGCTATCAGAAAGGATAGAGGACGGGAGCTTACCTGCGAGATATCGCGGAAAGAAGCTCAATGGCTGCGTGTTCGGAATACGTCTCCACGGTTAAATAACGTGTGGGGCATGACATGATGCAGAGATTGAGAGGAGCACATTGGCAGCCATATTGGGTGAGGAGGAGTGCATACGCGAGACAAGATTAGGGATGAGGTAGCAACCGAGATTGATGCGATGGGCACATATAGAGCCAAATGGCTTATGTGTTTTCATGCACTAACTGTAGAAAGTGGTTAAGGAGGGGAAGCGGTCAGCCAATAGGTTGGCAATTAACCTACAAGGACACATGGAAACGGAAGATAAATATACATTGAAGGAGAATGTAGTAGAAGAAAAGCCATGAAGAGGAATGGGGACAGAACGGGTTGGAGTTCCATTACCTGTCAAACATAAGGTCTGGAAACATACACGTTAGTGACAATTGATTACTGGATAAGACTAAGTTATAAAGATGCATCGTGACAGTTGGAAAAAAGTATGACGAAACAGAGTTCAGATGATGTAATTTGGAAACAAGAGAAGTGAAAGTGAAGACTTTACAATAGAGTTGCCCAGTCTTCATTACTATTCAGTCCGTTTTTTTAGTCCGTTTTTTTATCTTGCTAGTTCGCATGATCCATTTGAGTTCTTCCCTATTTAAAAGTTGTCAAACGTATGCGCCTCTTGGTGGAGGTTTCACCACACTGATTATTGTCCATTTAATGTCATCTTTGCTGTGGCCAGCAGTAGAAAAGTGTTCACCGAGAGGGGCATTTGGAGTTTTGCAACCATTTCAGCTGCGGTTTTGGCAAATCCGGGTTCTCGCTTTTTGGGTGGTTTGTCCGATGTAGATTTAGGGACATGGGCATAGGATCACATAAATGACATTACATATATTGCAGTTGGAAAAAAAATTGGACTTTACTTTAACATTATTAAAAGTGAATTCTTTACCTGCAATAGTTAAATCACATGCACTGCAAATGCCACATTTTGCATGTCCTATGAGTGGGTCTAGGCCCCTATGTTCATCTAGTGTAGTAGCGGGTCTGGGGTTGAAAAGAGCTGCTCTCACAAGGTGATCTTTTATATTTCGGCTTTTTTTAAATGCAAACAGTGGGCGTTCAATTTTCATGATTCCTGAGTTGAGGATGGTACAGTGTTTGAGAATACATTTCCGTATGGTATGCGAGACTGGTGAGAAAGTGGTAACGAATACCATGCGGTTTTCATTGGACTTGGGTTTGGGGGATAGAAGAATCTCCCTGGGGCAGTACCATGCTCTCTTGAACGCAGTATGCACAATTCGCCTGGGATATCCGCGAGCAAGCAGCTTAGTAGAAAGGGCAGAAGCTTCACAGAAATAATCTTCTTTGAGGAAGCAGTTGCGTCTGATCCTCAAAAAATGCGAGGAAGGTAAAGAGTCACGCAGTGCTCGTGGGTGATTACTCTCATACCGAAGAAGGGGGTCGTGCTCAGTTGGTTTCCTGTATAAACTTGTGATTAATGCACCATTGGAGTGGTGAATGGTTAGATTGAGAAAAGGTAGGGCGGTTCTGTTACATGTAAGGGTGAAATTAAGACCTTGGCAGTTATTATTGAGCCAGTGTAGGAATTGTTTTAGGGTATCTTCATTCTCATGCCAAATCAGGAAAATGTTGTCAATGTATCCTCTCCAGAGAGTTATTTTTCCAGAGTGAAAAGGATTATTTGGGGAGAGGATTTTGGCCACTTCTAGATGGTGCATTGTTAGACCTGTCTGGCCTTTTGCGTAGACCCTCCTCTTAATTATTTATTTTGTCCCCTTTTTGCCCCTCATACCCCCTTTTTATCTTTTTGTGTCCACTAGATTTTTATGGTGTTGTTTCGGGGGATAGATGCTCTTTGGCCCTCATAGACTTTTACCTCAGGCCTAGGTGCCTTTTCTGACTGGAATTCGCTCAGACCTACAAAATGGTGGCTATTTACTGACATAACCGCCAACCCCTGAGAAAGCCCCATAGGATAACATAGAGTCCTTCCAGAACCTTCTGGACCCTACTGGACCCAGAGTGGTCAGACTATAAAAGGACAGGGGCCAGGTAGCCATTTTGTGCAGTTCAATGAGCTGGAGGAGAGAGGCAGTGGTGTGGGGAGGAGGACGCACTAGAAGTAGTTAGTTTGTCTGAGGGATAGACAACCTCTTCGTGTAGACGTTCCCCCTCTTGCCCCTGACCAAACCCTCTCATCAGACTCTACCTTCTGAGGGAATCGGTACGGCCGTGGCTGTCGGATCCTGAGCTCCTCTAACCCCCCCCCCCCCCCCCCAATTCCTTTCACTGGTTCACCTTACCGGTATTTCCCAGGAAGAGACCTGGGCGAGTTACAACGCCCTGCGCTGCTGTGAAGCCTCTGAATCGGAGGCGAGGGACGGAGAAGGTGCTGCTGGGCTGGGCGCATGAGTGGATGAAGAGCTGATCGTCGCACAGGCCCAGTAGTGCGGCTGACTGAGGTGGGAGCCGGCGAAGCACTGATCTCCGCGTAGGCCCAGCGGTAAGCGGTCGACTGAGCGAGTGAGGCGGCGCCTAGTGGGGACACTACTCACCCGCGCCTGTGCTGCGGCCCGTTCGAGGAGAAGGCAGCGAGGTTTACGAGGGTGACTGGAACACCGGCAGCCTTAGCCCGGCCTCCTCTCATTGCTGGCCTATGTGCGAAGGGCCCGATTTCCGGGAGAGGAACAGCTGGGAGGAGGGAGAGTGAAGATCGGTGTCAGCGACTTGCTTTGCCCAGGCCCAAGTAAGGTGGAGGAAAGGGGGGAAGATTAAAGAATAACTGAGGAATCAGCCGGGAAGGGGATCTTTCATGCCCCTATAACGGGATTAACTGGTGGAGCTCCTTTACACTTTCCTATTCTCTGAAGATCTCTATGACTAGCCCTGATAGGGTGAAGGAGAACCGTTTAGTAAGCCTACTGGGTTAAAGACTCAGAGGGACAAGTATATTCGAGATTCTCCTCAGTGCTAGAGAAGTGATCTGTGATATTGAGGATACCAAAATTGAGTGTTGAAGTACATTGTGGGATTCTTTTACCGAGGAGGAGGGGAAGAAGAAACGGTGACTTCATCCTGTGTTAACTATGAGCAAGTTATAGCAGAGCTGTTTATGATAATACATCTGATAACTGTAATCTTGGGTTTATTCACATATTGCGAGAAAGGTGCCACACAGTGGGCAGAGAGATAACCTTCCAGGATCCTAAGTCCTGGATATTTCTAAAGTGATAAGCTGAAGTGGCTAAAGTGTTAAAGTTGTGATTGTTCTTTTGGTGTAGCCAGAAAACCTCAGCTTGGGTGGGTAATCTATTACTGTAGGAGGTGCTTAAGCTGTCGGTTGGGAAAGTGTTTCCTAGGATAATTCACTGTAAGAAGATAAACTATTACTGAACTGAATTCTTCTGATGTTATTAGATATGTGTGGAAAGAACTGATAAAATTGTACAGTGTAATTAAATGTAAAACTACAGAGAGGAGAGAAAAGCTAACAAAAATATTTTATAAAACAGCTCGTATTTTTCCACAAAGATTGGTGTAGCGTCATTTTTGTGTGGAAGTGCGTTTAATTACTGCTGGGTGGTGTGCAACCTTTACACATGTGCCTCTGTTTAGTGACTGTCTTACCCTAGGCCAGGCTACCCTATGTAACCAGGTTACCCTAGGTCCAACATGCATGAATAGTAAGGCCAGGTTGGGGGCAAAGACAGCCCCCATCAATGTGCCTTTCACCTGTTGGCAGTACTCGCCATCAAAAGCAAAGGGGTTTCTTGTAAGACATAATTCAAGTCTTGATTTTAGTGTATGCTCAATAACAGATAGTGCCTTGACCTGTGGGATATTCGTATACACGGATTCAACATCCACTGTACAGAGGATTTCTGACCCAGTGTTGAAGGGGTGGTGTTCGACTAAATTGATCATAACCATACTGTCTCTGACATAGCATTCTGTCTTGGGGACAAAGTCCTTTATAAAATAGTCCACATATTGACCAAGTCGCTCTAAAATAGAGCCACAACCGGACACTATATAGTTCTTTCTCTTGCAGGACTATACCTCTGCCTTTATTGGCTGATTTAATGACGAGGGAATCATTGTTTTTCAGTGTATTAATGGCCTTTTTCTCTTCTAGTGACAAATTGTTTGGGATAAAGCGTCTGGTATTTTCAAGTAGCGAAACATCTTTGAGTAACATTTTTTCAAAAGTTACAATTTCGCCAGGGATCATAAAAGAGGTGGGGAAAAAAGTGGATGAAGGGGCGTAAGGGTGTGTTGGAAGAGATGGCTGGTGAGGCATTGAGGAGAAAATAAGCATGTAAGCGAATGCGCCGGAAGAACCTGAGTAGTTCGGTCTGGAGTTCTAGAAAAGTAGGGAACAAAGGATAAGCTTTTGCTGGGAAGTGATAGTTCAGAGTCAGCAAGAGTATGCTTAGATAGGTTAAAGATGGATATTGTCTGTAAATTCAGTGAAACATTGTTGGTATTAGTTACCATTTGTAAAATTTATGGTGAGTTTGACGCTCGCCCCGGGGATTGTACCATTGTTCTTCTTCTTTCACCCGCCCCCGTTATGGAGGTTCGTTTTGGTCCCTGTCTAAAAAAAGTGGGGTCGGGGGTACGATTTGAGGTCCTTGGACCTTCGTTGTGATCCGAGTTATCAGAAGAATCGGAGGAGGTGTCAGAAAAACCAACTAAGTTGTTGCGTCTATTAAATATACCCAAAAGTCTAGCTTTCTGGGGGTTCGTGTATGCGCGATTGGTGTAAAAATCTTTTTGCAGAAAGGAATATGTCCTCTCTAAGGAATAGGCTTTGATGTCTTTCTTGACTTTAAGGGATTTTTTGTTTTGCTCGAGTCTTTAAAATCGGTCCACCGTTTTTTTGACCTGTTCTAACAGTTTCTTAAAGTCAGGGACAGTGCTAGTTTCCTTGATTTGTTTTTCAATCTCATTAATTTCCTCTGTGAGTTTTTTTTAGAGTTTCAGTGGCAGTATCGATGCCCAGCACCATCCAGTGCCTCAAACATATCGTACCTATGTAATAAAAATTAGTGGTGTATTTGGGGTTGTCGGTGAAGACCCCGGTATGTTTCTGACCTGTAACCCAACCAGTATTATGTTTGCTTTTAAGTATTCAATTAACATATGGATCATTAGTTGCAACCTTACATGTTGCTTTTTACACTTTTCTAGTTGATCAGCGAGGGGCACATTAATACTACTGGGGGTTTCTACTGAATCTGTGAACAAGGAGGGATCCACAAGTATCTTTTTAATATATTTGTCAGAGTATAATGGTGCGTAGTCTGACATAGCATTTTGCAGTAAGGAACGTTTTTAAGATTGACTCTAGAAGAGTAGAGGGGGGAGTGGTAGCAGGAGGGACCCACTTAGAAGAAGGGGAATCGAGTTTACACTCCTTGCAATCCAGCAATTGCACTCAACATATTTAAACAAAACAAAGGGACCCAATGTGGTATACAAGGACCTTGGGTATCGATAATTTGTAAGAACAGTGGTCCTTGGTGAGGAGAACAAATAAAGTGGGACACAGTCCTGCGTCCTACACATTACAGTGAACAGACAATAACGAAAACAAACTTTCAGGCAGGGCAAGAGGGCTTGTTTGCAGTGTGACCAATTAAACAAGCAAAATGAAAACTCAACCGTTACACTTGAATCTAAATTTAAATTATCTACACAGTGTCAAGCAAGTCGACAACGTTTCGTATGTGACATTGATTCTTGGACTGTTGCCCTTGTTTTCCTGTAGTAGGCAATGCCTTCCACTTCCTACTCTTATGTGGCATTGTGTTGCAGTTTCTCAGCCTTGTCTTTCTGTCTCTACCTCAGACATGTTGTAAACTCTCCTTTAAAATGGTAGTATGTATTATGACTGTCCTTCCTTGGGTACTTCTGTTCTTGGAGTGTCCTTTGCTCCTCCACTCCTCATCCTCCCGCTAACTGGCAGAGGACTTGTGCATCTATGTGAATTGTTGTTTTCTACAAGCATGTTTATCCTTATATACATTTTTCTTTGGATGTCTCTGCATGTATATACTTATCTCTTGAATGGCTCTCTTGCAGATATATATATATCAAGCCCCCCCCAACACGCCCCGGGGACCGCCACCTCCCAGGGCTCTAAATATTTAGGGGGTTCGTGACGGACCGCCCAGCCCCGAGGACCACCACCCCCTGGGGCTTTGGAAATGTGTGGAGGGGGCCGTGTGGCCCTCCTTCTGGAGCCATTGATGGCCCTGGGGACCGCCACCCCCAAGGGTCTGCTCCTGCAATGTCCCGGGTGCCTACCGCGGGACACTGTAGTTTGCTATGGCAAGGCGGCAGCCACGCGGCTCCCGCCCTGCCATAGCAAACTTGGTTTGAATTTTGAAAGAGAGAGCAGGAAACCTGCTCTCTCTTTCAAAATTCAAACCAAACTGCTTTTTCACACGTGGAGCTGCATCTAAGAGGCTCCCCATGTGGAAAAGCAATGCTGGCTCCCAAAGGACGCAGGGAGCCGGCGGGCCGTGGGGGAATTAACCTCCAGTAAGCGCCATGGAGCTGCGTTGCAGAGTGCTGTAAAAAGGGGCATGGCCTCTGAACACCTTTCTGCAACGCAGCTCCCTGGCGCATACTGGAGGTACCTGGTGGGCTAGTTACCCCCTAGGGACCCACAGGATTGATGAGGAATTCATTCTCTCCGCGCCACAGGGCGTGTTTGCAGACATGTCAGCTCAGGCCACGCCCCCTTCCTTCACCACTGTGCAAGCGAACCCTGTGGCGCGTTTTAAGTTGGGGAATTAATTATCTTTCAATACTGGGGGTCCCTGTGGGCCAACTAGCCCAACAGTTATCTCCAGTATGCGCCAGGGAGCTGCGTTGCAGACAGGTGTTCAGAGGCCATGCCCCTTTTTACACCTCCCTGGCACGCACCTCTGTTGCGCTTACTGGAGGTACCTAGTGGGCTACTTTGACCCTAGGGACCCTTAGGATTCAAGGGGACTTAATCTCTCAACTTAGAAGGGCCACAGGGTGCGTTTACACAGTGGTGAAGGGAGGGCACGGGGCTTGAAGTAATGTGTTCAAGCATGCCCTGTGGCGCGTTTTAGTTGGGGAAATAATTCCCCTTCAATCCCACCAGGTGCTTCCAGGAAGCGCTGCTGTGTTGCAGAGAGGTGGTCCAGGTCGTGCCCAGTTTCTCTGCAACGCAGCTCTGTGGTGCTAACTAGAGATACCCGACTGGCTAGTTGTACCCAAGGGAGACTCCGGATTCAAGGGGACTTTATCCCCCAAATTAAAACGGCCACAGGGCGTGTTTGCACACGTCAGCTCAGCCACCCCCCCTCCCTCCACCAGTGTGCAAACGCGCCCTGTGGCGCATTTTAAGAGGTAGTTTTAATCTCCCCTGCCCTATTATATACTAGGGGCTTACAGAGGAGGTCATGCTAATAACAGGGGTACCCCAAAGCATAGTGTTCCCTAGTGTATGCAGGTGTTTTAACTGTATTCGAAGTGTGTTTTAGCATAGCACTGGCTCTAGGACTGGTTAGTCAGTCAGGTACCACCAGTACCCATCTGAAAAAGTTGAGGGTACAGGATGATTTTGCAACAAGGCCTCTTTCTGCTCCTCTGTTTGTTCTTTCTGCACGTCTTCCTTCTTCCTGCACTCTTCCTGCACTTTTCTTCGTCTTTGAGGACTTCTGTTGATTCTTTCTGCATTTCTTTTTCTTCTTTCTGTGTGTTTTTTCTTCTTTCGTCACATGTCCTACCCTGTAGGCATACTTAGAAATTAGCATTTAAAAAACCTTTGAAATTCACTGAGAAAACCATAGGTTTCAGGCACGTTATAGTTAGGAATTAGCATTTGAAAAACCTTAGAAATTCACTGAAAAAAACATAGGTTTCAGGGGCATTATAGTTAGCTGGTCATTTCACTCGTACAAAACCATTGAAATTCCTCCGTTATAGTTAGTTCAGCTAACTATAACTCGCGCGCCCGCAATGCACTACTGATGACGTCACATATTACATCACTCATGACATTCAGTGGATGATGTCATCAGTAATGTCATGAGTGATGTCACTGACCATGTCATGAGTGATGTAATATGTGACGTCATCAGCAGTGCATTGAGTTATATTTAGCTGAACTAACTATAACGGGGGAATTTCAATGGTTTTGTACGAGTGAAATCACCAGATAACTAGAACGCCCCTGAAAACCGATGGTTTTTTCAGTGGAAAAAAAAATATATATATATATAATATTTTGCACATATAGTTGTTGGACCGTCTATACGGTGTACATTGCTGCATTTTACCTGCACCCTTCTTGATGACCTGGTTCAACCTTCTAGGTTGTACTTGTCTGTTTCCATCCTTCTCTTCAGTGAACGTCTCTGATACATTATTCCGAAGGATGCTTTATATATCTTCAAGGATCTCAGTATAAGAACATTTTCTTTTTACTGGTGTGGTCTTCCTAGTGATGCTCTTCAGCATGCATTATTCTCTTTCTCTTTTCTCTATCATTCTATCATTGGCGGTCTATTTGTTCTAAATCTGTTTCTCAGGATTGTTTCCTCGATGATCGGTGGGTGCTCTTTATTCATTGTAGGTGTGCACGTTGTATATGCTCCTTTCATTTCCTTTTGAGTCTGGACTCTATGGACTCTGGTCCTTGGTCCCTTTGCATTCACCGATCTTAGGTTGTATCCCCTTTTGGTGCTGCCCCTTATACTGGTTTTATACCACGTTTGTCATGGGCTTAGAGATTTCTACTCCCCATGGGCTTCCTATAGTCTTTTTTGGAGACAATCATTTCACTGAGCATCTTTGCTTCACTTACCACTTTTAGATAGTATGGTCCCTTTCTGTCTATTGGACCGGCTTCTTCTATTTGGGGGATCTTTGGTGTGATCAGTTCTCAACCCCTCTGCCTAGGATGTTATTGCTTGGATATCTGATTCTAAGATAAGAAATCTGTGGCTAGATGACTATCAGTTGGACAAGTTACTTACCTTCGGCAACGCCTTATATGGTAGAGCCATGATCTAGCCACATATTCCTGATCGACCTACTCATCCTCTCCACTCTGCGAACTGAGGTCCCTGTTGTCTCCAAGATCCGCTCTTTGCATACTACTCCAGTTCTGTCAATCTGTACTTGTTAATATAAGATTTTACCCTTTTTGGCAGACTGTTTCCAGAGTCTGTTTCTCTAAGTGGCTCTGCGTTGTTGGCGCAAAAATAGTCACAAAAGAAATTGACATCACGTCGGGGGAAGGCTTATAAGTACTCTGTTGACATCTCATTCGGGAGACGACGTCGCTACGGATTCACTCGACTCCCTGTACTGGCATGCAGGGTTACTGTTGAAAATATTTCCGAATCCAGTCTGGTGCCTGGGAAGGATTCTAAGTTAAGGAATCTGCGGCTAGATCTTATCTCTACCAGAGAAAGGGTTACCGAAGGTAAGTAACTTGTCCTTCTCAAACGTTGTCATAGTTATAATACTTCCAAGAGCACAGGGTGCTGGAAGGATGAAGTATTGCTGAAAATAGCTATAAAGTTACCTGGAAAACAGAGACACCGTTGACCTTATGAAAAGAAACTCTATAGAAATGATCTCCTTGTGCTCTAGCCAATTGTTTTTCCTTCTAATAACATGTTTATTTCTCCTCTTCTCTTCTTCCTCTCCACGGCAAATAAAAACAGACATGATTTATTGGATAAAGAAAATGTTGCGGGCCCTCCGGTTCAAGTGCAAGTTCGGAACAGCAAGCTAGGGATCTCAACATTCTGGAGTCTGGAGAAGTTTGAGTACAAGCTGGCTCAGATGAAGGAGCTCTATGAGGTATATGAAAATTAAATTGTATTGTGTTGATCTTATAATAAGTCTTTGCAGAACTGTATGCACTACGTGTTTTAGGTTATCTATTACCTTTCTTCCAATAGGGAACATGGGATGATTCAATGGAGCTAAAAAAGCTCATGCTGCCTCCCTCAACGTTCCCGATAGTGTACATATTTTATATTATGCTCTCTTGGCATGAATTAAAGTTATAAACAATGTTATTTAACAAGTGTGTTAAAGAGGCCTTGTGAAAATAGGCTGTATTTTATATCTAATGTGACTGAAACGTGGATTTCTCAAGATAGTTATTCTGTACTGAGATAACCTAAGATTTTCTGCTTGCACTGTAGTGATACATGTTTGAATGCAGTTCATTTGCTAAATATATTGAACGCTTGGTTCACCTTTATATTAAGTGGCGAGGCATAACTACAGCTTTCCTAGGTGCATGCAAATAAGTTGTTTGGCCACTTCCTTTAGTTACACACATTCATCACTGGGTAGTATCTGATATACCCGGAAATGCCCCAAGACACCTTTGAATATATCCGAGGTGATTCTGCTAGTGTTAAACACATACTCCATCCAAGCATAATCCTCCGCTCTTTCATCCATTGTGCACTCACACATTTTGGGCCTCATGGATCTTCTGTAATAATTTAATAGGTAAAAAAAAAAATCTTTGATCCAGGATTCTTTTACAACTTCAACTGCATAGACCACTGTATTAGTGATCTGGCACCTTTGGTTGAAACCTGTCTAGAGACCTCAGCCTATTCCATGGTTTGGATTCATTTATCATACTACCCTCAATCCTGAATGGGCTGAACAGTACGTTAATTTGGGGTAAGCATTATCTAATCCTAAATAGATCAGGGCCTCATGTACTGCAGTTGGGTGGACTTCTTTGTAGGATCTGTGAGAAAGTGCCTCTTTTGACATGGTTAGCCCCCCACTTTTTTGTTCCTGGAAAATGATGTGGTTTCGATTGTTAGTGCACAGGATCCCTGCCAACCAGGTCCACTGTGCCAGTGCTTCTTCCTTAAACCTGTTTCACATTGGGCCCTTCAGGCCCCCTGTTAGTCCCTAGTAAATGGTACCCAGGGCATTGGGACTGAAGAAGGTCCCCCGGGACCCCTTACCTGGGCTATGCAGACTGTCACTGCAGCATACATGTCTTGGTACAGACAAAACAACAAAGTCGACATGGCACACTGCCTGTGTGCCATGCCAACTAGCCTTTTTTAAGTTATAAATAAGTCTCCCCACTAGCTGGTCCTACAGCACTAAGGCAGGGTGCTCTATATCACAGGTGCGGCATATCTGCATGAGCAGATATGCCCCTACACTATATATATCCATTGTTCAGAATATTCCGATATTGATACTTTTTTCTCAGATCGTTGACTACGTCGGTGTTCTGGAAATATTCTGACTCCAGACACCATATATCATTCTCCAACCTGGCCAGCTGTTGGCTTTTAGCCCCTAGGATGCCTGACTGTTTGGCAATGCAAACACTGTATATCACCCCCTTAAATGCCTCCCTTAACATGGACGGGGTGCTCACCGTGCCCTCATTGTGCACAAAGTATGCGCTTATCTCTGTGCGGAACGCCTCACAAAACACTACATCATGCAGTGCCTTCAGGGGGAGACTCAAAGAGAAGGCTTTGGGAGAGGGGGTGGAGGCGTGGGGCACCATCAGTTCAAAAAGTACTGGGGCATGAGTCGAGAGAGTGTGGGCCATTAGCTTTGCTCTTAGTCTCCACTTCTGGACATCCTTAGATACGAGTCAGTAATTTATTCTTGACCAAGCATTGTGGTGTGACGTGAAGCAGGTGTTCCACCGCGCACCCTCGAATGACTGTCTCCACACATCATGCAAGTGGTTGTCATGTATGAGTATAATGAGAGCCAGTGCTGCACTGAGGTGTGGACATTGTGAGGACCTGGAGCAGTCCAGCTGGTCGTCTAATGCTATATTGAAGTCCCTTCCCCAGAGTATAGCCCCAGGGCCCATGCCGGCGACTAGTTTCTAAAGATCGGAAAAAACTCTGGGGCATCTATGTTTGGACTGAATACAGCAACAGGAACCATGGGCTGTCTGTGTAGAGTGCCTGCTAATATGAGATGGCCGGCTTCTTTGTCTACAAGGGAGCCAGTGAGGCGCCATGCAAGGCCTCTACAGATTAAAATGATGACCCTTCTAGCAAAGTTGGAGTACAGGGAGGTGTGTGTTTCACCGTACCAGGTGAGATGTAACTCCTGGAGAAAGCAGATGTCTATGTAATGACAGAGTAAACAGGTGTGATCCAGCGGCTTACCAGCAACAGGTACTCCAACACTATATACTCACCTGGGTCCATACATACAATTCACAACACCCTGGCAATAACCGCTGGGGTCATGGTTTTATGAACTACTTACCATATCAAGATTAGTTACTTCTGGATCCTAACTAATCTTTCATTTTGATCAAAAAGTTCTTTTCTCTGGTCAATGGACCATTAGTTGAACTAGTTGATGGTGAAATGACATACATCAACTTACTGGCAAATTTTTTAATGATCACAGATTCGGGAAGTGTTTTAAATCTTTATTTAAGAATAATTTCATGTGAACCACTTACAAAGTACAGAACAGTCTCCGTCGCCTCATAGGAGGAAGATTCAAATAATTAATTGTCAAATGCCTTCATTTATACTATGGAATGACTCTTCATGGAAAGGAGAGGATAGAGAGAAAAGGACATAGGCACATAAACAGACCTATAGTTAGAATTACCAAGTATGCTGTTAAAACCATCCTCCTGGCCTTGGGGCTGGGAAAGGTCCCCAAGGGAAGATCTGGCGACCAAAGGCTTCAGGACAGGAATCAGGACAGGACAGATGACCTCTCTATCACCGAAGCTTGTGTAGCACCCCTCTCTTGACTCTCTCCTCGAGATTCTTCCGCGATCATCTTCTAAATTAATTATCTTAAGATATATGGTTCTGCAATTCAAATCTTCTTCAGCATCTCTCGTCACACCGACAGCATCTCGGACTCCGCAGTATTCAGCATCGACGTCTAATCGGGCAGCATCCCGGTCTCATGCTCTGTGCTTCTCAGTAAGCTCTCTAACTAACTAAGCACTACCTCAATTATACCCTACAATATTCACGTACCTCCCAAAAATGTTTCAATAACATGAAACTCCTAACTCCGATTGGACAGGCAAGGGGAGGTGATCATCACACCATGCTTACATATCACTCTTTTCAGTTAGCCCTTTGTTAATAAACCCATCCCCTTATTTTTTTTTTCCAAACTTTATTTCCCACCCGCATTCACATTATTTTTGCAACATTTATAATAGCTGCCACAGTTTCTTCCATTCTGGTGAACCCTTCACCACTTGGTTCCCAGGCCAGGACACTCTGTGGCCTTGGCTTGTATTCAAGTTTGTAGTCATCGTTCCGAATTCACTCTCAATAGTCCTGCGCGGATGAACATTTCAGTCACGTGATTCTGCTTTCTTTTGTCACTCTCGGGAGGCCCAAAGGTGTACTAATAATAAAGTCAGAAAGACAGATGTTATTTAAAAAAATAAATGGTTTCACTGTATCCCACCTATTTCTATTCTAACCCATTTACTTATTAATGCTTTCCCCGCATTAGTAAAATAACTTGTTTTCGTTTCCAGCAAAGCAAATGCCAAGCATGTGAGTTTCAAAGCAGCCATCTTGTTAGTAACTGCGCAAGCGCAAGAAATTCCTCCAAGCGAAAGTACGTCATACTATGTAGATGCAGTAGACGCATGCGTACTAAAGATTTTCAGTGTGCGGCCATTTTAGAATCTCACTTGCGTTACTTGTATGTAAAACATATAAGCAAGCTTCATCTTCTTGTAAATGTAATGTTGTGCATATACAGTTTTACGAAACAAGGTTAATACGAGGTTAGAAGTTACATGAGAGGATTGCGTTCGAGCAAGACTCTAAGTCCTTGCTCCATCAGGCATTCACTAAGTACGCTTTTCTGTGATAATTAAGACTGTGGATATTCCAAATGAGCCATTTTGTCGTTGTCCTATTGAAGTGCTGCTAGTCTGAATGGTAAAAAGGGCAGTCTGTCGTTCAATGTACAGAATGCTGCACGCCCCATGAGTGGTGGTAAATCGCTTAAGGGGCCAGAAAGGGGAAAAGAAGAACAAAACTTTCAATGTAACTTAACCCAACCAACCTGCTTCCCACACCAACCCCCAAACATGATTGAGCTTTATTACCCACCCCCCCTCACCCCTCGACCAACCCTTAACAACCAAAACATCCGAACTGGGAGACCTCTCCGGAGGCGAAGTTGGCCGAACATACACTTCTGCCAGGCAATGGCCGGGTGGCTAAGTGGGATATCAATCCCCAGCAGTATGACACAGTGAACGCAGTATTAACATACAGTAGGCAGGACGCTGCAGAAATGCCCTAGGAGTAGTGCACATAGTAACAGAGCCAAACAGTGGTGGGGGAGTTGTGCAAATAAAGGAATTGGTGCTGTGTCTCTGCAGACTCTCCCCTCTAGTCATTGTTGTTAAAAGTTGCCCCCAGTATGATGCAGTGAAGTGCCAAGAGAGCGCTGCCGCAGTGTTATGTGCTTTACAAACTTGAGGGCTGACTTGCCGTCAGTAAAGAAATGTGGTTTACCCTCCTAGGAGAAATGCAATTTGGCCGGATATTTGAGGGTATACGGGATTTTGGCCTTCCGAACAACTTCCTGACAGGCAGAATCTCATTGACACACAATAATGAGGACTAGAGATTAAGCCTTCCCTTGTTCTACAAGGCTACGCACAAAAACTCACAAAATGAGGACTATAGAACAAACTTAAAACTCTGAGCATCCCATTTGGGCGTCCGGAGATGCTGTTCTGGTCTTGTAATATTCACTTAGGGAGGAAAACGCTAAAGGTTGTAAATACTGCCCTCACCCATTAGATAGTGGCATGCTTCATCATTGGGCCGCTAACACACCCTGCCGCAGACCAATAGTCAGGGGGGCGTGCATATTTTTTTGTTTTAGAGAGAGCATTTTTCTCTTGGAAAGAGATCCCACATGCAAAGAAAAGAGAAAGTATTTAAAACTGTCTAAGTAGCATGCCCTATCTAATTTTATTCTTGTGCCACCACTGGCCGGATAAAAAAAAAATTAAGGAGGGTATATTGGAGAGATTGTCTCCATTTCCCTCACTGCCAGTATCAACATGTTTCAGCCTCTACACACTGCCCATAAGGGTCTCAGGCATTGTTCAGGATACAGATCCCTCTATTTTCATTTATATTATCCCTATCAATAGGTTTTTCCTATGTTTCGGGATAAATATTGATGGCAACTTGCCTACTTATCAACACACTCAGGGCTTGTTCCTATGGAAAAAAGGAAATGGTTTACGAGCATGTTTCTAGAATCTAATGCAATCATTTTAATGGGTATACCTCCCTAAATTAAACATAAAGGGTCATATAACCTTATAGAATCCATGTGTCATTAAAATCCTTCACAATGCGATTCCCGCCCTGTGAAAAAATAAAAACAGCGTTTTTATGTGATTGAAAGCAATAGCAAAGTTGCCTGCCAGGATAACGGTATCTGTCTTACCCGAATTTCACCTTTGCTGATCTCAATACGGGGGCTGAGTAGGAACTTTCACCTGTAGTCACACACTTTATAAAATGCCCCATATATAAAAAATGATAATAGTAACAACTGATACTTGGTAGGACACCTCTCAACTGCATATTCTCACATATGTACTTTGATTGGAGTTGATAATTAGCTAAAACACAATTTCCCAGGACTGTATTGGTGGGTCGATCTCTAATTTTTATACTTTGATATCCCAAGGTATATTTCTTGATCTTCATTCTTGCAGGCTCTTTTTTTAAAAAAGATGCAGAGTATGCCAAAACTCCTGACACCCTGTTAGTATATGATGCCAGGTCCTCTAGTGATTGAATACTATTAGGTATGTTTATCCTTTGCCGCGGAGCATTGTCTGAAATATGACATTGTCCACCGTATTGCTAATATCTTTTCTTTCGGGTTCAAAATCAAGTGAGCCCCCCCCCCGATTTAGTGCCCGCTTACTTCATCAAGGAGTAACGTCTCTGTACATGCAGCTAGCTACCCTTCAACAGTATCTGGTTACCGCTTGGCGTCACCATTATGTCTGTGCCTATCACTAAGTCCCCAGTCATGTGATTCCCTCCGTGACTTCTGTTCTGCCGCTAGAGAGGGGACCTGTAGCGGTCCTTCATGGCGAATGTGGCCGCCATATTGGAATTTGGAAAAGGTCCCTCCTCTTGGGGCTATTCCAGCTTACCTACAAATTATGATAGTCCTCTTATACAGTGTGTGCAAGTGTAGTCATATGTGGTTAAAAAAAAGGAATTTTAGTGGCTGATATTCATATCCTCTGTTACAAAGTCCGCCTCATTGACCCATGAAGTTAGAAACAAAAAATTTAATTTTGGGATTTTTTTGTTCTGATCATGTCAGTCATCCGTTTATAGACCCCCCTCTATTATTGCTATTATTCCAATTCAGCGTTGACTGATGTCTGTCCTCCCTGATAGATGCGGCGCCATATTGGGTTTTGGAGCGTATTCCTTCCTCTATGACCTGTTCTCATTCATCAGTTGGGTTTATTACACTGACCCATTGTTTGGAACTAATATTGTTTCATTATTGTCATATCAGTCCCCTTCTCATGTATAATTATCAGATACTAGATTTTAATTTGTGGAATTGTCAGTATGAGTTAGCAGGTGTTGTTTGAATGGTTTCAAGGAATTGCATCATTCAAACCCCTTTCACTGCTGTTGAGTCTATCTCTGCTCTCTGTGGAATAAAAAACTGCTTACGTCAATTATTGTTTTCAGGAGGAAAGGTTCGTCAATCACCACCCATCTCATATCTTTTTCTTTGTGTTTTTGATTGAAAAAGTGTGGGGTCAATTTGGTCATACTCTTTCTGTATCTGATGTTTCTCGTGTGTTCTAAAATCCTAATTTTAATGCTTCTGGGGGTCATACTCACATATGGATAGCCACAAGGACAAGTAATCAGATAGATGCCGTTCTCTTACTTACTGGTTGTGTGGTCTCATAAGTTCCTAGGGCTATTGTAATCTTAAATCTAGTGTCTTCGTGTTTGTTGTTAAAGGACAGCCTTTGTTAAAACCACAGGCGTAATGTCCAGTGACTGGTGGGAGTCCTTAACATGTTAGTTCAGTTCTATTTCCTGATGTTTGATGTCTGGGTCTGGTATGTACCAAGGTGTCCCTAATGCTGGCACTTTTTTAAAAAGATGATCGCAGGCTTTTCAGGTTCAGCCCATTGGTGTTAAGAATTCGCCAGTTTTTTAATATGATTTTTCTGATGCAGTTGTAAGCGGTGCTAAATATTGTCACACAGAGGTTTCTTCCTTCTGTTTGTTTGACATATGTTTCGAGCAGGGATTCCCTGTTGTTGTTAGCTCATTTTTGGGGGTAGTTTTTTTTGTTGCAGATTTATATAGCGCTAACAACAATACCTTTGGGTCAAGCGCTTTACATAAGCACTAGTTACGTTACACAAGGACACATTCATTTAAAAAAAAGAAAAATGTTGGGGGTAGGCAAGGGGAGATTAAGTGATTTGCCCAGAATCACAGGATGTTGATGTGACCCCAAGGCTCGAACCTTGGTTTTCAGCATCAAAGTCAGCAGCTCTAGCCATCAGACCACATCCTCTCCCCTAGTTACGTTTCACCAGTTTGTTGCTCAATAGTTTCGCTTCTTTTTCTAAATCCTTCGTCTCAGAGCAGTTGCTACGGATACTTAAGAGTTGCCCATATGGCAGGTTTTCCCTCACTGACGTCGAATGGAAACTGTTGAATGAAAGTAGGTTGTTCCTGTCGGTGGTCTTGTGATATACCTCACTCACCAATTTCCCATTCCTAGGTATTATATTCATACCCAGGAAGTGTAGTGACTCTGTGCTGATGGTTGTAGTGAAAAACAGGAAAGAATTTCTGCTGTTAACCCATGCAAGAAAATCTTCTGCTAGGTTTTTGTCCCCACACCATATTAGGAGCACATCGTCAATATACCTTCTCCATATTCATACTGAGTTTGAGAAGGGCTTCTGAAGAGAGTATATGTTTTTGCTTTCAAAATGCGAGACTTACAGACAGGATAAACTAGGAGCGAAAGAACTGCCCATGGATGCCCCATGGGTCTACAGGTTTAAGCTATCACTGTATTGAAAATAATTTCTTGTTAGTGCTCCTTCTGGAAGGCATAGTATAGATGTTCTTGGGGTTTGGTAATCCCAATTTTCAGAGAACAGAATATTCTCAGTGTCTCCCTCTGGGGGATATTAGTATACAAGGATTCAATATGCAAACCTATCACAAGTTCATTCTCTGGATCAAAGTCCAGATCTCTGATCACGTTGAATACTTCCCTAGTGTCCTTCAGATATGCTGGCATCTTTTGTACGATGGGTCTCAGAAAGAAGTCACAAAATTGTGATAGGAGTTCCAGAACCAAGTCTATTCCAGGCACCTTATGTCTGCCTGGTGGAGCCTTGCTGTTTAATATACTTATGCGCTCCACCCTGAGCGCTGGTCTGCGCTAGGGTGCGTTAGTGGCCCAATGATGAAGCATGCCACTGTCTAGTGGGTGAGGGAAGTATTTATAATCTTTTCGGTTTTCCTCCCCAAGTGAATATTACAATACTAAAATAGCATCTCCGAACGTCCAAATGGGATGCTCAGAGTTTTAAGTTTGTTCTATAGTCCTTCTCATTTTGTGAGTTCTTAGGCAGAAACTCATGCCTGGCAATCTGCACCGATATGGTGAAGTCAGGGTAGAAAGAGAAGTCCTTTCACTCGTGACATACAGATTGATGTTCCTGGGAGGCGCGGGCCCAACGTTCGGTGTGCCCTCTTTACAATTAACACTGATGACAGGGCTTCCCAAAAAGCTTGCGGAACAGGGCTTTTACAAAGTCTTTCATCTTGGTAATCGCAGTGCACTGCAGTATTCCCATGCTTATAAAATTGTTGTGTCTCTAGCTTCGAGATCCTAATTTTTAGCCTTAATCATTTCCTCGAATCTTGTCCATATGCAGCATGTTCTTTTTGGTGTCAGCTTGGACATCTTCTGCATTAGAGATGATTTTTTAGATGATCCAGTCTGGTTTCATGTGTGTCCACCCTTTGTTTCATGTGGACTAGGCGGTTTGTGAGGATGTCTTATTTTGCATCAATGGTCTTGAGACAGGTATTCACATCTGCCAGTATCTCCTTAAGATCTTTGTCTTGAGTAGCACTCCCCTCCAGGTACTCCGGAGAGGACTCCGAGCGGGTGCCGTGCTCTGCTTGTCGCATGAGACGCCGACTTTCAAAAGTAAATTTAGACTGAAGTGTGTCATGTTTGCCCATGGTTGTGGCCGGACTGATGATCACAGAATTAGCTGGTGCATCTATGGTCACCACGCTGTGCCCCCTGTCCAGCTGCAGCAATTTCTCTGTTTGTACTAGTGGGCCTTCAGTGATCAGACACATGGCAGGCTGAGTGTCCCCGAACCAGGCCCTGCCACACCCTAAAGCGTCCTTTCACTGGGAGGCACGTGCAGGTCCAGGTCTTGCAGCGGGCACATTCCAGCCAGGTAGCAGAGGTACAACAAGTGCACTCCACGGAGTGTCTTTATTTTGCGTTCCTGTAAGTGTTGCCTCAATCAACATTCCCACTTGTACAGAGAGTAGAGTGGTATTAGCATTGCCAAGTTGAAGAGATTGTTAGGCACTCGCCGCACAGTTTCCCCAGCAGTGATACAGACCACAAACGCCTATGGGCGATAGTGCTCAGCAGTTTTCATCAGCTTTACACGCGTGGTGGATGAATGGCATATGGCGTTCAGTTTATATCAGACCTGATGGTGGAGCCGCACCACAACCTGACCCGGGGGGCACGAGCAGGCTCCGGGATCTCGGGAGAGTGGGGTGTCCATGATGTAGTGTGCGGGCTGCTAACTGGCAATACAGCGGCCTAGAGTGAGCGTGGGCACCAGGGGAAGCCCACGGAAGAGTCACTAGTAGTTGGGTGGCCTGCTGCACAGCTACATCAACAGGAACAGGACCGCTCCGAGTCCAGTGCTTCATGTCCGCTTTTCTGGGGATCTCCAGCCGGGGAGCCGCATGCAGCACAGAGCAATACGGATGTTGCTGCACTGCAAGGCTATTGCAGGTGGGGGATTATCGGGTACTCACAGTTTCGTTGGTGTGGGATCCAGCAAATGCATTCATTGTGGGGCCGTTAGCAGTACGGCTGTCAATGGTAGGCCAGCTTCCTCAGGTGTACCTGGGGAGCCCGCTGAGCACAGGCCCAGCACCGGCCCCGCGTGCCCAGTGGGTCTGCGTGGGCTCGACGCAGAGTCACCGACCCGGTCCCACCGTCCGACCGCCTCAGGAAGCCGACAGGACTAGGTGGCCCAGGGAGCAGTGGCGCAAGTGGCTGTCGGCACTCTAGGCCGTCCCCACACTGCTGCCTGCAACAGACGCCCTACGCTGGCTATTGTAGCTGTCTTACGATGAGGCTGCCCTCCCCCTCTGTAGGCCTCGCCCGGAGTCCAGGGGAATTTACCACCCCACACAGGCCAAAATAACTGCATATCAGCTGCACTGATACAGTAATGGCTGTTCGAGGCATATGAGCTGCAGATCGTACACTTTGCATTAGATCGCCACCTGGTTTTGGGCTCAGATGATTGCAGGTTGTTGTCTTCTTGGAAGAAGTCTTTGTAGTCACGAGATAGGTGACTCCTCCCTTGGACAATACTGCGCATGGGCATTGCCTCCATCGTTAGATTGTTTTTTTCTGCCACTGGGTTCGGATGAAAGTTTCTCCGCTCCGGCTAGAAAAACACTTTTCAGCAACTTCGAAGCGCAAAAACGTCCTAAACTATTTTTGACATAGAGTACAATAACCTTCGACGTCATCCGCTCCATTCCTATCATCGACGCGGGCCGTTGGGCCTATCGACGCCGTGCGGCCTACACCTCATGGACAGAACTCAGTTCAAACGATGCCCGAAATGTCGAGCAAAGTTCCCACATAGCGACCACCACGAGGTTTGCAACCTCTGTTTATCACCGGAACACGGCGAGTCGACCTGCACAGCTTGTGTCTCATTCCGACAGTAGAAAACTATCCGGGATCGGATGGCCCGTCGACACGAAATGAGGAGATCAGAACCGGAAGATATCTTAGACGACGAAGTTCCACTTGTCCCCGAAGAAGATTCGCCTGATCTCCAGATCGTATCAGAGGCAGACGACTTAGATGACTCCATTCCATCGGATCAGCGCATGAGTACTACTGCCCCTGCACCACATACACCGCCCAAACCGAAGGCAAAGGTCAGCACTCCGCCCAGAGGGCCCAGTCGAGACCGAATACCTGCTTCAAAAGCCCCGCCTTCCGGCCCGGCTCCGAAGAAACTAACTAAGCCTTCTGGTGCTTCAACACCGAGCAAGCCGCATGTGCCAACTCCACCTATTCCTTCAGCACCAAAACCCAAAGATCCTTCGACACCGAGGCCAAAAGCCCCTTCGGCACCGAAGCCTAAAGACGTACCGGCACCGAAACCTAAAACTGCACCGGTGCCGAAACCAGTCCCGGCTCCGAAGCCGTCCACTTCTAAACATAAAGATGCAAAGCCAGCGTCCGACGCCTCGAAGCAGACGAGACCAGCTTCTGCACCAAAAACACCCTCTTCAGTGCCAAAAACCACGAGGCCTGATTCCGAGGCTCATAAACCCTCAACCACGCCTACCAAGCTGATAACAACACCTTCGGCACCGAAAACTTTGTCACAGGACGTTTTACCACCTCCCAAGGCTAAAGATACAAGGCAACCTCCGCCGGAGCCGAAAAAATCAACGCCTAAGAAGGTTGTAGATGAGGAAGAACTTTTTACACCAGATCCTCGACAAAAGAAGATCTACTTAAACCCAAAGACAGGTCATATAGGTGCTATACCTCCTAAAAAGAGACCAGCAGATACTCCACTCACACCTGTAGTACCTGCCAAGAAAAAGGACTGTGCTACGTCTCCTATGCACCCTCTCTCTCCTATTCCTCCTTCCTCTCCTGTTCTTCCTCACGTTTCACCTCAAGTCTCTCCTTTACATTCTCCAGTATCCTCACATTCACCTCAGCATACTGATGATGAATACGATATAGGTGGAGGGGAGGATATAAGAGAACCTGATACATACCCTGTAGATGAGGGTATATGGGATTTTTCTAACCCCAAAAATGTACCATGGGATTTTACAAACCCACAAAATGTGCCAGACATTCCTGATCCACAGTCATACCCAACCAAACCTTCTCCTCCAGAAGATAATATTGGTTTTAGTCATCTCTTAAACAGAGCTGCTGTTTACCATGGAGTGCCAATGCATTCTGATGACATTGAAGAATAAGGGGGTCATTAAGCATGCTCCAGAAATCTTTAAAGAGCCTGTACGCAATAGAATAGTAAATCCCAGAATTGAGAAGAAATATAGGCCTGCACCCACAGATCCAGTCTACATTAAAGGACACCTATCACTAGATTCATTAGTTGTGTCCAATGCTAGGAAAAGGGCAAACTCTCAAACTTCTGGTGAAGCGCCCCCACCTGACAAGGAATCCAAAGTTATTGATGCGTCCGGTAAAAGAATAGCTGCACAAGCTACAAATATTTGCCGTATAGAAAATACACAAGCCCTCCTCTCTCGTTACATCAGGGCTCATTATGATCAATTAGAGAAACTACTTGAGCACCTGCCAGACCAGTATAAAGATCAGGCAACAGACCTTATACAGGAAAGCAAACTAATATCCAATGCCCCTATAAAATGTGCACTAGATGTCGCAGACACAGCATCTAGAGCTATAAATACCAGTGTCGTACTCAGGAGACATACGTGGTTACGTATTTCACGGTTCAAACACTATTTTGAACCAACCATTTAATCAGAACCAATTATTTGGCCCAGAACTAGACACTACACTTGAAAAGATGAAAAAAGACACGGACACCGCCAAGTCTATGGGGGCTTTACAGTCCACACAAGCTAGAGGTTCCTTTCGTCGCTCCTTCTATAGAGGAGGCTCCAAGCAAACTGGAGCAGATACTACCACATCTTTCAAGTCACACACACAAACATCCTCTAACAAGGGATATTTTAGAGGAGGATACAGAGGCAACAATAGCAAAGGAAGAGATCGCGGTAACAACAGCAACCGATCCTCTTCCGCAACAAAACAGCGACTTCCCTCTGCTCCCCCAACAGCATTCCACTCCTGAAGGGGGCAGATTAACGCAGTTCCTGCCTGTCTGGCACTCCATTACAACAGACAAGTGGGTAAGACAGATTATCCCACATGGCTACTGCCTAGAACTTACAGCAACCCCTCCGCACATACCTCCCAGGCAGCGTCCAATGTCCACAGACCATCTGACTCTGCTTCAACAAGAAGTTCTATCACTTATACAAAAAGATGCTATTCAACTAGTTCCTTTCGAAGAACAAGGAACAGGGGTTTATTCGCTGTACTTTCTAATTCCTAAGAAGGACGGGACACTGAGACCAATTCTCGACCTCAGGCCCCTCAACCAGTACATTCAGTCAGATCATTTTCACATGATCACTCTGCAACAAGTGCTCCCACTACTGCAACAAGGCGATTTCCTTTCAACACTAGACCTAAAGGACGCCTACTTTCACATTCCTATACATCCTGCCCACAGGAAGAATCTAAGGTGGTTTGTAATACAAGGACAGCACTATCAGTTCAAAGTCCTTCCCTTTGGAGTCACAACATCACCTCGGGTGTTCACAAAGTGCTTAGCAGTAGTAGCGGCACATCTCAGAAGACAGCAGATTCATGTCTTCCCTTATCTGGACGATTGGCTCATAAAAGCCAAATCATTCAACCAATGTGTCCAACACACACATCAGACAATTCAAACATTGCACAACTTGGGGTTCACAATAAACTACACCAAGTCGCACCTGCAACCTTCGCATGTACATCAGTATCTAGGAGCTACAATAGACACTTCAACAGCCCTAGCATATCCAAGTCCAGCCAGGATACAAAACATTCAAGCCTTAGTTTTCACTTTTCACCAACAACACTCTCTCCAAGCCAGAGTGTTCATGAGACTAATAGGCATGATGGTATCTTGCATCTTCATAGTACCACACGCAAGATTGCAAATGCGACCATTACAGGAATGCCTAGCACAACAATGGAACCAGGCTCAAGGTCAACTAACAGACCTGGTGTTGGTGGACAGCCGCACACATCGCTCTCTGCAGTGGTTGAACACCAAAAACTTAACAAAAGGGCGGACGTTCCTCGAGCTGTTCTACAAGTAGTGCTTACTATAGACGCATCCCTCACAGGATGGGGAGCCCATCTCTTACAACATACGACTCAGGGTCAATGGAACAACCAACAAAAACAGTTCCATATCAACCATCTAGAGCTGCTAGCAATATTCTTAGCACTCAAGTCGTTCCAACTTCAAGTACGGAACAAAGCTGTCTTAATCCGGACGGACAATATGACAGCAATGTACTATATACAAAAACAGGGGGGGGGACATTCTCTGCAACTGTCCCAGCTCGCACAGAACATTTGGAGATGGGCCATTCCTCAAAACAGTATTAACACAACAAAATACACCTGGGGGTCACAGAAAAGAGTCAAAACAGAGTGGATCACAACGCCAATGCTACACAAAAGACACCAGTGAGGACATCATCCGTGTTAGTAAAATGCAGGCCACGTTGAGGCTCAAGAGCATATGGAGAAATAGTTTCCATCAGAAGCCACACTGTACCGCCCTCTTTCTCATCATTTGGAT
The DNA here is from genome assembly GCF_964261635.1 of Lissotriton helveticus. Classification (NCBI taxonomy): domain Eukaryota; kingdom Metazoa; phylum Chordata; class Amphibia; order Caudata; family Salamandridae; genus Lissotriton; species Lissotriton helveticus. Next base: position 1,818,293,577 of record NC_136057.1, read on the forward strand.
TCTCCTCACCCAGGAGACAAAACGGCCGGTCAGATGTTACCGTGACCGATATGTGTGAGGTAGGGGGTGTTGTATATGGTACAAAAAATTATTAGACGTGGCTACTGTAAAGGCAGTGTTAAAGTGGTAAAAGAGTGTTAAGTGAGGGAAGATATAAAATTAGGTGATCAGGTGGACAAACAACATTTATTAGTGTCTCCCAATCCCTAAGGTTTAAAAAGCAAGTGTAAGTGCGGGTTTTAAATAATCACCGCGCTCATTAGTGGTCAACATGTTTCTGCATAATATTGAACATAGTTTCAAAATGCATTCTTCAGGACCGAAAAATAAAAACACTGCTGCTTAGATTAAAAAAAAATAAGAACGATATCACCTGACCTTCAGGTATATACTCAACCGTATACTGTTGCATCACACGGTATTCGATCCACACGGCAAGACAGACAAAATAGAAAAAGAACATGAATATGTCATATTCCTATGGATTATATACTGTGATGAGTGCACATTCACATGTATAAAGACAAACATTGCCAATTGGCAGACTCACCCAAATATGATGGTTGAGAGGCTTCACCCCACCTGGCTACAGCGCAGGTATGAGGAGCACCGCTCTACAAAGAATTCACAAGTAATATCTTTAGAGCAAAAAATCAAAAAGTAAATGAGTTCACACTGTGGCATATTGCTCTAAACGTCCTTCACAGTCCACATTAGTGAAAATGTGGACCATCCCACTAGTACTCGACTCCACCCGTCCGATAATGACAGACCAGGTCTTCCGCAAAATAAGACTGCACTATTTCTTTTCTAAATCAAAACAAATAAGTACTGTCCCCGAAGACAACAATACGGGATTGAGAAAACCCTCCAATTTTAATCCACCTGCCGCTGTTCTACCTTCGAAAGTTATGACCTTCGAAGCGGCAGTGGAGAGTGACATTAATCGCATCTATAAAACAGAGACTAGACCTTTCATGAACCTCTCAAAGGACGAACAGCTTGCTCTACGTTCATTAACATCTAACGATAAGATCATTATCAAGCCTGCTGATAAAGGTGGAGCGACAGTCATCTTAGATACTGAGACATACCGAAATGAGTGCATCCGGCAACTGAGTGATCAAAAGTCATATCTCCCATTGAGAGAGGATCCAACAGAGAAATTGCAAACCAAAATTAACAACTTGGTAGAGGAAGCAACAGGTGAGGGATGGATAACGCCCCAAGAGGGGTGCTCCTCATACCTGCGCTGTAGCCAGGTGGGGTGAAGCCTCTCAACCATCATATTTGGGTGAGTCTGCCAATTGGCAATGTTTGTCTTTATACATGTGAATGTGCACTCATCACAGTATATAATCCATAGGAATATGACATATTCATGTTCTTTTTCTATTTTGTCTGTCTTGCCGTGTGGATCGAATACCGTGTGATGCAACAGTATACGGTTGAGTATATACCTGAAGGTCAGGTGATATCGTTCTTATTTTTTTTAATCTAAGCAGCAGTGTTTTTATTTTTCGGTCCTGAAGAATGCATTTTGAAACTATGTTCAATATTATGCAGAAACATGTTGACCACTAATGAGCGCGGTGATTATTTAAAACCCGCACTTACACTTGCTTTTTAAACCTTAGGGATTGGGAGACACTAATAAATGTTGTTTGTCCACCTGATCACCTAATTTTATATCTTCCCTCACTTAACACTCTTTTACCACTTTAACACTGCCTTTACAGTAGCCATGTCTAATAATTTTTTGTACCATATACAACACCCCCTACCTCACACATATCGGTCACGGTAACATCTGACCGGCCGTTTTGTCTCCTGGGTGAGGAGAATCCAAATGATGAGAAAGAGGGCGGTACAGTGTGGCTTCTGATGGAAACTATTTCTCCATATGCTCTTGAGCCTCAACGTGGCCTGCATTTTACTAACACGGATGATGTCCTCACTGGTGTCTTTTGTGTAGCATTGGCGTTGTGATCCACTCTGTTTTGACTCTTTTCTGTGACCCCCAGGTGTATTTTGTTGTGTTAATACTGTATTTTGGGGCATGCACCTGGTTGGTCGGTAAACTCGCCCTCAGACCCTACTCTCATTGTTTGTTGTGTGCATTCCTCAAAACATACATCTGCTAGCAGAACACCTTCCAGGAATTCACAATCAGATAGCAGATCTGTTAAGTCGGCAGTCACAACAGATTCACGAATGGGAACTACATCCACAAGTTCTTCAGCCATAATGCCGCCAGGTTTCCACACCCACTGTCCGAAGGCAATGAGATATGGATGAATTGGTCCGGCAGATTTGCATACGCTTTTCCGCCTCTCCCACTCATTCCACTAATAGTGCACAAGCTCAGACAACAGTCTCTCAAACAGATACTAGTAGCTCCCACATGGGCACGCCAGCCGTGGTTCACCACACTACTAGATCTCTCTCTGGTTCCACATCAAAAGTTACAGCTCACACCATCACTGTTAACACAGCACCATGGAGAAATCAGACACCCAGACCCAAACCAACTGAATTTGGCGATCTGGCTCCTGAAGAATTAGAGTTTGGTTATCTAAACCTACCACCAGACTGTATGAATATCACCAAAGAGGCTAGGAAACCCACTACCAGAGCGTGTTATGCTGCTAAATGGAAAAAATTTGCAATCTATTGCAAAAATAATGACATTGATCCACTGGATGCTTCCATCCAAAATATAATTTGTTACCGTCTACAAAGGTCTAATTTGGCTTATTCTTCCATACGCCTACATCTTGCAGCAATTGCAGCCTATTTACAAAACAGGCAGCATCTATCTCTATTCAGAGTACCTGCTATCAAAGCATTCATGGAAGGATTAAAAAGAGTAATCCCACCCAGGTTACCACCTTCTCCTGTATGGAACCTGCACATTGTCCTTACAAGACTCATGGGACCCCCTTTCGAGCCTCTACATAAATGTGAACTGCAATTCCTAACATGGAAAACAGCTTTCCTTGTTACCATTACCTCTCTCAGAAGAGTAAGTGAAATACAAGCGTTCACTATACAAGAACCATTTTTTCAAATAAATCCTAATAAAGAGGTTCTTAGGTCTAATCCAAAATTTCTCCTTAAGGTTATCACTCCTTTTCACCTAAACCAATCTGTAGAGTTACCTGTGTTTTTCCAGAACCCAGTCTCTGTAGCAGAAAGAGCTTTACACACATTAGATGTTAAAAGAGCTCTTTTATACTACATAGATAGGACTAAATCCTTTAGAAAGACAAAACAGTTGTTTGTATCTTTCTCTCCTCCACATAAAGGCAACCCCACCTCTAAAAGTGAGATTGCAAGGTGGATTGTAAAGTGTATACAAATCTGCTATCAAAAAGCTAAACATACACTAACAGTTCCTCCTAGAGTGCACTCCACTCGCAAACTAGGAGCCTCTATGGCTTTCTTAGGAAACATACCACTAGAGGACATATGTAAGGCAGCAACATGGTCTACACCACACACCTTCACAAAACACTATTGTGTTGATGTGCAAGCCAAGCAGCAAGCTGCAGTAGGCCAAGCTGTCCTTAGAACACTCTTTCAAACTACTGCAACGGATACAAGTGACCACCGCTAGGGGAGAAACTGCTGCACAATCGATGCAAAGTGTACGATCTGCAGCTCATATGCCTCGAACGGAAAATGCTACTTACCAGTATGCATCTGTTCTTGGCATGTAGAGCTGCAGAGTCGTACACGCCCTCCCGCCTCCCCGGGACATTTATCCGTTCCAGTTTTCATCTTACTTACATGCACACGCATGTACATCCTTTTCTCTTTACTTCTACTAACTCCATCATTTCCCATCATGGCAAAAAACAATCTAACGATGGAGCCGATGCCCATGCGCAGTATTGTCCAAGGGAGGATTCACCTATCTCGTGACTACAAAGACTTCTTCCAAGAAGACAGCAACCTGCAATCATCCGATCCCAACACCAGGTGGCGATCTAATGCAAAGTGTACGACTCTGCAGCTCTACATGCCAAGAACAGATGCATACTGGTAAGTAGCATTTTCCTTCTGCCGCTGCCACTGAGTCAGGAGGGCTACGACGAGCCAAGTGTGTCAAGGATGTTGTAGGATTTGGAAATCCGGCAGGCAGAGCCTCTGTAGTAAGCTACGATTTTTGCAGGCCAGCTAGGCCCGCCCTAATTTCTCCTTTTCTTTTTAACACCATCCTCTAGGTTTAAACATTGACAGTGGAACAGGATGGAGATACCTACATAAGATCCACATTATTCTTCTATGTGATTCATAGCGCCTCAGTGTTGTGAAAAGTTGTCAGCATTAACATTTTGTAGTGGTCTTAACAAAGAACAGTCATTGTATTTTTTCATGGGCAGCTTGTGTATGTACGACTTGTAATGAAAATATATTAGAGGTCCCTGTTCTTTTGTCTCCTTTTATTTGATTTGTTTCAGGTTTGAATGCCGATACCGCCATTACACTTTAAATTCTCATCTGTCCTGTTCCCTCCCTTGTATTCTCCTACTGCTTCTTTTTGTTTCCCTCCATTCCATCCTCCCCTCACCTCCCACTGGTCCTGCTCTGCATTACCTTTGTGTTTTGCACCCCAACTGTCCATTAATCCATCACCCGATCATTGTCTGCAACAGATTTGTTTTACCCCATTTTCTTGCCTCCTTGGCTTATTTTTGTTAATCCACCCTTCTCTTCTTCTTTCTCATTTTTGGGAGGATCCCAGTAGACCTAAATAAAAAACAGTTACTCTTTGTTTTTGTTACAAATTTTCCTATATCAATGTTATTTTCAATGTTTATGTATGCTTCAACTACCTTGTGTTTAGGGTTTGTTCTGTTTTTTGTATAATTGTTTCTCTGCCACCTGGGATCTAATCACAAGGTTGTGGGGATTAAGTTTTTCTTTCTCTAAAAATAAAATATTATCTACTATTTATCTTGACAGCTCATCCACTTCTCTGTACCATATTTGTGGTGGTGTTGTCTTACATTTGCATGGCTTTGCAAAGTGCCTTTGCAACCTCTGTTCTTGATAGACCCTCCCTCTCCAATGCCATCCGGGAAAGAAACCAGAAACACATGTCTGCCTCTTCAGATCAAAGTTTTTGTTGGCACATCCTAGTGTAGAATTTAGTCGTTCAAGCTTTTACCAACAGAAGACCTAATGCTTTCTCCCCAAGGAACCTCTACACATGAGTCTTAAGGTAGTTGATCCTCTGGTTTAGTATTGCATGCATCAAATTCTTCTCAGCACATGGTAAGCTCTTTGAGAGCCTTCTCTATTATTCAGCATTTTTTTTAATTACTTAAAAATGGAAAGAACATATGCAACTGAAGACTAAGAATACATCTAGATTGAGTTGACAGGCAGCCAAATTGATGGGTATGATAATATTTATCCTCACACATGCTTGGCTGTGGTCAAGCAAAGCCATAGGTGATATATTTGGGCCAGCATCACAAGACAATCTCATCAAGAGTTCTGAAAGTGTTGTGACTATAGATGATCTGACTCCAACAGGCCTCACCAGCCAAGTAAATCACAAAAATACTTGTGGCCTTCTATGGTAGGAGTACAGCAGCGGAGGAGACCCTTTTCTGTCGAACCTAAGCCTCTTTAGTGGTCTGAAACCAAATGTTCTCTGCACTGCCCGTGTGGACGAATATTGGGATTCTGGAAGAGATGGCGATAGACTGCTTTGATTTATGGGTCCTTTATTTCAACACATAGTTGCACTTCCTCCTGTTATATAGAAAAAACATACTTTTGCCACCACACACCCACACAAATTTTGGGAACATTCGTTTGGCTCTGTTAAAGAAAAGAGTTTTACAGAATGTCCCATCTTTGGAAAGAGCAGTGTTACTACTTCTAGTAATTTTTAATATCCCAAAAATGCAGTGGTCTCTGGTTGATCCTGGATCTGCATTTACTGAATACATTTGTCAGGAAACAGACTCAGGGTTTGTTTTTGCAGACCTACAGGATGTATATTTTCATGTCTATTCAGGTGTCCCATAAATGTTGATAGTTTCTAGCAGTCGAAGTGCTATCACTTGGGTTAAAGTAGACCTCCAGAGTTTTTTTTATGCGATTGCTGCTATTGCTGCACATCTTTTTGAGGCAGCTAATGCTCACCCTTCCTTCACTGGATAATTTGTCAACCACGGTGCGATTTACCAAGATGAGTTTGGAGTACCTTCAAAGGTTTGTCTCTGAAGGTTTCTATGTGAATGGGAAGATTTCTTGTTTAAGTTCTGATACATCTCTTCATATATTATAGGGTTCGGTCTGTGCCAAAGAGGTTTGCTGTAAGCCTGAGCAACAAAATCTCACTCAGCTTTTTCCATGGAGTTTCCAAGATTGAATCGCTGTAGGTGGGGGGCAGTCTGCATTGGATGTGTGTGCTTCATTTTGCTTTCTGGCCATTCCCTATCATGCACAGAGTGCAATTATGGATCAGCCATCACAAGTCAAAGATCACCCTGACTGCTTCATCTGTATATTCTGGATCTCTGTCGTTAGTCTCATTAGAAGCTCCCACTCAGGGAAAACCTCCTGTCAGAAAGGGAACTCAGTATTCCAACTAAGCTTGAACATTTGTATGGGGTTTACTCTTTTTACATAATAAAGTTATGGAATTGCTTCTGGCAGATGATCTCCCTTGCAGATGAAGAAGATTTTCTGAATGATGTTCACATAGGAATGTGAACGTTCTCTTAGCAGATTGATGGACAGTTCTCCAGCTTGTACCGGGCTGCACTTAATATAGTTGTGTAGCAGAAACTTTAACCTTAGCATGTACCCAACAATTGGGTTCTCCCCATTCAGTCATTGATTACCTGTTGTAAGGTGTGCAGATCACTATGTGTGCATTGATTGATGGACAGTTCTCCAGCTTGTACCGGGCTGCACTTAATATAGTTGTGTAGCAGAAACTTTAACCTTAGCATGTACCCAACAATTGGGTTCTCCCCATTCAGTCATTGATTACACCTAATTCTGTTGTAAGGTGTGCAGATCACTATGTGTGCATGACCATGTTTACCTATTGCAGGTTCTGGTGCTTACAATTACATGGGGATTCATTTTGGAACATTTGCTTCCTTATTGCAAATGCTGATGTTAAATATAGTTTTTTTGCACTCATTACCGTGTCTAGGAGGTTGTTGAACCCAGACAGTTATGTGAATTCCTATACAGTTTGTGTCCTAAAGAAAGTCTGTTTTCTCATGAAAGGTGGAATCTGAATTCTGTCTTGCACAGAATCGTACTACCTTCTTTTATCTGCTTCCTCATCCTATGAAGGTAGATGAATACTTCTTTAGGTTGTATCTGCCAAGGACTGAAGGCCAACTCTTTGTGACTACTCTGGTGTTTAGAAGGATCACAATGGAGACTAAAAGTATTCTATCCAGATGGCTTGTGTTCACTATTAAAATAAGTCATGAAACGGATGCAAAGATATTGGCAAGGGCAACATTATTAACTCTACGAAAGGTATATCTGACAGGCAGGCAGCAATTTGGTTCTTGGTTCACATTTTCACAATGCATTGCCTCAAATAATAAAGCAGAAGTGTGTTCTGGATGGATAGTGCTCCAGAACCTTTGTTGATATATATATGTGTGTGTGTGTGTGTGTGTGTGTGTATATGTGTATATATATATATATATATATATATATATATGTATATATATATATATATATTCTAGAATTCTGTACTCTTGCACTAGCACTTCATTATATTGATAATATAATTTGATTAGTTTTTTGAATGAATATTTTTTAAATTTGATTGATCTTTACATGCATTACGGGTTTTAACAAATCGGCACTTGCCATAATCAATCAAGTTTCATTTTATGAATTCTAATCTGCAAGTTTCTGTCCATGTCCACCTATTAGAGGTTTGAATTTTGTTACCATATGCAGTCGTTTTGTTGATGCTTTGCACACTTCCATCCTTTCAATGTATTTTTAAACTTGTTGGGCTTTTTAAAACTACTGACTTTAAATTCCCGATGCCTGCTGGGGCGCGTTATGTGAGCAAGCTCCTTTACGGAGTGAAACGCGTCATGGAGGACACTGGTCTGGCGCTTTCACGTTGAAATAAACAGATGAAACTGTTTACACGAATGTTCGTGACTCTGGCTCTTCATTGAAGGATTTCAATTTGGGGAAGTGTCCTTGCCTGGTGTAGTCCGCCGTACCATTGGCTGTCAGGTTCTACAGAGATATATATGTATATATATATATATATATATATATATATATATATATATATATATATATATATATATATATATTCCACTGAAAAAAACCATAGGTTTGACACCAGTTATAGTTAGCTGGAAATTTTACTGATATAAAACCAATGAAATTCCACGTTATAGTTAGTTGGACTCACTATAACTTGCGCGTGTAATGCACTGCTGATGACATCACATATTACATCACTCATGACATCACTCATGACACCATCCAGTGAATGTGTGTCTTTCTGAAAAATAAATATTAGTGAGTAATGTTTAAATTTTTAAATATATGTATTAGTGTTTCACTTTGTGTATAAGTAGCTGCATGGGTTGGTGAGTAGGTACATGTGTATGTACATGGGTTATTAGATGTTTTATTAGTATCAGTATGAGTGTTTGTATTGTTTAGTGTGGGAATTACTTACAACATTGATGCATGAGTGACAGACTCTTTTTTTGTATGTATTTTGAAGACTACATATGTGCAGGACTGTATGGTTGAATAGTGTGTATATGTGTATGTTAGTGAGTAAATGACTGTCTCACTAGTGTTTTAAACAGTAACTACATATGTTTTAATCTAGAATATGTGAATATTGATGCATATAAGTGAGTGTATGTGAGAGTAAGAGATTGTAAGAGTTCCTGTTTACATAAGTATGTGTTTCGAAAAGTGATTGTTTAAGAGAATAAATATGTGTAATTTTCAATAGAAGTAAGGTGGTAGTGTATGTATTGCTCTGTATGCGAAAAAATGGATGTTTAATAGTTTATTTGCATGTGTGAGTATGTGTGTGAGTAACTTTTGGATGACTGTCGGTGTGTAACAGGAAGTACAGGTGTATCACTTCACATGATGAGTGAGTATATGTATGAGTGACTATATAGAACTGTTGGTGAATGAGTGGGTGTGTATATAGATGGTGGAATTACTGAATTGGTTGTAACTGGTATGGATATCTCTTTTTTTTGGAAAATTTTAGTTTCTTTTTTCTTTTTTTTGAATGTTTTTCAAGGGTTACATTACACTGAAAGGAGATCTGTTACTCTGTCACAAGGATGGTGTCATCAATGATGTCATGAGTGATGTCACTGACCATGTCATGAGTGATGTAATATGTGATGTCATCAGCAGTGCATTACACGCGCAAGTTATAGTAAGTCCAACTAACTATAACGTGGAATTTTATTGGTTTTATATCAGTAAAATTTCCAGCTAACTATAACTTTTGTCAAACCTATGGTTTTTTTCAGTGAATTTCATAGGTTTTGTAAATGCTACTTCCTAACTATAACGTGTGTAAAACCTATGGTTTTTTCAGTGAATTTCATTGGTTTTTAAAATGCTAATTCAGAAATATCTCGTGTATGCAACCTATACTTTTGTCAATAAAGTTCTGGCAATATTTTTTTCGGAAACAAGCCGTTTTCTTCACTGTTCAAGTTGCATAGACACTCCTTGTAAAGCGATACAGAATTAGAAAGTCTGTACCTTGCCTTTTTTTGAACGCATTAAAATTTGTCTGTAAATAAAAAATAGCCTTTCTAAACTTCCGTGCGTGACCCGGTGTGCGCACTCTCGGCAACAGTTCTCAATAAAATGGATATCGCATTTCCAGGCTTTCGTGTGCGACCGAGTGCGCGCACCCGCCTATATATTTCGTGAAAACTTTGCAATTTGAACTTATTGAATTTCTTCATAGACTCATCAAAGAACTTATACTACGTCAAAGAGACTAAACCTAGGCTTCTTTTTTATTATTATGAAAATTTTCATTAAATGGAGCCGAATGTCTTTTTAAACTTTCGTGCGTGACCGAATGTACACACCTTGGTATTTTTAAAAAAAATATAAAAGGTTTTATACTTTAACAATTGTATGCTTGAATCGAGCTCAGAAGATGTATTAAATCCGGATGTGTTTGGATTTACTCCTTTTCACGTTTTGAAAGTTCGCTGAATTAGACCGCTACTTCCAAATGACGTACGTGACTAGATACTGTCACCGCGTACACGTCCTGAGACGCGCATGTGAAGTCATGTGACTTGAAAACAACACTTCCAATTGGTTCTTAGTAGTTTCTATTCTGCAATTTACACGGAGCACTCCACCCACTTCCCTCACTATCTTTTCTACTCTCAAAAGAGAACAACGTTCAACATCTTTTGGAAGACTTTCTTTTCACGCGATAATGTGAAATACTGAGATTGTTACAGGATTTTCTATCAGATATGTGTTCCCATTGATGTTGAAGCACTAACACCGTGGAAAATTCCACCGATAGCAGTGATATTTTTAACGCCGAGCACCGGCGATTTTTATCGCTTAGAAGCCTTCCTATTATGAAGGTTTATCTCCTAAGTCTCTGATTCTCAAACTGTGCAACGCGGCTCCCCTGTGTGCCGTAATGAGGTGCTAGGGGCGCCGCGCACATTCTAGTGTGACTAACCATCCATAAATTCCACGGACATCTCTACCCTGTTATCTGCAATTGTGAGCATCAAAAGGAGCTGCGCTACGCCCCTGTGAGAGGCCTCACTCCCACTGCTGCAACGGCTTGGCAGTCCTCCAGATGCACAGGAACAGCCCCTCCGATCCATTGAAGTTCTGTGTCGGTCTCAATACCACTTACAAAATGAAAATAAGCACTGAAGAATATTCAAGTATGTAGTACTCCTCCTGCTACAGCATACAGAATGAATTCTATTACCTATAAAAAAGTGAAACACCCACGCTACAATCATATAGAACACTTCCTCTAAAGAAGCCTGTGAATAACTTTAAAACATCAGGTTAACCTTTTTTTACTCTCTCATCATTGTTAAAGATAAATATTTACAATACTATATTAAACAATGCCATGGTTGTTGCTTTTTAATTTTAAAAATCTTGCAATCTTTCACAAACCCAATACTCATGGCTTCTTTTTCGTGACAAAAATCTTGCAATATTGTTCGAAATTGGTTCTCTTTGGGTGATTCTCTATTCACAAATAAGCACAGAGTCGCAATACTCTGTTTAGTTTTTGCAGATAGTGAAGGATAGGTAGTGCAGACTTTTGTCCCCTTTGTAATCCGTCATGCCTATCTCTGCCCCGTTTGTTGGTAGTTGGTTCAACCCGGACCGTTTATTAGAGGTAGATCGTCCGACTCCACCGGAGGACACCCCTAATAAAAAGGACATATATATAAAATGCGGACTAGCCGCTGTATCGTGCTAGCAAACTTTAACTTAAAAATCGTTAGAAAAAACAAAAGGAATCGAGCAAAATCAGTAGGCCACTGATGGGATCTCTCTTTGACCTCGCTAAAATAGAAACATTAGGAACAACCCCTCATGAGAAATATGAAACTAGTGAGAGGAACCGAGCTCGACGCCATGATGGCTGCAAGACAGCTCGGCTCCGCCGCCCACCCCGCCCAAAATAACGACAAACCCTATGCAAATATTATAAATATATACAACACACCAGCAAAGTAACAGGGTAAAACGTTTTATTAAATAACTATTTACATGGCAGCCTGCTGCAACATCGATCCAAATGCATGACGCTGTTCCTGTCGAGGTAGCATAGCTGGCGGCCTAGGGGTGGAGGACCGTTGTGCAAATACCCCGGGGACGACACCATGCGCCAAGGCTCGTCCCCAGTACATCCAGAGGTGATGTCCGACAAGTTGTGTGGGGAGATGCCTTGCTGATGCCGCCACCCCCACCACCTTCTTGTTGCCTGATCCGGCCAGCTCAATCGATCGAGCATGAGACTCATGCACTCTGATCTCCTTGGCCTCAGTCAAGCATCAATAGTAAGATTTTCATAGGTGAGTGTAGGTTCATAGTTTTCCATCCACAGACTAAAAGCCTGGAGTGGGAGTGAAAAAACCATAACTAGGTAAGAAGGAAGGCAGAGGCTGTAGGAAGGACTCTGGATATGCTTGGTCCCTGACATGCATTGATGTCACTGCCTTGCACAAATGGCATAAGTCCTGGATGTTGGGTGCCATAGTTGAGGGTTTGACCTAAAGACACGTCCTGCGGTGCCCTGGTCCAACCATCACATATACCTGCGCCAGGACACGGCGTGGGGTGCACTGGAAGGGAGAGGCGGCGCGAACGAGCCTCCCCCACCTCCCCAGATGGAGGTTTCTCAGCTACACCCCAGCGCTTCACTCGACAAGCTGAGTTGCGCCCGCTCCTGCGGCACATTGCCTCGCTCGGCCAGCTGAATTACGCCTGCTCTTGCTATTACAGAGTCTCACCCGCCATCCGGCTGAATTGCACCCACTCTTGCTTGCCGGTGAGAACAACTGATCTGAAGAACAGCTGCCTGCGGTGCCTCCCTGAGCCGCTTGACGGAGGCCCCCGAGGGGCGGTGTGGTGGCGCGGACTCGGAGGGGGCGCTTGGCTCCTGCCCCCTCCCCAAGTCTTGTTGCCCTGGTATGGTCTGAGATCGCCCCCGACATAGGCGGCCGGCTCCCGGGGTCAGGCAGAACTTGTTGCCTTTTGATGCCTCTTCCATTCTGGACCTTGTCCCACAATCCGTTTGACCTAAAGACACGTCCTGCGGTGCCCTGGTCCAACCATCACATATACTTGCGCCAGGAGACGGCGTGGGGTGCACTGGAAGGGAGAGGCGGCGCGAACGAGCCTCCCCCACCTCCCCAGGTGGAGGTTTCTCAGCTACACCCCAGCGCTTCACTCGAAAAGCTGAGTTGCGCCCGCTCCTGCGGCACAGTGCCTCGCTCGGCCAGCTGAATTACGCCTGCTCTTGCTATTACAGCGTCTCACCCGCCATCCGGCTAAATTGCACCCACTCTTGCGATACAGCGACAGGCGGCTGCCACGGAGATCAGGAAATGGCGGTCGGCTCCACAGACTTGGGCCTGGCCTGCAAGGATGGCTCTGGGCAACCCTGGAACTCGGACGCTTGACTGCTAGGGCATGGGCCCCATTCCCAAAAGCGTCCCCTCAGCCTTGAAAATTCTATAAGAGTCACCGGGGCCCCCGACTCCCGCAGAGTTCTGGTGGGGAGCGACTGCCATGATTGCTCGCGGAATGGCCACGACGTAGCCACGGGGTGCTCTCATGCTGACGCCAGCTTCAGTCTGAAACATCCAGAAACACTGTAGACTACCAATTCGATCAGTTCCGGTGGAGCCCCAACGACGTATCGCGTTGTTGCGTAATGCGTCATATGACGCGCCGCGTTAGCGTACCCGGAAGTGCTCCGGTGCGCGAGGCGCGAAGCGCAGCTTCCCGGAAGCAATCCGGGGCGCGGCGCGGAGCGCGTAACGTAAGCATACCAGGTCATGTGACTTGTTAATAAAACTTTTCATTGGTTCATTTCACTTTTGGGTTCCTAATGATGTAAGGCTAGGTCATGTGACCTAAAAATAACACTTTTCATTGGTTTAGAACTATTTTTTGTCCCAAATGATGAAAACCCCTCCTTGTTTCCTCTTGGCTCCTGCCCCCTCCCCAAGTCTCGCTCGGCCAGCTGAGTTTCGCCCACTCTTGCGACCTACGACATGGAGAGGCCGGGGCGTTATGGATCAGTATGGGCAAATATACACTTGGGGATTCACAAGCAACAACAAGCCTTTGTATTTGGGGCTCTAAATCAACAACAGTGACAGAGAACAGAAGCGAACTAAGCACTCAGGAGCTACGTTTAAACGTAACATCATCTCCCCAGAGGTACATCACCTTACACAGACATGCACTCTGATCTCCTTGGCCTCAGTCAAGCATCAATAGTAAGATTTTCATAGGTGAGTGTAGGTTCATGGTTTTCCATCCACAGACTAAAAGCCTGGAGTGGGAGTGAAAAAACCATAACTAGGTAAGAAGGAAGGCAGAAACAGAATCTTCCTCTGCAACATCAGGCTCTGCATCGGTACTTACTTATAAATGCAGAAAAAACTCAATTAACACAAGGGCTCTTTTCAGAGCCACCCTATATCAAAGCACTCAAACTTCTGATTTATCTCCATTTTCACACTCTTGTAAATAGGTGTGCGCGCCCGAGTGCGCGCACCCCGCAACTTAAAAAAAAAATATATATATATATTTTCGCCTTTAAGGGCCTTACTGCACACCCTGAGAAAACCTACGCAGCAAAACAATCTCTACCTTCTCCCCTTTCCATGTTCCAACGCTTTGAAATGAACAATATATTTACTCGCAGTGACAAAATGGCGGTCAACACTTCCTGATTTCCTTCGAATCGAACGTTAACAGACGTTAAACAGCAAATCACAATGCCGCTCGCGCACACCCGCATAGGTGCGCACAACCGTGCTCGCTTATAGATATATAACTGATTTCAACTTTAATTTTCTCAGCAACTACTGAACGGATTTACACCATTTAAACAAAAGCGTGATCTGCGACCCACACTCTACTTTTCTACCAAATTTTTTATAAATCCATTCAGCCGTTCGAGCTGTAGCTGTGTCTAAACGTCCTATGGAAAATAACATGTGAAAAACACGTTTTGGGACCCCCCTTTTATCTCAGCCCCCACTTCACCAATCCCCCCAAAACTTTCACAGAATGAGCGCAGCTGACCTAGCCATCTTCTTTGAGAAATTCGCAAACATTCGTCCACCAGGGCCAAAGTTATTCCCAATTGAATGTTGCGGATTTCCTATGGAAACTAGGTCCTAACTATAACTACCTACTGGCGACTGCCAGTAGGTAATATATATTCTAATTTCATTTCACCCGCGAGTGCGGCAACTTTCTTGAGGAAAGAGAGAGTTTGGAGCAGATATATATATATTTTACCTGTTATTCAGAATTACAGCCCCTCATAGATAAATTCACTCAAGATTGTCAGCCCAAGAAAAATTCCAGGCTACAATTATCACATCATTTGTAGTTATCTGATCGAGACATCTAGCTGCAGATTCCTTACCTTTGAACTTCCAGACGTCCTGCTGGATATGGAAGATTTTTCGTAGCAGTACCCCTGCGTGCGGTAGATGGCATCGTCGTGTTTGTTGTCATGACGTCTGCGTCGTCAATATAACTGCCACTCGAGCGGCTGACGTCCGTTCTTTTCTTTCTGTGGCAGCCAGCGCCGATCCGAAGAAGAGACCAACCCCCTGTAAATTTTGGACAGACTTTTTGTCAACTTTGTTGGTGTGGTAGGATGTCAAGTAAGAAGACCTTGGGGTTCAAGCCGTGCGGCGTCTGTCACTCCGCCATGTCTGTTACAGACCCCCATTTGGTTTGTGGTGTCAGGAACGCGACCACGACTGCAAGTCGTGCTCCGACTGCTGGGCCATGGTGCCGAAGGCTTTAAGGAAGCAGTCCCTAAAGCTTATCGTGGCCCGGCGTCCGGCACCACGGAGGTCCCCTCGCAGGTCCCGGTCTCGATCGAGAGGAACGTCCGAGTACCTCTCCGGCTATTCAAAGTCCTCTTCGTCAAAGTCAGGTAAGAGGCATCACAAAAAGTCGAAGCGTGCTTCGACTCCGCCCCACCCGTCTTGTGACGTGCGGAGGAACCTCAGCTCTCAAGGCCTCGCTCCGTGGAGCACGTGCTTTGGTTGGCTCCGCGTTTCCCTCCCTTCCCGGGGCTGGAAGTGACCCCCGCCCAACTCAAGGAATTTCATGATGCCACGTGTGCCATATTTGGGCGGCCTGACCTGCCGGCGCGCCTTTGGGCCCTGTAGGCTCAGATGATGGAGGGGCCGCTGTGGTTCCCCTGCTGGTAGCTCTGACCTGTGCCCCACGGCCTGCAAGCGGACCTGCTCCTGGGTCCGGGCTGATGCCGGTTCCACCTCCACAGCGACCTTCCCTGGCGTTGTCGCCGGCCGGCGGCGCCTCCCCGATCCTCATTCCGGAAGACACAGAGCCGGTCCGGCGTCCATCAACACCGATGGAGCCATACGGCTCCATGCTGTTTTTTCTAACCTATTCTAAAGGGGTAGGAATGGAGGAAACAGATTTGGAGGGGGAGCCGGATCCCTTAGAAATTCTGCATCAGCAAGACCTGGACTAGTATGAGGAATTGGGTGACGCCAGTGGTCTGGACACCTCTGCATATTCTGGCATGCTTTCTTCTCCTACCCTGGCTACGGAGGAAGAAGCAACTTTTGCCATGGAGGCGCATAGGGCTGCGGAGGTCCTTGACCTACGCTTCCTACAGTGGTGATCAAGACACATGTCTTGACAGAGGTCCTGCAGCCGGGGGTTTCGAGCTCGGAAACCGTACTGCCTTTCAATGAGGCTTTGACAGACATCCTTCTGGGACGTGGTCCATACCCAGCACAGGAGCTCCTGTGAATAGGATGATCGCTCGCCATCGCCCCACACCGGGAGACCCACTTTTCCTCACCACTCATACCACCCCACAAAGCTTGATAGTCTAAGCTTCCACGTCCAGAGGCGCATTCCCTTCTGCACCCCCGGACAGGGAGTCCAAGAGGCTGGAAAACTTAAGGAATAAAAGTTTTTCTTCCACCAGCCTAGTGCTGCGGTTGGTGAACACTGCATGCCTCTTGGGCCGTTATTCCCATATTCTATGGGATATGTTTGTGCAGGTGCTGCCGATGGTCTCTGAGGAGGACTGGGCCCTACTCTCCCAAGCTATATCCATTGGGATAGATGCCGCTAAGTACGCCATCCAACACAACAGACTTGCTAGGTAGAGCGATTTCCACGACAGTGGCAGTTTATCGCCACGCCTGGTTGAGAACATCTGGTTTTTCAGGGGAGGTCCAAGCCAACCTCATGACTCCCGTCTCTTCGGAGACAAAGAGGATACTGCCCTTGAGCACTTTAAGGACTCGCAGGCCACGTTCTTGTGCCTCACTACTGTCCTCAAGGATTCATCCAGTTTTCGCTCCTCCCTATTCTGGCCAGCGGGCCCGCAAGTTCAGTAACCTCTGCGGGGCAGTGGATACGGCTCACCTCGGCAATGTGGGTCAGTGAACCCAGAAAGCGAGCCTAGGCTCCATCCCCTCCTTCACGGCAAAAACGTACTAGTCTGATCCCCCAGGAACACTCTTGGCCAGTTGGTGGCAGAATACGCCATCACTTCCACCATTGGCAACCCATTACATCAGACAGGTGGGTGCTGCAAATGGTCCGAAGGGGCTACTCCCTCCCCTTCGAGAACCCTCCTAGGCCTCCAGCGTATGATGGGCAGACTGAGGATCACCTTGCCTTGCTCCCGGAGAAATTCAATGCTCTCTTGGCCAAGGGAGCTATAGAGAGGTTTCCTGGGACCGAAGTAGGCAGTGGTTGCTAATCCCGATACTTCCTGGTCCCTAAGAAGGACATAGGCCTTCGTCCTATCCTAGATCTCAAAACCCTCAATTTCTTTTTTTAAGAAGGATACATTCAAAATGCTCACCCTTGCTCAGGTCCTATCTGCCCTGGACCCAGGAGACTAGATGGTAGCGCTGGACTTGCAAGATGTCTACTTTCATGTTCCCATCCTGCCTGCCCATTTTCGTTACCTGCGGTTCACAGTGGGCCACAAGCACTTTCAGTTCATGGTGCTTCCCTTTGGCCTCACCAGTGCCCCTCTGGTGTTCACAAAAGTGATGGCGGCGGTCGCAGCTGATCTGCGGAGATCTGGGGTCCCAGTCTTCCCCGATCTCGATGACTGGTTGTTGAAGGCGGGCTCGCCCCAGGCATTTGTCTCTCACCTCTAGACGATGGCCAAACCTTTTGGATTTGCTGGGGTTCTCCATCAGTGTGCCGAAGTCACACCTTCTCAGTCGCTTCTTTTCTCTGGGGCGGTTCTGAACACATTGCAGTTTCGAGCGTATCGTCCAGAGCGGCGAGTCCAGGATATTCAGCCTACGATACTAATGTTTTGCCTCTATACTGGGTTCCGGTGAGACTGACCCTGAGGCTCTTGGGCCTCATAGTCTCCTGCATCCTGCTAGTGACCCATGCAGGGTGGCACATAGGGGCTCAGCAGTGGCACTTGAAGTTCCAATTGGCACAGGATTGAGGAAATCTCGCTGACCTGGTGTGAGAAAGTGCCCTCTTTCTTGCATGGTATGCCCTCACTTTTTGCTGAATTGCTCATGTGCTTTGACTGAGTGTGCCCTGGGCTCCTGCCAATCAAGTACCCAGGTCCTGTGTTCCTTCCCTAAAACTGCATTGAAGCCTAAACCCAATTGGCATCTCTGGCCACATGTCAGCCCCTGGTAAAGGGTACCATAGGTAACCAGGGCACTGTAACCAGAGAAGGCCCCTGAAAGCTGCAGCATTATTGTGCAGCCTGTAGAGGCCCTGTACCCTGACACACACACACACACACTGCCTTTGCAGGCATAGTGTCTTGATGTAGAACAAAACAAAGAGTCGACATGGCACACAGCCCTGTGTGCCATGTCCACAAACCACTGCTCTGGCACACGTCCGTCACCCCTCTAGCTGGGTGCCCTTTTTCCCAGTGGTGAGAGTACAGTGCATGAGCCATGTACCCCTACAGTGCCCAAGTCCATTCCTGGGCCCTGTAAGTGCAGTGTTGCCATTAAAAGTATATGGTGCTGGGAGGTTGTCATTATGAACTCCACAGCACCATAATGGCTACACTGAAGACTGAGACGTTTGGTATCAAACTTCTCAGCACATGAAACCCACACTGATGCCAGAGTGTGATTTAATGTAAAATGCACGACAGAGGGCATCTTAGAGATGCTCTCTGAAACTCGACCAACTCCCAGTGACCTGACTGAGTGGCTGCCTAGGCTGCCACCACCAGACATGTTTCTGGACCCCCTGGGTCGAGAGCTGGCTGCTCTCGGGGGCCTGAAACAATGCACATCCTGGGACGAGGTGCCAAGCCTTCTCCCCCAGGATGGGCAGGGTTCACGAAGGAGAAGCTTTAAAGGCATGCTTCAACTGGTCCCCACTGGTTCTACCCCCGCCTTTGGGCGATAGACCCATCGGGAAAAACAAAGTGAGGAAGAGAGGTGTGCCCACCTCTGCCAACTCCACCCCTAAGGTGAGGGAGGCGAGGTGAATCAAAAACTTGGGTCCCCGCCATCTAGAGGATGGGGGGACCGAGCCATCTAGGGACAGGCTCCTTCCCCCATCCCACTGGAGAGTGGCTGAATAGGGGGTGTACCCACCCCAGGCAGGAGACCCATTGGTCCCTGCCCTTACCTACCTGTAACACCCCTAAATGTAGTATTTAGGGGCACCCTGAACCTTCCTTCCTCAGATCCAGCAACCACAAGAAAAGAAGGAGAAGAACGAGAAGCAGTGCAGAGCTAACAAGAGGACAGCGCCCACTGACTTGCCCCCAGCCCTACAGGCTTGTATCCCCTCGAACCTGCTCATTCAAAACCCTGGCATGTCCAGCGGCCAGCAACCTCAACATGCATTGGCATTGCCAATAGGTCTCGCTTGTGGGACCTTATAAGTATTTAGTTTTGCAGCACAATATCCAATTATGCAACAAGGATATTGTGCTGCAAAACTAAATACTTATAAGGTCCCACAAGCGAGACCTATTGGCAATGCCAATGCTTGTTTTCCTTCTGGTAAATGAATCGGTAAAAATCATTATCCAATACTCAACAGCACGAGCAGAATCAATGCTAAAAGCGTGCTTCAAGACACAGAGTGGCCAGAGTAGCCCAACGCTTCTGACATGCTGACTGGCTGCAGAGTGCACGCCCACTTCCTGCCTGCACGTCATCTTCCGCGAGGGAATGCCATTTCAACGGTTTATTAGGCAGTGGAAGCAAGCTGGATAGAACATGGATTTTCTAACGCAAGTAAGAAAATAAATATATGCAGACTTTGCCAGTCCCCACAAAAACGCAATTAAAAGCTGACACGAGAGAGCAACAACAACAAAAATATTAGCAATGTAGGAACATGTAGGAACTTGCTAATATGGTCATTGTTGATATTTGCTTGCGACTGTCATTTTAACACAACGTTTCTTGTCAATGGGATTTTTTGGCGGAAGAAGGCCTATCGTACACACATTTCCTGGAATAATCGAAACACCGCTCTGGGCCATGCAGAACTGACAGTAAATGTGTTGCGGTTTCAATTCGGGCAAAGACAACTTAGTTTGTCACGAATCGGGGACTGAGAGGAGTGGTGGGGGAAAACCAACACGTACATGAAAATGCAGAGCGGGAAACTGAAAGTACGGCCGGCCTGCGGCCGGCCATGATTCAATTAGGGGAGATTCAATTAGGGGAGGAGAAGCCGCAGAGCGCACGCTGGGTGAAGCCCTTTGATGTGCTGTGCGGAAAATGGAGGGAGGCTGATGCACGTTCATGTTTGAACACGTGGTTCACATGAACTTCATGAAAACGCCAGCAAAAAGCTGGTGGTTTCATGAAGATTTTCGCTACTTGAATTCTCGCTCCGCTCGATGCGCATGCGCGCATCGATAGGTCGCGAGACCTAAAAACCCCGGAGGACCTGCCTGCCTTCACTTTCCAAGCTGTTTCTCCCGTGAACATCGGACATGTTTGAACTGCAGCTTCTGGTGCCCCACGGCCTTGTCTGCCCAATCCAGCGGTACCTAACCAACCCTCTACATCCCTACTTACCCCTCGAAGTGGTTGTCGCTCTTGGAAGATCATCGTCCCTGAGCCTGCAGTGTTTCTTTGTCCGGGAGAATCTCCATTGAAATCAACAAGGCACCCGACCTCAAAACAGCACCCTGCACCCGGCCGCCCTTGTGCCGCTGAGGGTGCCCCTTTTGTGCTAACTTGGTCCCCAACTTGCCCTGAGCTTAACCCTAGGAGCTTTGCTCCCACAACCCCGTGGCCTGCTAGCCAGCAACCACCAACCGGAGTCCCCTTTCTTCCATAGGATAACATTGGGCCTCAACACCCAGCCCCCCTAGTGCCGCGAAGGGTGCAACAACAGTGCATCACTGACCCTGGGAGACCCCGGAGTCTAACCCCAGTACCCTAACTCCAAAGACCTATTACCTACCTGGAAACCGATAACCACTTTTTCCTCATAGAATAACATTGAAATCTTTTGCTCCCAAAACGTTTCTAAGTGTCGACTTTTGAAAACTACCAATGCTCCTTAAAAATCAACCGAATAACCAAAACACATTTTCTCAACTGTTTTCAGGAAATGTCCCAGTGCTGAATCTAGGTATCCAGCACCGAATAGGAAAAGTATAGTTAACATAACTTACCGGCCAAGTGAATTTCCTCCCATAGGATAACATTGGTGATTCTATGTGAAAAAGTTTGTCAGCTGTTGAAATGCAATAATATTCTTTAAAAATCATACCTCTAACTAAAACGCATTTACTCGCCTGTTTTCAGGAAATGTCCCAGTGCTGAATCTAGGATCCAGCCCTGTGTTAGCAAAGGCAATCTGGAAAGTAATTAACTGCATTTTACTTAAAAAGCCCATTGATTCAAATTTACTATACCTGCAAAGTGTTGCAAACTGCTTATTTAAAACTGTAACCAAAACCAGTATAAGTTATACTACAATTTTGAACTGTGTTCACACAAGTAACTTACTACTGCTAAGTATTTATATGCTTACCTTTACCAGGCTTGCTTGGTTCTAGAAATAAAACAGTATATTTTTGTACAAAAACAATTGGCCTAGAGTTCAGTTCTTGAGTGTGTGAATTCATTTGCTGACTGAGTGTGTACATCGAATGCTTAACACTGTCCTCTGATACTGCCTTACCACTTTAGAGAGTAAGGTTCTTCTTAACTTTAACCACTGCCAAACCTCTGGAGACCCTTGGACTCTATACACACTGTACCTCACTTTGGTGTAGTATATATAGAGCCAGTTTCATATACCTGGTTCAGATTTAAGAGGGACCTGCGAAAGATCTGCATTGGTGGCTGACGGACCGCGAGTGGTTCAATGGCAGACCCCTCCATCTCCACCCAGATCTCACAGTAGTGATGTACGCGTCTCTTCTGGGCTGGAGTGGCCGTCTGGCGGAAGTGGAGATCAGAGGACTCTGGTCTCCGACGGAAACCAAGCTCCATATCAACCTGCTGGAGCTTCGGCCGATCCGACTGGCACTAAAAGCCTTTTTGCCATCCATAATAGGAAGCCTTGTTCAAATGTTCAGACAGCACTACCGCCATGTGGTTTGGCAAGAAACTGGGTGGGGTGTGGTCATAGACCCTCTGTCAAGCGGCTCTGTACTTGGTTGGAACATCAGGGCTTTTCCCTGGTGGTTCAACATCTGGCCGGTTCTCTGAACACCAGAGCAGACTAATTCAGCCAAAGGTGCCTTTTGGATCACGAATGGCGTCTCCATCCGGCGGTAGCACAAGGTCTCTTTCAACAGTGGGGAGTGCCTTGGTTAGATCTGTTAGCCTCCGAAGAGAACAAGCAATGTCAGCTGTTTTGCGTGTTGGAGTTTCTAAGGCGGCACTCGCTCGGCGACGCTTTTCGTCGCGAGTGGAGCTCAGGCCTCCTATATGCCTTTCGGCCCATACACTTCTGCCCAGAGTGCTGAAGAAGATTCAGGAGCGAATGGGCACAAGTCATTCTTGTGGCTCCGGACTGGGCACGTAGAGTGTGGTATCCCAAGCTTCTGGACAGGAGTATTGAACCTCCGATCAGGCTGCGCCGTCAGGAGGATCTTCTGTCGCAGCATCGGGGAAGGGTCCTCCACCCCAGCCTGTCCACTCGCTCCCTCTTTGCGTGGAGATTGAGCGGCGACAGTTGACAGCTTTTGACCTTCCTGCTGAAGTCTGTGAGGGTATCTTGGCAGCCAGGCGTCCCTCTGACATACCAGTATAAGCCTGCTGATGGAACAAATTTTGTAAATATTGTACAGATCGGTCTGTTGACCCACTGTCTGCTTCCTTATCTGAAGTCCTACTCTCCATACTTTCTTTGGCCTGTTAGGGCTCCACTCTGGGCACCTTGAAGGACTACTTTTCTGCCTTTTCTACTTTTCTTTGGCTGCCTGATCAGCCATCTTTATTCAAATCTCCTATTCTGCAGAGATTTTTGAAGGCGCTAACCCATTTGTTTCCTCTTTCACCATTTATCATGCCACAGTGGGACCTTAATTTGGTGCTCATCTTCTTGATGTGTGCACCGTTTCACCGCTGCATAACTGCCCTCTGCAGTTTCTCACCATTAAAACAGCTTTTTTTGGTGGCAATAACCTCTGCCAAGAGAGTCGATGAACTGCAAGCGCTTTCGTCGAAGCCCCCTTACCTGACGACCTTTCCAGATAAGGATGTATACTCCGGTCTAGGGCATCTTTTCTTCCTAAGGTGGTAGCTCCCTTCCATCAGTGACACTCGGTTACCCTGCCCACCTTCTATGTGCCCCTGCATCCTTGGAAGAGGAACGTCTTCACCGTCTGGACCCAAAAAGAGCATTGTCGTTCTACCTTGATCGAACAAGAGTGTTCTGGGTGGACGTGCAACTCTTTATAGGGTGTGTGTGCACAAAGAGAGGCTGTACTGTCCAGAAGAGGATTTTATCCTGATGGGATATCCTCTGCATACAAATTTGTTACGCCATGGCGAAGAAAAAGCCTCCTGAAGGGCTTAGGGCCCATTCAACCAGGGCAAAAGCGGCCAACACGGCTCTCCAGCGTGGGGTTCCCGTATGGGATATTTGCCAAGCTGCTACGTGGGCATTTCTGCATACGTTCGCCAGACACTACTGCCTGGACTCCCAGGTTCGCGGAGAGGGCCTTTTTGGTTGCTCTGTTTTACAGGACTTTCTGATTTGAACCGTTCCGCAGTTCCTCCTCTGGGGATGGTATTGCTTGACTTTGTGTTGAAAGCTGAGGAATCTGCAGCTAGATGTCTGTCAGATGGACAAGTTACTTATCTTTGGTAATGCCTTATCTGGTAGAGACATGATCTAGCCGCAGATTCCTTACCGACTCACCCATCCTACCCACACTGCAGAACTGGCAAGATGGCCGACGGAGCAGGAGCTTGCTAAGAGCTCCCTGTGCTGGGGATCCCACTTGTTGGACTTCTCCCTGTCAGCACCCACCGCTCCGTGAAACCGATTACGTGAGAGTAACAGGATTGTAACCAGCATACTTTTATTTATTTGCTCTTTCTACCTCGAACGGCGGAGGGCTGGAGCCAGCTGCTAGCCACTCGTCTCTCAGTCCGGATCGCCTGGAGACATCACCACCCCCAACGGAGGACTGTCGCGAGCCTACGGAGGGTCGGCAGTGGTTCTGAAGCTCACCCCCACCCCCCTCCCCCCCTGCACCGGACTGCGGAGCCTTCACGGAGGGCCAACGGAGGTTCCGAAGCTCGCCCCCTCCCCCCTGCACCGGATTGAGGAGCCTGCAGCGGACTGTGGAACCTGCATCGGATGGGGGACATAGTGAGTCTCCTGCCTGCGGATCTGAAGCTTCCCTCCCCCCCTACACCGGAGTGTGGACACCCTGCAGGGCTCTTGCTCCCGCCAAGCCTCGATCCTACGGAGGCTCGGCGGCGGTCGGCTTGAAGCTCATCCCCTCCACCGGACTGTGGATACCTGAAGGGCTCCTGCCCCTGAAGCCGACAACTTCCCCTAGCCCCACCGGCGGCCGGATGCGGGACGACGACGCCATCCTCGTCCATGCCCCACCGGCTGCCCGCCGCTAACCTCTCGCCTCCCACAGTGCCGCAGTGGAGCGCAAGCCATCGAGGCGCCGGGCTTGGCCTTTGATGGCTTCGCTGGGAATGTATGCAGCGGGTGTCTCGCACCGCGGTAGAGCCGCTGCTGAAGTGAATTACCGGCTCTGAAGCTGGCCCCCTCCCTTGCACCGGAGTGTGGTAGCACTGTGTGCGGAGCGGTTATCCCGCTCTGCACAACGAAAAAGGCACCGGACCCTCCCCCACTGTCGACCAGAACCGGGACACGACAACGCAACCCCCCCCCCTCCCGCCCTCACCCAGCAGAGGAACGCTGACGGTCTTGAGGGCTGAGAAGGGCCTGGGACGCAGGTTGCCAGCAAAAACAGGCGCATCATCACACTCCCGAGCCGCGGACCCGCGAGAGCTAAGCACAGCTCAACAAACAAATAAAGAAGAACATGTTTATAGGAGTGAATGAAATACCACTTATACGAAGCGGAAGGGATCATCATCATCATGGGCTAAAGCATTGCTCCGTTATAACTCTACGGGCAAAATTAACAGGCACACAGAAACTTAAGGTATTTACCTCCCCCACCCGCCTGCTCTCTTTTAAAAACTAACTCCTTTGGTTCAAAATGGTTGGAGCCATAAAACTGTAGCAATAAATCCCCCACCTACCTCTGTTGTCCACGAGGCCCCTTAGCTCAACTCCCCCACACAGAGATAAGAATTCCTCCCAGCTAGACTTGAGCTCTGCCTGCTTAAACAGAAAGTGTAATCCCATCCCCGGTGCTCAAAGTAATAGCAGCAGACAGAGGACTAATGTTTCTATCTCCCCTTGCCTGCATGGTAGTGAAGGGAAGCTGCTCTTCCCTGCTATCGAAACAACTGCAACAAACAGAGGACTACTGTCTCGACCTGTACTACCTGGCGGCCATTTTAGACTAGTCTCTATTGGACTTTAGTACTTTAGACTAGTGTGAAAGAATGTCTGCCTATTATTGTAACTTTATACCTCTACCTATATTTTGATCATATGCATCGCGCAGATTGCTACCTCATATATGAAAGATTGTCTGCCTATTATTGCAGTATTACACTCCTAGCTTTATCTTATCTTGATCATTTGTAATGCACAGAATGTGAATACCTTTTCTGCATTTGACTTTTGTTTGCAATTGTATTTTGTTACTGACACATGTACCTCACATATTTTTGACTACTCACTACTGTCACTTTCGATTCAGGTATTTTACTACCTGCATAGGTATTTTATTTTTATTCCAATATATTATTTATATTATAGGCTATCACTAGCGATACTCACTAGTGTCTTCCTTGGCCCTGTAACTAGCGGCTGACAGCTTGTACTATCGTCCTATCTCCTACTCCTAACACCACAACCTCTCTAATATGGAGCTTAACGGCAAGCACACGTTTAGAATTAACTACCCCTCCACTCCGCTCTCCAAAAATGCCACTAAACGTTTTAAACACAACTTCTTGAGGGCGCACCCTGAAACACCCTTTGCCGACACTTACTTCTCACCGGGCAATGGAGCCCTGAACACTGACATTATCTTCCACACCTCACGCAGAGCCCAATGGAGAAAAACTTTCCTATCCCTACTCACAGTCTCCACCACCAGGAAAACAGCTCATGGCCTAACTCTCACCATCACACCTTCCCACCTCTTCCCTGGCAGGTCTACCATTACTATATACAATACCGGGATTGTCCTAATCCAATCCACGGACAAGAATCTGGAACTACTAGACAACCTGTTCCCCAAGTTCAAAGAGCACCTCTCCAAGCTGCGGACCCCCACTCAGAACTCCGCCAGCACTTCCACCCCTGACGTCGCAGCCACCACCTACTACACCTCTACCCCTAACACCCCAGTAAATGGCCCACCTGCTGCTAACGCCCACCACTCCCCTTGGACAGTCACAAATAACGCCACCGCACATACTAGCAGCCCCTCTAACATGACCCTTCTTATCCCCACCCATTCCCCCTCCATCCCTCCCCCCCCGGACAGAACATCCCCCGCCCACAACACACCACCATCTGAACAAGCCACCGCCCAAAGTTTATCCACCCCCCCTTCCATCCCCCCCATGACAGACACCTCCCCCTCCCCATCTCCCTCCCTACTCCCACCCACGAGTCTCTCACACCTGACACAACAACTCCCACTCACAACACGCCTACATCTGCACACACCATCACTCGGAGTTTATCCACCCATCCCCCCCGCGGCAGACACCTCTCCCTTCCCTGCTCCCTCCACACTCCCACTCACAACTCTATCTCCCTCCCAACAAAAGATACTGAACATACCTCCTCCCTTACCTTAGCATCCCCCGCTCTCCCACCTCCTATTCTCAGCCCTCACTACCCTCCGGTCTCCCCCACTGTCCTCAGCCTTCACTCACTCTTCTACTCACCGGCACCGTCTCCCACTGAAGTCACTACCTATGATTCCCACCCACCGCCTGTCTCACCTACATCACCCACACCCCTCGCCCACAAACACGGTCACACCGTGAATACCATCCCACTCAGTAGCACCGCGGAACCCCGCAACAACGCTAGTATACCCCCCCCCCCCTGATACCCTGCCTGCTCCCCAGCACACTACTCAACCACTCACCAACGGCTCTCTCCACCAACGCCCTCCCCAATGTCCCTCCTGACCTGACTTTATCCACCCTCCAACAAGTCAAAGAGGAAATCTTACAAATCAAAAAAGACATCCATACAATCAAAGACCTTCTCTCCTCACAGCCCAGTCTACCTCCCACCATCCCACTACCCTACAAACGACGCACCCTCCCTACATACCCTCGCCCTCGACGACACCATCAATGGACTACTATCCCCGTTCGCAATAATTCCCGCCGCCCCCGTCATGTTCTCAACCCCTTGTCGGACCGCGACCTATGCTCTCTCCTGCGCTCTTATGGCCCAGGTCCGGTAAAAGACTTTTCCAACTCACACATCCCCATACCCACAATTCTTACAAACCCTCTAAGGCTCCCAACACTCAACAACAGAGGCTCCGTCCCTAACAACCTCAGAAAAGTTCCCCTCACACTAGAAAGCTCGTCCACCCTTCTCTCTCCCAAACTCAAATGCATCCTATTAAACTGCAGATCGGCCCAGAGACATTCCTCCGACATCGCGGATCTCGTCTCAGAAAGGGATCTGGACTTAGCCATTCTAACAGAAACGTGGCTCACTGAAGCCTCTACCCCGATTATGGACATACTAGTCCCCCCCAACTATCACATCATTAGGCTGGACAGGTCTCCTGGCAAGATGGGCGGGGGAATTGCATGCATTTTTAGGAGCAATCTCTCCGTTACTCAAGTCACCTCCCCCCCCCTTTCCTCCTGTGAACTACTCTGCCTCGACATCACCAGTGAGGGCAAACAAGTCTGTGCCTTACATCTCATCTATCACCCGCCTGGTGACAATCTCATATTCACCCAACAATTCATGGACCTGATCACCTCCAATGCCGGTCGGCAGACCACTCAAGTCTACCTGGGTGACTTCAATCTCCACTGGAACGATCAGAAAGATACCGTGGTGAATAGTCTAAAAACTTTCCTCAATGCGCTTGACCTCACCCAACTATGCGATAAACCAACACACGACAAAGGCGCGATACTCGATCTCATCATTGCCAAAGAGAACGCTATTCAACTAGAGGCGATTCTACCCTGCGATTGGTCAGATCACCACATTATCACCTTCTTTATCAACGAAAAAGTTAAACCTAACCCTACTCAACCAATCAAAACCAAAACATGGAAAAGGGATTTGAAGAATCTCAACCCCTCTACCCTACCTCCCCACATCGGCAACCTCCTCCTTCCCCCTTCAGGGGCCTCAGATGTTCAATCACTGACTGACCACTACCTTGACTCTATGAATACAATAGTCAATGAAGTCGCCCCTCTGCAACTGAAGAGAGTCTCCACCAAAATGTCTAACCCCTGGTATGATGATAGTCTCAATGACGAAAGGCGTAATATGCGAATGGCAGAGCGCACCTGGAGATCGGATCCCTCAGCACTGCATCTCAGAAAGCTTAAGAACAAGAGAAATGCCTACTTTAGGAAAATAAAGCGCACAAAGTCGGATTTCTTCAGCCGCCAGTTGGACCAAGCGAAGAACAGGCCAAGAAAGCTGTTCGAGCTTATCAAGACTCAAACAAAGGCACAACCCACTCAATCAAACAGCACAACAAATGACACCCCACACTGTGAAGCCTTCTCTGCTTTCTTTAAACTAAAGACTGACAACATAAGAAATGACCTCATCTTGGATGTAAGCAGATACCCCAACCACACCAGAATGGCAGACACTCAACCTAAAAACAAGGCCTCCTGGCAGCACTTCGATACCTACTCGGAAGAAGCAATTCACAAACTGCTCTACACCTTGAAGCCCTCTAATCACCTCTCAGACCCTCTACCTGCTAATGCTGTAAAAGACTTTATCCCCTTGCTCCTCCCTCTCTGGACCAAGATCATCAACAGCTCTCTGCAACAAGGCCACATTCCAGACTCCCTTAAGGTGGGGCAAGTCACGCCTATACTCAAGAAACCTACAGCTGATCCGGCTGACCTAAACAACTATCGGCCCATCACCAATATCCCCACCCTGGCCAAACTGCTGGAGAAATGTGTCCAACTCCAACTAACAAAACACATTGATCAATTTGACCTCCTCAACCCTCATCAATCAGGCTTCAGAGCGAAACATAGCACGGAAACAGCAATGACACACATAATTGATGATGCCCTCCAAATTCTGGACCGCAATGAGTCCTGCCTCCTCATCCTTCTTGACCTCTCCTCAGCATTTGACACGGTCAAGCATGAGAATTTGCTGGAGCTGCTAAGTACTAGAATGGGGCTATCGGGAACTGTTCTCAAGTGGTTTTCGTCCTTCCTTCACAACCGGTCTCAGAGGTTCAAGATCGACAATGTGCTATCTACACCTGTGCCTGCAGATCTAGGTGTCCCACAAGGATCCTCCCTCTCCCCCACACTGTTCAACCTCGTTATGGAACCGCTCGCCACCTTGCTTCAAGCATCCAATGTTCAATTTCATATGTACGCTGATGACACACAACTCTATCTAAAGTTACAATCCCCGGAAGATATCAAACATCTGAACTCCACGCTTATCAACACCCAATCCTGGCTGGCCGTTAATCACCTCAAACTAAATGCCCTGAAAACTGAGTTCCTACTCATCTCACCTCCGGCGAAAATCTCCACCACCCAGACCTGGCTCAACAACCTAACAGCACTCAATGTCCAACCTACCATCGTGGACTCGGCGAAATCCCTAGGCATCACACTCGACGCCAGGCTCAACATGCAGCAGCACGTCAGCAATGCCACAAAAGCAGCTAATTTCCAAATTAACACGCTGAGGAAAATTAAACCTTTCCTCCCGGCCAAAGACTTCCAAACGGCTGTACAGGCTTTAGTCATCCCTCGAATAGACTATGGAATTGCGGCCCTCAGCGGTCTCCCGCTATCCACAACAGCACCCTTAAGAGCCTCCCTGAACGCTGCCGCGAGACTCATTACTGGATCTAGAAAGCATTCGCACATATCCCCAGACTTAAAGTCTCTAAAATGGCTGCCTTTTGAAGCCAGAATACAGCTAAAAATTGCAGTGATGACACACGCGGCCGTACACCACAAGGCACCCAACTACCTCGCCCAAAAGCTGTCTATATCAGGAGGTTCGAGATCCAATAGGAGTACAAAAAATCTACTCCTGAAACCTCGTAGATTCCGGAAAGTGAAAACTTACAAGCGCTCCTTCTCAGGAATGGCACCCAGGATCTGGAATGCGCTCCCGCCTGAAACAAGGCTGATCTCCTCCACTGCACTCTTCAAGAAAGAGGTGAAAACAATCCTTCTGGCCAAGATCTCCTGATCGTTATAGAGGTTGGTTCAGAGACTCTGCATTGGTTCATGTCACTGCTCACCCTATCCCTTGGCACTATACGCTACTTGTTGGGGGCATTACTACGCTACTCTCTTACTACCGACCAAGACCGGATACACGTTGGTTTACTGATCCTCCTAAACACCTCTGTAGTGGGATCAATGACTTGTGCTGTCCTATATTACTTCCTTAATTGATTGTATTTGGATTGGTTTTATGTATGTTTTTATTATCCATGTTATTACCATGTTATTGACTATTATACTGTTCCCATTATCTCTACTGCCCCTACCCTGTCTTTGTGAAGCGCTCTGATATCTGTAAGGATCCTGTTCGCGCTATATAAAACTTTGAATAAATAAATAAGTGTCAGGCATGTTCCTCTTCAGGGCCCTAGCTGTTCTTTTTTAATACACCATACTTCATGGCTCCGCGCCTCTGCCGTGGAAAGTGATAAAAAGTACTGAGGTCAGCGCGCCGGATTGGCGGTTATATTGATGACGCGGATGTCACGACGACCAGGAACACAACGCCACCTACCGGCATGCAGGGGTACTGGTATGAAAAATCTTACAGATCCAGCTGGATGCCTGGAAGTTCAAATGGAAGGAATCTGCAGCCAGATCATGTCTCTACTAGATAAGGCATTACCGAAGGTAAGTGACTTGTCCAACAGGCATCAATGCATTCAAGCAATGCATACATATCTTCTTACGTGGATGCCAGGGCTCTGTGTTGTGAGAGAGAGACCACTCGGGATTAAAGGCATATATTAACCCTTTTAGAGGGTAATCCTAAAATGAAGTGACGTCCCGCCCTCTCTTTTGGTATTCTGAACTATTGTTTAAGATTAACATATAGAGTTGACCTTGTAAATTACTTGCGTATTGGTAATGGATGCTTTAAAAATTCCAATGATTGAATAGATCCGACCTCTATTCCTATAGAGTAATAACAGCAAAGATGACGATGTCTTCTATGATCCTTGCGATGAATGGGAACCTGATCTGGCAAGAACACCAGAGACTTCATTTTCAAGGCGAAGGTAACTAATGGCATGGGATGAGAAGTCTTCACAGTGAATATATGACTTATTTTCTAACCTTAACAATTAGTCAGGCGTACAATATTGGTGTTTTTTGTCAATAGTACCAAAAATAAATCGCTCTCCCTTTAGATACTGTGTATAACTATTAGAAATATGTTTTCTTGTTGTAGTAATGTCAGGTAAAAGACCAATCTGCCAAATCTATTTCTCTACATTTCTAAAAAAACAAAAAGAAAAAAAAGCGTTTATGAACAACAAGCAGTTCCATGTCAGACAAATTTCGGCGAGCCTTTTTTGGATGCTAGGATTCGGGAGCACAATGTGTCTAGGCAGATTTTTTTCTCCAGTGCTGATTAAATCATCTATCACTTTTGTAAAACCTTTTCAGACCATCAGAAGGGCAATATAAAATATCCTAGCTAACCTGAAGGAAAGTTTTCAATTCTATTAAGAACACAGACGTGAGGATTATGTGTTCTTTCTTTATTTTAATTCAAGCAGCAACCAGAAACTAACTACACTACCCAGGAATCATTGGGAAAACAGTAGTGCAACAAAGACCCAGTGAAAATCAATAATCCTGCATGTAATCCTGTTTCACTAGCCCTTTTCTCTCTTTCTTCCTGCAAACTCAGCCCGTCTTTCATACCACATTTCCTCCTGTTTCTGTTCTGTACCAGTTGAATAACGAAAAGCAGTAAGCTTTGCTATGTCTTAGTCAAAACATTGCAACAATAACAAATGTGAGTTATACTTGCAACTAGGCAAACATCACATTATTAACTTGTGTCAGTTCACCATACCTACTTAAGATTGTATCTGTTGCATCTCCAAACCAAAGAGCCTTGAGACATCCACCAGGAGGGAACAACTCTCCCCTCATTACCCTTAATAGAACTGGAACATTTTTAACAGGCTACTTAAGAAATTTTGTATTCTATCTCAGGACAAAAGGCGAGGATTATGCTAGTTTAAAGTGTGTTGACAACCAGCTAAGCCATATCACCCACTGAATTTAAAATAAAAGTGCTTGAAGGTCGAGTCGGAGGATCAATCCCCTCCCTTTATAATATCCTCCAGTCTGGCCCCAGAGAATAAGGGTTTGGGGCCATAGCCCCTCTTATCAAATGAGCTTCAAATTTAGAGATGCCTATACTTGCCTCTTGCAAGACCCATCTCACCCATCTAGCAGTGGTAGGATATTAAATCACCGTGAATTGCTTTCTGATAGCAATAAGCAGTTGTGATAATCCTGGATGTCTGAACTCTTCCTTCATAGCTTTATAAGTCTTATTACAATGTACCATGCATACTTTAAGAGTACTCTCAAACTCCAGATAAGATGCCATGCTGATATTGCATTTGGTGTAAATAGGCTTTGAAAACATAATCCCATGTGGAGTAAACATCCTTCAGCCATGTCCAGAGCCTTGACATCTGATACTCAAATAACATCAAGCAGAGAAGCATAGGTAATTTACCTCCCAACCCCTTTCGGGAGAGGAACTCGGTAAAAAAAAAAAAAAAAAAAAAAGGGTTGTTGGTTTAAGGGTGAGGGAACAATTCTCAAGCAACAACTACAATCCTGGTCATCGTGAACCACAAAATTACCCAAATTAACCTGTGCTTCACCCTCAGGTAGCTTGACACAAAAACATTCAGGATTAATTTACTCAGCACACAAACGGTAATAAAGTGAAAACACAACACAAGTAAAAAATCCCAACCCAAATTAGAAAAGCAGAGAAAATGTAAATAAATAAAATGACTAGAAATCCATTTAATCCAACCAGTAGAACCGGAGTTATGAATTTTTAAATTTTTTAATGAAAACTGGCGTCTAAAATAAAGCAGCAACCATGGGTATCTGGTCACGCGAGACTGGGTCAAAGTCAAAAGTTAAAGCCAACTACGATAGAGCGTGGTTCGTGTACACAAGATGGATTGGGCCCGGACTCTGCACAGCTTTGAACTTAGAAGAAATTTAGAAGAAAACTTAATGAGAAGGTAAAGTTTAGCGAGGCAAGGCAGTCAGCGGTGTTGGAGGAAGCGTCTGCGGGGAGTTTAACCTTTGGACTTAGTTTCTTTTTTGGA
This sequence comes from Lissotriton helveticus, assembly GCF_964261635.1. Taxonomy (NCBI): domain Eukaryota; kingdom Metazoa; phylum Chordata; class Amphibia; order Caudata; family Salamandridae; genus Lissotriton; species Lissotriton helveticus. Next base: position 1,818,327,541 of record NC_136057.1, read on the forward strand.
AGTCTGAAATTTCCAGCAGGACGAAGCTGCAGGCTGAAGTGTAAGAGGGCTCTACGGGGCCAGATACTGTTGCTCAGAGGTCCTGCTAAACATGCTTTCCTGCTTCAGAGAAGAACTTAGTGGGAGCTATGGCAAAGTCATGCCGACCATAGATGCCCCTCGGGGGACAGCAGGCAGGTAGGTCCCAGTCTTCTGTTGGTTCGCAGGCCTCTTTTTAGTGAAAAAGTTTCTATGTCCCAACTTTTAGGGTTTGACTGGAGCTGCACCTTCAGTACCACAACCAAGGGTCTAGGACAGGTTGGGCACCACTTGGAGTATAAGGGCTCACTCCAGCAGAGCCCAGTTGCAGGGCTCAAGGTCTCTAGAACTTATCCCCCTGTAGCTCACACACAAAACCAGCCAACTAGCCGTTGGCATCACTTCTGTTGTCCAGGATCAGGCACCAAGGCAGCCCTCAGAAGTAGAGCAGTCCTCTGAGGTACAAGGAAGGCTTCAAGCAGCAGGGCAGCCCTCAGATAGAAGCAGGGCAACCCTCTGAGGTACCAAGCTGGGCTCAATAATCAGGGCAGTCCTATTGAGTACAATGCAGTCCTTCTGGTGTCTTCTGCAGGCCCATAAGTGTACTTAAAAGTATTTCAAGAGGTCCAATATTTATGCTTGGTGCCATTCATTTAAGTAGGAGAACCTTCTAGGCTGCCCCCACATCTAGTTCTGGAAAGTTCTTTCTTTCCCCTTTCAAGTTTACAAGTAGTTTGAGGTGTCAAATTCTTTTGTGAGTGTGCTGGAAGCAGCCTTTTGAAATGTAAGTGGGGCAGGGAACACCTCTGCCTCACCCATACTGGCAGGATGGCCCGTCCTCCCAACATCTAAACCCTGTTTGTCTCACTGAGAGGAATACACAAAGCCCAACTGCCAGGCTATTCACCTTCATCTGTCCTGTGACACAGGCACCAAATGGTTGGGACAGGAAAATGACAAGTTTCTAAAAGTGGCATTTTCAGAATTGTGACTTAATATTTGACTTTTCCATTGAACATGGACCACATACTAGGGACTTATAAGTACATTAAATGTGCCAATTCAGTGTAAGCCAATTGGACCATGCTTTAGAGAGTGTTAGCTCTGGTTAGCAGTGGTGAAGTGATCGGAGTCCTAATGCCAACAAAAACGAATTTTAGAAAACCGGAGTGAAGAAGGCAAAAAGGTGAGTGGAAAACGACACCAAGAAGAGCAGGTTGAAAATGTATCCCCTCCCTCAAAGTACGGAGAACTAAACCCTCTCATGAGAATTCTCACCACTAAGGTAGAAGAACCTGGAAAGTCCATCAGCATTGGAGAAGTCAGATCCAGGGCGGTATTCCACCATAAAGTCTATTCCCTATAGGAATATGGACCACATCAAGTTTGGGATTCTCACTCCTCATCTGCATGAGCCATCTAAGGCATGTCGTCTGTTGGAACCCGGAAGTGAGTCCCAAGTAGGTATGGTTGCAACTTCTTTAGTGCCCAGACTACAGCAAAAGCTTCTCTCTCAATAACGCTCCACCTCTGGGCACTAAACTCCTACTGGTGAAGGCTACAGGTTGGTCTAGGCCCTCTTCATTTTGCTCTGAGCTCAGCCCCTATGCCATGCTCTGATGTATCTGCACTATGAACTCCTTGGAGTAGTCAGGGGCCTTGAATGTTTGTGCCGTATACATGGCCTCCTTGAGGGTATCAGTGGCTTTCTGACAGTTCTCTGTCCAGATCACCTTGTTGGGCTGCTTCTTAGAAGCCAGTGTAGTCAAGGTGGCAACAATGCTGTCATATATCTTGACAAACCACCTGTAATATCCAATGTGGCCCAGGAAGGCCCTCACTTTAGTTGGTGGGGTTCCTAAGCCAGGATAGTCTTACTTTTGGATTGGAGGGGCTGCACCTTGCCCCCACCCACTAGGTGTCCCAACTTCACCACATATACCTGTCCTATCTGGCACTTGTTGGCCTTAATAGTGAGGCCTGCCTGTTGCAGGGCCTAAAGAACCTCTTGGAAGTGGAACAGGTGATCCTCCCAGCTTGAACGAAAGACGGCAATGCCATCCAGGTAGGCATCTCAGCCATGACCATGTTTTCAGCTGCTGGAAGTTGGCTTGGGCAGTCTTTAACCCAAAGGACACCACTTTGAATTGGAAGTGGTCCTATGGGTTGGAGAATGCAGACCTCTCCTTAACCCCCTTGGTTAGGGCAATCTGCCAGTACCCTGATATTAAAGAAAAGATCATTAGGGACTTGGCAGCTCCCAACCTATCTATGAGGTCATCAGCTCGGGGATGGTGTGAGCATCAGTTTTGGTAACCGAGTTTAGCCCCTTATAGGCCATCAAAACCTGAGTGCTGGGTCAACATTGGCTTCTTGCACTACTGGGCTGGACCAAGGGCTATTGGAGTGCTCAATATTTCCCAACTCCAGAATCTCGATACCGGCTCTCACCTTGTCAAATAGCCTGAAAATGTTATTGTTTGCAGGCATGCTGTCCCCAGTGTCGATATTATGGGTACACAGATGAATGAACCTAGGTGTCAGAAAGAATAGAGAGGCAAACTGACCCAGCAAGTGGTGACAGTCCCTCTGATATTCCGGGGTCATAGTAGGAGAGAGGTGGACATCTTCCACTTACCCATCCTGCGCCTTAGAAGAAAGGAGGTCGGGGAGAGGTTCACTCTCTCTTCCACCCTAATATCTGTCACCAGGAGCATAGTTACTTCAGACCTCTCCTAGTGTGATTTGAGGTGGTTAACCTAGACGACCCTTAAGGCGTTCCTGAGGGTCATGAGTGGCCTCCCCTTTTCTCTCCTTCACCTCATACGGCCCAGACCTGCAGTCTTGTAGGGCCCATGGCTCCACTGGCTCCATCACTCACACTTTTTGGCCAGGCTTAAATTCGACCAGAGTGGCCTTCTAGTCATTGGAGCTTCATCACCTCTTGACTGGCTTTAAAGTGCTCAGAAGCTTTCTTCCAGAAGCACTGTATCTGAGTACTAAGAGCCAACATGTAGCCAACTACACCCTGGGGGGCTTCTTGGGAGCTTGCTCCCACCCCTCCTTGACCAGACTAAACGGTCCTCTAGCAGGGTGGCTATGAAGGAGCTCAAAGCAACTAAACTCAACTCCTCTCTGTGGCTCCCCCTAAGCAAAAAGAAGACATGGTATGAGGCTGTCCTACTTCCACCTCGTGGGCTCTGCCAGACACATAGTCATGCCTTTAAGGGTCTAGTTTAAGCTTTCATCTGAATAAGACTTGTTGCCAAAGATTCCTTACCTTTGAATTATACCCAGGTGTATGACTAGTTTTGTACCATCTAGTTTTTTTTCGTGAGCAGTATCCCTGTGCGCTGGTAGGTGATGTAGTAGGCTCCGTGTAGCGTCGTTGGCCTCACCAGTAAGGACGTTCATGGTGTAGATATAGGTGTCACCCAATTGCGCTGACATCAGTTTATTTTTTCCGTGCCAACCACTGCAGATCTGGAAAGAGCAACTACTTAGTCCTTTTTTAACTAGGTTTTTTCGTCAATTTGTCAGTCTTTTTTTAGGTTTACCTCTTGGTGTGGCAGAACTGTTAACAAAAAGGTCCGGCTTCAAGCCCTTCGGCGCCTGTAACCGACAGATGTCTGTGACGGATCCACACCTGGTATGCCTCTAGTGCCTCGAGCGGGACCATGACCCGAAGGCCTGCCCTGACTGCCACGCCTTGCACCCGAAGGCCGCGAGGGAGTGATTCCTCAAGCTTTTGGCGGCTCGACGTGTGATACCACGACGATTGAGCTCCTGGTCAAAAGGAAGGTACCGGGAGCGGCCCCCGAGCCTGAGATAGTCTTTAACCTCCAAGTTGTCAAGCCATTCGGGTAAGTCAAAGTTCCGCAGGAATAAAAAGAAGTCAAAGCGTGCTTCAACATCACCTCATCCGTCGGGCAAATAGACGAGGGAGCTTTGCCACTTGAGGCCTGGCTCCACGTTTGAGCCAGGAACTGGGTCAGCATTGTGCCTCCCCGACTTTCTGGGAGCCAGAGCAACCCCGGCTCAATTGCAAGAATTTTATGAGTGCTGAACCTTATATTTGCGCAGCCCGTTCCCTCCGGTGCGCCTTTGCGCTCCGTGGGTTTGGAAGGAACTCCTAATGGATCCATGCCGGTGACGCCGGACCCCAGGGATACACAGAAGGATCAGCACCAGTTATGCCACTTCGACCTTCACTGATGCCGATTCCAATGCTTCTGGTGCTATCCCCTTCTCATCCCCAACTCTGACACTGAGCCAGAGCGTCAACGTCTGACGCCGACTGGAGCAATGCTTTACAGGCTGTAGCCTGAGCCCAGTTCTTATGGTCTTGGGCTCTGGAAGGAATGGGTGGGGTTGCTGGACCCTGGAGTATACTAGCCTTATGAAGAACAAATGGACTGTGTGAGGATCTGAGTGAAGCTAGTTGACTGGACACTTCCCAAGATACTGGCATACTTTCTCCCCCACCGTGGCTGCGGAGGAGGGAGCTTCCCAGTGGCGGCTACCAGGTAGGCAAAGTGGTGCGACAGGCAAATGGTTGGCGGGTGCATACACGGGCAAAACTACATTAACTAAATTCATGTTATGTTATGTTATGGGTTTGTTGAGCGCGGCAGCTGCCCCAGCGACGGGGCGTCCCGGCGCTAAGAACCACAGCATAGCCTACTAGGAGGGGGAAGGGGGGGCAGAAGCTTTACAGTAGTGGGAAGAGGTGAGTTTTTTTTGCTTTGCGAAAAGCGGACAGGTTGTCCAGGCGGCGGATGTCCAGGGGAAGGGAGTTCCAGAGTTTTGCTCCCAATAGTCTGAAGGAGCGACCCCCGATACGGCAGAGTTTCGTGCGGGGGACCACTACTAAATGTTGACCCCGGGAACGAAGGTTGCGTTGGGGGGTGTAGGGTGTTAGAAGCGGGCGAAGGAGTTCGGGGCCATCAGTTTTGAGGATTTTGAAAGCGGTAGTGAGGGCCTTAAATTGAATGCGGGCTTCCACAGGGAGCCAGTGGAGTCTATGTATGGTGGCTCTAGCAGAGCATCTTCTGGGAAGGCCGACTATTGCCCTAGCCGCCGAATTCTGAATTCTCTGAAGCCTGGTTGTCTCGGCTTTGTTAGCGCCTAACAGTAGGACGCTAGCATAGTCCAGCCGGGAAAGAATGGTGGATTGGACTATAAGCTGCCGTGTTTTGGGGTCAAAGAACCCTAGAATGGAATTGAGGCTTCTCAGCAGCCCAATGCATGTAGCTGCTACTCTTTTGGTGTGAGTTTGGTAGCTCAGAGAGGAGTCCAGCCATACTCCTAGGTTTTTAACCAGAGATTTAGAAGGAGGGATAGGGCCTAGCAGGGGGGGCCACCATTGGTCGTTCCAGCAACTGGGGTTCTTACCCAGGAGCAGCACCTCGGTTTTCCCTGCGTTCAGTTGTAAGCAGTTAGCCGTCATCCAGTGAGCGACTGTAGCCATTCCATCCCTAAATCTTGTGGCAGAGGTTGAGGGCGCCTCGGTGAGGGTGATTACCAGCTGTGTTTCGTCGGCATACGACACCAGCGTGAGGTCCCATTCTTTGGCCCCTGCCGCAAAGGGCTGCATATATAGGTTAAAAAGGTATGGACTGAGGGAAGAGCCCTGCGGAACTCCTTGGCCGATTGAATGAGATTGGGAGGTGAACGGGGGTGCGGAGACATGCCAACATGGATTACATTATCGTTTTAAAGTTAACATTTTTAACTTAAATACTGTAATGTAATGCATGTTGGCGATTTAAGGCATACATATACACATGCAAAAAAAGGAAATAGTCACTTACCTTGCTGCAGGCCCTCGCTCCTGTCTCGATGTTCTTATCCTCTCTAGCGTGGCCCCAGCCTAATCCCCTAAGCAATCCTGATGCTGCTGTCATGCTGTTAATCAGCATGAGAGAAGTGGCATGATTGGATGGAGAAGGCTCTCTCAGCGCTCCAAAGGGCTCTGAAGGCCTATGCTTGCTCTCAACTTGGCTGTCCAAGACAGGTCGGTTGAGAGGTTTACAGTGCACATATCTGGCTGGCCATCGCAACACATCAGGCCAAAAAGACATGCGCACTTCAAACTTAAAGTGCCCTGCCGATCACTCCTCTCTGCTGCTGCCTCTCAGCAGTGGCCTTGTCCCATCCTGACACTCAGCTCGGGATGCATGTTTGCTGAGTTAATGAAAAATAAAATGGTAATATTTATTACTGGTTTATTTTTCACCTGGGGGCATTTTAATTAGTGGGATGTCACTGCTCCGCCATATTGGAGGATCTGCCCCTGAAGCTTCCTTTGCAATGGTGGGCAGCTGAGGTCCTGGACCTTCGCTTGCTCGCTGTGGCAGTCAAGACTAATGTTTTGACTGAAATGCTTCTGCCAGGAGTGTCCCCATCAGAATCGCTTCTCCCTTTCAATGAGGCTTTTACTGACATCCTGCTTGGGACTAAGTTTCGAGCCCAGCACCGGGACTCCTGTGAACAGGACGATGGCCCGCTGCCATCGCCTCGCTCCAGGGAACACAAATTTCCCCACTCAATACCCTACCCCAGAGAGCTTGGTGGTCCAAGACTCAACTTGGTATGTAAATCCTGGCGCATTCCCTACCACAATCCCGGACAGGGAATTCAAAAGTCTGGAAAATTATGGGAAGATGTTTTCTGGCAGCTATTCCTTCGACCTGTGGATGCGGTTGCGCAGGTGCTGCCAACGGTCCCAGAGGCGGTCTGGGCTGTGCTCTCCCAGGCTCTTGCCGATGGGTGTGATGCAGCTAAGTTTACCTTCTGCTGTGGACTAGACACCACCAACTCATTAGGGAGAGTGGTTGTGTCAACAGTGGCTCTGCGATGCCACGCCTGGTTAAAATCAACTGTTTTTTTCTGGGAATGTCCAGTCCTCCATCATGGACATGCCCTTTGATGGATCCTGTCTCTTCTGGCCAGGTCCTTGGGTCTTTCTTTTGCCCCCTTGTCACCCTCAATCTTCCTTTTGCTCCTTTTCAGGTCACAGAAGGGGTGTACAACTGCGTCTCTACCCGCCCCGCCACCACAGCGGGCAAGCATTCCAGCCACTGTGTTGCTACGGACACAGTGTCTACCGGACCCATGGGTCTTGTGACTGATGATCAGGTCTGTCCACCAACCCCCCAGCAGCCTCAGCCTCCAAACCCTTCTAGTCTGCCTTTTACCATCATGGGCACCCAGTGGGCAACAGGATTCCCCATCACAAGCCCACTGGCAGTCCACAACATTGGACAGGTGGGTTTTGCAGATTATCCGGAGGGGCTAGTCCCACCCTTTCGATACTATTCCTCCCTCCATGCCACCTACTTATGACGGGCTGACAGAGGACAACCATTCTCTTCTCAGCCAGCAAGTGGACGCTCTTTCAGCGAAAGGAGCTTATGAGCATGACCAAATCATGCTCATTCTCTGCAACTAGTTTCAACATTCTTTCTATCAAAACAATGTACTTCCCCATTCGAAATCCCCATCCCACCCTAACCCCAATTGTCAGTCTGTACCCCCTCCCAAGAAGGAAAATAACAAAAAAAACAAATCGCTATCATGTTAGTCACCGCAAGTGCACTTAATGTGTGAGGGTGCTGTGAAGCACAGGCCAGCCCATATCGTTACATGCATAGCTAATGAAGTTCTACCAGTTACCATAAAACCATATAGATAGTAAACTACTACAGTAGCGTTGGGGAGATCATTGTGCATCTGCCAAAGTCGTTGTGCCCCTCAGATTGATTTTAACAGGCACTGGCCCATTAAAACAAACATTTGCAATGTAATAGGTTCCTCATTCACGTGAGTTTAAACTATTGGCATTGTAAATGACAATGCCTTTTATTTATGTTTTGGGTTTTAAAACATAAATAAAAGGCATTGTCATTTACAATGCCAATAGCTCAAACTCGCGTTAATGCGAGACCTATTGCATTGCAATAAAGGGCCTTCTCGGTCGCTTGTTAGATTGTTAATATCAGAGGAAGAGGCCAGCCTGCGACGTCGTCAAAGTAGTGATAAAAAGTGCAGTGAAGACGATGCGTAAGTGCTGTCACTTACACAAAGTGTGAAGTGAGAGTTACATATGATCCGAGCTATAAACACTAACAAAGTGCTCCAACACCTTTCGCTCTGTGATTACACTGTCGTGACTCAGGAGGAACAGCGGGAGAGGGCGCTATTGCCTGCTTTCTCAGTGATTTGAGTGTGCAGTGTGGCATTGCTCAATGTCACTGCTATCTTTAGCCTAATAAAAAAGGCTTTCATACACTACAGAGCCTGTTAATGAAGAGGCCCCTGGAAGATCGCATGTAAGGAATACTCCTATAATCCCATTACCCGAGCGATCTGCAATAAATGGACCTTTGGCAAGAGGAGTGTTGTCTTAGCTCTTTCTTGATGTTTGAAATCTTTGATTGTGGGAGCAGCAAGGTAGCTTGAATGGCATCTGTGATGATGCCTAAGAACAGAATGTTCTAAGTCAGGATGAAAACCAATTTCTCAGCGTTGATTATAACCCCCAAGCTCTGGAGTAGGTTGACCGCCCTTCCTAGATGGTGCCAGAGACAATGAGGGCATTGGTCCATGATCAGTATATCATCAAAGTACAGAAACAGGTGACACCCCCCCCCCCCCGGTCGGAGCATCTTCATGAAGCATCAGGGGGCTGATGACAATCTAAATTTATAAGGTCTTAAGTTCGTACACCAGGTGCTTCTTTAGGAACTGCAGGACCCTGCGATGAGGGTGGAATATAAGCATCATTAGGTAGGCAACCGGAGGAGATCCCAGAGAAGATGGGTTCCTTCGATCTTGAAATAGCACAAAACCAGAAACTCATTGGACTCCCTCAAATTGATCTCTCTCCGCTGACTTTTGTCTTTCTTTTGCACTAAGAAGATATTGCTCATGAAACCTCTGGTAAGGGCCAGCTGAGGAGTGATGACCCCTTTTGTCTCCAGGGCTAGCACCCCTTGGTATGACAGGATCTAAAACCAAAAAATAAATCTGCTTCGGCCCCTGCCATTGCCTTTGTGAGACGTAAAACTATTTGGAAGACCTAGGCTGGTTGGAGAACCCAGTCATTGTTGCTGCCACTGTTTCTGCCTGCTCATCAGGTGGGGAAGAAGGTGCCAAAGCAGTTCTGGTCCTGCTACTAACCTCTGTGGGATGCCTGACCTCTCCGTGGATCATGGTTGAGAAAGCAACCAGAATGACACCCTCTTCCGGCCCCTTTAAAACTTTTGGCCAAAGAACTTTATTGAAGCTTGTGTCTAGTTAAGGGTAGTGAAGGAAGATGCATTTTTGCCCAGATACTTGGGGATGATGCCAGCCTCGGCCACCATGTCTGCCTCCGAAGTGTCCAAGTCCTTGAGTTTTGGGTCCAGGAAGATGCCCGGCAGATGAGCTCAGTCTGAAAGGACCTCTGAGAAGATCACTGCCCTGGTTGTTCTCTTCTTCTCTATCCAGTATCTTTGTGAGAGGCCCTGCTATGTCCAGATGTTTATCCTGACTGTACCACTAAGATCTGTCTGTCCCCTACTTACGGTCCTTGACAAACTTAGCCAGGAATGTGGCCATCAGTCTTGGTTTTGGCCTCCACCTCGCTGTCCAAGGTAGGACGGGCCATTCACACTTCAGGTGAATCTCTTGCTTCCTTATCTAATTGTTTCTTAAGCAGAGCGAGACCAGAGGCAGCTCCCCTCAGTGTAGGATACAAATCAAAAATCTCTATTACACTTAATCTTTCAGTCTTACACAATAAAGCCCCATAACAGAAAAATAGCAAATATAACTGTCATGGTGCTAGGAAACTATGTATACTTTTAACCCGATAAAAAGATAATACTTTTAATAATATGTAACACTTAGTATGTACAGTCATTTAAAAACATATATTACATATAAGGCTTCCGGTTTTCTGTTTTTACAGATTTTTACAGATAAATACAGACCGAAAACAATGTGTTTCCTCTATGTATTTATTTTTAAAAGCGGTAAAATACAGAAAATGGTGCTTCTTCTTCGAGACTCTCGACGCTATCTTTCATGAATTCCAGGCAACAGGTAAGCAGATGGACAGCATGGGGAGTTAAAAAAAACAACAAAAAAAACAGGATGACATTTCCTTAAATACAGCATATGTTAACATATATTTGTAGTGCAACGCTAATATGTACCTGTGAGTGTAGTCTTTTGTTATACGTGACAGCTTAATTTGTTAAAATGTGACAGGCATCCACGTATGAGTGCACTTCCAAGAGTTCAATAAACGTGGCAATATACCATTTTACAGCTCCATTTATTCTCCCAACACAAAAAAAATATGGGCAAATACCAGTAGGATGGCCAAAAAATAAATATGGATAAATACAGACGGAAATGTTTAAAAAATAAATACCATAAAACCGGGCACCCTAATTACATAACACAACACGCATTTGCAAAGCAATAGGTCTCACGTTTACAAGAGTTTGAGCTATTGGCAATGCAATAGCTTAAACTCTCGCAATTTGCGAGACCTATTGCATTGCAAATTACTAGCGCCCATGCAGCGCTTTCCCATTCATGGAGGCCGTGCCCCTTTCTTTAGACAAGCTACGTCTAAAGAAAGGGGTGTGGCCAACATTAAAGTTAAACCGTGGCATGGGGCGCTTTGACAAAAAAAAGCATTGGCTTCTCAAGTTGACGAACAGATCTTATTTTTGTTTGTAAAAGTGCCCATGCCTTGCTTTCACTTCAAAAGCAGCTGTGCACATTTGTTTAGATGTGGCTTCTCTAAAGGAAGAGGCGCGGCCTCCACAAATGTAAAAGCACTACATGGGCGCTTGTAAACAAAACAAAATAAGTAAGCGTGGCCGTTATACTTAAAGCGGACCGCGCTGCTAAAATAAAGTAAGAAGTAAACAAGGTTGCTATGGTTAAAACAGACCGCCATTAGTAATTAAAATAAAAGCTCGCGGCGCGCTGCAACAAAGTGGGTGATATAGGGGCAAATCATTAAACAAAATAGTGCTCACAGCCAAAATAAAAAGACCGTGTAACAAGGCAAGTAAAAGGTCCAGTCGTTATGGGAGGTAACAAATGCAGACAAGGCGGCACTAAGGAGGAACTAGCAAGCTTAATAACGACTCGGAAGCCAGCATTTACAAAGGACAATGACAGAAGCCAATTAAAAACATGGGTAGAGTGGGCGGGGCTTCAAAGCCATACTCCAATACTGCATGCCTCGCAGCAGCGCATACGCTGTCCAGGCTCGACTTAAAAAGGAATAATTGAGTCAGACCAATCAATGTGTCTTTGAACATGTACAAGTCTACTTGATATGTCACTGAGCATTTATGAAACTTAGTTCTCATGTAAAAATGGCCAGTTCTAGTAGATGCCACAATATTTCTTTGTCAAGTTTGGTTGAGAAGATTTTATAGAGTCCATCTTCAGGGCTAAATTAGATGATTATCTTCCTTACAATTGGAAAACATTTCACAACAAAGCAAAGAGAAAAACCATAATCATAATTACGTCACAATCAAGAACGTAAAGAACTACCAAGTGCATCAGGTAACAAAGTTAACATAAAAACATATCCCTACAACGTGGACACAAATCATTGCTATGAATAAACTTTTTTTTTTTTTTTTTGATTATAAACTTTTATTGTCATTCAAGCGCATATACACAGCAGTGTGCCTACAACCTTACGAGGCCGGCAGCGATACACAGACAGTGATACATTGGGAACTTCATCAGTTATAAGCAGAGAGGAGATGGTCAGGGGTAACCAACATGAAATCAATAAAGCATTAGTCCAAGTATGACCGGTCTAAACGCTAGGTAATCTACATTTGGGTGAACTTCAATGGCGGGACATTGCGTGGGACAGTGCAAATAGGAATCGGATTGCTATGAATAAACTTAATGTACACATACATTTAAGAAACAGTATGAAAACTTTATCAATTAAGATAAATATTCATCTGGCAGCATATGGCATTCTATTGCTAATGTTTTCCTTATAGACCAATTAGTCGCATAGGTAATTCCTGAAAGTCTCTGTGTAAATTCATAAAGAATGCACATTTCTCACCCATATATATAATCAAACAACCAATCCGACACTACAACATATACACCTTTCTTCAATAATGTATTAAAATCCTCTCCATGTAACAAAACACACCTGCTACTTCACCTCACCAACCAAGTTTGGTGATATCTCATTTTTACTATGTCCACAAGGATCCTATCTTTTAGGACTCGCCAAATGTCAATCCGGTGTATCAAACCGGATGCACAACAGGGCATGCTTTTCACCTGATACTCCAATGGGAACTTTTTGTAGCTGAGAAATATTATGCCAATGCTTCTATAAAAAAGTACTCTAGATCTATCATGTAGCTGCAATGGCGAATAGTCAATATTTCTAATTCATCTCACCTTGCCTTCAAATTTTCCCAGTACTTGAATTTATAAATCAGTTTCCAAAAGTGTATTTTCTCAAATGTTTGAAGCCTTGCACCCTTCATATGGTTGTCTTTGTAGGAATGGACTCTTCTCATATGAAGTGTCAGAGGGCTTTAAAAATCCAAATTCATAGGTATCGCTCATCATAGGCCGGAACAGGCCGTAGAGTAGCTGTGCGCTGTATAAATCACAATACCATAACATAGTTACTTGTAGTATAGTATTCTAACAGTTTTTCTATTCTGTTACATGTCACAATATTACATTACCTCTATATCTCAATAAATCTTTACAGGGAAGGATTTCAACTCACGCCACTTGATATGTTCTCCTTATTTTTTTAACTAGAACCGCAATACTCAATTTGTTCCTATGGTGTATATATAACAAAAACCTACAATTAATATTTTCAATTCACTTTACAAATACCACCCCACCTACGCCTTTCCTGAAACACCACTCACTTTATCCATAAAAATGCTCCTATGTTGTTTCCCCTAATGTTTGATGTTCATATGTAATCCTACAGCCATATCCAACATCTTAGAAAATTGAGGGTCGGACTCTAACTGAAAATGTACTACAGTACCTGTTGGTATATAAATAATGTCTTACATATGACTGCCTGACTAAAGTCAGTCTGATATCCTGGTTGATTGTAATTTCGTTAACATATATTATTAATTCCAGGTGGGATGCGGGTTCCGAGTTGAGAATTTACTCTTGGATATGATGCTTATTAATTCCATAGTGAGCGCTTTGAGTTCTTTTGTGGATGAACCTAGTAATTGTGGCCAAAATCCTGCAAGTAGAAGACAAATTATTTATGTATGGTTACTCATCTAAGATGGCGGTCATGAACGAAGATGGAACTAGTAAAGAGTTTAATGAAAATACGATATCCAGATGGATTGCATTTGTTTTTTACACACAATGTAAGGTGGGATGCATATTTTAACATGGGTGGATTTTGGAGCAAGGGTTTTGGTTGCTTGGACACTGTGGGGAGCTCACCTGACTCAAGTGGTAAGGAGAGTTAGTCTAAATGAGTCGATGAGGCAATTAGTGGTGTGTGGTGGCAGTACAACTTATTGGGCTAGTTTTGTTCTTAGCTCAGCACCATATACATTGTGTTGTGGTTCTTTGACCGCATGGCTGCAAAACATGGGAGTCTAAGTATTTTTGGTTGGAGTCCTAGCCTCAGTTTTCGAAGATATCACGTATGGTTACCACTGATTCCCTTGGCAGGGATAATAACACCAGCGTGGTCATTCACAGGCATTCCTGGATGTGGTTTACTGACTCTTCACTAGAACTTTAGGTCAGTCTTAGGACATAATTGGGTTATTTGATTTATCTGTCAGCCCCTTGTACAGTGCACCATGTGTGCCCAGGGCTTGTAAATCAAATGCTGCTGGTGAGCTTGCAGCACTGGTTGTGCCACCCACAGAAGCAGCTTGTAAAGTGTGTCGCAGGCCTGCCATTGCAAGGCCTGTGTGCAGTCTAGCACTGCCATGTCGACTTGGGCAAGTGCACCCACTTGCCAGTCCCTAAACCTTCCCTTTGCTTCATATTAGACACCCCTATGGTAGGCCCAAGGGCAGGGTGCATTGTAAGTATAAGGTAGGACATGCTCTGATGTTTGTAGCATGTTCTAATAGTGAATTCCAGCCATTTTCGTTTTTCACTATTGAAGGCTACCTGATTTCATAGGCCAGAATGGGCAGTTAGATTATTACATTCTTATAATCCTAACTGACTCAGGGAACATTGTAGAAATTCCAATTGAGTATGCCTGGACTCAGAATAATAAGATACATCTTTTAGTAAAGTTTATTTTAATATTCTGTGTTTGTAAATGCCACTTTAGAAAGTAGGTATTTGCTTGCCTAACCATTTGAGCCTGCCTCTGCTGGGTTGTGTATTCCTTGTCTGGGTTTGTGAGTGACAGGGCTGGGGGATTCCAGGAGACAGGCTGGGGCAGCCCGGTGGTGAATAGAGAGATCTGCATCTAGATGGGAGGGAGGAGTTGCACCTGGGACCTGAATAGGGCTGGGCCTTCCCTCTACAATGCTGGCTCCACCCCCTTTGGCTAGTCTGATGTCTCTGCCCTGCACTGTGAAAGGAGTGGAGGAATCATGTCCTGTCTCCAGAGCTGTATCTTCCCTCCCCTGTGCTTGCTCCACCTCCTGTGGGGCGTCTGATGTCTCTGCCCTGCACAGTGAAAGGAAGAAGAGTCATGTAATCAAAGTGCTCAGGAAGTGGTTTGGACTAGGCAGAGGCCTCTCTGCCTTCAGAGAACAAAGGATTTTGGGGTATAAATATTGGAACTCTGATCCCAAGAAATGAGATCACTTCTGGACAAGAAACGTTTCTGCCAAGGAGAAGAACCAAGGAAGCTGCAGGAGTTGGTACCGCCCCTCTGCCAGTGTGCTGTTTGCTGGGTTGGCCTGCAGTGGTTGCTTCATTGCCAAGGGAACGGAGAAGGAACTTTAATCTACAGAATATTCTCCAAAGGCTTGAACTGTGCTTGCCTCCTGCTGAAGTCTCAGGGACAAAAGATTTCCGCTCCCTCCTGAATTTCCTTGCTGGGAATTCTGACTCCATTCACTTGCGTGCCCCTGGGAGCTGGAAGCGCGACGCGTCGAGAAGAAGCGTGTCGCCGCCGCACCTGAAATCGCAACGTCGGAGAAGCGAGCCTTCGTCGCATCTCCCTGGAAGCATGTGTTCATCGAACCTGCCTGCTGTCACATCACCGGAGAAGCGTGGCGCCATCGAGAGAATCGCCATCGCATCGCCGGAGAAGCGTGTCGCAGGGCCTGTCGCGGCTCCAAAGTACAGAGTCGACGCAAGGCTGCCAGGGCGTCATCGCATCGCTGCCTCAAGGGCGCCATCTTCTCGCATCGCAACCGGATCATCGCATCGCATCAAGGCGCCATCTTGCGCACTGCAACAGGCCCGCATCACCTCCGCACCGGTAAGGCTCACGACAAGTCCCCTACTCTGCGCAAGCATTGAGGAAGGACGCAACCATTCCCCCGGGTCACGGAACCGATGCATCTCCCCCTTTGCGAGCCTTTTTTTCACTTTGCGTTACGCATCCAGGTACTTTGTTGAGAACTTTGTCGCATTTACCATGAACTTGAACTAAGAGACTTTGATCATCTTTTAAGTAATCTTAAGTGTAGTATTGTGGATTTTTGTCGTTTGTGGTCTTGTGTTTAAGTCTATATAGAGAATACTTATTTTGATAAAACCTGTGTTGTGTCCATCTGTAGTGTTTTCACTGTATTACTGTGTATATTCACAAATGCTTAACACACTGCCTCTGAGATAAGCCTGTCTGCTTGTGCCAAGCTACCAAGGGGGTGAGCAGGGGTTATTAAGGAGTGTAATCCCCTTATCCTGACTTAGAAGTAAGGGGCCCTATTTGGACAAAGGTGAATACCATTGCCAACTAGAGACTCCCAGATCGAACACTACTGTTTTCCCAATTGGTTCTTTGTTGTACTACTGTTTTCCCAGTGTTATTTGGGAATTCTTGTTGGAGTCTGCTTGAAGAACAAATCTACCTGGTTAAGTAGTTGATCCCTATTTTAAAAGCATGAGGGACCTTGTGTGGGAAAGCTGTTGTGTTGACATGCTAGTGAAAGAATATTCAAACCAACAGCAGACAGGGTCTATCTTTTACTTACTGTAAAAGTGCATTTCTGTTTAAGATCATTTCTACTCTTTGTTTGAGCCGTTGTGATCACTCTCCACTTTGACATGTTCTATCTACTTCACAAAGACAAATAATTACTTGGAACTCATTTGTCATTCATCGCTCACATGCTTCAGAGTTCTTAATGAATTAGTGTAATTTGGAAATTGCATTTATGCAAAAGTCTCCTTAGGTTAGTAGAGATACTTCTGTAGTAGGGGATCTCTGTGTATAGTCATAATCTAGTGAATAGTCCCGCTCATGTGCGTGGACCCCGGCAATCAAAAATAATCTCTTAAGCTGTCATAAAACTGCAGAACTGCAAAGACACTTAAGAGATAATTTAAAGACAAATAATGCAGCCTATATCCATAGGCTACACTGTCCAGTACTTCAACTAGAAATTCCACCAAAAAAACACACACACAACAGCACAGTCTGCCCAGTTTCTCCATAAAGAAACTTGCCTCTACCAGTAAAAGCCTCTGGAATGATAGAGAGGAAGGCATGGACAGACAAGCCCCATAGGCTGCCATTATGTGGCTTAAATAGGATACTGTGTCTTTAAGAGAACCTTCCGGAACTTTCTCCCAGTATCCCAGAATGCATAGCAGGTCCCACTTACTTTCAGTTCTTTTTTCCGGCTCCTGCTAACAGGACCCTGGTGCATTGAGCGCTCCCTTTTTCAAAGGGTTTATTGGATTTGTGCACTTTTTTGACTTGAAAGTGTTTTCTGTTGTTAATACTTGGTGTTTTTTCTTCATCCCTGGGTGTTTGTTCAGGCTTTTAGGGATCTAAAACTCCTGCTCTGTTTGACAAGTGCCTTGCATGTGGAAGGAAGAAGGCCAAGTCGGACTCACATGACGTCTGCATTCTCTGCCTCCCTGAAGAACATGTTCCTGAAGGCTGTGATATTTGTCAGACCTTTTCAACTAGGACCCTCAGGGAAAAGTTGAAGATTAGGCTCCAAGGCCTCGAGGAGAGACGTATGCAGGCTGCAGGTGGGTCTGGGCAGGCTGGGAAGGCTCCCTCTGCCCCTGCTGAGGCCTTTGGGGGGCTCCCCAGAGGCAGGAAGACCAGCAAACGCTCCCGGTCTCCGTCGACGTCGATTGCATCGACGACGACGTCGAGAGGGATGACGACGGTGTGTTCCCCATCTCCCCGGGGCTCCGGGTCGAGACAGCGTGGGAAGTCAACGTCGAAGGGCCTGGGCAGGCCGCCGTCGAGGTCACCGTCGACGGCGTCATCATCGCCGTCTTCGACGTCGAGCCGTCGATGTCGAAGGACCAGTAGGCATCGGCGCTCGCCGCCGAGGCGACACCGCCGTTCACCGTCGAGTGGACGTTCGGCGTCGAGGGGATCCTCGACGTCGAGGACTGCGAGGAAACTGTCTGCGAAGGACAGTCGACGCTCGTCGTCGAGAGCTGACCGCTCGTCGTCAAGGTGGCGGCGCTCGGCGTCGAGGAAGAAACACTCGACGTCGAGGAGACGGCGTTCGACGCCTGAGTCACGGGGTCGACGTTCGACGCCGGATAAACGTAGGTCGAGGAGGTAGAGATCGGCGTCTGGGAGCCGTTCTGCCTCCCCAAAACGGCGCAGAAGGACTTCTGGTGCCAGAAGTCAGGCGGGGTCTGGTGAAGGACGCCGGAGGCGGCGCTCAGGTTCTGGAGGGGCTGGGTCGCAGTCCCCTCCTCCGAAGAAGTCACCGGGCTCGGTGTACTCGGTGGTTTATACACCACCTCGGCCTAAATCTCCTCCTCCTCTACCTAAAGAGGATCCGCCGGTTAAGCCCCTCTGCCATCTCTGCCACCACCGGGGCTTCCACCGCCACTGCTTCCACCGCATGGGCCTAGGCCTCGGTCGGGGACTCCTCCGGTCCCTCCGCCGAGGTCGGCGTCCCTACCCAGGTTACCTACACCTCCAAAGGGGACACCAAGACCTAGAACCCAGGAGAAACCACGGAAGACGCCTCCTCGGAAACCTACGGAGCTTCCACGTTCTGGGAGGTCGCGATCCCGTTCCAGGAGGAGAGAAAGATCGCGCCACCGGTCTTCCACACGGTCGAGACGACGCCACAGGAGGCACAGGTCTCGTTCCCATACAAGATCCTCGGGGACCAGGGACTATTCTCCGACGTTGTTGGAATCACCAGAGACAAGGGTTTCACCGATTGATGATCTGGTGTCCTTTCAGGAAGTCCTTTTGCGAGGTGCAGCGAAGCTGGGCATCTCGTTGACGGTGCCCACTCCCTAGACGTCGGTGATCTTTGAGACGCTACACCAAAAACATCTATCCCGACCATTGCTACCACTGGTGCCGGGTCTGGAAGAACCGGCCATGGACCTTTTCCTCACCCCAGCGGTTACCAAAGTGGCGCCCTCGAGGCTTCAGAAAAAATACCGGGCTCCCGACTCGGATCCGGCCTTCCTGAGGACGGAACCTCCTCCGGATTCTGTGATCGTGACGGCTGCGCGCAAACAGCATGCCACCACTCCGTCCTCCACAGTTCCGCCTGATAAAGAATCCAGGTGGCGGATTCCTCTGGAAGGAAGGTTTGTGGGACTTGCCACGGCCCTGTTGGGACGATATGATCGAGCCCTCTGGGAATCCCTCCAGCAGTTTGTGGAACTTCTGCCGCGGGACAAGAGGGAGGATTTTCAGGAAGTTTTGAGCGAGGGGATGTTGGTGGCGAATCAGGTCATCAGCGCCGCTGCCGATTCCTTCCTACTGGTGGCACATGGTTTCTGCCATGGGATCAACCAGCGCAGACACGCCTGGCTCCGCCTTACGTCATTAAAACCTGACGCACAACAAAGGGTTGCCAACCTTCCATTCTCTGGCGAAACCCTGTTTGGGAAACATGCGGATGACGAAATGGCCCGCATGAAGGCGGAGGCTGAGACGCTCACGGCTGTGGGTTTGGAAAAACCCAAGGAGAGTAAGAAGTCGTACCGCCCGTTCCAGAGACGGTTTGGTGGACAGGGCAGAGGGCGTGGCCAGTCTTCAGGTCAACAACAGCAGCAGCAACAACAGCAGCAGTTCAGAAGACCATTCCAAAAGCGCCAGAGGGGCAGAGGAGGCCACCAGTCGGCACCAGCGACTAAAGGCCCGGCTGGGTCTAGGCCCTGAGCGCTTACTTCCCCTTCATCCGTTACCCACTCCGGTGGGGGGAAGCGTTCAATTTTTTCTGGCAGAGTGGACAAAAATTACTCAGGACAAGTGGGTGCTGAATATTGTTTGCAATGGATACAGTCTTCGGTTCACCAGCCCTCCTCCATCGATTCCTCCGGTCAGCTCGCAGTATCAACTGCGCGAGCTCCAGGCGGAGGCCGATATCCTGTTCAGGAAGAGGGCGATAGAAGACGTACCTCTGTCTCAAAGAGGAAGAGGTCTGTACTCCAGGTTCTTCCTGGTCCGCAAGAAGGACAAGAACGAGTTCAGGACCATTCTGGACTTGCGACAGGCAAACAAGTGGATTCGCAGGGAAAAGTTTTGCATGCTGTCGTTGCATCAGATATATCCTCAGTTGCAACAAGGGGACTGGCTGTGTGCTATAGACCTACAGGATGCGTACTTCCATGTGCCCATTGCACGCAAACACAGGAAGTTCCTGCGGTTCCAAGTCGGCGCCAAGTACTCCTGTTCGGACTGAAGTCTGCGCCAAGAACATTCTGGAAGTGCATGGCGGTGGTTGCAGCACACCTAAGAAAGAACAAGGTGTTCGTCTACCCGTACCTGGACGATTGGTTGATCAAGGCCTCCTCCTTCTCGGAAGCTCAAGCGGACTTCCAGAAGACGTGCGTTCTCTTGAACAAGCTGGGGTTGCACATCAACATGTCCAAGTCTGTCCCGACTCCAGTCCAGTGCATACAGTACTTGGGAGCCTCCATCAATACGCTGTCAGCAAGCGTGTCTCCTTCGGAGGAGCGACGATTATCACTCCTTCGGAAGGCTCAGGCTCTCATGACCACTCCATCTACGACAGTGAGGACGGTGTCTTCCCTACTGGGATCGATGGCCTCTTGTATCTTCCTCACGCCACGCGCACGACTGCACATGAGACCGTTGCAGGAGTGCTTGGAGGATCAGTGGGATCAGAGGAGAGGATCCTGGGACGACAGGATACGGATGTCTCTGCATGCTCTTCAGTCTCTGAAGTGGTGGTGTTCAGCGGAGAATCTCCTGAGAGGGGTTCCCTTCCACAAGGACATTCCCACACAGACGATCGTGACGGATGCTTCCCTCCAGGGTTGGGGGGCGCACTCCGGAGACCTACAGATTTAAGGGACGTGGTCCCCGATGGAGTCCACGTACCACATCAATTTCCTGGAACTCAGAGCTGTTCACTTGGCACTGAAGGCCTTTCTTCCGTCCTTCCAGACCAACTCTCTGCTTGTGCAAACGGACAATACGACCACGATGTATTACCTCAACAAGCAGGGGGGTTCGAGATCGCGCACTCTGTCGCAGGAGGCGCAGGCGATCTGGCGCTGGCTTCTGGCCAGAGGACTGTCGATAACGGCTACCCATCTGCCAGGTGTGCAGAATGTTCAGGCGGACGCACTGAGCAGACTGATTCAGGAAAACCACGAATGGGTCATAAACGACGAAGTACTAGGAGAAGTCTTCGCAAGGTGGGGAAATCCAGACGTGGATCTGTTCGCCACCGCCGAAAACAGCAAATGCCGAGGCTTCGCCTCCAGGTACTACCAGCGGGGGATGCTGGGGAATGCGCTATGGATCGACTGGTCGAACAGCTTTCTGTACGCTTTTCCACCCATTCCCCTGATTCCGACAGTGCTCATCAAGCTGGCCCGGTCCAGGGCGCGGATGATACTTATTGCTCCGGAATGGCCCAGGCAGTGGTGGTTCACGGACCTGCTTCACCGATCTCTCCTTCCGCACATACGGCTGCTGTGCAGGCCGGACCTTCTCACGAAGTTCGGGGGACAGATGTTGCACCCCAACCTCTCGTCTTTGAGTTTGGCGGCATGGCTCCTGAGATAGTGCAATATGGCCATTTGAATCTGCCTGAAGATTGCATGGACATTCTGAAGGAGTCTAAGCGACCTTCCACTCGGACTTCCTATGCTTACAAGTGGAAGAGGTTCTGTATCTGGTTCAAGTCCAAGAACTTTGAGCCGACGACGTGCAAGGAAGATGTCATCCTTCCTTACCTTCTACATTTGGCGCAGTCTGGCCTTAATGTCAATTCCATTAAGGTCCATCTAGCTGCATTGACTGCCTACAGGAAATGCCCTTCACAGACTTCCTTTTTCCAGATCCCTGTGATCAAAGACTTTCTGGAAAGCTTGAAGAAAGTATTCCCTCCTGTCAGGCTTCCTTGCCTTCATGGGAATTGAATGTGGTGCTGTCCAGATTGATGAAGGAGCCTTTTGAACCTATTCATAAGGCTTCGTTGCAGCACCTGTCCTGGAAGGCGTCGTTCCTCGTGGCCATTACATCGGCCCGCAGGGTGAGTGAGATTCAGGCGTTGTGTTGCCAGGAACCTTATACTGTATTTCATGCTGCGAAGGTTGTTATGCGTACTCACTCTAAATTTCTTCCCAAGGTTATTTCTAATTTTCATGTCAACCAGACCATAACTTTGCCTACGTTTTTTCAAAATCCTTCATCTCCAGCGGAAAGGTCTCTGCATTCCCTGGATGTCAGGAGGGTGTTGAAATTTTATCTGGATAAAACCAAAGATATTCGTAGGTCAGACCAATTATTTATCAATTATGGATCAGTCAGGACGGGTCTTGCAACCTCTAAGCAGTTTATCTCGAGGTGGATTGTGTCCTGCATACAGCTATGTTACCAAAAAGCTAATAAGACCTTAGGAGGTAAGCCTAAGGCTCATTCCACCAGGGGCAAAGCTGCCACGACAGCCTTGCTCCGTAATGTTCCGATTGCAGAAATCTGCAAGGCGGCCACTTGGAAGTCGGTTCATACCTTTGCTAAGCATTACTGCCTGGACACTGATGCCAGGGCAGACGCTCAGGTTGGGCAGGCTTCGCTGCGAAATCTGTTCGCACAATAGTGGTGTTATTTCTCGTTTCTCCACCGCCGCTTTGGTGTGGGGATGGGCTTGCCATTCTATTCACTAGATTATGACTATACACAGAGATCCCCTACTACAGAAGGAGTAGTTTCTGTCCTGTAACTCCAGTTCTGTAGTAGGGGTATCTCTGTTATAGTCATAAGCGCCCGCCCTCCTCCCCGGTGGAGAGAGATATTCATGTAAGAAATGCTACAGGTCTGGCGTTTTACGCCTTCAAAAAGAACTGAAAGTAAGTGGGACCTGCTATGCATTCTGGGATACTGGGAGAAAGTTCTGGAAGGTTCTCTTAAAGGCACAGTATCCTATTTAAGCCACATAATGGCAGCCTATGGGGCTTGTCTGTCCATGCCTTCCTCTCTATCATTCCAGAGGCTTTTACTGGTAGAGGCAAGTTTCTTTATGGAGAAACTGGGCAGACTGTGCTGTTGTGTGTGTGTTTTTTTGGTGGAATTTCTAGTTGAAGTACTGGACAGTGTAGCCTGTGGATATAGGCTGCATTATTTGTCTTTAAATTATCTCTTAAGTGTCTTTGCAGTTCTGCAGTTTTATGACAGCTTAAGAGATTATTTTTGATT
The DNA here is from genome assembly GCF_964261635.1 of Lissotriton helveticus. Lineage (NCBI taxonomy): Eukaryota > Metazoa > Chordata > Amphibia > Caudata > Salamandridae > Lissotriton > Lissotriton helveticus. The sequence goes on from NC_136057.1 coordinate 1,818,350,387, forward strand.
GCCGGGGTCCACGCACATGAGCGGGACTATTCACTAGATTATGACTATAACAGAGATACCCCTACTACAGAACTGGAGTTACAGGACAGAAACTACTCCTTCATAATGAGGCCATCTGAGGAGCTGCCCTGTTATCCCCACAGAAAAGAACAGTAGGCAATTCCTGGTATCAACGATAACCTACAAAGTGAATACAGTACAGACATCCATTGCTTGCTGAATGCTCTCATATCTTCAAGGTCTGTTCCTACCAGTGGTATTCCAGCCTGGAAAGGATTGATGTCAGTGCCACCCAAACTAAGAAGTCTTCTTTTCATTGCCTTTTGGAAGAGCTTCACTAGGGCTCTCATCTGTGGTTATCATGGAACTGAGTGATGAGGTTCGAAGAACACCTATCATAAGTATGAAAGTGATTGGTGGCTGCACCCCACACCTGTCTCCTGCCTTATTTTGGTTTGCTGAGGCAGTGATGTACATTAATTGCTGCATAATATAGCCTGGTGATCTTGCAGCATTACTGACTGAAGGCCATGTGAACCGCTTTACCAATATTTGTTTATTATATTTTCCATTGAGACATTTTGAGTCTGGTTGCCACTAATGAGTTCTGTAAATAAAAGCCCACCGATACTGATCACAGTTTGCCTCGTGCAGTTCTTGTCTAAACAATAGTTTATTAGGATGTGCGTTTGAGATATACAGGGGAGGTGGTAGGTAGATCAACGTTCTGGGGAAGGACTCATTGCCTGTCAGTTCTTGGACTCCCCATTGTAAATTTGACTCCGTTTCTGGTCCCACCATTTTGGAAAAAGCAATGTATGTATTTATTTTTTAGGAAGGTGGAATATTATGTGGTATGGCTGGGTGACCTTGCCATGTAATATTCTCACAATACCCCAGAGATGGTCCTAGGATTCACACTAATAAATCCTTCGGAACTGCAGGTGAGACTACAACTCCCACAATGCACTGGACCACCTGGATTTGGGCAATCCTTTAGAGGGCCCGATGGCCAGCGATTCTTTAGATCCGGATGGTGTTTTTACCTACAGTTTGCAGGGGACTAGTGTCACTAGTTCAAGGGAGACGGAGGGTGCTTCTGGCTTCCACAAGGTTTCCTCTCTTTGGGAGTGTCTAGTTTTGGCCAAGGGCGAGGGGCATTATGCTCTCAGAGAGTGATCTATTATCCTTGATGAGCTCTTACGAATCCGTTTCTATGAAGCCTATCACACCTCCTCCGTCACCAACTCCTGTGCCATTAAAGCCTAATACACCTGCAGCGTCATTAATTGCTACTATCCCCTAAAACCCCCGTAGAACCATTAAACCTAACAGCAGAGGCATCACAAACAACAACCTCAGAAGAATCCCTATCAGTCAGGAACCCTCTTCATCCACCAGCACGCCCGCACTCAAATGTATTCTCCTAAATTGCAGATCGGCCGCTCGACATGCAGCAGACATAGCTGATCTCATCATCACACATGAACCAGACTTGTTATTGCTTACTGAAACTTGGTTAAAAGAATACTCTACACCAATCATTGACATTCTAGTTCCACCCTGCTACAACATCATCAGATTAGACGGAGCTAGAGCAGACAAGTCAGGGGGTGGCATAGCCTGCATACATCGTAACAACATCTCGGTAAGCAGAGCCATCTCCCCCTCTTTCCAGTCATATGAATACATGTGCCTTAATATTTCCAGCAAGGGAACACCGGTATGTTCTTTGCATATCATTTATCACCCACCAGGTGAGAACCTCACCTTCACCGAACACTTCATGGACATGGTGTCATCATACATGGGTCGACACAATACCCAAATATTCCTCGGAGACTTCAATCTCCATTGGAATGATCCTAATGACTCAGCAGTGAACAGTCTTAAGAATTTCCTAGCGGACCTACACCTAACACAGTTCTGCAACATCCCAACACATGACAAAGGATCGATCCTAGACTTACTAATCTCTAAAACAGGTCCCATCCAGCTTGATTCGATCCTACCCTGCGACTGGTCTGACCATCACATCACCTTCACCATTAAGGAAAAGGTAAGAACGAACTCAGCCCAACCCACGAGACCAAAAGTGTGGAAAAGAGACCTAAAAAAATCTTAAACTCAACTCCTTACCGTCCTCCTGAACTAACTTATTGCTGCCCCCCGCAGGATCTACTACAGTACACAAGCTCACCAACCACTACATCTCGACCATGACATCAATAGTTGACGAGGTAGAATCTCTACAGCTAAAAAGAGTCTCTCTGAAAGACTCTAAACCCTAGTATAATGGTTTACTCAACGAGGAGAGGCGCTCCCTCAGAACTGCAGAACGGTTCTGGAGGTCAACACCGTCTTCCAACCACCTTATGATCCTTAGGTCAAAGAGAAATGCATATTTACGCAAGATCAAACGCACCAAAGCTGATTACTTTAGCCTTCAACTAGACCAGGCAAGAAACCGTCCCAAAAACCTCTTTGAGTTGATCAAATCTTAAGCTAAGGAGGCACCTCAGTGCCCACAAGACTCTGAATGCTCGATGCCAAATTGTGAAGAATTCTCCACCTTCTTCTCCCTCAAGACAGACACCATCAAAAAAGACCTCCTAAAGGACCTAACATTATATGCGAGAACGAATACACTAACTTCTCCTACTCCCATGTCCACGCCAGGGCAACCCCTATCAAAGTATAATTCTAAAAATAATGCAAGCTGGTCATCATTTTCCTCCTTCTCCGAAGTGGCCCTATGCAAAATTCTCAGTGCTCTGAATCCAGCCAACCACTCCGCCGACCCGCTTCCGGCAAACGCAGTCAAAGACCTCACCCCATTGCTTCTACCTCTCTGGTCGAAGATCATAAACAGTTCCCTCCAACAAGGATGCATCCCAGACATCCTCAAAATAGGCCAGGTCTCACCCATTCTAAAGAAACCTACGGCAGACCCCACGGACCAAAGCAACTATCGCCCAATCTCCAATATCCCCACCCTAGCAAAGCTGCTGGAAAAATGTGTACATCTACAGCTAACGAAACACATTGATCATTTTGACCTACTCAACCAACTCTAATCAGGCTTCTGCGCTGGCCACGGCACAGAATCAGCCATAAGACACATCATTGATGATGCGCTGCAAATACTTGACCAAAATGGATCATTTTAACTCATCCTACCTATCTTCAGCCTTTGATACGGTTAAACACGAGAACCTGTTAGACCTCCTGAAACACAGAATGGGCTTATCTGGGGCAGTGCTAAATTGGTTCACCTCATTTCTCCAAAACCGGTCACAACAATTCAAAATCAAGAACACCCTATCCAAGCCAGTCCCAGTGACCTTGGGGGTACCGCAAGGATCAGCACTATCTCCAACACTGTTTAATCTCTTCCTGGAACCTCTAACGGAAATCCTACAAACCTCGAATGTGCAATACCACATGTATGCAGACGATACACAGCTATACCTCAAAATACACTCCTTAGAGGATATCAAACTACTCAACACAGCTCTTAGAAACACACAACCATGGCTGGCAGAAAATCATCTGAAATTGAATGCCTTAAAAACGGAATTTCTTCTAATAGCCCCACCGGCCCAAATCCTGAAATTGCAAGACTGGATCAAACATATTACTGTGTTCAATGTACAACCGATCATTGTGGATTCAGCGAAGTCACTTGGAATAACTTTGGACAGTAACCTCAACATGCAAAAACATATCAGTAATGTTACAAAGGGAGCCAACCTTCAGATAAACACATTGAGGAAACTAAAACCCTTCTTTCCACACAATGACTTTAAGCAGCCAGTACAAGCTCTGGTCATACCCAGAGTGGAATACGGTTGCGTCACCCTTTGTGGATTGCCCAAAGCATCAACTGCACCCCTTAGAGCCTCAATCAACGCTGCAGCAAGACTCATAACTGGATCTAAACGTTTTTCCCACATATCCCCGGACCTTCAATCCCTGAACTGGTTACCCCTAGATGCGAGAATTCAACTGAAAATTGAATGCATGACGCACAGAGCCTTACATCAAAAGACCCCCAGTTACCTGGCACAGAAACTGACGACCTCTGGGGGCACCAGACCTTCAAGAAATGCAGAAACATTACTCCTGAAACCACAAAAGTTCCATAAGAAAAAAACCTATAATAGATCATTCTCCGGGATGGCACCCAGAATTTGGAATGCTTACCCCCTGAAACCCGTCCACTATTGCTTTTAAAAAGGAATTTAAATACCTCCTCATGGTCAAATACAAATGAGTTTGGTCTGCTGAATCAATAGGACGAAAGACAGATAAGCTCTTAACCACAAGACACTTAACGATGCCAAATAGAACTATATTGTTTTTCTTTCTATTTTCTTTGTATTGCTGTGTTGATCTATTTCTTATGGCTTGTATATGTAACATTTACTGTCTGCATAGCGCTCTGATATCCGCCAGGATCTTGTTCGCGCTTTATAAAACTCTTCAAATAAAATAAAAATAAAATGCAATTCAAAGTCCTTTGCCTCAAATACAAAGTATCACTCTTTTGCTTTTTGCTAGTGAGCAAAGTCTTTTTGTCTGCGACAAAGGTTTCCTTGGGTCCGTCCTTGAAGTAGGTTGTTCAGTTCATCCTAGATTTAGGGGTGTGGAGCTAGTAGCCAATGGACAACTAGTCCCTGCAGCTAGTCCGCCCCTGGTGTAGGTCACCATTTCTACCCAGAACCTAGTATTTCTGCCCTCCTAAAGATGGCAGAATTACATTTTAGGTGTACACACCAGAATGTCCACCTTAGAGGTGTGGCAGGCCAACCCGGGGATGTACACTTACTGCATAGCTAATTTCCCGCCTTACCTGGGTGTAAGCATGCCTGGGGTAAGGGGCGGGCTGTTTCCTTCTCAGTGGGACAGCACAGATGCATATCATAAGGGTTTTAGTCTTTGAAGCTCACTGCTCTGATGTCCCAATTCACTAGCAATCTGTGGAAGAGTGGGGTGTGACCTCCTTGCCTGTTTTGTCTCAGACTCCTGGGAGTGATCACACTGCCTGGCAGGTAGTCAGAATCTTGTCTTGGCATCAGCAGGCGCAGGAAAGTGCGGGTTGGTCAGCCAGAGCACAGTAAAGCTTCAGGCAATGGGGGGGTGTAACCTCTAAGATGCCCTCTGGGTGAATGCCACGTCACCCAGGGCATGAGAATTGTCAGGGGTGAGAAGGCACATTGTTTAATACCAGACTTGCCTTTTTTTTGGTGGCACCGTAATGGAGCTGCCAATCTAGAGGGTGCCCATTTGGCAGCCCATGTTATCCTACAGACCGCTAACACATAGTGGTTTCCAATGGGGGATGCCACTATAGTACATATAGGCTTACACTTACATGGCCACACCTTGAATATAATGCACCCTGCCTCCGGGGCTGAGGAAGCCTAACGTAGGGGTGCAATTCATACATTAAAGGCAGTGTATGTTACTGTGCCACATAGGGTGAGGACACAGTCGAGTTGGAGCACCTTGCACTGCTCCTGCAGTCTGTAATGGCAGGCTGTTTGTCAGTAGGTTGCATGAGTCGCCCAGGCTGCAGCACTGGGGACCCCTTTACCACCAATGCCCTGGGTACCCCTGGTACCATATACTAGGGACTTATAAGGTGGTAAAGCTTTTGCAAATTTGGGTTTACCAAGTCAAGCATAAGTTTTAAGAGATAGCACAGGCACTTGGGTCTGGGCAGCAGACTCTAGTGCGCTTTGAGTCATTACCATCAACATTTGAAGCAAAAAGTGGGGTCATCATGCAAAAAGGGATATATGAATGTGTGTGTGTGTGTGTGTGTGTGTATATATATATTATGCATTATGCCCAGCAAACTTGTATTAAAAAGATTCTGCCGGAGCCCCATGGTGTCCTCTGACCTCTTCTTCCTTGGAGGGGTATGCTTGTTTATTTATCTCCGCGGCAGCTGGCAAGCCGCGTCCAGAGGACCCGCTCTACAGGAGGATTGTGTACTTGCCGGATCCAGTGGCAACACTGTACTCTGTTTCTCCGAGGTATCGGATGTCGCATTCCCACCTCATCTACCAGGGAGCACACGGCCACCGCTAGCAGCGGCTTGTGACTTCACGAGGCAGCGGATTCACTGTACTCGCGCTGCATGGCTCGCTTTCAACCTGCTTCATGTGGGAGAACGTGTGGGGTTTCTAGCAAGGCTCTCACTGTTATTTACAGGTTTCACCATTGATCCCTTGCCAAGGTATTTCAGCGCTCATCAAACGGTACTTACCGAATACTGCATCTTGGTAGCTGTAGTTCCAACGTTTTACTGCAGCTGCTTTCAATTTTGTTCGAGCCAGCTGACTCCCCACCCAGGGGAGGACCGGAACATTTCAAAGGGAGGCGTGGTGTTTTCCTGTGTTTGTGAAGGGCGTCTGACGAAGGCACACTCACGCCGAAATGCATTATGCCCAGCAAACTTGTATTAAAAAGATTCTGCCGGAGCCCCATGGTGTCCTCTGACCTCTTCTTCCTTGGAGGGGTATGCTTGTTTATTTATCTCCGCGGCAGCTGGCAAGCCGCGTCCAGAGGACCCGCTCTACAGGAGGATTGTGTACTTGCCGGATCCAGTGGCAACACTGTACTCTGTTTTTCCGAGGTATCGGATGTCGCATTCCCACCTCATCTACCAGGGAGCACACGGCCACCGCTAGCAGCGGCTTGTGACTTCACGAGGCAGCGGATTCACTGTACTCGCGCTGCATGGCTCGCTTTCAACCTGCTTCATGTGGGAGAACGTGTGGGGTTTCTAGCAAGGCTCTCACTGTTATTTACAGGTTTCACCATTGATCCCTTGCCAAGGTATTTCAGCGCTCATCAAACGGTACTTACCGAATACTGCATCTTGGTAGCTGTAGTTCCAACGTTTTACTGCAGCTGCTTTCAATTTTGTTCGAGCCAGCTGACTCCCCACCCAGGGGAGGACCGGAACATTTCAAAGGGAGGCGTGGTGTTTTCCTGTGTTTGTGAAGGGCGTCTGACGAAGGCACACTCACGCCGAAATGCATTATGCCCAGCAAACTTGTATTAAAAAGATTCTGCCGGAGCCCCATGGTGTCCTCTGACCTCTTCTTCCTTGGAGGGGTATGCTTGTTTATTTATCTCCGCGGCAGCTGGCAAGCCGCGTCCAGAGGACCCGCTCTACAGGAGGATTGTGTACTTGCCGGATCCAGTGGAAACACTGTATTCTGTTTCTCCGAGGTATCGGATGTCGCATTCCCACCTCATCTACCAGGGAGCACACGGCCACCGCTAGCAGCGGCTTGTGACTTCACGAGGCAGCGGATTCACTGTACTCGCGCTGCATGGCTCGCTTTCAACCTGCTTCATGTGGGAGAACGTGTGGGGTTTCTAGCAAGGCTCTCACTGTTATTTACAGGTTTCACCATTGATCCCTTGCCAAGGTATTTCAGCGCTCATCAAACGGTACTTACCGAATACTGCATCTTGGTAGCTGTAGTTCCAATGTTTTACTGCAGCTGCTTTCAATTTTGTTCGAGCCAGCTGACTCCCCACCCAGGGGAGGACCGGAACATTTCAAAGGGAGGCGTGGTGTTTTCCTGTGTTTGTGAAGGGCATCTGACGAAGGCACACTCACGCCGAAATGCATTATGCCCAGCAAACTTGTATTAAAAAGATTCTGCCGGAGCCCCATGGTGTCCTCTGACCTCTTCTTCCTTGGAGGGGTATGCTTGTTTATATATATATATATATATATATATATATAAAAACTTTCACTTTACATCTAAAATGTGAAAGATACTCGTACTTTACATTATAGATGCTGCTAATAAATAAAACTGCACTTTATATTTCCATGTTGGTCATTAGGTACTTAATTAATTTAGCTAAGTAACTTATGAAAACAGTTTATATATCTTGTAACTTATGCATTTTGTATGAATAAAAAATATTGAATAAACTGCTGAGGGCCCATTTTCCCATCTAGGATTGCACTTTACGCTATAGTAGACTGCCTTATTTGTTATATATATAGAATTGCACATGTTATCATTATAATACCCTTGATATATGGGTGATGAATTATAGAGACATAGAAACAATTTTGTGTGCTTTACAATTTGAAAATGAAAATGTTCTTAACATTTCTGTGTTTCTATAGGATTGTACATATGTTTGCAATTCTCTTCCACTGTTCTCTTTTTCTTGCTTTATTAGATGGTACTAAATGTAGATTCGTGTATCAAGAGAGAGAGAGAGGACCAGAAAGCTAGTCCATATCCCCGGGTTTATATGTGGTTAATCCCTGGAACTCCCTGGCATACACGTGACCTTTAGACTGTGTCCCCACCATCCTGACCCTATGTATCCCCTTGAGGATAGAGCCTCACGCCGTCTAATACTGTTGTTATAAATCCCACCCGTGTCTATGGCTTTGACTCTGTGCCACCAGAATCCGAACATATCACTGAAATGTTCCCAGGCGGCACTTATTAGACACTTGCAAATGCATTAATCACCTCCCAACACATGCGCGAATACACAGCGCGCGCACGCTCCTAGTGCGCGCATGCGCGGAGATAACACTACCTTCCGCGCATGCTCTATGGCAACGCTCTGCACTACGCATGCACGAATGCGCGCAGATGACACTATTTTCTGCGCATGCGCTATGCCAACACTCTGTACCACGCATGCGCGAAGACTCACCGCTGCTCTTCACGCACCTGAGCGCCCTCGCGAGCGCAATGACTCGGCAGATCGAGTCTCTCTACCCTTTCCCCTACTATGCAGGTGATAACAATCATACAAGCAACAACAGTATAAAACCTCCACCACAATGGCCATTACTCACCGGTTCTGCGAAGGAGGCACTACAGGTCCAAAGCAGGCTCTGGCCAGCAATTCTGTGAGTATGATGATCGACCATCTTCATCACTGGTAAGCGCTTTTCTCTCCCACAGGTCTCCCCTAAGTCTAAGTGGCAAAATCCTTATTTTTACCCCACAGGGTCAACCCTTGCCACTTCTCAACCATGAAGTAGCATATTTCCAAAACTAGCGTAAGAAAGAATTTTATGCGTTTTCTTTTTCTACCACTAATGCACTATTTATGTACATACCGTGTTTTAGCCACTTCACCCTCGAAATCCAGTGCGAACCCCACAATAATGGTATCACCCATACCATTACACTATAGCCGCTTATAGCCAGCACCAACAACGCTATAAAGTCGGCAACCAGATGTATACACTGCTATACAATCAAGTGACTCTCCTTTTTCCTTGTATGTCTTTGTCCTTGTCTTTATATGTTATATGTACAGGTGTTTTGAGAAGGGAATCCCCCTCTCACACATAGAAAAACACTTTAGGGCGTGTATACACATAGTCTGTAATACACACCCACTAGTTTTAATCACATACACGTATTTTAACCCGTCCTGAAGAAAGCCAGCATAGACATAAGGCACTGGCTGAAACATGTTGACATATTCCAGGATGTGAGAGGTCGTAACTCGCCTCGAACATCCAACAGCCTTACTTTAACCGCTGACGGTGACCCAGCTATTAAAGTCTAATTTGCCTCCGGGCACTGGGATCCCCGCCAAGCCGTTTTAACCCACTTTCCATAACACTCTTCACCGCACACTCAGCGACATACCTGCTCCGCTGTAATCAGGCGTCGAAGCACACCCGGGACACGCTAGGTGTCACTGGGTGGGCCCGATGATGAAGCATGCCACCAACTAGGTTGGTGGGTGAGGGCTTCATGAGCACACCTACCAGGTGCCACTAACCCGTGACAATACATACTTGAGTCCTTGAACTAAAAATTAAATCAATTTTTGTTAACTTTGTCTATTTCAAGCTAGTCTCCTTTTGATTAACCACATATAAACCCGGGGATATGGACTAGCTTTCTGGTCCTCTCTCTCTCTCTCTTGATACACGAATATATTGGCAGCGCGCAGCTGTGAGAGTATATACTCAACCATGGCCGAAAACCATGGCCTGACTTTTTCTGAAAGTGACGTGACGGATATACTAACTGACCCGTCCTTCCAAGCGGACTTCAACATCGCTAACACCATCGCACAAACTACTGACTGGGAGACCTTAACAGAGAGAAAACGCAACAGAATAAGAACCATCCTTCATGGGACTATCCTGGCCCAGTACCTTAGAACCAACACGGCTCCGAGGGGCCTTCTCGTAACCAATGCACCCAGAATCTTCCTCGATGACCCAGCCTTCAGGAAAGATTGGGCCCAGATCGCCTGGCATTGCACCAGGGACTGGATAATACTCATTATAAAAACCTCAAAACGATTATCAGATGCCATCATGATCGAAATCCAGACCACAGAGAGCCACTTCAAAGCTACCATTACTTTTTTTTTTTGAAAGACCTTTATTAGCATCAAAATCAGCATCAGTACAAATGCACTAGTAAGCATACATTTCGTGGCCACCAGGGCACAACAAGTCCTCAAGCAAAGATGTTACACAGCCCTGTTTGCCGGCATCCCGGGGGCCCGCGGCGATATGTAGAGGACTCAACCCAGCTGTATTGAGAATAGCTTCCCCACAAAGGCAGCACACAGCTCAACGCGACAACTGATCACACATTGTCAACTCGAAGGGAAGGTCTCGTGCGTATGAGGTCAATAGTAGAACAAGAACTCCCAGAAACCCTACCCTAACTCCAACCCCCAACTCTACCCACCCACCCCTGTGTGTTCCGTGGAATGCCCAGTCAGACTGATGTGAATGTATCGTGTCGTGTGAACACCATGTCCCGCGCTACACCCCATCCCTTATCCCAATTGTCTAACCCCGTGGGGCCCCACCCTCTGAGCCCTCCCATGTAGGGATCCACATGTGCGTCCCAGCACCCCCCCCCCCAGAGCCTCTCCACTCTCCCACCTGTAGAGGAACCCCCGCCTGACCCGCCCATTATTCTGAAACTTGGTCCTGAAGATCCACCTCCTCAGACGTGTCTGAAGTAGCTTCCTCCCCCTTCCGTAAGTACTCCTTATAGAGGTCCCAGAAGTTTTTCGGCCTACTCCTAGGAGGCAGCAGTTCACTGTACAGCTCAGTTTGGGTACAGCAAAACCGCAGATCCCTCTTCCATCTGGCCACAGTAGGCAGCGGACCGCGCATCCAGCAGGATGCCACCACTCTCCTGGCTATCAACATCGCCATATCAGCCAGTCGGCGAAGTGATGGCGTGAGTGGCTTAGAAAAGCCCAGCAATGCCAGCGCCGGTGTCTTGGGTAGCGTTTCTTCTAGCATCTGGTCAAGCTCCGCAAACACCTCATGCCAGAACGCTTGCACACCAGGGCAGAGCCACGCCATGTGGAAAAAGTCAGCAACTTGGGTGCGGCAGCGCTCACATTCCGCCGAAGGACGTAGGCCATAGCGGTGTAATCGCTCTGGAGTATAGTACACCCTTTGGAGAAACTTAAAGTGCACCAGCCTGTGCCTACCATTGAGTGAGATCTTACGGATGCTGGAGCAGCAGTATCTCCACATGGCATCATCTATGGGCGACTGCAGATCCTCCTGCCATGCCTCTCTGGCTTTAGATGGCGGTAGAGTCAAAGCTACCATTACTGCATTTAAGAAAAAACTGGATGACCAAAACAGAGAAATCAATGAGTACAAGGAGTACCTAACTCAAGCGAAAATCAAAAAATTTGACAAAGATTTGAAAAAATTCAGCTATGCCAAAGTGTACCCTTACTCAGAAGAGGACTACACACTACAAACCAGTAACACTAAGATGTCAAACTCCTCTGGAGATGACAGCTCCGTTTCCAGCAATTCAAGCAGCGGCTCACAAAAACGAGGAGGAGGAGGTAGAGGAAGAAGAGGACAACACTGGCCAAACAACTGGCAAGGAGGACAACATGGTAACTTCTATGGTTTTCCACCAAACATGGGCCACATGCAGAATCCCTACTATGGCTTCCCTCCCATGTACCCCCCGGGACTAATGCCTCTATTTGCAGGCAACCAGGGCCCGCATATTCCTTTTTTAGGACAGGGCCGAAGAGCTCGGGGTCGACGAAGACCAAACCAACAACACACACAGGTCCAGTGGACCGGGGAAGAGAACCCAGTGAGCTCGAACACACGCCAGAAGGCGAAGGAAGCAACCCCAGGGCCGAGCAAACCCTAAACCCTATCAACCGACCATCGCTGGTATTCAATCTATCCAGTACCCCATTGTCCCACAGAGAACAGTCAGTCCTGGAGAAAGGACTGTCGTTTGTGCCAACCACCAGACTCGACAAATTCCAATTACATGTTGAACTGGCACAGTTTTTTAGAAAGCTCAAATTGAAGTCTTTCTTTGAAAAACCAACCCCAGGAATTGAACAACCTCACGAAAACCCCAACATCACCGGTCTTAGAACCAAATCTACATTTGTCCCTCCTCCCTCCACCATCCCTCCCGAGATCACAACGTTCGAACAAGCTGTGTACCATGACATTGAGAACCTGAACCCTACCAACCATTTCAACAATCTATCCTGGGAAGACAGACAAACCATACAGCGCCTACAAAACAACCCCACACTTGTCATCAAACCGGCTGACAAGGGGGGAGGCATCGTCCTACAGGACAAGAAAGACTACGACATCGAGTGTCGCAGACTTTTAAGCGACAACAGGAACTATCGCAGATTGGAACAGGACCCATCCGAAGAACTACGGACTACTATCCATGAACTTGTCAAGAGGGCAGCGGATGCAGAACATATCTCCAAACAGGAAGCCGAATATCTATGTCCTGAACACACGAGGACCCCGTACTTTTACACAGTACCTAAGGTACATAAGGGCAAAACTCCCCCTCCTGGCAGACCCATCGTGTCAGGCATAAACTCCCTTTTGGAACCATTGTCACGATATTGTGACTTTTTCCTAAACCCCTTGGTGCAAAAAACACCGACGTACATAAAAGACACTAAACATTTGTTACAAGTCATAGACAAAATGGATTTGAACCCTTACACCCAACTCTTGGTGGGGTTAGATGTGGAGAGTCTATACACCAGTCTCCCCCAGGACGCAACTTTGAAAGTTCTTCACGACGTCCTAATGGAATCCCCCTGGCCCTACCACACCCCTAGGGATTTCATACTAGCGTGTGCTACCCTGGCCCTTAAACGAAATTACTTTGAATACGAAGGCAACTTCTATTTACAAACGAATGGAACATCCATGGGCAGCGTTTTTGCCCCCAGCGTGGCAGGATTGTATGTACACCACTTTGAAAGCACCAACATCGCTGCGGCCACTAACCCGTTTAACCATCACATCCTAAAATGGCACAGATACATTGATGATATCCTGGTTATTTGGCAGGGTTCTCAGACTGACCTTGACAGATTCATGATCTGGCTCAACACCAGGGATCAATACCTGAATTTCACCAGCACAGCTAGCAATGAGCTACTTCCCTTCCTAGATCTGGACATCAGAGCAAAAGATGGGACCCTGATTACGACAACATACTACAAGCCAACCGCAAGGAATGCGTTGCTTCATTTCACAAGCTTCCACCCCCGCCCTCTCAAGGAAAACCTACCGTTTGGCCAGTTCCTACGAATACGGAGAAACTGCACCAACGTGAGTGACTATAAATCACAATCAGCCGACCTGGCCACAAAACTAGAAAACCGTGGCTATCCTAAGAACATCGTCCGTAAAACCCAGAAAAGGGCGAGAAATCAGAACCGTGACGCCCTCCTAGAGACCCACGTAAAAGAGGATCAGGAACAACCCATTACCTGTGTTACAACCTATAACACGGCGTCAAACGAAGTAGCAAAAATCATTAAAAAACATTGGAGGATAATCAACTCTGGCCAAAGGAAATGGGACACACCAAGATTTGCCTACAAGAGGAACAAGAACCTAAAGGACCAACTGGTGAGCACCCGACCCAGACCACCGCTCAAACAACCTATGAACACTGTTCTGAATGCATGGGGACTGCCCAAAGTCATCGGACACTACCCCTGCAATGACTGTAGTGTGTGTCACCTGACTACACACACCAAAACTCTGAACCTCGAGCCCAATAAAATCTGGACCCAACTCACCCACACCAATTGCAATTCGCGCAATGTAATATACCTCCTGATCTGCACACGTGGCCTCCGTTACGTGGGGATGACCACACGGAAAATCAAAACCAGAATAACCGAGCATCGAAGTACCATAAGATGCAAGAAAAATGTGAGCAAACTAACTAATCACTTCATCACCCACTGTCACACACCCAATGACTTGAACTGGACGGTGATTGAGCAAATCCCCGAAAGTACCATTGAGAATGACAAAAAACTCCTGGGCAAAGAGCAGCGATGGATATATCGCCTTTCAACAGCTACCGATGGTCTTAACGATGCCATCCCCTGGAACTCCCTGGCATACACGTGACCTTTAGACTGTGTCCCCACCATCCTGACCCTATATATCCCCTTGAGGATAGAGCCTCACGCCGTCTAATACTGTTGTTATAAATCCCACCCGTGTCTATGGCTTTGACTCTGTGCCACCAGAATCCGAACATATCACTGAAATGTTCCCAGGCGGCACTTATTAGACACTTGCAAATGCATTAATCACCTCCCAACACATGCGCGAATACACAGCGCGCTCACGCTCCTAGTACGCGCATGCGCGGAGATAACACTACCTTCCGCGCATGCTCTATGCCAACGCTCTGCACTACGCATGCACGAATGCGTGCAGATGACACTATTTTCCGCGCATGCGCTATGCCAACACTCTGTACCACGCATGCGCGAAGACTCACCGCTGCTCTTCACGCACCTGAGCGCCCTCGCGAGCGCAATGACTCGGCAGATCGAGTCTCTCTACCCTTTCCCCTACTATGCAGGTGATAACAATCATACAATCAACAACAGTATAAAACCTCCACCACAATGGCCATTACTCACCGGTTCTGCGAAGGAGGCACTACAGGCCAAAGCAGGCTCTGGCCAGCAATTCTGTGAGTATGATGATCGACCATCTTCATCACTGGTAAGCGCTTTTCTCTCCCACAGGTCTCCCCTAAGTCTAAGTGGCAAAATCCTTATTTTTACCCCACAGGGTCAACCCTTGCCACTTCTCAACCATGAAGTAACATATTTCCAAAACTAGCGTAAGAAAGAATTTTATGCGTTTTCTTTTTCTACCACTAATGCACTATTTATGTACATTCCGTGTTTTAGCCACTTCACCCTCGATATCCAGTGCGAACCCCACAATAATGGTATCACCCATACCATTACACTATAGCCGCTTATAGCCAGCACCAACAATGCTATAAAGTCGGCAACCAGATGTATAGACTGCGATACAGTCAAGTGACTCTCCTTTTTCCTTGTATGTCTTTGTCCTTGTCTTTATATGTTATATGTACAGGTGTTTTGAGAAGGGAATCCCCCTCTCACACATAGAAAAACACTTTAGGGCGTGTATACACATAGTCTGTAATACACACCCACTAGTTTTAATCACATACACGTATTTTAACCCGTCCTGAAGAAAGCCAGCATAGTCATAAGGCACTGGCTGAAACATGTTGACATATTCCAGGATGTGAGAGGTCGTAACTCGCCTCGAACATCCAACAGCCTTATTTTAACCGCTGACGGTGACCCAGCTATTAAAGTCTAATTTGCCTCCGGGCACTGGGATCCCTGCCAAGCCGTTTTAACCCACTTTCCATAACACTCTTCACCGCACACTCAGCGACATACCTGCTCCGCTGTAATCAGGCGTCGAAGCACACCCGGGACACGCTAGGTGTCACTGGGTGGGCCCGATGATGAAGCATGCCACCAACTAGGTTGGTGGGTGAGGGCTTCATGAGCACACCTACCAGGTGCCACTAACCCGTGACAATACATACTTGAGTCCTTGAACTAAAAATTAAATCAATTTTTGTTAACTTTGTCTATTTCAAGCTAGTCTCCTTTTGATTAACCACTAAATGTAGATTGCCTTTCACATATATAAAAAAATAGAGTAAAAAGTACTTTACTATGATTAGTAAAAAAATATAGCACAGACCCTTGCACATCATCACACTTCTGAGGCGGAAGCCGGGAGTTAGCTCGTCCTTTTTTAAATATCGTAAAACTGTGTTGCCACATGTAGCAATGTTTTCATTTCCTCGTCACGCTGCATAATTTGATTTAAAAAATTGTACAGTCCTGATTTTAAATCTCACGCATTTAGTTTACTTGCGCCGTATATCTGGACTAGTGTGACCCCTCTCAGCCTATTTGGTAGCTGAGTGGTGTTGGGACGCGGAGGCGGCCATATTGGGTGGAGGCAGGTCAGCGTTCTAGGGTGGGGAAGGAGGAGGCTGAATCGAATAAATTGAGATGGCTACTCCTCCGCGCAGCGGACGCGAGCAGCGGATGCGCCAGTCCCGCGCCGAAGGAGCGCCTAAGGAAAGCCCGTCTGTGCCCGTCCGTGACAGGACGGGACCAGGGGCTATGGGGACAGACTTCGGGAAAGAAGAAGATCTGATTTACGGTAGGAACCAACTGTTGGCACTTAGTGATGGCAGGGGTCAGTCCTGCCCACTTATAACACCATTTATTCTTCCTCTGACTCCCGGTCTGCGCTGTGGAGACAAGCAGGAGGGTCCCCCCCTTCATCTACTTGCAATCTGAATATATATTCCCTAATGCTCCTGAACTGTCATTCGCTACCGAAACATAGCGTCGAAATCCACCTGCTGCTAGAGGAACATAGTCCGGATGTTTTATTTCTTACTGAGACTTGGCTCTCAGAGGTCTCAGGCCCGGATATT
The DNA here is from genome assembly GCF_964261635.1 of Lissotriton helveticus. Taxonomy (NCBI): domain Eukaryota; kingdom Metazoa; phylum Chordata; class Amphibia; order Caudata; family Salamandridae; genus Lissotriton; species Lissotriton helveticus. The sequence goes on from NC_136057.1 coordinate 1,818,367,249, forward strand.
GTCAGGGCCTTGCCCCGTGGTTACGTGATAAGCAGGCTCGATCGTCCTAAGGGTCGGGCGGTGGTATAGCAATCATTTGTAAGGACTCATTTAAGTGTCGTACTTTTGATAACCCGCTATCAGACTGCGAAAGTCTGGAATTTGCTGTTTCCTTCTCCCCAACCTGTACACTTTCGGGTATCCTACTGTATCGTCCACCAGGATCCCACAATAGCTTTTGTAATGCCCTCCTAGATAAAATTACTCACCTTAGCAGTACCTCCCCTAATTTCTCTATTATCTGGGATTTTAACATTCATATTGATGACTCTGAAGCTCTGACTTCTCAAAATCTTTTAGATTGTTTGGGGACTTTAGCACTGAAACAAATTGTGGAGGGACCTACTCACTCTGCTGGCCATTTGATTGACCATTTCTACACCAATCTCACTGACATGCAGTGGAAGGAGTCCCAATTTATTCCATGGTCAGATCATGCGCTACTCTCATTTACATAGACGCCTGCTGATGTCTTCCAGCCTTCTATAACAACCAATAAGATAGGTCGGATCTGGTCAAAACTTCCGGTGGCAGAGTTGGTATCCTCCTTAAAGGATTCTCTTCCGTTAATTAGGAAGGATAATCCGATAGAAGCTTATAGTGCTTTTAACAAGTGGCTAGAGTCCTCCCTCGATCTTACCCTTCCTAAACGCAAAGTAGTGCACCGTGGAGGTTCTAATAAAATGCCCTGGTACACGGTAGAATTGAAATGTCTCAAACGGAATTGTAAGAGGGTAGAGAGGAAATGGAGAAATAATTTCACCTTGGAGGATAAAATGGAATATAGAGCAACACTTAGGGTATATAAAACCCAATTAAAATCAGCTCAAGCTTTATTCTACCAGCTTGAGATCTCTAAAGCTGCTAACTCCCCCAGGGAAATGTATAAGATCTTCAAGTCACTGGTCACTCCGTCTAGTCCCCTGAATGAAGTGGTCTATCCTCTAAAACGGTGTGAAGAGTTAGACAATTTTTTTTTAGCTCAAAGGTGGCTACCATCTATTCTTCCTTCTGTGTGAAAGAAGCTGTAAATGATTCTGGGCACCCTACTGAGCTCATTCCTCGAGTGTTCTCCTCACCAACTTTGGACATTCTGCCCCTGATGGATTACTCCACAGTAGAAAAACTCTTGGAGAATCTTAAGTCAGGCTCTCCATCGGATATGGCTCCGCCCTCTGTCTTGAAACAAGTTTCTGAGGTGGTGGTACCAATCATGAGGGATGTGATTAACTCCTCCCTTTCCACCGGAGTGGTCCCCCCACTATGGAAACAGGCCAAAGTTAAAGCTCTATTAAAAAAAGCTAATCTAGACCCTGAGGATTGGTCAAACTACTGCCCTATCTCCCTGTTGCCAGGTATGAGTAAAATCAAGGAGAAGCATGTAAATCTAGCCGTATCCGCCTTTATTGAAAATGAGGCAGTGCTTCACCCTACTCAAACTGGTTTTAGAACCAAACAGAGCACTGAGACCGCTCTGGTTGTTGTAGTGGAGGAAGCGAGGAAGATTGTAGATGCAGGAGGCTGCGCTGCGGTGGTCCTTTTGGACCTCAGCGCAGCCTTCGATACGGTTAATCACTCCTTGTTGATCCGCCGTCTCTACGAGGCTGGTATCTTCGGGGTGGCCCTTAAATGGCTACAATCCTTCCTAGCAGAAAGAACATTCTCTGTTTTTGAAGGGGAGTTTACATCTAGACAGCTCCCCCTACATTACGGCGTCCCCCAGGGATCCTCATTAAATCCCACCTTATTTAATATCTACATGAGGCCTTTGGCCGAGGTGGTGCTTCCCTGGGGAATTAAATTGGTCACATACGCCGATGACACTCAGTTAGTGGTCTCACTAACGAGGTCTGAGGATTGGACCGCTGGACCTAACAATCTTTCCCCCTGACTCACTAGGGTTTGTGACTGGATGGAAGCCTCATTTCTGAAACTGAATGGGACAAAAACTGAGATCATGATCATGGGATACAAGGCCCCCATGAACCTCAATCCATGGTGGCAGAGTTCCCTGGGTCCTCCCCCGACCCCCAAAAAACAAATCAAGAGTTTGGGAGTCTGGCTTGACCCCTCTCTCGGTTTTCAAGTGCAGGCAAGGAAGGTAGCCGCAACATGTTTTGGTCTGATTAAGGTACTAAGGAAGGTTCTGAACCTCCTCCCACCGGATTCCAGACGGTTCCTGGTCCAGTCCTTGATCATCTCTCGATTGGACTATTCTAATGCACTCTATCTTGGAGCTCCGATGGGCACTATCAAAATTCTGCAGTCAGTTCAGAACTGCGCTGCTCGACTATTGGTCAAAGTAGCTAGACACAGCTCGGTTAAGCCTGCTCTGCGTGCTCTACACTGGCTACCGATTCAGGAGAGGATAGGATTCAAGGCCATGTGCATGGTCCATAAATCCATCACAAACAACGGTCCTGCTATTCTGTGCCCACTCTTCTGCCCATATCGACCCTCTAGAACCCTTAGGTCGAGTGAACTTAATCTTCTGACAGTCCCAAGGATCAAAAGAACCCGAATGGGGGGACGGCTGTTTTCTTTGCAAACTGCTAAATTCTGGAACAATCTTCCTGAGAGCATCCGACTTAACCAAACCATCTTATGTTTCGGAAACAACTTAAGACCTTCCTTTTCCGATGAGTGGTGGGGATTTGCCCTGGGTCAAAGCGCTGGGATGCCTTAGGGTAGCCATGCGCTATACCAAGTGTACAATTCATTCATTCAGTTCATGAAATATCAAGAATGTATTTTTAATAATTATGTACTTTACAGCACTTGACAATGGATCAATGATATGTTCAGTTTTTTGTGTATAAAGTTAAAAAGAAAAAAAGAGGAAAGAAAAAAAACGGTCAACGGATACTTTAAAAACAGATGTTCTGGAAGACAAAAAGTCTATGGTCCATTGTAATGGTGACATACATTGAAAATTGAGCCCTGTGGTACCGCTTGATTCTTTCACTGCGTCGAGTACAGCAGGAAGAAATGATGGATATATATATATATATATATATATATATATATATATATATATATATATATATATATATATATGTTTATGCAAAGCTCTGGAGCTCGGGCGAGCACACAACCAATTCCCGCCATCCAGCTCTGTTAGTGCAGCCTTCCGATTGTCATCAGTTTTAGGTTAAGATTGCCAACGCGTTTCTGGGCTCGCTGGCCCCTTCTTCCTGGGCAGGGAAAACACGAGAATGAAACCTTCATTGTTCGTTCACTCGCTTTTTATTTCCGGCATTTTCCCTCCCATGGGCGTGTCCACACATCATACGCCCACGGTGCATGTTGGGAAGTGAAGTTCCTAATGCAGGTAAGAATATTGTCTTAGTGAAGGTTCATTTGTGCTGTCCCAGTTGATTTTAATCTTTATATTGTATTCATACTCTGAGTGAGTTTACCGATGTCAGCAGGCAGGCTCCATCAGCACTTCGGAAAGGGTGCCGTTTCTGTCATGAGAAGTTCAGACTACAGCCAGCATTCTGTTGATGAGAGTATTCAGCAGCACGCTGTGGTGCCTCTACCCCACGGCCAGGCGCCGTGTTAAAAAATGTTTATGCAAAGCTCTGGAGCTCGGGCGAGCACACAACCAATTCCCGCCATCCAGCTCTGTTAGTGCAGCCTTCCGATTGTCATCAGTTTTAGGTTAAGATTGCCAACGCGTTTCTGGGCTCGCTGGCCCCTTCTTCCTGGGCAGGGAAAACACGAGAATGAAACCTTCATTGTTCGTTCACTCGCTTTTTATTTCCGGCATTTTCCCTCCCATGGGCGTGTCCACACATCAGTTAAGATTGCCAACGCGTTGGCAATCTTAACCTAAAACTGATGACAATCGGAAGGCTGCACTAACAGAGCTGGATGGCGGGAATTGGTTGTGTGCTTGCCCGAGCTCCAGAGCTTTGCATAAACATTTTTTAACACGGCGCCTGGCCGTGGGGTAGAGGCACCACAGCGTGCTGCTGAATACTCTCATCAACAGAATGCTGGCTGTAGTCTGAACTTCTCATGACAGAAACGGCACCCTTTCCGAAGTGCTGATGGAGCCTGCCTGCTGACATCGGTAAACTCACTCAGAGTATGAATACAATATAAAGATTAAAATCAACTGGGACAGCACAAATGAACCTTCACTAAGACAATATTCTTACCTGCATTAGGAACTTCACTTCCCAACATGCACCGTGGGCGTATGATGTGTGGACACGCCCATGGGAGGGAAAATGCCGGAAATAAAAAGCGAGTGAACGAACAATGAAGGTTTCATTCTCGTGTTTTCCCTGCCCAGGAAGAAGGGGCCAGCGAGCCCAGAAACGCGTTGGCAATCTTAACCTAAAACTGATGACAATCGGAAGGCTGCACTAACAGAGCTGGATGGCGGGAATTGGTTGTGTGCTCGCCCGAGCTCCAGAGCTTTGCATAAACATTTTTTAACACGGCGCCTGGCCGTGGGGTAGAGGCACCACAGCGTGCTGCTGAATACTCTCATCAACAGAATGCTGGCTGTAGTCTGAACTTCTCATGACAGAAACGGCACCCTTTCCGAAGTGCTGATGGAGCCTGCCTGCTGACATCGGTAAACTCACTCAGAGTATGAATACAATATAAAGATTAAAATCAACTGGGACAGCACAAATGAACCTTCACTAAGACAATATTCTTACCTGCATTAGGAACTTCACTTCCCAACATGCACCGTGGGCGTATGATGTGTGGACACGCCCATGGGAGGGAAAATGCCGGAAATAAAAAGCGAGTGAACGAACAATGAAGGTTTCATTCTCGTGTTTTCCCTGCCCAGGAAGAAGGGGCCAGCGAGCCCAGAAACGCGTTGGCAATCTTAACCTAAACTGATGACAATCGGAAGGCTGCACTAACAGAGCTGGATGGCGGGAATTGGTTGTGTGCTCGCCCGAGCTCCAGAGCTTTGCATAAACATTTTTTAACACGGCGCCTGGCCGTGGGGTAGAGGCACCACAGCGTGCTGCTGAATACTCTCATCAACAGAATGCTGGCTGTAGTCTGAACTTCTCATGACAGAAACGGCACCCTTTCCGAAGTGCTGATGGAGCCTGCCTGCTGACATCGGTAAACTCACTCAGAGTATGAATACAATATAAAGATTAAAATCAACTGGGACAGCACAAATGAACCTTCACTAAGACAATATTCTTACCTGCATTAGGAACTTCACTTCCCAACATGCACCGTGGGCGTATGATGTGTGGACACGCCCATGGGAGGGAAAATGCCGGAAATAAAAAGCGAGTGAACGAACAATGAAGGTTTCATTCTCGTGTTTTCCCTGCCCAGGAAGAAGGGGCCAGCGAGCCCAGAAACGCGTTGGCAATCTTAACCTAAAACTGATGACAATCGGAAGGCTGCACTAACAGAGCTGGATGGCGGGAATTGGTTGTGTGCTCGCCCGAGCTCCAGAGCTTTGCATAAACATTTTTTAACACGGCGCCTGGCCGTGGGGTAGAGGCACCACAGCGTGCTGCTGAATACTCTCATCAACAGAATGCTGGCTGTAGTCTGAACTTCTCATGACAGAAACGGCACCCTTTCCGAAGTGCTGATGGAGCCTGCCTGCTGACATCGGTAAACTCACTCAGAGTATGAATACAATATAAAGATTAAAATCAACTGGGACAGCACAAATGAACCTTCACTAAGACAATATTCTTACCTGCATTAGGAACTTCACTTCCCAACATGCACCGTGGGCGTATGATGTGTGGACACGCCCATGGGAGGGAAAATGCCGGAAATAAAAAGCGAGTGAACGAACAATGAAGGTTTCATTCTCGTGTTTTCCCTGCCCAGGAAGAAGGGGCCAGCGAGCCCAGAAACGCGTTGGCAATCTTAACCTAAAACTGCTGACAATCGGAAGGCTGCACTAACAGAGCTGGATGGCGGGAATTGGTTGTGTGCTCGCCCGAGCTCCAGAGCTTCGCATAAACATTTTTTAACACGGCGCCTGGCCGTGGGGTAGAGGCACCACAGCGTGCTGCTGAATACTCTCATCAACAGAATGCTGGCTGTAGTCTGAACTTCTCATGACAGAAACGGCACCCTTTCCGAAGTGCTGATGGAGCCTGCCTGCTGACATCGGTAAACTCACTCAGAGTATGAATACAATATAAAGATTAAAATCAACTGGGACAGCACAAATGAACCTTCACTAAGACAATATTCTTACCTGCATTAGGAACTTCACTTCCCAACATGCACCGTGGGCGTATGATGTGTGGACACGCCCATGGGAGGGAAAATGCCGGAAATAAAAAGCGAGTGAACGAACAATGAAGGTTTCATTCTCGTGTTTTCCCTGCCCAGGAAGAAGGGGCCAGCGAGCCCAGAAACGCGTTGGCAATCTTAACCTAAAACTGATGACAATCGGAAGGCTGCACTAACAGAGCTGGATGGCGGGAATTGGTTGTGTGCTCGCCCGAGCTCCAGAGCTTTGCATAAACAATATATATATATATATATATATATATATATATATATATATCTATATATATATATATATATATATCTATATATATATATATATATATCCATATCCATATCCATATCCTACTGGCGATAGCCAGTAGGTATATATAGTTAGGATTGTTTTCCATAGGGAAATCGCAACATTCTATTGGGAATAACTTTGGCGCCGGTTGAGGAATCGTCCTGAAATTTTCCTTAACTTTGCCTCGCGGCGCTCCGGTCCTTCCCTGAAAGTTTGGGGGGGATTCGTCAAGCGGGTCCCGAGATAAAAGGGGGGTCCCAAAACGTGTTTTCCCCATGTTAATTTCCATAGGGCGGTTGGACTCGCTTTTAGCCCGAACGGCTGAATGGTTTTCCACGTAGCCCGATGTGCCTTTGCTATGTCTCAAGATATGTGCTCCAGTGGTTTTTACGAAAATTAACTTTGAAAAAATATATATTGGGCTACATTGGGCTATATATATGTTAGAGCCCAAATGTAGCCCAATGTAGCCCAAAGATGGCCACCAGAGACAAAAAAAACAAATGTAGCCCAAATATCAGCCAGATGTAGCCCAACTATAGCCCAATGACAGAATGTCCCAGAGTGTTCTAAAGAACAACTAGAGCGCTAACAGTCTTACTTATGACAAAAGTATGGCACACCTGAAGTCATCTTGGTTGGAATAAAGTGTTAACACTTAAAACATTTAATTTGCAAAGGAACAAAATGAGGGGGTTCATTTTGCCATAGAAATTATGATTAGTGCTGAAGAAAGAAAAATTAGGGCACATTTTGAGTGACTTCTCAAATCCTCTTATATATCATAAAAAAAAATCTGATA